>NC_081413.1:378538680-379177430 GCF_030272615.1 Cryptomeria japonica
ATTAAAAGTTGTTTTGAAGCTTACCCACACAAAATCGGGTTTTTATAAACCTGATTACAAGTAAAAGTTTTTCCCATTTTACATGTGGTCAAGATGAAAATATTCTTCAAAATTCCATTCACGGTCATCCACGGTTACTATCCTTGGTCATAAGCTTCATTTCCATCATTCCCCTCATGTCAAAACCCTATTTTTACCATTTCATTCACTCATTTTTCCCATTACAAGTCTACTTGCAATCGGGATTTAAAAACCCGATTGCAGTTATGTCTTTCCAAAAGTTTTTCCCTTTTCCATACCTGCAATATACCTTCCAAGATCCGAAATTGGTCATGAGTCAAGTTTCAAAAGTTTCCTATTTATTCACCATTCCTTTCCCAAGAGATTTGGTGCTAGGGTTTGAGTTTTTCCCATTTGAAGAAGAAGATATGACTCTTTTAGTTGATTGTGATGTTGCTTTGACACTTAATTCACATTGCATCTTAACAAATTCTTGTTCAAAGACCGACTTGCCATCACCATCTTCCCAAAAGAAGATGAAGTACAAGTATGACAAATACCAGAATGAGATCTCTCCTTCTCAGGTTTCTTCTTCGTTGGATGAGATCAAAGATACAGAAATCGGACATGTGGATATGTCAGATTTCCTTAAGAGGGTTGAAAATCCTAAGGATCACAATATGCAGCGTTTGTTGGACAGCCATATTCATCGTGCTTCTTCCTTCCCAGTGGCTGCCCTAGAGCCGGAGTTTGTTCTTGCTTGTGCCACTCATTTTGACAGGGAGACTAGAACCATCAGAGATGATGATGGAGAGGCTGTTATCTGTCTTGATGCTGAAACCATTGAGAAATCTTTAAGATACCTACAGCACCTGTGTATGTGGAGATCTCCAAAAAGAGTGCATTAGAATACTATGCCCAAAGGGAGAAGGAATGCAAGCACCATATCAATAAATGGATCCATGAACCACGGACTTGTCTTACTAAGTGGACCAAGTTGTTTTGTTGTGATTTCAAAGGAGAGATTGGTGACACAATTACTCTTCTTAGTAGGATCATGGATTTAGAACACTCTAATGTCTTTGAACCTTGGATGTAACAATTCATTGTATTCATTAGACAATCTCGACACATCTTTTGGGGTGAGATTATTAGTGATGCTTTGTGTGATCAGCTTGCAAAGGTTCCTACCACTTTGGCCTTCTACATGAATTCATACTTGGTGTATATAGCAGCATCGCTCAGACATTTTCCTGGTCTTTCTACCAAGGGTGATCGCTCGCTTGTGCCTGCCTGTGTGGGATTACTATGATCAGCTACCTTTGAGACCTAGTAGACTGCATTACAGGAGAGTTTGGGATGCTTTCTATCGTCATTACATGTGCTTATTTGATAAGACATTGAAGAACAAAAGGGTGTCAGATGATGCATGGGAAAGAGTGAATGAATATGGTTGCTTATTTCTTCAATTCCCAACTTTCACTTATATGAGAGTTGGATGTTACAGCGGGCAGCCTTATATGCTTCCAAGATATCCAACCGATAAGATCATTCTTATGGAGTTGGGAAGACAAATCATGGTAGTTCATGCACACCAATCCGTTCGACATAAAGTTGGAATGGGGATATCAACAAGCAACCCATTGAAGATTGGTCGATATTCCTGCATGACATCCGCAAAGGCTAAGGCTATGGAGACTGAGATGTAGGAAATCAAAATCAAAAGGTTCAAGGCAAGGGCAGATTTTCACTACCGAGGCATGAAAGAAAGAATCAAAAGGTCTTTCACACATGTGCATCGCATAGAAGACATCTGGGTTGATCTTCGCACAGAAGAGGAGATTTGTAGGATGGACTATTGCAGGCTCACACTTGAACAAATTGTTGATTTGAACTTGGTGAACATTCCTGAAGGAATGATTGATGATGGGAACATACTTGATTCTGAGTATGTGGAAAAGGGAGTTGATGAAGCACCACTTCCATCAATTCAATGGTCACATAAGGAATGTACTTCTATTCTTGATAGATTTCAGCCTGTCTTGGCTAACACTAATACTTGGCTTAAAAGTAATGGTGTTAGACTCATCAAGATTAAGATTGGTAAAGAAGATGATTCTACAGGGCCTGTTGAACGCAAGTCTGAAGTCAAAATTGATAACAAGGAGGGTGCATCTTCTTCTAGTACACGAATCAAGTTGAGAGTCAGCAGAGCAATGGTACTTCCTCCTGAAGAAGTAACAGTTCGAGGGAAAGAGAAACCTTACCTTCATATTCATGTTATTGATTCTAAAGATCCAGAGGAAGAACAGCAAGAAGATGATGCTCCTAGGTCTACAACTTCGAAGTCACCTCATGAAATTCCTCCTCAAATCCCTTTGGATTTACCTATGTCTCCTTTTGACACAAATGTGGATTCTTTTTCTACCATCCACGTTGATCCTGTTCCATTGAGTGTGTCTGCACAGAGTGTCATTCCAATTTCAGCATTAGAGCCATCTCTTGATCACCCACAGGAGGATTTGTTGAATATCTTTGAGAATAATCCTACACATGTCTCCTTGCCTGGCTTGTCATTGTCAGAGATTGATACTTCTACTTCCAATTTTGACAAATTCATGGAGCAGGCATCACATCCTTTGGATACTGAACAGGCAATAGTTGCTATAAAAACAGAAACTTCTCCCATGGTGACCACTATAGTTGAAACAGAACCTGCCTCTTCCTCACCTCCAGTTGTTTCTAAGGCAAATTCAATGGCTTTACCTCCATGGCTAAGCTCTTTCACTCCTAAAAGAAAGAAGCAAGAAATTTCTCCTGATATCTTTGAGTTTCAACAGCTTAAACAATCTAAACCCAAGGCTGCTAAAAGAGCTAAGATAGTTTCGAGAGTGAAAAATGAGAGCAACGAGATGAAAGTTGCAGAAATTGTTGAACCAAATGTAGATAAGCCACATGAAGAGATGCAAGCTTCTGACTACAGAATCACAAGGGTGGAGCTAGGTAAACAAACACATGCAGTTGTCATGCATGATGCTCAGCATTTAGTGACTTCATTGGTGCAACGGTATGATGAATTCCTAATGAAGAAAGACAACCTGGACGAGGAAAATTTGCAGCTTATCTCAATCATTCAAAGAATTACCAAGTCTTCTGAAGAAGGGACCAATCCTTCAACTTCTTTCAATGCCAAAGAATCAGTCCAGAAAATTGAAAGAGCTGCTCAAAAGTGCAAGCACTAGATTTTTGGGTAGATCAGATTTTTGATCTATGTGTTCAGGTCTTGAAGGAAGTTTTCTAGGTAATGGTCAAGTTGGAAATGATCAAAGAGAAATTGAGCCAAACTTCTGAAGCTTTCAAACAGAATCTGGAGAAGGTTGAAAGTAACTTGAGAGTTTGGCACAGGATGCCACAGGAAAAGCTGAATGTTCTACAAGAGAGTGGCATTATTCCTATTAGAACCATGTATCTAGAATTTGGAGAACTTCTAGAGAATAAATCCCTTGTTCTGAAGGCACTTATTCAAGAAATTGATGATGCTTTGGGATTGCACATGGAAGTGTTGCAAGATATTGTTTCTCGTTGTGAGAAAGTTTCTTTTAAGATTGTAAATCAGAATGGGAAGTTGTTGTCAGAACAAGATTTTCTCTCAGATTTGAGAAGAAAGATTCAGCAAGAATGGAAGGATGAACAATTTTCAATTACATCAATTCAAGCCTTGGTGAAGTACCAAATCTTTCTGCAGAAAATCCAAGCTACTCTCGAGAAGCATAATCCTACAATTCTTAGTTGCAGTGATACCATTGTCAAAATAGTGATTGTTGCTAAGAATACTCATGAGCCAAATCCTGATGAGATGAAAGGAATTATCCAGAAGTTTGAAGGATACATGGCCAAGCATGCTACCATATAAGTGTTTTCAACGCTTAGTTTACATTTCAAAATTGTAGTTTTCCTTTCGACAAGTTTACTTGTAAAAAACAATTTTGTAATTGCAAGTTTATCACTTGCACTTTTGTAATTACAAGTCAATTTAGAATAGGACTTGTAATTTTGAATAAGTCTTAGTTAGTAGTTGTTGAGAGAATTTCTCAAGTTAGTTGGGATCCTCCCACCTTTTTCTCAAGGCTCATTTCTTATAAATACTTGAGGAGGTCTTTTGTAATTTTGATCTTTTGAAAAGCAAGCAAGCAAACTCTATTAAAATTTGCAGCAAGAAAGACTTTGTGCTTTTGATGTGTAAATTGAAGTTAAAAGGAATAGAAGGAGATTATTCAAGGATTGAGACTTTGTGTTGAATCTCTTGAGTTTTGTATTCAATATTGCCTTTCTTGCATGTGATTCTTGAGAGATTAATCAAATTTGTCTTGCAGACTTTGTGCTGCAAATATTTGAGGTTAATATAGATTAGAGTAAAGATTCTATTGAGGGAGGCTGTGGAACTTTGTGTCTACACTTGTTCTTGAAAGAAGTTAAAATAGAAATTGAGTTGTGTTGAGAAATAGCTGTGAGACTTTGAGTTCACACTAATTCTTGTTGTTTTGTGTTGAAAGTGACAATATACTTCAGACTTTGTGCTGCTGCATTTTGTACTTGTTATTATTATCATAAAAGGGTATAGGATTTCGGATATTCAAGACTTTGTTCTTGATATTGTTCTCCCGTCTCGAAGGAGTGACGGAAGTCTTTGTGCTTACAAGAAACTTCATTCCCTTTCTCTCACTTTGTTTTATAAGTTGTTGCTGCTGTTTATTTTCAATTGCTATTACTTTTCTGTGAAGAGAAAAGAATATAGTTTTTCTTGAAAGAAGAAGAAAGATTGTTGTCTCATCCATTTTTAGTCTAAGTTTAGTTTATAGATAGGGGGAGCCTTCCCTAAATTAGGAGAGTATCATACTCACACACTGTGGCTGAAACCATAATTTTGCACATCCCCCAGGTGTACAAAATTTTCAACCAACAGAACCAGACTCAACAAGTGGAAGATATTAAATGGCTTCTATTTTCTCACTGGTTGTCCAAAATATTGTAATTTTCTCATTGGCCAAAAGGAGTTTTTTTGCAATTAACCCTAATTAGGGCTTTATCTATTAATCTTGGCCGTTGATCAATCTAGGTCGTTGCTTTGTAATGGGGTGCCTATATAAACCCTCCTCTCATTTGTAAAGAGAGATTTCTGAGAAATTGTTGTAGTGATACTTCTTAAGTGCTAAGACATAATTCATTGTTCAATTGTTGGTGAATTCTTGTCTACTTTTGCAAGTTAGCATGGTTTCTTATCTCTCAATAGAATAGATTTCATTTTCAAATTGTAAGATTGAATGAAGGATTTCATAGAATTGCTCAAAGTGGAATAATGTGTTCATACTTTTGATAATTGGATGATTTTCAATTATTGTGCAAAGTTAGTTTGAACCAACAAATGAAACTTAACTTCTATCGCCATATTCATTGTTCAAAATGTTGGTGAATATGAGTGATATGAAAATCTTTTGAATTCCTTAGAAAATAGCACCTTTCTTGTGTAGTTGTTGAATTTGATGAAGCAAGAATTGGTCTTGGATTCCACTTTTGCAATTTCCGTCTCCAGAGTTCATAGGATTAGATTAGGGTTAGAATTATCTTCCTAAACCTTCATCCTTTTGCCTCTTTTTTTTTTAATTTTAGTAGAACTCATTGAAAATCGTTCCAAAAAAGAAGTTGAGAATCAGCAGAATACTTAGATTGATTCACTCCTCGAACAATTATGTAAGTCCCCCTTGAGATTACCAGCCTATCACAACGAACTAACTGAGACTATCTGCATGAATCTGGAACCTTGGAGTCATCTTTGTGATCACACTGTCCATCTATTTAGCACATAGAAGATTTTGATCAAGAGAGAATAGGATATCTCTAGGTATTTTATTCCGAGTTGCGCATGCATAAAAAACACACCAACAAGAAGCTAAGTTTCTTGAGGGGTCATTTCGATATGAAGAGTCATAAATCTGTTGGTCATGTGGAATCCTGAGTATTCTCCATTTCTATTGAGGATGAATTTCCTTCTCTAGTCGGTGAGAAGCAAAAGAGCACGAGTTCCTTTTTGCAATTCGTGATCTTCCTTTTACAAAACATGGAGAAGATGGATGGTCAGGTCTGATCTTGTGAAGCAACTTCAAAGCCGCTTCATTTCCCTTATAAGCTTGTAAGGTCAAAGGTCCCAAAACGTCAAATAAATATCAAAGAAAGAGAAACGCAACTCCCTCTCAGCACATAAGCTTCATCAACTTGGACGTGGAGAATCTAGGTAGAGAATCCAATAACAGGAGCTTTGCCAAAAGTCAGGTTTCTTATTCTGAACTAATTCATTGCAAATGAAATGGCATGACCAAATTGGTATTGTTATTTGTAAAGATT
Source organism: Cryptomeria japonica (assembly GCF_030272615.1). NCBI lineage: Eukaryota > Viridiplantae > Streptophyta > Pinopsida > Cupressales > Cupressaceae > Cryptomeria > Cryptomeria japonica. Next base: position 378,545,080 of record NC_081413.1, read on the forward strand.
CATCATTAGCATCAATCATTTATATTCCTGGCCTAATATTCTAAGAGCACTTATACACAAGGATTCCATTATCTACATTGGAGAAAATTATTGTGTTGTGAAGAGAAATATCCCTAACGCATAGGTGACTGGAAAGCCATAAGACACGAGTCCTTGTAGAGAAATGCAAAACTATATCCAATTCTTGGCGTTCCATATTCTTTGTTGGTCGATAGAATTTGAAGAGGTGTGGAATTTGGCGTGAAGAGGACAAGATTAACATTCACATATTTGTATCAGCTTATAATATTTCTCGGCGAGTTATATTTTACTATAGTGTGAGTTTTTCCATCAAGTGCAAGTCTTTCCATAGCTTTGAGTTTTTTATTTGAACAGAACTGTTGTTGGCATGAAATTATATGTAGTTGATTATTTGACTAGAGTCATGGGTGATCTATTGTTTGTTTCTTTCTTGGACGACATTCCCTTTTGTGTAGAGAATTGAATATACTATCAAATTCTTCCTTTTATTGGCATGAGCACCTATTACAACTGTGAGTTTCTAATATCCTTGGTGCTCCTTTATATTCTTGTCATTGAGCTTCCTGGTTTGTGGCGTGATTATTACACTAGTTCAAGCTACCTTGCATTTGTTGCTGAGAATATCAAGATGTGAATTAACATGAGGATTTAGAGTCATAGAAGGAACACAGTTGTGGGCGACTATTGCAACATCCACAACTTCTTTATGTCCTTGAGTTTTTTGAGTCACTTCTTCTTCATCACTCATCTTAAAGATGAACTTCCCTTCTTTGAAATTTCTCTATTGTGGCCAATTTTGCTAGTATTTCCCTCATTCTTTTAGCTAAATCCACAATTTTGGATGCTTCAGCTCTCCACAATGTCTACCAACACCTCACCTAAAATTCATTTCTATCCAATGTCTTTTTCAACACTATTAGAGCTCTTCTCACACACTCAACCCAAGGATGGAACTTTCTTTGATACCATTTGGTGTAGACGAGAATCAAGAACTCGCTGAAGGGCAATTGACTATTCAATTTGGCTGAAGGGCAAATTGCAAATGAACTTTTACAAATGAAGAAGTGGAGCCTTATATAGTGCTCTCATTACAATTCAATGGCTCAGATCAAATCACAATCAATGGCCAAGATCGAAAGATAGAAAACCCTAATTAGGGTTTGTTACACTCATTGCAAAGAATTTAATGCTTGACCAATGATAAAATTACATTTGATGGGACACATGTCCTCCTTTGAAAAATTGACCAATAGATGGTGATGGTAGGTACATTGAACGTTGTGCCCATGTGGTGGTTATCTTCTTTGTAGGATGAATCAGGTTCATTGAATCTGGACGCCTTATCATGAATGATGTGATTGGTTAAATGATGACTAGGCACCACCTCATCTCACTCTTTGTAACTCATCACAAGTGTGTGAATGAATGAATGAGGCATATCTCTTAATACTCAACATTTGCAAGCTCCTGATGTGATGATGGCTTTGCTCAAATTGAACCTCTAACTTTGATTAACTCTTCTGAAACTATCTCTTGTCTTGATCACTTGCGTCCTGGAGCTTTCATCTAGCTATACTAACAATGATTCTTGGATTTCCGAAGGAAATTCAAGATTGTGAAGAATTCTCCTTCTTGAGTGCTTGATGTTGATTGCTAGCAGCTGCTTTGCATTCGATGTAGACCTTGTCTTGCCTATACTTGATCATCATGCCTTGAAGTGCATTGATCATACTTCTCCTTGTGTGTTCTTTGTGAAATCCTTTCCTTCGAGCAGCGTCCTTGTATCCTCCTAAGACTTGAAGTGTTGCAACGAATCATTGTGCTGATCATGTTCTTGGTCTTTGTCTTTGCTTAGGATGGACGGTGTCATTGCCTCGGATGCCTTGTTCTAGGCTAGGATGCCTGGAGTCTTTTTATTCCCCTTGATGTATATGACTCCAAATCCCACCTTGTATGAACTTGTGACTTGATAATCCCAACAGCTACCTTGTAGAGATTTGAGGTGCAATGTCCTTGATGAGAACTCACCTTGCTCCAGCCACACTCTTATCTGTACGAGATGTTCAAATTAGCATCATAATATGATATTGGATTTGCAAATGAAACTTAAATAACTCAAACTAAGGTTCTAAACCCTAGGGCGGAATTAACAATAAGTCATTGTAAATGCTCAACAAATGATCAAGATGCAATAGAATGCCATCTATGATTTAAATTTACAACCAATAAGATATACCAGCAGCAAGTAAGGTCTGATTTTCTTAAAATTATGAGTGAATGAACTTGTCTCAGACCTGTAGACTGATTAAGAATGAACTGGTAATCAATTCTTTGGCCAAACTACCCCTTTTCAAGGTATTGGTGATATCGACTTGGGAGTATGTCAAGTTATAGGTGCAAGATCACTGATTACTTCCAGATCTGGTGTTGATCAAGGATGATTTTATTGGGACTCGGTTCACAGTTGCCCAACCATCTCAATATCGCCGCCTTTACTAGAAATTTTGCTAATCACACAAAATGGATTCACCGTATTTTATATCAAAATCACTTGGCTGGTGAAGTAGTTCGTTGTAATCAATAATGGTAATTGTGACTATGTCTGATCAAGATCAGAGTTGCTGCTGTTGGAGATGAATTCGCTGAGATTGGTGATAGTGCACTGCCTAGATCATCCGTCAAAGTGGGATCACTGTTTTGGTTTGAATCACTGCCAAGGGAGACAATTCTTGATCAAAGTCATGGAGAGCAATGAATGAATTCACTGTCACATTCGCTGATATTGCACCTGGAAGATGAATCACTACTGTTTGGCAAAAGACAATATTGATCAAATGAAATGATCAATATAAAATCGCTTGCAATACCTAATCACAGGCTGTTAGATGACGAAGGCAGGCTGAAATTGCTTCACTCAATTATTGAAATTGCAGGTGTTTGTAATGCAAATCGCTGCCAAATGATGATCTATCAAGTGTTAGATCACTGTCACCTGTGAAGCGCTGTGTGTAAAATCAGATCGTTCTCCCCATAAGCAACTCACTGATGAAAATAAATCACTCATCACAAACATTTGGCGATTCACATTCAACGGGATTGGATTGGAATAATAAACATTGTCGCCAACTTCATTCAATATTTGTGGATATCGATTGCAAGCTTTAAATGATAATTGTGATGCTCCAAATCGCTGTGCTTTGGGGATTCAAACTTACCTCTTACATTAAATGTCTCATTGCCGATTTTCAATGGTAAGACAACGTCTATTAAATGCATTACATTTATCATTGTCAAAACTTCGAACTTTGCCCTTTTGAGTTTTAACCGATTTGCAATCATTTCGCAACCGTTCTTGAACTTAGGAACTCACATCAAATGTGGTATATGAATTGCATCGTGTATGCCCAAACATCATTGAATACTTGCCCTTTGCTTCATCAAGCTCGCCATTGTCTCTCACTCCTTGTATCCATTTGGTGATTTTCATTGAGTAGACTTCAAACATTCACCACCTTTCATCATGTACTTGATCATAGAAATCGATCATTTGATTGATCATCAAAGTCAAAGGACGATGTTTTGTTCTAGAACCACTAGTGTTCTAGCCTTAAACGGGTAGCCTTCTAGATTGGAATGCCTTGTCTTGGACAGATTACTTAGTTCAAAGGAAAAGGGGTCTGTTCAAAGGATGGGGCTCCTATTCAAAGGACGGGATTCATGGCTAGAACGCCTTAACCTTTTCCATGCCTTAGCCAATTTTTTGATTTTTCAATTTTTAAGGTGACTTGACTTGATTAATTCTTGACCAGCTACACTTCTTCAAATGAAAGGCAAACAGCTAAAAGACTCAAAAACTAGCCTAGAAAGCAGAAAATAGTGGGGGTCCCCATTTGCAATGGGGCGATGTGTGAAAACGTCACAAGTCTCTAGCTAAATCTTAATTATTATTATTATTGTCTATCCTTAAAAGCCAATATGGTTAACTAAATTGCCCATTCTATATTTGATAGAGGAAATGACCATGATTTACTAAATGCCGTGTATTGACAAGTAATCCCAATGGACAAAAGAGCTCATATTGGCTATTCATTTGTTTGTTCCATATTGGACAAGATACCCCGAATTGGTTATTGTTAATTATTAAGTATTCAACCAAGACTATCAAATTTTAAATTAGCTACTTAAAATGATTATTAAAACAAGTTATTACTCATTCTTCCTTGTGAAAATCAATTTAAAAATTTGTTATCTAATCAAGTGGATTGTTTCTTGTGTCTATTCCATTTAGATAGGTGTCTATCTTGTTCAAATGGATGCCTATCCTATATATTCAAAAAATAAAATTTGGGTTAAGTGAAAAACAGAAAAAAAAAAAAATTGTAAATCTTTTGGGGTACAATTCTATGGTTGTTACATGGCTTTGTACAAAGGAGTGGAATCCTAGTATTCAAGGCACTCCCGCAATTCATCATGGCATAGGATGCAACACTCTACTATTGTCTTTGATGCCAGCATTAACAATCAAGAGTTTGTATTTGTAGCCCAAGATTTTTGGTTAATATGTAATGAGAGAGCAGAAGATCATGGCAGCATATAATATCATTCAATCTCATTAGGACCTGTTTTTCTTGTTCATTTTGAAGGCCTAAATCTATTGAGGAAAATACATATGCTTTTGCGTCAGGTGTTTCTCCATGATAGTTGAAAACAAACAAAATGTTAGATATATGAATGAGCAGAAATTTTATAATATTTGGTTGAGCAAAGCATATAGTTTCATAATACGCCTCCAAGACAACCACTTGAAAGAGGATGGTGCATGAGAATATATTTTTGTAAGCACGAAGTAACTTGTGAATGCTCCCTTGCTGCTATGAGAAATGGAAATGGTTAAGAGTCTCCCATGTTCTTATTATGGTATTCATTGGATGGAACCTTTGCTCTAAAGATAACGCCATCCCACAAAACTCACACTAATGCATGTAATCTCGTATAGTAGATGGCAATCAGTTTATGGGATTATAACATAGTTCCACAGGGTCTCCAGATGGGCGGGCCAGGGGACGTGGGGATGGGTTTCAAGAATTGGGGGACCAAGGGCCTAAATTTGGGGATGGTGAGGGGATGGTGAGGGGATGGCAGCGAAGCAGTGGTGGGGAGGCAGTGCTGATATAAAAATAGAAGTGAATTGAAATCAAGAAGGAAAAATTTGCAATATAACATCTTTGTGAGTGCCCCATGAAAGGCCAACTAGTTTTCACGAAGTTAAAGGTTGCAATCAGTATGTAATGGTATGTGCCATATAGCAAGTGACCCGGCAACATCCTCTGCAGAGGTGGCAAAAGTGGTGGTGTTGTGGGGGTACATTTCCCCCAAGTCCCCAAGTCTTGGAAACATCCCCCTACAGGGGACGCGGGTTTTCTTGGAGGAGATGCATCCCCATGGAACACTAGATTGTAATAAGAACATAATCCTACCAAATATCTATGGAGGGGATTGTTAGACACAATGTACCACTAAGAGGGGGGTGAATCAATGGTTCTCAAACTTTTCCCTTCAACTATCCCATGTGAGTATATCGGTTAACAGATCTAACTGAAAGCAGACTTACCAGTTAGATGGTAGACAAACACAAATGCACTCACACATAAAGGGGACATCACATAACACCAGCATATACGAGGAAAACCCAAGATGGGAAAAACCTCGGTGAGAAATACTGCAAGAGTTTACTGCTCCAATCCAGCTTCACAATGAATCTCTGAATACAATGTTTAGGGCACCAACCCAAGGAGCACCAACCCAAGTAGCAACAACCCCTAATTTAGGGCACCAACCCAAGGAGCACCAGCCCAAGGAGCTACAACCCCTACACCAAGCTTCAACTCAGTGATTACAAAATCATATTTTGATACCAAAGTTATCTTCTTGTTACAAAAGAACTTTGTAACTCTCAAGTATGTCTCTTCACCGGTTCTCCTCTCTACAGATCTTTGTCGATTCTCTGTTCACCTTTTCTTTGCAGCAACCTTATCTCCTGCTGCTACCCACTCTCTGATGCACTTCACTCTTTGTTGTACCCTTGTCGGTTCAGCCTCTCCTCCTTCTCTGTCGGTTCTCTCTCTCCCGGTTCTCTCTGCTACATTGCTGCTCTCCACCGGTACTACACTCTGCTAGTTCTCTGCTTGCCTTCTCTGCAATCTTTTGCATCTCTTCAGTGCCGGTATGGTCACTGTCGGTTCTCTCTTCTGTCAGACTCAATGGCTGACTATCAATAGCCTCATTGATGTCGGTTTAACACTTCAACCCTGTTCTTCCTCGCATTGAGTCTTTTCTTCTTCTTCTTGATGAGCCCTTGACTGATTTCACTCCTTCAGCAACAATACTCTCTCATCCAACCACACTCTTCATCAATTTTGGCTTGCATATTTATAAACCGGTTTTCCCGCCAAAAGCCAATTCAAATTTCAGGCGGTTAGGGTTTCCTCATCGACCTCAAGGCAAACCAAAACCAATCAGCTCTCACGAGATCTAATCACCTTGATTGATGACCAGTAACTCATCAATCAATCCCGCCATTGTCGTGCCTTCCTGATCACGCCTTCTATTTTAGCAATCTGCTTTTAACCTGTCAACGGATATCTTGGTCGATCACCAAGAATGGCTTCGCGGTTTCCTTCACCTGCCTCGATCTGCTCAATCAGTCTGAGTTGGATCTCTGTTGTCCTCCTGACCTCGAGCCACAAACCTCTGTTGTGCATCCCATGAATCTCACAGTCGACATAAATGTCGACCTGTCACCATCTACCTCGTCGCTTGACACTTCACCGACTCAACATACCAACCTATGCATGCATGCCACTTCACCTCCACGTGGCCTCTGTGTCGGCATCCACCTTTGCTGGATCATCTGTGTCGGTATGGATAGGATCACCGACCAGCTCCATTATCGGGTTCTTCTGCCGGTTTACTAACCCTGTCGGTTAAACCCTTAACCGGTCTGTCATCAACCTTGCACCTTTCTTCTCTTCCGGTGGAACACTCAACCGGTCAGCACTCTTGCTAACCTTCCTTATGCACATCTTCATCTAATGGGAGTCTTTTGCATCTGCACCTTGTCCATATTACCGGTGAACATACATGCCGGTGAACATACATGTCGGGAGTCTTCTGCATTTGCACCTTGTCCATATTACCAGTGAACATACATGCCGGTAAACACCTTGATGACATCATGTCATCAACCTTCAACTGACTCCATCTTCAATCCAGCCATTGTCCTCTGTCTGCAACTGCTCAGCCTTGCCTTCTTCTTCATCAAGCCGGACCATATCTTAACCAGTTTGTCAAAGTGACAAACCCATCACTCTTCATCTGTCCCGGCAACTCATCATGCCTTCTTTGTCAATCCAGTGCATATCCCTGATTTCATGCACTTGAGGCATCCTTGTGATTCACCGACTAGATCCGGTGTGAGCCTTCAAACACCTACCTTTAACTCTTTTATCTTATGTCACAGAACTATGATGCACACTTTGCATAATAGGAGATGAGCTCCACTTACCGGTGGGAGTGGATCCTTGTCATCTGCATCCTGCAATGCACTCATGTGGCTTCCCTGTTTGTGCAACATATCTTCAAACAGGCACATGATCCAGTTGGACACACTCACTGTCAGTCATCTCTTCACATGGTGACTGCATCTCTATCCGATGGGAGTCCTATTGTTTTGCATCCACACAGCATACCGGTGACTTGTTCATCCTTCTACTCCTGTGTTGATGTGATTTAGGTAGTATTCCGCCTATTCATCACAATCAACAGCTCAACATCTTGCTCATCCTGCTTGTACTCTAGTCATAAGCTTGTTGGTTGATAACTACTTACTGTCAACACATCACTTACCAGTTGACATCCTCTCCTTACCGATGATAGATTGTACCGGTAACCTATCCATCTCAACCACACAAGTCAAACACTAACTTGTGTACCGGTGACTCTAATGGTCATTCTTCTGAATGACATTCTCTCCCTTACCTTACCGGTGTTTTGCAACACAAGGTGATATCAAAGACATCTCATCCTGTATGCATCCATGACAGTGTTGCAAATACATCTCTTATACCGGTAGCCATCCTATACCAGTTGAAATCAATGATAACACAATGCCAACAACTATCGTAGAGTGAGGATTTTTTTAATCACCATTGGAAATAGGGAGGAGGAATTACACCACTATTCTAGGGCAGCCAAATACCATCTATAGTGCAAAACTATAATGTTCCTATGTTTTACATTTTGAATAAGTGGGCAGAAAAACAAGCATCGGCAAAAAGCATAATATTGGGTCTTGAACATAAGAGTCAACGAATAGCTGATCAAAAATTCACCTACAAGGTTCTTTGGGCTGATAAAAATCAAATGATAGCTATACTTCATACCGATTTGATGATAATTAGCTAATGTCATGAGGCTGAAGTAACATGCACGGAGACACCAAGAGAAGTTGGGGACTCTAGGACACTTGGTACAACAAAGGCACAGCTTCATCTTGTTTCTACTAATAAGTTTGAACAGCAGCATTATTCGTTTTGCAGGTAGCCATCTACTTATCATGCTCGTGCTGATACAGGGAATAGAGAGTCCATGGATATAGAAATGTTGGAAGGAGATAGTTACATTCCTAAAATTTTGTGTACAATACAAGCTATGAGAATTATCCCACCCTGCAAGAACACAGCCAGACGCCATAGAGCTTTGTATGACCAGCAATCAAAGGAAGGTATTCTTGGAATGTTCTCATCGATCAAAGCTTGTGGAATGTTGAAATAAATGGCACACGCTAGGAAACATGCATCTTCTCTGTAAGTACTAAACAACTTGTTAGCAAGTGGGCATTAATTGCAAAGGTTGCAACTCTTTTCTTTGAAATAGGATGCATGGGTATAGTTGTAACGGTTTTTCATTTCATGGATGACCAAATAGAGTGTACAGTGATTGATTTCCTAGGTTGGTGAAACATACTTATTGCTCTCCAAGATGGTGGGGCATCCATGAACATTTTGGCTAAGGCAATACAAGCATCTCAAGGGTATTTTGAGGTAGTAAATAGGGTTTGGGAAGTACAGTACTTTATACAAATGACATCAGCCTTATTATGGCATTAAAGGACTATCTTGCACACAGGTTGAGGCGAGCATAGTAATAACTCTTCAGGGACATCATTGTAGTATAGAGTTGGACATAATTGGGATAGTTGGAGAAGCATCACTTGGTGCAAAGGTTTCAATTCCTGAATATAGTAGAGTAGCACAGCATAAGCTATTTACATCACAAGGAAAATCAAGGATTGGGTATTACACATCTCCAAGGTCACCCCATGAAGCATCCTAATTTGTGATTGCTTGAGAACAAGCAATCTTGATAAGGGCATACTGTGACGTCTCATCTCCAAAATTAAAATCAAACCTAACAGTCTTCATACATGGTGCAGGAGCACCCTTCAAAGGGCTCCCACCATTTGCTTTTGATTGTGTTCTTGCTTCTTTAAGAAGCCATCGTATATACAATAAGAGCCATGTGCTCATTGAGTCTAGTTTAGGTCCTAGTTGAGCTCCTAGGGTCATAAGTCAAAGTTGAGTTTTTCTTGAAAATAGAGGGTATGTGTGCCTTTGTGGTGTTTAGGGTCCTTCTTAGCATGGTGGTGTCCTAAGGATAGCCCAATGTGGGCCTAGGAGTCAAGAAAAGCAACATTGAGAAAGTTGCTCAAAAGTTGCAAAAGTTGCATGACAACTTTTTAAAGTTGTCAAGCAACTTTTCCACCTAGTGGTCAAAATCTTTAGTTTAACGTGGACAACCCTAATATGGACACACAGATCGAGGAAAGGGTAGTATAAGTAGTTGCAAACCCTATGAGAAGGGGTTGGATGTTAGTTGTTGTACGGCCCAAGCAAAGTGACTTGACTGTGACTGCAATTTTGTTGCCAGTCGGCACAAATGGAGTAAGACAAGATCTTTAATGGATTGATTTTCGAGCAAAACTGTGTTGAGTGTCTTGTATGGTGTATTTACTTTCATTGTGAGCATCTAGATTAGGTTTTGATTTGCAGGTTGTGTGTGTTTGTAAATATTTTGTAAACTTGCTACTCACTGTCCAGTTTTGGACTGGTTTGTGTCAATGGCTTCATAACTCCATTCCCCATTGTGGAATCACCATGAAACCATGGGGAATAGGAGTATAGACCCTGTACAATACTTCAAAGCAAGCAGGGCCCTTGAAGATGCAAGGATGCCATCTAAAGACCCACTCCTAGGCGAGACTGGACAGTGCCCAGCTAGGAAGGGTTAAGTTGCAGAGGTCTTGTAGAGCAAGGAAGGACAGAGGAGGAGGCACCCTTTGGAGGAGTTGTAGAGGGGTGAGTGGAGCACCATTGGTGTGAAGGAGGAGCTTCCACCAATCCAGACAAGGTGGCAAGAACATCAAACCTACACTGTGACCCTGGCAGGCCTAAAAACCCTCTTTAAAACCCTTAAAAACCTTAAAATCCACCAAGGGTAGTGTACGGACACTTGGAGGCCCAAAACCAGAAAAATCCTTGAGCCCTTGCCAAATGAATAGCAGGTAAACAAGCAAGTGCATCGTTTGCAAGAGGGAGCCCTAAAAGTCCGGATAGGAGGCCTAATTGGTCACAATCCTTGTAGCCCTATTTTGTAGGTAAAAGACAAAATAGTGAAATCGGTAAGGGGTAGGAAGCTTGAAACCTCTTGGGGGCACATGAATGGGTGGAAAACCATATCTTAGACCTGACCTATCCTTGCTAGGACCTCAGAAGGTGTGGAACAAGCCAAACCCTTATTAGCCTAAGCAAGGGTTCTTTGGATCTCATGAGTAGGTGAGACCTTAGGAGCAAAAATTCAAATTGTTGGTGGGTGGATTGGGCAAGGTCAGGGGATTCCACAAGCAGGGGAAGTCCTAGAGACCCTAGGGTGTGGTTAGTACACCTGGTGATCCAAGGAAAGGATCTAAGAGCATAGACTAGGCTAGTTTATCCCAAACCCCTTCCCATCAAATTGGTATCAGAGCAAGTTAAAGATTTGGTGGACCGTGCATGTCTCTATATACTGGTGAATCAGTAGGAGAGAGCAGAATGGTCACTAATGCAGAGCTGGCTAGGGAGGTATAAGAGCAGAAGGAGAAGAATAGACTCCTTGAAGAAGCTATGAACGAGATAAGGGACAAGCTACAAGAAGTGGTGGATCAGAGGACACAAGGACCTTGGGGTGAAGACACCAAGGATAAAGGCAAGAAAACTATAGACATAGATGACATTATACCTGAACCAGATCCCTTGTTCAATGAAGAACCTTTTGTAAAGGCTATTAAGGCTTTGAACACCAAAGCTTTTGAAGGATTGCCACATTTCAGTGGAAGGATGGACATTGACACTGTCATGGAATGGATTGAGGGTATGGAGAACCACTTTGAGTGTGAGGGAGTGACAGAAGCTCAAAAGGTTAAGGTTGCCAAATCGAGGCTAAGGGGAGCAGCTTTGACATGGTGGAAGTACCTGCAAGAAGAGAGAGTTAGCATGGGGAAGCTACCTATTGCCAATTGGAAGGCCATGGTGAGTAAGATCAAGGAGAACTACTTACCAGAGGATTATGAAGTTCAACTTCATAAGAAGAGACAGGGATTGAAGCAAAAAGATCTTGATCTGACCTCCTACACCGAAGAATTTCAAAAACTTTGCCTTAGATCCAAAGTCCAAGAAGATGAATCTATCAAGGTGGCTAGGTATCTAAGCGGCCTAAAGTGGAACATTCAGGAGGAAATAAGCCTATGGACTCCTACCACTGTCCAAAAATGTCATCAACTTTCTGCCAAGGTGGAAGAGAGGAACAAAAGAAAGGGAGACTCTAATAGTAGGGGTAGAGGCAGAGGTAGAGAACAAATGAATCACCGAGGTGGTTACCAAAGCAAGGCAAATGAGCAAAGGAACCAAGGAGAAGCCAAGTTGACTGAGCATAGCAGTGAAGCCAATCTCAGAGGGGGCCATTCTAGAGGAAGAGGTGCACAAGGTGGTCCAAGTAGGGGTAGAGGTACTAGCAGAGGTAACTCCTACTTTGCAACTATGAAATGTTACAATTGTGGTCAATTGGGACACCCGGCTTATAGATGCCCTGACAAGCCTACATCATCAAACAGTGGAAAGAGGGTTGCTTATGCACATGAAGACTCTTCAAGCAGCAAGACACCTGAGGTGGACCATATTGAATCAGAGATTGGAGAAAATCTAATGTTCAATAGGCTCTTGATAAGACAGTCGGTTAAGAATGAACCTAAGCATAGGAGAGCATTGTTTAGGGTGAGATGCAAGATCCTTGGTAAAGTTTGCAAGGTGATAGTTGATTCAGGGTCAACTGATAACATAATATCAGAGGAGGCAACCAAGAAGTTGAAACTCACAAGGACCACACTAACCCTTACAAGGTGACATGGTTGAATCAAGAGCAGAGTGTGATAGTCAATGAACAGACTTGGGTAGAGTTCTCTATTAGAGGATACAAGGATAAGATCCTTTGTGATGTGTTACCCATGGATGCCTGTCACCTATTACTAGGTAGACCCTGGCAATTTGATAGGAAGGTGATCTATGATGGAGAGGAGAATTCCATTTCCTTTAAGAAGGATAGCAAAACCTTTAAGATTCAGTCTTTGACAGAGAATGAAGAGGGAACCTCAAGAACACCTAGTGTCTTATTGGCTACTGGTAAAGAGTTCTTACACTTGCTACATGAGGAGGAAACAGTGAAGTGTGCCATCTTTGTGAAGCCAAAGGAGGAGGAAGACAAGTTGCAGGCAGAGGTACCCAAGGAGGTGAAGCAAATGTTGCAAGAGTGTAAAGACATAGTGAGTGATGGAGCACCTGCAACACTCCCACCAAGAAGGTCTATAAGCCATCAAATAGACTTTGTTCCCGATGCATCCCTACCTAATAAAGCTGCATATAAGCTCACACCTGACCAAAACAAGGAGGTGGCAAGGCAAGTGCAGGAGTTATTGTAACAAGGACTGATCAAGAAGAGCATCAGCCCATGTGCAGTCCCAGTAGTGTTAGCATCAAAGAAGGGAGGCAAGTGGAGACTTTGCACTGATTCAAGGGCAATCAATAGGATTACCATAAGGTATAGATTACCTATTCCTATAATAGAGGATTTGATGGACTGTTTAGGAGGTGCTATGTATTTCACCAAGTTAGACCTTAAAAGTGGTTATCACCAAATTAGAATTAAGGAGGGTGATGAGTGGAAGACTGCTTTCAAGACCACAGAAGGGTTGTATGAATGGCTTGTGATGCCATTTGGACTCACCGATGCCCCAAGAACCTTCATGAGGTTGATGAATGAGGTGTTAAAAGACTTCACAGGCAGGTTTGTGGTGGTGTACCTAGATGACATTCTCGTCTATAGCAGAACCAAAGAGGAGCACCTTGAGCATTTGAGGTTAGTCTTAGAGAGGTTGCATGAAGAGAAGTTATCGATCAACCTAGAGAAGTGTGACTTCTTGAAGCAAGAGCTGGTCTACTTGGGATTTGTGGTGTCTAAGGGAACCTTGAAGATGGATCCAAGCAAAGTGGAGGCAATCTTGAATTGGCCTGCCCCTAGAACAAGGACTGAAGTTAGGAGTTTCCATGGTTTAGCTCAATTCTATAGGAAGTTTGTGAAGAACTTCAATGGCATATGTGCACCAGTCCTTGACACCATAAAAGGAGGCCTTAAAACTAAGTTCAAATGGACTGAGCAGGCTGATAAAGCATTCCAACTATTGAAGCAAGAAGTAGCCACAAAACCTATCCTACTCTTACCTACTTTTGACAAGCTATTCACATTGGAGTGTGATGCAAGTGGAATTGCAGTAGGGGGTGTATTGAGTCAAGAGGGAAGACCTATGGCATTTTTCAGTGAGAAGCTCAATGAAGCAAAGAAGAAGTACTCAACCTATGACTTAGAGTTGTATGCACTAGTTCAGTCTCTCAAGAAATGGAGACATTACTTACTCCCAAAGGAATTTGTGGTGTTCACAAATAACCAGGCTTTGAGTTACATTAACACTCAAGAGAAGCTTAGCAATAGACATTTGAAATGGATGGAATACCTCCAATCCTTCACCTTCACCATCAAGCATAAGAAGGGGCAACTCAACAAGGTGGCAGATGCTTTAAGTAGGAAGTTGTTGACAGTTCAAGAGTTACAATTGCAGAGCATAGGAATAGAAGGTTTCAAGGACCTTTATGAAGGAGATGAAGACTTCTCATCAACCTACAAGGTTTGCAAGGAGTTTGAGAACCATTTCCATGGTGAGTATGCAGATTACACTCTCCAAAATGGTCTCTTGTTCAAAGGTAATCAGTTATGTGTACCTAGAGGATCTATGAGAGAAAACCTCATCCAAGAAAAACACAATGGCAATTTAAGTGGACACTTTGGGATCAACAAAACCTTGGATTTAGTACAGAGGTACTACTATTGGCCCAAGTTGCCAAGAGATGTGAAAAGGTATGTGGAGCAATATGGTGTGTGTCAAAGGGCAAAAGGAGGATCAAGTAATGCTGGTCTCTATCAACCATTGCCGGTCCCAAATAGGCCTTGGGAATGCATAAGCATGGACTTTGTATTAGGACTCCCCAAGACTAAGACAGGTGTGGATAGCATCTATGTGGTAGTAGATAGATTTTCCAAGATGAGCCATTTCATTCCATGTAGGACTACACATGATGCTAGCTATATTGCACATCTTTTCTTTAAGGAGATTGTGAGGATTCATGGACTTCCTTTGAGCATTGTTTCAGACAGGGACAGCAAGTTCATGGGCCATTTTTGGCAAACTTTATGGAGGAGACTAGGAACTAACTTATCATTTAGCTCAGCTTACCATCCACAAACTGATGGTCAAACTGAAGTCATTAATAGGGTGTTAGGCAACTTGTTGAGGTGTTTAACTAAGGAGTATGGGCAGACATGGGATCTAATCATTCCTCAAGCAGAGTATGCATATAATGACAGTGTAAATAGGACCACTGGAAGAAGTCCATTTGAGGTTGTCTATGGTAGACATCCAAGGGGAGTGTGTGAACTCAGGGAACTTGGTTCCATGGAGATGAAGAGTGAGCAAGCAGAGGACTTCACCCAAACCATCAAGGAAGTCCAAGAGCAGGTCAAGAAAGCCATCCTTGAATCCACTCAAAAACTGAAAGCCAAAATGGATGAGAAAAGGAGAGAGGTTCAGTTCAAGGAGGGTGACTATGTGATGGTCCATTTGAGCAAAGCTAGGATGCAAAGTGGTAAGCCTACCAAACTGCAAATGAAGAGGGTAGGACCTTGTAAAATTCTGTCAAAATATGGTGAGAACGCCTACAAGGTTGATCTTCCTTCAGACTTAGCCATTTCACCAGTCTTCAATGTTGCCGACCTAATCATGTACAAGGGTGAGATAGCAAGGCAGACTGGGAATCAAGCCAAGGTATTGCAAGACTTGGATGTGAATGCCTTACCTCAAGTGAAGCAGCCCATAGCAGAGGAGATCTTGGAGTCAAGGGTGAAGAAGTCTACTGGACACCAGGTCTACATGGAGCACTTGGTGAAGTAGGCAGATCGACCTGTGTCTGAAGCTACTTGGGTTGAAGAAAGCAAGTTCAAGAAGCTTGGCATTGATCCGGCTCTCCTCACTCCCCTAGTTCCTTAGTTTGTTGCAGAGGGGGAGTATGGTGCAGAAGCACCCTTCAAAGGGCTCCCGCCATTTGCTTTTGACTGTGTTCTTGCTTCTTTAGGAAGCCATTGTATATACAATAAGAGCCATGTGCTCATTGAGTCTAGTTTAGGTCCTAGTTGAGCTCCTTGGGTCATAAGTCAAAGTTGAGTTTTTCTTGAAAATAGAGGGTATGTGTGCCTTTGTGGTGTTTAGGGTCCTTCTTAGCATGGTGGTGTCCTTAGGATAGCCCAATGTGGGCCTAGGAGTCAAGAAAAGCAACATTGAGAAAGTTGCTCAAAAGTTGCAAAAGTTGCATGACAACTTTTCAAAGTTGTCAAGCAACTTTTCCACCTAGTGGTCAAAATCTTTAGTTTAATGTGGACAACCCTAATATGGACACACAGACCGAGGAAAGGGTAGTATAAGTAGTTGCAAACCCTATGAGAAGGGGTTGGATGTTAGTTGTTGTACGGCCCAAGCAAAGTGACTTGACTGTGACTGCAATTTTGTTGCCAGTCGGCACAAATGGAGTAAGACAAGATCTTTAATGGATTGATTCTCGAGCAAAACTGTGTTGAGTGTCTTGTATGGTGTATTTACTTTCATTGTGAGCATCTAGATTTGCAGGTTGTGTGTGTTTGTAAATATTTTGTAAACTTGCTACTCACTGTCCAGTTTTGGACTGGTTTGTGTCAATGGGTTCATAACTCCATTCCCCATTGTGGAATCACCATGAAACCATGGGGAATAGGAGTATAAAACCTGTACAATACTTCAAAGCAAGCAGGGCCCTTGAAGATGCAGGGAGGCCATCTAAAGACCCACTCCTAGGCGAGACTGGATAGTGCCCGGCTAAGAAGGGTTAAGTTGCAGAGGTCTTGTAGAGCAAGGAAGGACAGAGGAGGAGGCACCCTTTGGAGAAGTTGTAGAGGGGTGAGTGGAGCACCATTGGTGTGAAGGAGGAGCTTTCACCAATCCAGACAAGGTGGCAAGAACATCAAACCTACACTGTGACCCTGGCAGGCCTAAAAACCCTCTTTAAAACCCTTAAAAACCTTAAAATCCACCAAGGGCAGTGTACGGACACTTGGAGGCCCAAAACCAGAAAAATCCTTGAGCCCTTGCCAAATGAATAGCAAGTAAACAAGCAAGTGCATCGTTTGCAAGAGGGAGCCCTAAAAGTCCGGATAGGAGGCCTAATTGGTCACAATCCTTGTAGCCCTATTTTGTAGGTAAAAGACAAAATAGTGAAATCGGTAAGGGGTAGGAAGCTTGAAACCTCTTGGGGGCACATGAATGGGTGGAAAACCATGTCTTAGACCTGACCTATCCTTGCTAGGACCTCAGAAGGTGTGGAACAAGCCAAACCCTTATTAGCCTAAGTAAGGGTTCTTTGGATCTCATAAGTAGGTGAGACCTTAGGAGCAAAAATTCAAATTGTTGGTGGGTGGATTGGGCAAGGTCAGGGGATTCCACAAGCAGGGGAAGTCCTAGAGACCCTAGGGTGTGGTTAGTAGACCTAGTGATCCAAGGAAAGGATCTAAGAGCATAGACTAGGCTAGTCTATCCCAAACCCCTTCCCATCAATACATAGCACAACAAATGTATTATCTACACAAATAAATACAAAACTAATGGATGTCCATAACAAACAAACAATGGTGCATAGCTGTTTACAAAAGTCTCAAAGGCAAGATGAAGCTTGTGTAGCATGGATATAGTGAATACGGTAGCCTGTTGAAGAGGAATGCAACCCATGCATAAGCAATGTAAAATCATTGCAGGATTCCAACAAGGATAGAGCATACACACATTGCTACCTCTCATGACGATCAATACTCAAGGTGGAAAAGCATAGCACCTCAATCCACTTTAAGGTGACATACTTGCTAGTGTGGTGAACTTCAATTTACACAAAGCACCGGCAGAAGATTTATCCCTCACGGAACAACTCATCATGAGGTTCAAGAAGGAATGGTAACATACATCAATCTAGATTGATGATACCAATTAGGGGAGATAGGGTTTCACCTTTCACCCTACATTAGTGATTATGTACTTGTAGCCACCACTGAGTCGTTCAGATCAAGCACTGCAAGAAGGAAATATATTGTTCTTTTTCCAATTTCTTGGTTCAACTAATAGAGAAGCATACGAATTATAACGTTTATCCATTTTAATTCCATGAGAATGCACACAATTAAATAAGTAACATTAATTTTTTATTTTTTTCACAATCTCAGTAGCACAACATAAGAGACATTACAGACCCTTTCTAGTCCATCTAATTCACACAAAAGCATGTTCTTTCATATCATAGGATACAAATGCACTCAAAACACTTTAGGAATCCTAATTATACATTCCTAGCTGAAGATGGGGGAAATTTAGGTCCTAAAGGTAAATTTTCATCTTAAACCTTCCTGGAAAGTCAAGCTTTCACCTCCCTCTCATTGTTCACCCCTGCAAAACTAGCAATTTTCCCAAGCAAAACTCTACTGTCAAAAGAGGCAATTGGAGGGCAATGAGATAGCAGAATTACCCAATTTATTTCACAGTTTTCCTCATTATAAAAGAGGAAATGACCACCTACAAGATGCCTATGCATGGAAGCCAGTTCTACTAAATTAAGCAAGGAATTCATTTCAACAAGTTCAATTGCATCCATATAACAAGCATTTCGACTTGTAACTAGAGAAGAGTTTTAAATACATAATTTTTCCTATATCTTTTGATAATTTCAATCTGGAATGAAACTCATATTGCATTGAATTCGAAATGTTCCTATCTACACATTCAAGCCTTAAAATATTGAAATACCAATAAATTTCATTTTGCAAGCGATCTCACATTTTTCCACCTTAAGGAATACACACAATTCCAAGTCTGTTTTTGTTCAAAACTTAGAAGACATTGAAGATTACATATTGATATCCAAATCTATAGAATACATGGATGCATATATTTTGGTTACATCTTCAAATTTAAAGTATTGTCAATTTACAAGTTTGCTCAAAGAAAGAAAGTGCACAAATGATCAAGTAAAAATTAGGAACTCTACAATGTTCCAAGTGAAAACTTCATGTTTCTCCTAATGCACAAGCCAATGTTAGACAAGTCTAGACATGTACAGACCTACCTCTTTCTTCCATCTTCCTTTATGAGCTTCCTCTCGCACATCATCTTGCCCACCTTCAGGATTAACGACTCGCAAGCCCTCATATCCCATGAGACTGTATAAAGTAGAGCAATATTTAAAACAAGAACTAAAACTCCATATACATTAACCCCATAATCAAAATATATCTGAAAATAATGTTTAGTAATTCCATGGTAGGAAAAATTAATGTAGATCATGAATACAAAAATTAATTTATGAAATTTAATTAACAGGTATTCCTTAAATTATTTATTACGTATCATTTAAAATAATTAACTATAAAGTGTACCCACAAAATCATGGTTTGAAATTAACGCAAACAATAAATACAAGGCTTTGGAAATTGTTTAAGAGAACAAGAAGTTAGTATTGAGGAATATATGCTTCTGCCTCAGTTCGCTCAATGTTTCTACATACATCATTTTTAAATGGTGTCATTGTGTTTTGCCACAGCAGATACATTTGTAACGGCAATTAAAAATTCTAGAAACTAATGATTGGCGGTACATTGTGACTATGATTCCGTATAACAAAATGGATTATGATAATTTTGTGACCTTTGCTTGGCTTGATTTCCTAGATAGTTGAAGTGAAACTCACAAACTATTCCATAATTAGTCTAAAACTGTAACATGAAAATAGATAAGCAATGAGCTGACTCTGCTTGTTTTAGATACTCTAGAGTACTCTGCCTAGGCTGCTTTCTGTACCCCATTTCAAATCTGATGGTGAATAAACTTATGAACCTAAAAGTTTAAAACAAATGTCGTAAAACAAAGAATGATATGACAAATTAGATGGTTGAATGCGTGAATTTACAGACCAATGTTAAGAAAGGAGCATCAGGGACATGGATTAAGATAACCACCTCAGGGGTATGATCATACTAAGAGCTTATTTAATGGCCTTAACAAAACCACCTGTAAATTCCAAGCTATAGAATTCACATAGTGCAATACTTTAGTCCAAATGATTTTAGGAAGAAATAAGTATTGATAAATGAGATTCGACAATGGAGAAAGATTACTCTTCCTTAATCAGGAATTAAAAATGGGAATTTAATCCATCTACATAACAAATATAAATTATTTCTATGTAAGACTATATACCAATACAAGTGTGTAGGAAATGAAATAATTGATAAATAAAAAGAATGACCATTAAAAAAAATCACAAAAACAAGGCACAGACTACACTCAGACAAATTTGGCTTTAGTAATATGGTGAAAGTGAGAAAAGTTCGTTCAACACACACTAAATTACTAATATATGCATACAACAAAACCCGCCATTTTCTAGACAGCCAAACATATTACTAGAAAGTAAAAGCCAAGACGATCGTGAAAGCTTCCTGAGCATGCATGCATATGAGCACATTAAAAAATCGAAGCCCTTTTTCAACTAGTGAAAGAAGCAGCATACTTGTTAACCGACTTGTGCATGACAATGCCAAAGTGGGAAAGGCTGGAGGTGAGAGAGGCAAAAAAGCCGCCACCTATCGCTTCCCCTCCCTTCTTCCCTCCATTGCTGGCCATATTTTCCTCTGCACCTACAATTTGTATTCTGCGTGTCCAGTTTTTATTTGAAACTGAGTTATATAAAGCTCCGCGCTACAACATAACAATGGCTCCAGAGGCGAGAAATATCCCGCCCCATCGACCCCGTGTGCATCACGTCGCCGTGTTTGACGGGCTAAGTCGGTCGCCGGACTTGCTATGTAATGTCTGTACCGTTTAAACTTTCAGAGTCATGGTCAGGAGGTGGAAATATCTTCATGGCCGATGTACTATACAACCATGCAATTTCTTTGCAATGTTTGCTTGGAGGGAAGCTGGCCACGTCAATGGGCAACATGAGTGTCTTTGATGTGGTCATTCCTTTTCTCTTTTAGCTCTGAACTACCTGAAGTGTTACGAATTGTTCCACTTCCTACCTCGGCCGTGGCCCAAAAGAACTCAACACTTACTCCACCATGAGCGTTCCTTCACCGAGATTCTTCAACCATCACTGCGGCTCGCATTTTCTCAGAGAAGAGATTTTAATGAGTGCAAGTGTAGTATCTGTTGCAGTGTCATTCGCAACCTGTTGAATGCTACAACTAGCTTTGTGATTCCTCTGGTTTCATGCGGCAATTGGATTCCTTCCACGCGGGAGCTCGTCCCAATTTACAATGATCATCCTCAGAAGACCCAAATAAATAAATAAATATATAGGTATATATTTTTTTAATTCATTTTAATTAGATTATAGAGAGTCTCGGAGGACTCAGCTATTCTGGTTCCAAAAAACACGGTATGTTTATACCTCATTAATTTTGTAAGCTACAGCGGCAATTTTCTAAGTAGTCAATAATACAATGTACAATTTGGTTGTTTTGGAGCCAGTTTAGCTTTAGTCGAGAGTGAATGGTGGTGTGTTCTATGTTGTAGTCCTTCACTTCATCAAATGACACATCAATCTAGTAATTCACAAGTTGTCTACTCAGCAATCTTCCTTTTATTTGAGTTGGTCTAGTGGTGGAGAACTTGTGCTCTTGAAAGAGAGGTCACAAGTTCAAATTTCACAAGGGGGTAAGGTATGTATGCCTTGTTTGTAGTGCGGTTAGGTACCTCCCGCAAGGAGTATGATGTAGTCTCATGTTGCTCTAACCCGTCTATAGACCCATATACAAATTGTTGGCATTGTGGACTATAAAAGACTCTTTCCTTTCCTTTCTCGTTTTTATGCATTTTTCTAAGTTCATTTGCACGCTCTAGTCGAGGTGTTTTGTGGCATGTTTTGGGTTTACATGTTCACCACCATACCAATACACAACAGTGAATGCATTCGTAGTGCACATTTACTTTGTCATTTTCATCCACTAACAATTCATTGGAGTTGGCTTGGGATATTTGAATGACTATCTACATATTCCTTTCAGTGTTTAATCTACTGCTATGTATCTTGACTAGAAAGCTAGTAGTCTGGTTGATCTTATCCTTGTCAAATAAGTGGTGCATGTTGTCAACCCTCAAGATGAGCTCGTACTAAGCACAGATATCATCATACGTTGTGCACTTAATAAGAAAGTGTCATTCTGTCTCAATTGTACCCATCTTGTAGAACAAATAAGTTCTCTCTTCCCGTACATCTTTAAGCCTTTTCCACCTACCCATTTCACACCCGACATGATGCGAACCAATCCTCAACTTTCCCTTTAATAACTACCCCTAAATATGTTTTCTCTTTGTGTTCCAAGTTGGGTTAAACTTTTTGATGTAATATGCCTTTTAACGTCCAATGTGGTTAGTCCACACGGCAGTCTAAAACTTTTCTATAACAAACTTTCTAATTTCTTCATTAGTATTAGGACATTCGTGCAACTTGTTGTTCCACTCATTCAACCACTTTGTGTTTTGTTTCATCCAAGTTTTCTTCCTACGGTCAAGACCCTCTTCCATCGCAATTTTGGGTCACAGTTGGTTATCCATGTTTTCAACCTTTTGTAGATAACTCATTAATCGGGTTATTGCTAATGCCTCCAACAAAAAAGTACTTGCTCCTGCTAAAAGGATTTCATATGTTACTGATGTTTCAACTTTGAGATTGCTTGTGATTAAGTGTTTTTGAATTCTCTCTAACTATCTCCATCCACTTTGCAACCATAGAGAACAACCGGCATGACCTACAAACTGAAAAGAATTTTCTAGGTTTTTCAATCCCACAATTCAGCTTTTCCACACCTATTTTGGAGTAGATATGACATTTTTCATCCCCCCTATATCCTTTTTATTCTACGAGTCTCCCAACTAAGCTTATAGTGGAAGTCAATCCCAAGATATTTGTATTCTTTCACAATTTCCAATGGAATACCTTCAAAAAGGAAGGTAATTTATTTTTCTTTCCTCTTTAAAGAGAAAATCATGATTTTGGTTTTGGTAATGTTCACCTGCATCCCTACCTCCTGACAAAAGTGCTCTAAGGCCCTTAAATGATCTCTTAATCCATGAGTTGTTTTCAAAGTTAGGATAAGATCATCGGTGTATAAAAGTAATTTCACCACATAGCTTGTTACTTGGACATCTTCTCCATCTGTTTTGTTTAACCATGTTTCTAATTTATCAATGTATAAAGCAAACAAAGTAAGGGATAGAGGGAATCCCTACTTAACACTAATTTATTTTTCTTTCATATAGTCTATGCACTGCCACTCTGTACATGTCAGGGATACCCAATTCTTCCATTTTGTTTCATAGCTTGTCTCTAGGCATCATATCAAAGGCTTTATTAAAGTCCACAAAACAACAATATGCTTCTTCCCCTTGATTGTCCCATATTTTCTCTATTGAATGTCGAGGGGTGATGCAATGATCAATAGTGGAATGTCTAGGCCTAAAACCAGCTTGACCTTTTACTCTTTTTCCTTCACCTTCTGCTCAATTGTCGATTCTATGTTCCACCATGCTCCCAAAAAGTTTGCCTAGAAGGGTGTTGACCATAATAGTGTGGTACTTAGATGGGTTATTTATACCCCACTTTTAAAGAGGGGAATAACCACACTAGTTATTCAATCCACCAGGAAACCATCTTGAATGACACTATTGAAGATTCCCTTTATGTGAAGAGCAAGAAGCCCAACTCCCCATTTTAAAAATTCAGCTTGAAGCCCATCAATATCACTAGCCTTACCATTTGCTAAATTATTTATTCCCTACCTGATATCATCCACCGTGAATAGATCCACTGATGTGTTCACTATGGGAGGGACGTTCTTCTCGTGTATCTGCTCATAAAGAAGCTTTGCATATTCTAGCCAATGAGTATATGTAATATTGTTCTCGGTTTGTTTTCTCCTCTTTTGTAGTTCCTTCCAAAAATCTTTGGGATTGTAACTCCTTCCTTCTTGTATTTACATATTCTTCTTTTTTTGCTTGAATCAATTTTGCACACTTCTTGTTTTCTTTGCTTAGATCTTTCCCCTTTAAAGATCTCTTGGCTTCCTTACACTCTTCATCATAGCATGGGTTTGTCAGAAAAGTATTTGCGACCCTCTTCCTACTGCAAGTCCTTTTACATGTACTCGAAGCCTTGTGGATTATAGGGATCAACAAACTACTATGAACATGGCCACTCTCCTCATCGACCCTTTCATCAGCCAAAATATTATTTATTTCATGAAATTCCTGCTTAAGAGCAGCACTGAAGATGTCCTTGTTTTCCTATTTTTTGAGGATTTTTCCTTTAATAGCTATTTTCTTTTGCATGTGAAGAACTTGTTTATTTTTGTGGGTTGCTTGGGGCAAAGTCCAACTTAACAAAAAGAGGCATATGATCAAAATTTCATTTCTATAGGGAATTCTCCAATGTCAAACTCCATCACTCTAGATGTAAGGTTTTGAGAACAAATAATGTAATCTACCACACTTTGACCATTATAGGTTTTGCAAGTGATACCCCCTGAAGTTGGCCAACCTCTCATTCTATTGCAAATAACCATGCCAAACAAACTGCACATCCTCAATAATTCTACCCCGAAGTGCGAGACATCCCCATTATTATCTTGTGAAGCTCTTTCCCAAGATTGACTCTCACCTTCTTCCAACCATAGAGGATTATTTTCTCACTTTTCACTACTACTTAATTGTAAAGATTGGCTATTAGTTGTCCTTGCATTGAAGTCACCTATTAGCATTATTTCTCCTAAGGTGTTGAATAGGGAGATATCTTTTTTTAAAGATGCATATGGGTGTAGAACTTAGAGTTTGTAGGAGCGAAGTAACAAGCAACCAACCTAAAAATTATCTCATTCACTATTATTTGTAGCCAGATATATTGTTTATTTGGGTCCTCTTTTTCAACTTTTACGATTCCATACAACTTCTCATTTATAAGCATTGTGACTCCATCGTGACCTTTACCTGTCCCATTCCCTTTGTTCCAAACTGGAAATTTCTTTGTAACATTCAAAATCTGGGACCTTGCAACTGTCATGCTCATGTGTTTCAACAAAAATGATAATATCTTTCCCCTCTGCTATGGACCCCACCCCAAGACCTCTTCTCCATGGATAGCCTATACAGCTCCAACTACTACACTTAAGCAATCTCATGGGGCCCCTATTTCATATTTCTTATTCAAGAAACACTCCCTGATTTGAGCTTTCCCATTCTTCAGCCATGCCCACTTTCCCTCATTTCTTGTTGTCTTTACTTTATCCCACTCCTTCCTTTGTTCCTTCTGTTGAGCAAAAGTCAAGCCTTCATCTAGGTAGAATTGTGAACCTCTAAGTAGCCTTCTATTTCTAAGGATCATATTCTTATCCTGTATGTTTCTCAGGATAACTCTTCTATGCCTATCTCTTCCTCCATCTATCTTCTTTCCTATCCTATTTTCTTATTGAATACCCCTTGTCTACTCTAGCTTATCTCTAAGAATGTCCCTTGCTAGAATGTTGGTTGTCTCTTTTTCTTTGAAGTCTTTCAATCCTTTGATAATGATATTTGTAGCCTTGCCACACTTGTCTTGTTCTTCCCTTATTTGTATTTTGATTTGTTGTTGAATGATTCCCTTTTGTTTGTTTGTTGATCCATTTACAACTTATGACCAAGATTTAGCCTCTTCTATCTCTTCCCTTAATTTAGACTCTTTAGTTTCCATGCCAGCGAAGGTTAATCCTCTAATTGTCTCACAACCAAGTCTGGGCACAATGTTCTCTTCTTCAACTAACCAAAAGAATCACTGAATTGTAGAGTTCACACTTGATCTAGTAGATAATGTTGTATTGTACCAATCCACAATTCCACGCGCATCTTTAAATTTTACATTATCCTCGAATATAATTGCTCTCTAGCAAGAATTCTTTTTAGCACATGCACCAACTCTATCATGTTCTCCTTTACTATGTCCAGCTTAAAAAAAAACTCCATATATGTTGGATAGTATATTCCTTATGAGCCCTGCTTAACCAATAAAACATTCAAGCATTCTTGAATTGTCTTGTACAATTATCTTACCATATAAGATGTTATGTCATCTAGATTCTTCTTTCTCTTAAATTTGTATAAAATATGTTGAAATAATATTGAACAAACTCTAACGAGTGCATTCGATTATCACTCACATAGAAATGGTACTCCCTTAAAAAAATTATATCATCCTTTGTACCATCATCTACATGTATATAAACAATATGAACAAAAATAACAACCTGTGTGGAATTGTAGTACTAAGATTGAATTTCCTCTTGTGGCTTAAGAGTATAGTTTTCTATAAAGTCCACCACCAATAGTATACTTCCAACTAGAAATGATTTTCTATATGTGCAAAATTGAGCATCAAGCCATCTGACATGTTGAGAGTGTGTCATATATTTTGGTACAATCTTACTTTGAAATTCTGACATGAATGCATGTGCACTTACTTTTTCTATGATTAAATCAACATGCTCTCCTATTTTTACATCATTTAAGGGATACTCAATATTCTTAATTCTTCTAACATCCACTAGTTGTTGTCCAAAATCATTTTCACTACTCTCATGCATGCATTGTACTAATAATGAAAAAATGCCACAACTAGAACATTGTTTAAAGATACACAAACTTAAATAAAATAATTTCCCATCGAATCTTTCACAGAATAAACTTGCTACAAATTCCTTGATTATTTCAAGTGGCATATCAATACCACATTCTTGGATAAGCATGCTATTATGCAAAACACAACGTATATATCAAAAAACATCATAATAATAACAAAATTGCACATGCATTTTACAATAGCAAGAGATTTGTTGCTTATTAATTTTCACATATTAGGGCTTGCATTTCTCGAATGATCTTTTACTTATGGTAATATTTCCAGGTAACACAACATCATCCAAAAAATTTCTATAAAATTCAGTTTGAGTTGTTTCTAATAGGTGTTTTTGGATGAGGATCATGAAATTTCAACCCCACTCTCAACTTCAAAACATCTCTAGAATTAGACGATACCCTTGTATTATCATGCCAAAACTTTTCAACCAAAGATTTCACTTCAATATTCAATTTCATATCCGACCTTGGAAGTCGACCACTAAAACTCCAACTTTGGTTGATTAGATCATTTTCAATTCTTTCTATTCTCTTTGCTGCTCTTACCAATGTTTTAGGATACATATTTAAAATTCCACTAATGTTGCTTAACATCCTTTTATTCAAGGTTGTTTTATTCACTATAGTAGTTGTTATTGCTCATCATGCCACATTCTTATGTTTAGATCTGTTGGTGTTGGAAATAAGCCACACCCGGACTGATGATGGACTGGTCCAAGAGGGGCCAGTAGCTCAGTGGTAGAGCACTCCAACAGCATATGGAAGGCCCTAGGTTCGATTCCTAGCTGGTCCATGTCTCAACATGGTATCAGAGCCAGGTCCAGGCTAGGAGCCCCAAGCACACGAGAGGTGTGGCTTAAGGGGGGGTGTTGGTGTTGGAAATAAGCCACACCTGGACCGAGGATGGACTGGTCTAAGAGGGGTCGGTAGTTTAGTGGTAGAGCACTCCAACAGCGTATGGAAGGCCCTGGGTTCAAGTCCTAGTTGGTCCATGTCTCAACAAGATCGACTCTTTTTTTTAGTAGATTCAATGACACTCGCAACAGTAGACATAGCATGCTTAACTCATTCATCTTTTTGTTGGTTTCACAAAGATGCCTAACTTTTCATCACTTTTCTCATTTTCCACATTCTCATCAATTGCATCATCAGTTGATATTGAATTGCTAATTTTTTTCTATAAAAAAATCTTTGTATATTCTATTGGCATAAGTTCTTATTTGTCTCCAAGAAATCTTACCAGGAAGATTATCCAAAACATTTTTTTCAACTTTTATAAAAATATTTTCATGATCTTCAACAATAGGAGGATTTTCATTCTCAACATTCAAAGGGATTTCATCTTCACCAACACAAGGGTTTTCATTTTCAATATCTCTGAGTTGTTCCATTTTGTCATGAACAATACCAATCTCAATATTGTCATGTCCATCTTTTAATAAATCATCGCCATGAATATCATTTATAATCACATTATCCATGTCTTTCAAAGAAGTATTTGCAGATGTACCTGAATAATTTGAAGATGTACTTGGATTTGAGGATGTAGTAGGATTAGTCTCCATAATCGTATTATCTTTCACATTAACATCGTCCATAATTGCATCATCTACACCCATCTCATCTTGAATGTTTGTCTCTTCCATTGTCGTGGATCCAGAAGCATTAGGATTATTGATTTATTGAATCCTCATTCTTCTATCTCTTTGATGTTTTGCCTCCTCTCTTTGTGCTTGAATTTTTCCTGCGGTCATGTCCCTCCTTTGTGTCTTCTTTTGATGTTGTTTAGATCTCATGACTAAAAAATTATGGCTTTAAAAGTATGTAATTATTGACACCTTCAAAAATGGATATAAATTGCAAGAAAAGAGCTTCCACAAGACAACTAGATCATAAAATAATAAATAAAAAATCGTACAAGAGGACATGTCATATTAGTGAAAATAAAACTGCTATATATACAAAATTATTTTTTGGAAAAACATTTAAAAAGGGACGGGATCTCTTTGATCCCGATTTTTTAAAAAATGGGATCCCATTTGCAAAACATTTTTTTTAATTATTTAAAAAAAGGAACGGGATCTCGTATCCTAAACGAGATCCCGTTCATAAAAAAAATCAAACATAGGATCGGTTTCCCTTCGGTTTTTGGTTTGGGAAATGACTTGGAGTGCCAACCCTTTGCCTTGGACTTGTTTTGACTGTTAACTTGAAGGCCAAATCAATCTCCATGCAATAATAATGACTTTGGACATATATCTAAACACCAAATTTTCAGAATTTTTTTGAAACAATGAAAACCCATTACAAATGAGACTGTCTAGATTCCAAATATATATATTTTTAAAAAAATTGGACTAATTTTTTAATTTTATAATAATTTCTAATGAAAGAGGTCCATAAACTTGGAATAACAGGGTTTTTTAGTTTTTTAATAACTTTTTTTGTTTTTAAGTTTTCTGAAAAAATAAATTATATGACATCAAATTAGAGACAATTTTATACGGTTTCAAAAATTTTTTTGTTAAGTTTATGTCAAACTATGCTTGTCATACGCAAGGGTTTTTCAAAACAACAATTATGCCCAATTAATAATTAACAAAAAAAATAGTAGAAAAAAATTACAAAAAAATATCCTCATCAAAGGTGAGTGAGTTACAAATATTTTTCCAAAAGGATTTAGAAAAATACTTTCATTTAGGTCAAATTATGCTTGTCGTACATGGGCATAATATGGTCCTGAAAAAGTGACTTTTAAACTATAGGTTTTAGTAATGCCTATTCAAACTTAATTTATATCATTTGGGTATTAAAATAAATTACATATTTGGAAACTAGACTTCAAGCACTACATTTTCTATTTCTGACTTTTTTCAAGATTCATTATTTAAGTGCTTCAAATTTTTAGGTCAAACTTGATGGATTCCAAAACACAACGAAGACACTTCCACTTTTTGGCCAAAAAGTAGACTCAACTTCTTGTAGGCACCTAGATCCTTAGAAGGGATAAGAGATATCAATGCCCCCAAGTGTAGGGATAAAGAGAAGAATTACACAACTTTCAAAGAGAAATTATTCATAAGAGACATGTACTTGCATGAATGATAATTCTATGCAAGAAAGGATATCATGTTATGAAAAATGCAGCCCATAAAGGAAAAAGTGAATCCCAAGAAAGAGGAAAGAGAGAGAAAATTATCCTTATCACCTAGGCATAGAGACAAGGATAAATAGACTATTACGTTGCTCACTAAGTATGATTGCACCTGGAATTGTAACACCATGAATGACAATGAGCCCCCAATAGGTAAGCTAACAATGTCACATAGTGCGGAGCAACATAATATGAACTTGAATGTTATTTGAAATGATTATGAGAAATATGTCATTCATCGTCACATGTTACTTTTATGATACCTAAATCAATATACTATTGTATTTTTGTTTTCAAAGCTTGAAAATCATTAGTAGAATGGCCATGAATTTGATGATACTTGCAAATAGAAGAATTTTCAAGATGTTGTCTATGTTTCCTTCATCTTTTAGGCCAAAGAAGAGAGATTAAATTGGCATGAAGAAGATCAGACAAAATATTATGTTTTTGTAATACCATATTGGAATGAGAAGATGTGGATTCACTAGACAATGGAGGGGATGTTGACAAAGGAAGAGGTTGGAAACCTAACTTTTCATTAGAAAAGTATGATTTCTCATAACTTTAAAGACCTTGTTGCACACATCCTAAACCATGTCCATTGTATCAACGTGTAAATGTTGAAATGTCTAGAGGATACAATTCATTCTTAGTATCAAAATATAAAGAGCCTCCATCATTATCAAGATATGTGTTGGAAGGAGAGGTGGGAATTGGTTTAGAAGAATCTTGGATAAAATACACAAAAATCTCCTTCAAGGCTTCATTCTTAGATTGAGGGATATCGTACCCATTGAAGGAGGGTGTAAAGTCTGTTGTACTCCAATTCCTTGCTAAAGAAGCATCATTGATAGGAGACCGTGTTGTTGAAGGGATCATAGTACTAAAGGGGGAAATATATCCCACTTCATCATGAGTGAAATTATAAGGATCAAGATCAGCCTTTATTGTGTGAAGTTCATTGTTATATATGAATTTGATTGTGTGATAAAGGGTAGGAGGGATTGCTTTTATAGCATGAATCCATGGTCTACCTAGAAGAAGGTTATAATTAAGATGGTTGGGCATGACATGAATAGGAGTAGGTAAAGTCACGGGTCCTACTTTAATAGGTAATATGATTATATCAAGTGACTCTCTAGGGACATTTTCAAAGCCACACACACAAAAAGGATTGCTTTTTCTCTAGGAAAGGTACCATGTATGGAAGGTAAGGTAACATTAAGGAAGGTGTTTATGATATTATCCTCTTCTTCTAAGATACTCTCATGAGAGAGGCGCATTCTAAGAGGCAAATCAACATCATTCTTCAAATCTTCATCCTTAGAAGGGAGACTTTTGAAAAAGTGTTAATGATTCCTTTTGACACTAAAATGTCATCATGAGTAGGAGGGTTCTATTGATGGGTGTTTTGACACACTCACCAACAGGTAGGTAGAACATGAATTCACACACCACCTCTCCTGAAAAGTAACCAACCTCAAAGGGTTGATGACTCCAAGGTCTCTATAGTCAGGTCATGACGATGTTGGGTAATTCGATGGTTGACGTAGCTGTACCTATTAAGGGGCCTGCTGATTCGAATATTTTTGACTTATTGCATAAGTTAGAAAACTAAACTAAAACTAAACTAACTGGCAAGAAAGAAATAACAAAAGAGAAATGGAATGCAAGAAGATGATGAACATTCAATATACAATCCATCTAACAATATCAACTAAATCTGGAGGAAATTGGGACATAAACATACATCAACATGCAAATCAACAACTTAACATACTAATGGAGCTAATTTAGAGGTTAAAATTACTAAACCACATTTGCATCAACATTAACCACCGTAGATCAATTATAACCAAACATGATTCTCTCTAGATTTAGGAAGTTAAATCAGACAAAAAGATATCCAACATTCACCATATGAACAGAAACAACTGAAAGAAACAAGAAATCAAATTAAATTCATATATTCGCCTTCGAATGAGAACCGTTATTCAGCAGATTTGTCACACCGAATGGCTGATTTTTGTTTGTATCAAACTGCTTCCAGCTACAGTAAGATGAAAAAATTGCAATGGAAAGATCTAGAATGACCTTCAGCCAATTTCCAGAAATTTTTCAGCTCCTAAACTATTCCTAATTCTGAAAAGTCTAATTTCTAAGTATCTAACCCCTTACAATGAGCTTTCAGCTTTCTTTTATAAATATTTCTCAAAAATTCACTTCGGAAATATCATATAAAGAACCCCCAAGTTGTGCATGCCAACACTCTAGAACAAAGGAATATTCTCCTTGAAACTCCAAAATCAACTTCAGAAAAGCTTCTATAACAGTGGCTTTCCATTTTAATGCTAAGTTCAACTGCAACTTGACTTCAGTTCGAATTCAATCCCACTCTCTATCTTGGCTTCCAAACAACAA
Organism: Cryptomeria japonica; assembly: GCF_030272615.1. Taxonomy (NCBI): domain Eukaryota; kingdom Viridiplantae; phylum Streptophyta; class Pinopsida; order Cupressales; family Cupressaceae; genus Cryptomeria; species Cryptomeria japonica. Next base: position 378,577,158 of record NC_081413.1, read on the forward strand.
GTTCCCATTTTCAGCTCCTAGCGTTCTCTAGTTCAACTTTGTTTTATCCTTGAGGTCAATTTGGGCCTGCACATTAAAATAATTACAATTAATTTATCTTCAAAATGTGCCAATTTATAAAATCACAATTTAAAAAAAAAAAAAAGTTTATCCCATTATAAATTAAAAATAAACAGTTTAAATCTCTTAAATCAAATTAAACAATATTACACAAATATTTAAATTATTACAAGAGAATTTTATTAAATTTTTAAAATAAATAAAAATTTAATAAAATAAGTGACCCCCTTCTAGTTTTGCCACGGTAGACCCCATTTTCCATCTTTTCAAACCAAAATAAACAAAATTAATTTACTCCTAGAAGGAATGAATTTAAAATCAATAAGTATTTTTTAATTAAAAAGCTGAATTCACTTTGCTTTTAAATGTTCTCTTAAAACAATAGCTAGTTTAATTTAAAATAAATTCTATGGTATTTGACCAATGAATAAAAATTAACAGTGAGAACCATTAAAAAGCTTTGAACAAGGAAAGATGGGGAAATTGAAGGCTATAACTAATTAAGTATTTCATATTCATGGCCTCTCATGACATAGGGGAAAGGATCCAGTAGTTGTGCACCCTAACTTCGCGCTTCTCAAAATCCTATGTGGAAATTTCAAATCACTCCGATTTTTTTACAGCAACTTACTTGGCAAGTTCCTTGCTTATAACTAAGGTTTCAGGGCCACATCATCAAATATGATGCCACATCAATAAGCTTTTTGCCAAGGTGTCCAAAACAACCAAAAAAAAAGTGAGACCAATAGGCGTGCAAAAGAGACCCCAATAGTTGTGCAGCTGATATGGCATCACTTGATTGGTTACTTTTTACAATATTAGTACATTTCCTAACAACTATTGGTACATTTCCTTACAACTATTGGTACATTTACTAACAAAAATTGATATTTTATGTTTCAAACAATAAGTTTTATTTGTTCAATTTTTGGAACAAAAGGTATCAACAACCCTCACAACAATTGGTACATGCTCAACTACTGGTGCTCTTCCCCTATTTCAATTTTTGGTGCTCTTCCCCTATTTCAATTTTTTTTTTGACTTGCTTGCTATTGAGACTGTAAGTGCTCTTTTACCGTGGGCTCGTAGCTTGGCTCGTAGCTTTAGTGAATATGTTCTGTATGGTGCACATTTTTTGTTTGCTCTAATCGAATCTTCAAAATTTTACTATACCTATGGAGATTTAATTGTTTTCTTTCCTAACTGTTGCATTATTTCTTCTTATGTTCTGCGATACCACTCTTTTGCCTTGCCTCTTTCTATGCGATTGACATTGAAAACATTCTTGTCAATCGTTTCTTCCCTTCTACCTTTCTGGTTCTCCACCTTCCCAGCTTTGTTTTATTTTCTCCTTCCAAGATTCAGGGATACATTCACTTTGCTTCCAGATTTAGATTAGGGCAATTTCATTTGGACTTCCTAGTTTGGTGACTATAAAGTTCACTTTTAAAGTTTTCAAACTTTAATTTTTTAACGTCATTCACTTTATTAACTTTAAATTTTAAAATTTAAATTTAACCTTAATTTAATCCAAAATTATTTCAAACTTAAATTAAAATTTAAAATTAATTCAAATTTCAAAAGATGGGAAGAATTAAATTAAATTAAATTCAAAACTATAATTAGTTTCACCTTTATTGTAAATTTAATAAAATTTATCAAAATAACTTTAAACTTCAAAATCTAAATTGAACTTTAGGTTAGTACTTCAATAAATTAAAACTTAAATTTAATTTAATTTTAATAAAAATTAAACTTAATTTAAATTTTAACCAATTACAATATTAATAAAATGTTTAATAAATTTTTTTGAAGTTTAATTTTATTTTTAGGATTTTTTTAATTTATTTTTTATTTTTTGATGTTTTTCAATTTTTAAAAATAATAGCTCCAATATCAATTGGAGAATAAAGTTTTTCTAATAATTAATTAAATTTACAAATGAGTACAACAGTTTAGATGTAAATTTTAAAACATTAGGCATAAACTTTACATATATATATATATATATATTTCTATGATTAGATCCGCATTTCTATAGCTTAGAGCAGGCTATTTCTAATTAAAGAGAATGGAATAAATTTTATTTTCTTTCATACAATATCTAGATTAATCTATTTTCCACTACACATGCATTTTCAGAATAGAAAAATATAACAGTAATGATTTTATTTACAACTGCAACTATCTTTTTCTAATTTACTTTTTATCAATAAACAACAAGATATAATGCAGATTATTATTAACTCTAAAATGTCTATTTTTTTATTTTTTTTTTGTGTTTAAACTATAGACATAAGCAAATATTTCACTTCTTTTACTAATAATTGTACTACCACATTTAATTTATTTCATTAATTTTTTTACATAACTACACTACTAACATTTAACTATCTTCATTTCTTTTTTTTTCAATAGCTAATAAGGCAGAAATACATTTCATTCCTATTTTTATTTCAAGAAGTAAATATCTGTAAGGAAATAACCCAAATATCTCTTTTTTTTTCTTTGCAAGAATATATACTCAAGTAAAATACATCTTTATTGCATGGCAAAAGTAGTCAAATAATTACATTTAATACATCATGGTTCCCTTCACTAAATAGGAAGATAACTAAATCAAGCCTCTCATTTCTACTAAATGAGGGCTTGCCAAATACATTTGTTTTCTTGCAGCTATATACAAATAAAAATAATAGGATCTTTTGGGTCTCAAATCAACAAATTGGATAGGTTCTAAGGAAATACCAACTCCTATGCTCAAACCTTCCAATTGACTTGGCCAACTTATAGAGTGAACCTATTTGGTTACTAACTCTCTCACTTTAGGCTCTACAGGACCTAGGCGGGTATACCTACTCACTAGTTGTTCCTTCAACTAATGCTTTTTATAATAGATTTAGTGTCTTGATCTGACTTCCTCCTATCTCATAATGGCATAAGCTCCTAGGATGGAGATATAGCAGATGAGTTCAAGATTGTTGTTGTAGAAGCTATTTGATCTTTGTGCTATATATATATATATATACACTATTGCTAATTTATTCTGGAATTCCTACTCAGCTACTCCTATTACTTTTAATGTGAAAGTATGAATTGATGAGTTGTATTTTATAGATGACCAGTGCCTTTCTTTGTTGTTTGGGCTACAGAGTCTTTATATCTCTTTAGGACTTATTGTGTAAACTTATGAGACAGTTTTTAAACCCACCCCCTCTCGATGAGTCTGTAAGTTACTGTTTCTTATGAGCTCTACTTCAATGTCTATATTGTAAACCGCCTGAATGAATTTAACTTTAACCTTAAGAGACCATCCAGGGAAGAAATACCAGGAACAATTACAATTCGCAAGTAAATCTTTTTGATCCAAATCTACAATATGAAACACAAAACTTTACTAGAAGAATACAAATAACCTTATCTCCTTTAGATAATATCATAAGCAACTGCCTGCAGAAAAATGCAGTAATCCGCAACACATATGCAAAGGAAAAACAATTGATTATATTATATATATTCACCAAAATTGTACAATGGTAAGCCTAAGGCTATAATCTACTCCTTTCTAATTCTCATCCATATTACAAAAGCTCCCTCCTTTATATGAGAGTATACATTATCACCAAGTGTCGTGGCTTTTCAACATATAACTGTTAACTAACACTTTTGTTTCGAACATTACTTCGACTAAGTATTTTCTCCCATCGAAATGTTGTATTCGGTCACTATGGCTGCACCGATACCTATCTGATATCCATCGAGTTTTTATGTCGAAGAAACCTTGGGCTTCAGTGACCTTTATTTTTCCACCAAAATACCTCTTCCATTGATATCACTATGTCCCATCGATGAATGGATCTATTGTCTCACCGAAGCCTTTCTTTATCCTCTCTTGTCGTCTTCCACCAATAAAGTTGTATCGGCAAAACAACGCATATTAGAGACATGCCTTTTAGCCTCCTTGAAACCTATTTCCTCATCGATATATATCTGATGTCCATCGGGTTTCATGTTGAAGAAACCTTGGGCTTCGGTAACTTCCTTTATCCTTCCATCGAAACACTTTTTCTATCGACATCACTACACTCCTTCGATGAATGGGTTTATTGTTTCATCAAGGCCATCTTTCTTTTGATGATTTGCTTCCACTATCATCTTTCATCGATGAGCTCATTACTAATCTTCCTCGATAAAGTTGCATCAGTAAAACCACACATATCTATAACATGCCTTTTAGCCTCCTTGAAACTCATATCCTTATCGATATCTTTTATTGATGTAGCTTCCTTCTGTTTGATCAATATCATTCTTTCGATAAGAAGGATTCTTTCGGTAAGTTTCCTTCATGTTGCACCGATGGTATTATTTCCTCTAAAGCCTTTTCCCGTCGATGAAAACCGTCTCTGCTTTCTTCGATATCCTCTTTCGGTGGAATCATTGCTTTCGATGAGTTCATTTTAGAATTCATCGGTGCTCCCTTTCCTTCGATACCCTTTTTATATCGATGAGACATCGCTGGGTCTCATCAATACTTCTTGAATTTTGGATATTTTGATAGATGCTATTAGACTTGTTCGATAACTTATGGGTTATTACGGTATCAATGAAAATGATTATTTCTTCAAAAGATAGATGGCTTCTATGATTTAATTTCTCAAATCAAGATATTTTACTTAATTCAGATTTGATGCTCAACAGTGGCTTTGACTGGGGATGGGGGTATGCTACAGATACCTTCAAGAATCTAGACTCTTTGGTTTATATAAGGGAAAGGAGATTTGAAGAAAATGTGGCTTTTTTACAATGGTAGTGAGACCTAAACTATTATACATGAGGATGGTGTAAAGCGGAAAAATCGAACCCTAGTCGTTCTCCCCTCCCCAACTCCAAGGAGAGAGAAGGGAGAGTCACTAGGGTTGATGGTTTTCACTTGGGAGAGACTTTACATTCAAAAGAGGGGTTGAAACCCATAAGATCCAATCCCACACAATGCAAGATTGGATTCTATATGAGTTTCAAGGGTTAAGACATCAAGGATACCCTCTTTTGTAAAGAAATGTAGATAGAAAGATTGAACTAGGAATGCATGTAAAGTGGGAAATATTCGCTTATAAACAGAGATAGGGATATGATATGAAGCTGCGGACCTGGAATTAGCAGTAAAATGTCGAGATGGTGCTATTCTGCAAATTTGAGTGAAAGTTGACGGGACGATGGCGCCCGACGTGCACACGGTCCTCCAAAAAATCCGCGAAACGAAGGTGGATCTGTTCGTCTCTGCACAAGGATTCCAGATCTTCAATTACAGCCGCGTACCTGCAACCTACACACAGAAAAGAGAGGACGATTGGGGGGTTAGGGATGAGGGGTTTGCCTTTAGGTCAAACCCCAGTTTTGGAATTAACCAAGAAATGAGAATGCTATAAATGTAAATGTTTGTAATGTAAACAAGTATTGATACCTTGTTGTAAGAATGTTTGTATTCTTACATGCGAAGGTGTAATGTATGTAGTATGTAATGTGTTGTAAGTGATCTCCTCTTCAATGGTTGAATCCTTGTCTTGAATGCAACACTTAGCCTTGAATGGAGACTTAGAATGCTCAATTGCTTGAAGGAATGCTTAAATGCTTGAATGCTTGAATGCTTGAATGTTTGAATATCGCTTTCGCGCCTTGCTCACATATGTCCTCCTCCCTTTTTGAGAGAGGAAATGTAGTTTATATACTTGTCAATTAGGGCTGATAGACTGATTTTCCTGACCTTAGGCCGACCAGGAAACAATATTTTCCAATTTGCAAACTTAAAGACCCGAAGCCCCATAAGAGACCGGGCCCAAAATAGGGCCAGGGACCAGGGCGCTGGGCGCCATGGTCCCACCTCCAGGGACAGTGGGGTGCAAGGAGGATCAGGCCAGGGTGCTGAGGAATGCAGTTTTTGGTGTCATGAACAAGTTTCGGGGTCTCCATTCAGGTTCCGTGTTGCATCGCCATCGTGAAGACCCAAATGCAGTCGAAATTGCAAGTGTCACAATTTTAGGACGCTACAGATGGTTCCCCCTTTTCCCTTTAGGAAAAGAATTTTTTTAAGAATTGTCCATGCACTGGCAGTTCTTGGACTTCTCCTATAACATTTTGGAGAAAACAGGAATCCTCTCCTTCTCTATCCATAATCTTATAAGGTCCAAGCCATAAAGCTTCAAACTTACCATGTTTACCTTTATCTTGACTCCTGGAATTCCACATCAAAACCAAATCACCAATTTGGAATTTCCTATCTGTTGTTCGTTTGTCATACAAATTTTTCATTTGATTTTGGATTTTAATGTTTTGTTCCTAAGCTTCTGCCTTGACTTCATCAAGCTCTATCAACTGCATCAACCTTTCTTGTAAAGGGTCATCAATCTCTATCCCTCCTTGTGTTATGAATTTATATACCGGTGAGAGGTTATCCAAAGGGAGTCTAGCCCTTTTACCATAGACCAGTTCATATGGAGATTTCCTTGTAGATTTTTTTACTGTCACTCTATCTGCCCATAATGCTAAATTCAATTTTGAATCCCATGACTTCTTATTTTGTCCTAACATCTTTTTGATGATTTTTAGGATGTTTTTGTTACTTGACTTGGCTTGCCCATTACCTTGAGGGTGATATGGGGATGAATGAGATATTATAATGCCATAATCCCTGCATAAAGCATTGTATTCTTCAGACCTAAAGGCCATGCCATTATCAGAGATGATCTTTGTAGGAACACCGAATCTAGTGATGATATTTTTCAGTATGAATCTTATCACCAGCTTACTGGTAGCTTGTTTAGTAGGTATTGCTTCCACCCATTTGGTAAAGTAATCTATGGCAATCAAGATCCATCTATGTTCCCCACTTGATTTCTCTGATATTTCTCCTATAAAGTCTATTCCCCACTATTGAAATGGTTCTTCAACTTGCATTGGTCTTAGTGGGAGTGATCCTTGATATTTCATTTTGCTCGAAAATTTCTGACAGGCCTCACATTTCCTAACATAAGCATAGGAATCATTGAAAACTCATGGCCAAAAATAGCCAGCTCTTAATATCTTGTGTGCAGTAGTTTTGGCTGAGAAATGACCACCACAATCCCCTTCATGCATCTCTTGTAGGATTTTCTCTGCTTGATGTTCATCTAGGCATAACAATAATATCCCATCCCTATTCTTCCAATACAACTCTCCATTGATGATCACATATCTTGCAGATTTTAATTTCAGTGTTCTCTTTTGATTATCAGTCATATCATCTGGACATTTTATGTGTTTGAGATAGTACATAATGTCTATATACGAGGTTGTATTTTCAATACTGAAGCTGGCTTCATCCATGCCAACCTCATTTACCTGAAATTCTTCAACCTTTGCTCCTGCCATAAGTTTAGCTAGTCCCTAGCATTTGATAACTTGGGAAATTTTGAGCTCAATATTGAATTCTTGAATCCATTTGCACCTTTTCCCTGTGACCTCAATCTGCCTGAATATGTCTTTTACCGTTGCATTAGGAACATGTGCTATGACTTCTGCACCTACCAAATATGGTCTGAATTGTTTTACTGCTTTTACCAGGGCATAAGCTTGCTTTTCATTTAGGTCGTATTTAATTTTAGATGAATTCAGTGACTTACTGAAATATGCAACAGACTGTTCGTAATTATCCTGGTTCTTTTGTAGCAAGACTGCTGCTACTGTATGGCATGATGCAAATGAAAAAACCAAGAAGGGTTTATTAAAATATGGGGATATCAATACTGGTGCCTCAGATATTGCCCTCTTTATGTTTATAAATGCATCTAATGCCTCTGCATCCCAATCAATTCTAGATTCCCTTTTCAACATCCTCACTATAGGTTTTATGATATCTGCAAAATTAAGGATGAACCTCCTGACAAAATTTATTTGTCCCAAAAATGATTGAATAGCTTTGACAGTCTTTGGGATAGGCACTTCATTTATTGTAGCTACTCTTTCGGGGTCAATTTTCACCCCTTCCTTGGATACTATGTGTCCCAGGAGCTTCCCTTCTTTAACTGCGAAGTGACATTTCTTCGGATTGAGGGAAATTCCATATTCCAGGGCTTTCTTGAATATCTTCTCAAGGTGACCGCAATGGTCTTCAACCCTTTTTGAAATGGCTATTAAATCATCTTGATACACTACCATTATTACATCAATCAGTTCTGCAAACGCTACATCCATTGCCCTCTGAAATGTTGCTCCTGCATTTGTTAATCCAAATGGCATTCTTGCATACACATATGTGCCCCATAGTGTTGTGAAAGTTGTCTTATATTGTTCAGCTTCTTTAACTTTCACCTGATTATACCCTGAGAATCCATCCATCATGGACAATAAATCACATCTAGTTACCTTCTACAGCATATTATCCATGTTTGGCAAAGGATAATTATCTTTTAATGATGATATGTTCAGATTTCTGAAGTCTACACATAGTCTTATGTCCCCATTTTTCTTTCTAACAGGCACTGGGTTTGAAACCCAGGTAGAATAACTACAAGGTTTGATTATCCCTGCATCTTTCATCTTTATTATTTCCTCTTTCATTTTAGGTAGTAAAGTCGGATTTATAGGTCTTTGTTTTTGTCTGAATGGTTTAGCATCAGGTTTGAGAGGTATCTCATGTTGAAAAAGATCTTCATTGTATGCTTTGAGGTCATCATAAGACCATGCAAATACATGCTTATATTTTCTAAGTAACCTTACTAACTGCTGCTTCATTTCAGGGGTCAATTTATTACCAATAAAAACATGCCTTGGTGATTCTTCGCTTCCCAAATCAATCTGCTCAACATCAGTCTCTTTGACAGAGGCTCCTTTGATCTCGACTTTATCCTTATATTGAAAGCTCTTTCTAATGTGACTAATCCTCTAGGTATCTTATTAGATTTTAACTGTATGATTTCTTGTCCCAACAAAGTCTCCTTCCCATTTGTCATCTCTACAAAGTTATTAAAATTGATAGCTTGTGCTTGGTAGTGATCCACACTGTGCAAAAACTTTAACAAATCATTGTCATCATGAAAAACTTGCCAGTTGTACAAATTATCCGGAACAGAAGGCCTAAATTTTATTTCCATTTCTAAGACTCCATTCAGTGTTATATCATTCTCCTTTAAAGCAACATTGGCCAAGAAGTCAGCTATGATGTTCTTTGATCTGTCAATCCATTTTATTTGGAAAGCATCAAATAGTTCTATGGTATCCCATATAGCATCCCTGTATTGTTTCAACCTGAGATGTTTGGAGGCATATTTTTGTTTGATTTGAGATATTACTAGTTCCAAGTCTCCAAAGACACTGAGCAATTTGATTCCATGCTTGGTAGCCACATTTAGTCCAGTGAGTAAAGCTTCGTATTCTACAATATTATTTGTACACTCAAACATCAGTTTAAAAGAATATTTGAACGTCTCTCCATCTGGTGAAATAAATACGATCCCAGCTCCACTTCCTTCCTTGTTGCATGATCCATCAAAGTACATCTTCCATACTTGATCTTTACTCTCCTTGACTGTAGACTCTATTGGGGTCAATCCTCTCAATTTTGTTTTTGTCAACTCTACTTTGAAGTTGTCCATATCTGGCTGGATGAAACATACCGGATCAATAGGTTCCACCTCCTTGATGATTTATTCAGAGCGAGGTTCTCTCTCAATCCTTACCTCCTGTCCATTTACTGGTATAGTAGCATATGATAAGTCTAACTGGACATGGCCTCCTACCAGATTCGACCATTGTCTTGACAATAACATACCATAGTTAGGAGGGACATTAACCACAATGATGTCCATTTTATAAGATGCTTCTGGACATGCTGCCAATTTGAATTCAACATCCTTGATGACACCAACTACTGGGCCAGAACGGTTATCCATGGCGTAGCATTTACCAAAATTTGTGTCCACTGACATTCCAAGTTCCCTCATGACTCCTACTGGCATAACATTTATAGCAGCTCCTGAGTCAATCATGAAATTTTTTATCATCTTGTTATTGATCATCAGGGTTACATAAAATGGGTCTACTTGAGAGGGAATTTTTGTTATTGTTGACCCCAAATATATGGTTGGAATAGGGTTATCATTATTTTAGCTATTTTGTTTATGTTCTTTGGTCTCTTCCTTAGATACACCATTGATCACCTTCAAGGTTTTTTCTCGATACTCCGGGAACTTCATCATCTCAAGTAGTGGGATAGAGACCTTCATCTGTGTCAAGGTGTTGGCAATATCAAATGATGTTGTAGTAGGCAGTACTAAAGTGTCCATTGTCCCATCCTTATCACCCTTTTGCATCCTAGAAACTTGCAACTCCTTTTCCTTAATTAACTTTGTGTTTTCACCCTGGGTTCTACTCGGTTTAGATGTTTTATTAATCTCCTTTATGAACATGCCTAATGGTTTGCCTTGTTCAGGGTTTATAGTTCTGTTTCTTAGCATATAAGTCCTTTTGGCTTGTTCAACAACAGCTGTAGTAATCCTCTCTCGTTCTTCTTTAGTAGGGATCCTTAGCCTAACTTCATCTTTCTCATTTGAGAATACTTGTTGCATACAGCACTGCTGATTAATCTGCCTAGAATTTACATCATTTCCTTCACTCCCCTCAGATGAGTCACAGTCCTCAAAGGATAGTAAGTTTATCGCATGATCACCTGCATATTCTTCACATTCTTCCTCTCTTCCCTGCAACTTCATTGCCACCATACATTGGTAAGGAGAATGAGGCATATCACACGCTAAGCACCATATATCTTCATCAACCACCTGGTTCACCACTTTTCTCAAAGGATCTAGTATTTGGTTACCTTCTTTTGGGTTCTTGTCCACTAGTTTTCCATCTTTCCATGCAGTATTATAAGGCATATCATGCAATCTGGGCCAATCATGGCGATAAAATTGTTGTTTCTCTATTTTATTCACTCTAACAGACAAATCCTTGAGAACATTCAACACCTTGTCCAATGTGTCATCATCCTTTGTTTGTTTAGGGGCCTTTGGATTGAACAAACTTGCATCCTCCCTTCTTCCTAGAGTTCCAGTTGCTTTTCTATTATTCTCTATAGTTATGGCTGCTTTCATGACTCCTTGAAGGGTTGTAGGATTCTTTGTCCTGAGCTCATAGTTTATTTTACTATCAAAAGCATTCATGTAGTACAAAATGCTAACTTCAGGAACCGGTTTTATTCTATTAGGGATTTTATTCATAACTCTATTAAATCTCATTGAAATTGGCCACTGCTTCATTTGCATCCTTCTTGATGCTTATGATCTCATGTAAGGCAAACTCTGGGCTATTGTGGTCTCCGTATTGTTCAAGAAAAAGTCTTCTGAATTCTGTAAGACTGTTTACTGAAAAATCTGGTAGTGCTCTGAACCAATCTCGGGCATCCTCTATCAATGATTGCATGAACAACTTCATCTTGACATCCTCATATGGGAGACATAAATCCTCCATAACTGTGTCAAAAGCTTTGCAATGTGCTTCCCCTGAGATGGCATTACTCCCAGGGAACTTTTGTATTGCAGTTCTAATTTCATTAGGGATAGGATGAGGATACACCATTATCCCTGAAAAGTCGAACTACCTGATGCGTTATGTATTCATCAGCCCGTATCCACCTTGGAAAAAGTTTCCATAGTTTGGTCTCACATTGTTATTACTAGGAGGAAATTGGTTTTGTGGTTGAAAGTGGTTTTGATATGTAAAGGCATTGAACTGGTTATGCTGATACTCAGGAGGTAAATTGGGGTATGGGAAGTTTTTGGGGTGGTTGTGTTGGTGCTCAAGAGGTATATTATTATATGGGAAGTCATTCGGCCTAACATCATATAAAGGGTTTTCAGATACTCTGTAGGTGTTGATTTTTGCACCAGTCTTATCTGTGTTGCTTCTTCCTCTATTTGGTCCTTGGGCCGCACATTCACTTCTCGCTCTATATCTCTCCAAGTCATGATTAATATCATCTTCATTGATATTTATACCCCATTTAGCACATAATTCTACACACTCCTGTACTCTTCCATCATCTCTCATCTCAATGGCTGCTTCAATCATTTGTTTCATCAAGTCTACCATACGGTCTGATGCATCCACCTTGCTCAAGCCTGAGGAGCTTGAAACCCCTACCCTTGAATTTGGACGGTGATTCTTAAAGCCAGGAGGGTATTTTCCTTTCCGCGCTCTATCCACAACTGCCAAATCCTCATCCCTGAGGTATGTGGGAACTGTATAATTCTGTTTACTCAAGGCTGGATGTGAATGGTTTTTAGAATAGTGCTGATTATACTTCCCATTCATTAAGTCATTTTTAGGTTCCATCGGACTATCTATTGATTTCTCCTTTGGATTTCTTTTACTTCTCTTCTGATCAAAGTTTAATTGGACTATGGGGTGGCCTTGTGTTATTGACCTCCTTCCGTACATAAAATTTCTTATTTCAGAGTCACCACCTTTCTTCTCGAAAGGAATTTGTATTTTGTATATGAGTTCCTTCCCACAGTAGAGTACCTTTTAAATGAATCTCCTCATCAGAGTCGTCAATCTGTTGGGTCTCAAATCAATAGATTGGATAGATTCTAAGGAAATGCCAACTCCTATGCTCAAACCTTCCAATTGACTTGGCCAACTTATAGAGTGAACCTATTTGGTTACTAACTCTCTCACTTTAGGCTCTGCAGGACCTAGGCGGGTATACCTACTCACTAGTTGTTCCTTCAACTAATGATTTTTATAGCAGATTTAGTGTCTTGATCTGACTTCCTCCTATCTCAAAATTCCTACTCAGCTACTCCTATTACTTGTAATGTGAAAGTATGAATTGATGAGTTGTATTTTATAGATGACCAGCGCCTTTCTTTGATGTTTGGGCTACAGAGTCTTTATATCTCTTTAGGACTTATTGTGTAAACTTATGAGACAGTTTTTAAACCCACCCCCTCTCGATGAGTTTGTCAGTTACTATTTCTTATGGCCCCTTCCTCACCTTTCCCACGGGGACCTTGGTATCTATTCCCACCTCTCTACTTCAATGTCTATATTGCAAAACGCCTGAATGAATTTAACTAACCTTAAGAGACCATCCAGGGAAGAAATACCAGGAACAATTACAATTCACAAGTAAATCTTTTTGATCCAAATCTACAATATGAAACACAAAATTTTACTGGAAGAACACAAATAACCTTATCTCCTTTAGATAATATCATAAGCAACTGCTTGCAGAAAAATGCAGTAATCCGCAACACATATGCAAAGGAAAAACAATTGATTATATTATATGTATTCGCCAAAATTGTATAATGGTAAGCCTAAGGCTATAATCTACTCCTTTCTAATTCTCATCCATATTACAAAAGCTCCCTCCTTTATATGAGAGTATACATTATCACCAAGCATTGTGGCTTTTCAACATATAACCGTTAACTAGCACTTTTGTTTCGAACATGACTTCAACTAAGTATTTTCTCTCTTCATCAAAATGCTGTATTCGGTCACTATGGCTGTCTCCTCACCGATACCTATCTAATATCCATCGAGTTTTTATGTCGAGGAAACCTTGGGCTTCGGTGACCTCCTTTATTTTTCCACCGAAATACCTCTTCCATCGATATCACTGTGCCCCGTCGATGAATGGATCTATTGTCTCACCAAAGCCTTTCTTTATCCTCTCTTGTCGTCTTCCACCAATAAAGTTGTATCAGTGAAACAATGCATATCAGAGACATGCCTTTTAGCCTCCTCGAAACCTATTTCCTCATCGATATATATATGATGTCCATCAGGTTTCATGTCGAAGAAACCTTGGGCTTCGGTAACTTCCTTTATCCTTCCATCGAAACACTTTTTCTATCGACATCACTACACTCCTTTGATGAATGGGTCTATTGTTTCATCGAGGCCATCTTTCTTTTGATGATTTGCTTCCACTATCATCTTTCATCGATGAGCTCATTACTAATCTTCCTCAATAAAGTTGCATCAGTAAAACCACACATATCTGTAACATGCCTTTTAGCCTCCTCGAAACTCATATCCTTATCGATATCTTTTATCGATGTAGCTTCCTTCTGTTTGATCAATATCATTCTTTCGATAAGAAGGCTTCTTTCGGTAAGTTTCCTTCATGTTGCGCTAATGGTATTATTTCCTTTGAAGCCTTTTCCCGTCGATGAAAACCGTCTTTGCTTTCTTCAATATCCTCTTTCGGTGGAATCATTTCTTTCGATGAGTTCATTTTAGAGTTCATCGGTGCTCCCTTTCCTTCGATATCCTTTTTATATTGATGAGACATCGCTAGGTCTCATCGATACTTCTTGAATTTTGGATATTTTGATAGAATGCTATTATAATTGTTCGATAACTTATGGGTTATTATGGTATCAATGAAAATGATGATTTCTTCAAAAGATAGATGGCTTCTATGATTTAATTTTTCAAATCAAGATATTTTACTTAATTCAAATTTGATGCTAAACAATATCAACCATAGCTTCCTTTCCAATCTTTTCTCAAGCAAACCTACAATAAAAGTTTGTAGGTTGTGACCATGGAGGCTCACCTCCCAACCTAGGCTTACATGAAGCCACCCTCGAAGTAGGAGAACCAAGGATAAACAAGTTAGAAACAAGCTTAACACACAAGCCAGAAGAATACACAACACAACACTCCCAACCCAAGGATGAACAAAGTCACTTAGTGACTATAACTTGTGGGGTGAAGGTGGACCAAATACCTAGAGGAGAAATCTGCAAGGAGAACATATTGCCTTTGCAAGGCTTCCAAGAAGAGTAACAACAAGTTCCAAACTTGTCCCAACAAATCCTTATGTCCCCCAAGGCATACAAGCCAACAAACTCCCCTTATGACCCCCATTGCATAAACAAAATACTATGCAACAAGGGTCCCATAACCCTTGAGATTCACTCTCTTCCAAGAAGAGAGCCTCTACACTCTTATGTTGTCAAGTAGCCCTTCACCCCAAGGCCACTACCTACCCTCCCAAGGGTGAGTTTGGCCTTGAAAACTCCCAAAACAATAAACATGAAACAACAAAAGAAAACCACAACAACCCATCTTTTCCAAAATAATAAAGAAACAACCAAAGACACAACTCATACATTCATTCATACACAAAGCAAAACATAAAAATAAGTAATCAACCAACTTCAAATCCTGCAAATGGATGAATAAAAGTTGTAGGAGAGCTGCCCAAATCCACTATATTTTTCTTCTCAAGACTTAGCCAAAATTTCCATATCAAAAACCAAACTTTTCAACAATCTATGTCTCCAAAAATGGAGAGTGGGTGATCAAACTTCTCCCTCCCAAACCATTCCTTAAGAAGACACTTCTCACTCTTTCCAATCCTCTTGGGAAGGGTGAGGGATTTTCATAGGTTGGTCTTCCCAACACCTTACAAGCTCTCTAGCCAAGGCACCTCAAAAAGGTAAAAGAGAATGGGGAAGAGCAAAAACACTCATGAGGAAGGTTGTCTAACCTAGGTAAGATCCTCAAAAGTTGAAATTTGGCCATCTTGAAAAAATCAACTTTTGTTGTGACTAAACAATCCCTAAGGAGTGGACACATGGCTAAAATTGGCCTTCATCCATAGGTACATCATATGGCCCATTAAAAATGCCCTTAACTTGACCTTAGGAGTTATTTTAACCCTCTAGAAACTCACCCAAAGTTTACCTACGGGTCAACCCTGAGTTGACCTTTCTAATGGCTCCCTATCCAAGATTTTCTTGGGACCATACTAGGATATTTGAAAAATGCATTGGTAAAACAAATTCCTTCCAAGGGACATGTCACTGCCAACTCACTTTACAACACGTGTCAAGTGACACCACAAAATTTCACATCACTTAAATACACATGGCAATGTCCCTTTTTTTGGAATTAATAAATTAAACAATTTTCAAATTAAACACACATCCAAGCATAAACATTTACAAATTAAAACACATTTACACATGAGGTGTTGTCTCTCCAAATAGACAACCCATGGCTTCAAAAACACACATAGGTTTAGGCTTGATTCTCCAAATAGTTTCCATGGTCACATAGATCAGTTTTCTTACACATCTCACTTTGCACAATAGTAATTCCAAAAATCACATATAGTATTATCATATGAAAAGAATACAATTCAGACATTTGCATACAATTTCAATTATAATAACCAAGTTTCCAATTATCTAATAAAATCCACATAAAATAATCTACTAAATGGCATCATCATAATCATCATGAAATTTAATCATTTATAAAACATGCATCCATAATTTCTAGCATCAAAATAAAGTGTTGCAAATCAAAGATAAATGACATACACCATATCAATGTTATCCAATCACTGGATCATATAGAATCTATGTCCATAATGCATCAAAATATAGTATCAATAATAGGTCCAACATGAAAATAACTGAAATTCTATGATGGCTCGGGGTAGGGCCTCAGAGAAAGTCACGATAGGGAGGCAGATTTTTTGTTGATTAGACGAGGTTGCCCCCAGCGAGACGATCTTGAGATTTGGGATAGAGATTGCTATTTGGTACATCTCAAGCATATTAGTTGCAGACTAACATGATGGATGATAAGATAAAGAAGTGGATAATATAACGTAATAGAAACGAGCCCTGCTTTGGAGAAAATCCCCTGGTTATTGAAAGATACGAGACAAGTGGTCATTGAAATATAAGATACGCCAGTATGGTTAGCAAGGTGTGTTATGCTAGATAGCCATACGATAGGGCATGATATGCTGATATGGATAACCATACGATAGGGTGAGATAATTGCCAACATGGGTAGCGATACGCTAGATAGCCATATAATAGGGCAGATAAAAATAGATTTGTCGGCATGGGTAGCAACACACTAGATAGCCATACGATAGGGCAGAAAAATTTGGTAAGTAGTAGATTGACCCCTACAAAGGCAAACATGAATGATAGATCAAGAATGGTTTGGCCCCCATGTGGGAGATCTTGGGAAAGAAAAAGATCAAGTGGTTTGGCCCCCACTTAGGTGATCTTTAAAAAGAAAGAGATCAAGTGGTTTGGCCCCCACCTAGGCAAACATGGAAGAGAAACCAATAAAATGAACCAATGAAAAAGCTAAATAAATGTAGGTATGATGGCCTCCCCTTAAAATGATATGCATGGAAGGCATGTCATTCTAAGGAGAAGAGAAGTTGTGGCACGTCATCATAGCAAGATGTTTCCGTGGAATGACATCATGAGAGGGTGACACATAAATGTCCACAACATCGTCGATGAAATGCAAGAGGATAGAAGTATCCAATAGTATGGCATCAGAACCCATCACAGTGACAAAAGATATGTAACACAACCGCAAGATGGGTATATTGTCATAGTGCCAAAGTTCTCGGATCTAAAGAAGAGCACATGAAGACAAAGACAAAATAAAAATTTGGGTCAACATGGAAGAAGGCAAAGGATGCCCCCAATGCTTTGCATCATTCCCGAATATTGAAAAGCAAGTTACGACATATAGAAGAAGTGGAGAGACAAATAGAAGAATGTATACGATAGAAAATCCCCTGTATCCGAGCACCTACGGGGTAACTCAAGTCCTTCAAGAGAGCACAATAGCTAAAGACAATCAACCTCACGTATCTAAGTACCTACGGAGTAAACTGGGTCCTTTGGGAGGGAAGAGACAGATAGAGCAAGAACGGGGGAACACAATCACACATACATTCAAACAGATATAGAGAAAAAAGATAGATATCTAAAGGTTGTCATGTAAGAGATCAACATCTTCCCAGTCTAGATCATAGGGAGAAGAGGGATGAGCTCAGAGAGAGACTACCGTAAGGGCTTTATCGAGTGCCTCACTAGCAACAGATGAAGTAGCAATGACAACTGCATCCACAGGATTGAAGGAGATAAGGGTCAACTATTGTGTGAAGATCATGGAGAAGATCGAGATATCCTCCAAGGAGTCAAACATGCAGGCCTCCATGGAGGAAGCAGGTTACTCACTTGGAGAAAATGAAACAAGAACAGGATTGCCGGCCTCTAGAAGAGGGGGAATGATAAATTCGAAAGAAGGCGGGGCCTTCTCGATCATGCATATAGAAACAGGTAGACCAACATACACTAAGACAGGTAGAGGAGGGGATGAGGAGCATACTTGCAAGGATTTGCATCGTCAAAACTTTGGGACGGGGCTCTGCTCGAACTTGCGCTTAGAAAAGACAAGAGTGTCAGGACTCCTATTGACCATAGCAGGTTCGAGGACCCCACGAAAACTCAAATGCTGGAGCAGTGGTGAATTAGGTAGAGCAACCAAAGTTGTGCTAGGCATCACCTAGGTGTGCAACATATTAAGAGGCTGGGACAAGGGAGGCATGTTTGACAAAGAAGTGATAAGAGGAGGCTCCAAAGAGGGAGAAAGGAAAACTTGCACCTGTTTAGGGGGAGGTTCATCAACAAGTCCTGAAGCAGTAGGAAGAAAAATTGAAGGAGGTGTAGAGACAAAAATAGCCACAGAGATGGGCTCTGAGACAATGTCGATAGGTGCCGAGGATGCCCCAATGGGTTGCAAAGCGACATCATGCTCTTGAGCTCTAGCTCATCAAAAGCATTTACGCTGATGCACACATTGATTTCGACGGAGGTGAGGACCACCAACCGAAGCCTGAGAGGATTCAAGAGCATCATACTTCATATGAGAGGCCTTCAGAACCATGTCAGGGACAGGAGAAGGTTCAACTGATGGAACAAGAGATGCATCCTGGAGAGGTACCACATCCACAAAAACGGGCACCCTACCCCGCTTTTCTCAAGGAGCAACCGAGGGAATGGAGGGTGTCAATACAGGCTAGGAAGAAGGAGAAATTGGTGATGAATGAACATGAGAAGAGTGCCTCCCTTTTTCATTACAAGAGGGCCGAGGAATATCGACCATGGTTGGTAGCTTGAAGGAAGGGGGTTGCAGACTTTGACAACATGGGAGCCTTTCCCTTGGCTACATTGGGCATATTCGTAGGAACAATAGACACCAATAGAGGCTGTGCGGTCCTAGGCGGATGCGGGGATCTATCCCGAGGAGTAGGCTTAGTCCTATCCCCTGATGATGAGGAGACATGAGGCACCACCCACTCCATCACCAAGATAGATGGAGTGTAGGTCGATGTAGGGAAAGGCAACAAAAAACTAGGTTGCGTTGACTTAAGAGCCGACTCCCCCGTTTTATATTTATAATACGCATGATACATCAAATCACCACGGGGAAGCATGGGCCCCACCGGAGGAGGCCAAAAGTGATCCAATGAAAAATCCCCATGGGCAATTGGGGGTCACTATCTGGTATCTTGGATGACATGCACTATGCCCTCATGGGGGAACTTAAGACATTTATGGACAATCAAAGGGATTGCCTCCATATAAATCAGCCAAGGAAAGTCGAGCTTAACTCAGAAGAGGTTCGATTCCAGAATGATTACGAACATGGAGGACACCGCCCTAGGCCCTACGAGGACCGTCAAGGTGATGCTACCCAAGGGGTGGATAAAGAACCCATCATGTGTCCTCAAAGTTGTGCTACACTCGTCATACACCCGACCTATGCCAACCTTTCACAAAAGAGAGTCTCCTCTGTGATAACGTCAACCCTGCTCGATGTGTCAACCATCACATTTGTGATAGTTTGACCATTTAGCTTGGCAGGGACATAAAGAGGAGTAGGCTCTCCATAATACAAGGCATTTAGAGGGGTAAATGACAAAGACAAATCATATAGCTTCCCCTTATGGGTCGAGGGTGAGCTAATGGGAGTGATGGTGACAATGTTCACATATGGACCATCATCTGAAGAAGGATCCAATGCATAGATAAAGTTTGTCGAGTATGGAGGGAAAGGATCAATATAAATTTACAAGTCGCAGTTGGTTTTATCAACAAACTTGTTTGATTTGTGCTTCCGCGCATCCACCTTGATTGCACCACTATCAATATGGTCTTGAACAACATGTTAGAGACAATAATAGCACTTAGTGTCATGACTAGGCACACGATGATATTGGCAGAACTTTGATCCATCATACCAGCGAGGGTAGGGTTGACTACCAAACAATGGTTTAATCTCTGGAAGGGTGATAAGGTTGTCTTTCAACAACCATTGCATTAGCTTAGGTAAAAATCATTCAACTTAGTGAAAATTCTATTATGCTATGAGATTTGTCTGATAGCTATTAGAGGAGTAGCCACGACATTAGCCACTGCTTTATTATTTCTAGACCCTTCCATTGATGTACCTGTAAAGGACCCACCACAAGGGTTTGAAGTGACATCTCTGAATTGTGACATAGTATGTTGATAATCCGTAAGAGCATAGCACATGTTTGCAAAGTTCTGATATCAGTTAAGGGATAGTTTCTCCCTCAATGTTGGCTACAGATTATCGATGAACATTCTTTGCAGATTGCTAACTAGCAGGGCAAAGGGGATCCAAGTCAAGATTGCCTGGTACCTTGAGATGAAATTTGTGACCTTCTCATTAGGCTTATGTTTACAATGAACAAGGTTAGCAATAGTGACCCTACTACCAATGTTCGCCTGAAACCACTTGAGGAATAGATCCATAAGCTGATTGAAGGTATGAATGGAATGATTAGGTAGAGAGCTATACCATTCTAATGTTGTCCCTTTGAGGGAACACAAGAACAACTTGAGTAGAACAAAATCCAGACTATGGTAATCACTACACATAGTCATGAAGGAATCTATTTGCACATTCAGGTCCCCATCACCATTGAACCTATCAAACTTCAAAGACTCAATAGTAGTAGGAAGGATAGTGTTCATGATGGTGATATCAAGGGGAATCTTCCTGTAATATGCAGGTACAGATGATTGACCAGAATCATAGGCTAAGTTTGTCAGTTGCAACTGCAACTGCCCCATGTTTTGCAAGATTATATTCGGAACAAGATTAGAAGGCAAAGGAGGTGGGCCAAATCCACCGCCACCTCCACCTCCAAAAGGAATAGTACCATTGGCAAATGTAGTGCTAGCGCTAACTGTAGATATTTGAGCTATAGTAGAATCAAAGATTGAGCCACTAGACATACCCGTATAACCCAACTGAGTAGTAGATGCATTAATGCCATGAATAATGGGCCCAGGGTCAACCATATGCACTGTCAAATTAGGTATGTCGACACTCAGCTGAGAGGCACAGATATCGAACTGACCATCCTGAGGAGAGGCGTCTGCTAAGGGTACATGACTCTTCACAATTATGGACAATGTTCTTAGCATCTCTAGACCTCTCTTATCCAAGATGAGCACATCCCTTAGGGTATTAACTACGTTCCTTGCTTGGGGGATAACATTCTCTCAATTAAGGAACCCTTCGAAGTCTCTCAGGTTCTCCTCTAAAGACTGGATTTGGTCAAAATCGATAGTGACAGTGGAATCATGGTCAACAACAGGAGGAGAAGGCGACAAAAAATTCATTGGGGAATTGTTCTAAGAACTAGCAGCTGAAGAACCACCCATGAAAGGGATCCTAAGACAACACATTTAACTTATAAATGTAAATTTGAATTTGAAAATGCATAAACACTTAGATCTGATAACATAAATAAAAAATAATGGTGTAAGAGTCATGTTCACCAAAATGTAATGTGGTAAAAATTAGGGTTTGTACCACTAGGTGTAGTAGAACCACTAATTTTGCTTAGGAACCATTTACATTAAAGAGGGGCGAATCCAATAGATCTAGCCTCAATCCAACAAAGATAGGGCTGATAATTTTGATTAGATCTACTAGTTAGAATTTGATTCCCTCTTTCTAAGTTGAATTGTGAAAATGCTAAAATTAGGGTAAATGTGTGGATATTGAAGCAATCATTCACTAACAGTGAGATACAATCATCAAATGGAACCACAAGCCTGGAACAAAGCAATGTGTGAATGTTAAGATATTTTCCTACAAGGTTGACTTGAATTGTAGAGACTTGAATGTCGGTCTCTCTGGTCCTTTGCACTTTCTGTTGTCCAAAATAAAACTTGTTCATCTATGCAAGTTATGCCAATCTTGAAAGTTGTAGATTTTTACTTGTTCTTGCACTCAGTAGAGAAAGGTAAAATGGTTGGGAATAGGATTTTTTATAAGTCAACCCCGGTTTAGGAATTAACCTTGAATGGAATAATGCAAATATCAAAATAAATAATGGAAAGATATACCTCAGATCTGCGATTGTTAATAATGACACTTTGCTTCTTGAATGTAATCATGTATGTTGTATGAAACGACATGAACATGAAAAAACCATAATCACACACATGCTTGCATATGAATGATGTAATTTTTCTCCATAATGGTTGAATGAAGAATATGTAGCCTTGAAGATCTCTGAAAAATGCTTGATAATGAATGCTTCATGGATGCAAGATTGCTTGATTGCTTGAATTCGATAGATAGATTAGAGATATCAAATTAGGTTGATCAAATGTCTTTATATAGGAGTATCTAGGTCATTTACTAATTAGGTCGACCTCCAATGGTCATGCAGAGCCACAAAGATGATTTTTTGTTGGAGAGATAGGAACCTTGCCCCATTTTAAAGTTGGGCTTGACTAAGATAGGCAAGGAAAGGTCCACAATTAATCTCTAGGAAGAATGACATCCCTATAGGAAGTTCATTAGTGGGTGTACATGGAATAAAAACTGGAGTTTGGGCACAAAATGGACCTAGATAGGTGGGCACAAACATGAAGTGTTAATTGGCCCGAAGAAAATTTATGACACTACACATACACACACACACACACACACATGTATGTATACATGCATACATGCATGTATGTATGTATTATTGATCAGAGGTTTTTAAGCCAGTCAACCTCCAGAGCACTTGAGAAATTAAAAAAAGGTAATGAACATGGTAGGTGGTGGTTCCCAAATCAAAAAATCCTTTGAATCCTAAATAATTGCCACTTTCTTATGCTCAGACTCAGTGGTAGATTTAGCTAATGAATAAGATTCAGTCACAAACTTGAAATCTCCTACAATTTTGGCTCTACTAGACCAAGGCAAGTGAACCTAATAATGCCTAAAGATTCAACACATACTTTTCATAGACATTGTATTTTATAGTAGATAATTCCTAATAATATTTCACCAAGGGTAGTCTAAATAACTTCAAAAATAGCTTTGATCTTGGACATTTATCTTTTAATCAACAATTGGGACCAATTCCTACACTACACCTAAATCCTACAATAGAAATTTAAAAGAGATTTTTGATAAATTTAAATGTTGCTGAACCAAATTTAAGAAATGTCATAAGTTAGTGCCTATTCCTTGGGTGTTGAGTCAAATATTAGATCCTGAATGCAAATTCAAACAACAAATTACTCCAAATTAGTGGCCCTTTTGACATTAATCCCTAACATTAATGCATCCCCTTATGCTACTGCAAAATCATACTTACAGATCTAAATCATATTCTCAAACCCACAACAAATTATATAAAGAATTTAATTCCTTCCTTGAAGGAAACCCATACACAAACCACACAACTACAAGAAAATTGCAGTGACAAATCTAAATATCCTTGGTATTATCAATTCATATGAAGTTCTAGAATACAATATGGAGACAATTTGCTGCAACACTTTTACTATATGCTCAAAACTATTGGCATTGATATAGGAATTATATGTTCATTCTACTGAAGAAATTCCAGCCCCAAGGTAAACATTTCTCTATTGTATTTCTTAAAAATTAGAAATTCAGAATATCTAGAAATGAGAACAAGAAAGAAGATATATAAGAAAAGAAATTTCAAGATTCATTCCCCCATTGACAGGTGTCCCTTTCTTTCAAATATGATTTGTGAAAAAATAATTTCCCTCAGTTTGCAAAATAGGCCTTGTCTTTATCCTTTCTCGTGGCCTTCTTACTTCCGTGAAATATCTCTTTTCTTGATAGAATATATTTATTTACAACATTTTTAACAAAAGTGGCTCCTCATTTGCTTCCACGTGAAAATATTCCCAATTTGCAACAAAAAATTCACTGCATTTTACACCCCAAAGCTGATAAAAAAACTCAACATTAAAAGTCTCCTTTGTGTCATGTTGTTTAGGGTAAAAATAATTGCCTCTCCATTATACCTTTAACTTAATCTGGAGGTCATGTGAGAATATTTTCACCCCTTCACAAAATGATCATTCTCTAGTTACATTATATTCCTTTTGATAAAACAATTTCCACCTAACACATAAGCACAATAGAATTTTTTTCATCCCATTATGTATTCACTTATCTTATGTAACATAATTTCCACCCTTGATAAGAATATTTGATGATGCATTATTACCCTTCCATTTATGAGTGCATTAACTTCCCTGGACGAAAAACAACTTTGTAACTACATTTCACTTTTTGTTGCAATAGTATCCTCTTTGTAAAGCACTTCACCGTGGTAAAAACTATTTGCTATATTTCACTTCTTGGGTGAGAATATTTATTTTGCAGCTGCAAAGATGTTGTTGACATGAAAATAAAATCCCCATTCGTGGATAAAAGCACCTTCCTCAAATGTGTGAATCTATAAAAATTTTAGTTCATTTCATAGTTCCAAAACACTTGACTTCAGTATTAAAAATCGCTCTATACAAATCATCTAATGGTCGTAGATTAGACCCCACAATCCATATGAAGTTAGCATTACTAAATTGACTTCAAGATAAGGAGAACCAACAAAATGAATTGATAGTATCATCACTAAGAAATAAGCAAGTAGCTTGTTGACCTGCATGCCTCTAGCTCATACACTACACACACAATTGTGAATTTTGATTATGTCTTGAATCTAATTCCATTAATATATTTATACTTGGCCTATTACACAATTTCGTGTATGATAATGAAATATGTTCTAGAACATGCTTCACCAATTGGAGATAAACCAGGTGGTTGATTTAAGGAAATGTCTTCTTTTGATATCCCTGTTGGCCCTCACAACTGGAATAACAACTATGTTATAAAAACTCAGTTCAAAGATTGGACATCCTTACTGAACAACTAACTCCTATGTAGCAAAGGCTCATTTATTTTATCGACCAGGGACACAAACTTGAAACAAGCCAGCACTGTATGTGCACTAATTTCAAATTGCAACCATTCTATCCTACTACTGAAAAAAGAAATTCTCTGAAATAAATGTGCAAAAACATGATGAACTAATACTTTAGTAGAACTCACAACTGAAGGTAACTTAAGAAAATGCTACTAAATGACAATGTTCTGGCCAGCGGATAGGAACTACTCCGCCTGCTGTGGCTGCATGAACTAACACATGAACTATTTCCAGTGGTTGCAGGAACAATTGAATGCCAAAACAACAACTATAAAAAGATGGAAATTAACTGAAAAACACAAAGGGACTACTCACCAAGTGGGCCCCCTTGAGTGAGTATATCCAAAACTCAAGATAATAACTGATAAGCTCAAAATAACATTGTCTTCTTTATTTCAAATTGACTGCAAAATACATAAGTCTGAAAGCTGGATAGTACAAATTTTATGATTGTTCCATCCCATTGAGAGGAGATAGAGACCTTTTATTTATAAAGAAACTTTATAATAGATTCCTAACTGATCAACCCACGTCCCAAAGGAATAGGCGAACAAAGTTTATTACATTAAAGAAGAAGTCAATGCAGGAAAATAGAACAACAACAACTGTCCTGTAGTTGAAAAAATATAGCGCAACCTCCTTCCTAGATTTAAGCTCCACTCAGATCAATTATGAATGTTCCACAAACCGCTCTGCTGAGGAAGCGATCAAGTGGTTATAATCTTTTTTAATTCTACTTCATTTTGATTGGGTCTACATCCTAGCGACATGCTGATGTTCCTCTTATCAGCCAGCTTAGTCTTTCTTTCATCTTGGCTAACCCTGCATCATGATGTTAATGTGCACAAAAGCATGTGTAGATATCTATTGATGCTAATATAACATAAATTAAACCATATTCTAAGATTGATTTAGATAATTTACATAGATGGACCATTTAAAAATCATTAGATAACATCCCTAGGTATATGATAAACCAGTTGTAGAAATACTTAAAAATACATCAACCAGGAAAGTCTTCTGACCCAAATATACCCAGAGACAAGACCTAAGCAAGAATTCTATGAAAAAAATCTATCAAAACAGAGCCATTATTTTGGCTCATCATTGCCCCCCAACCCAGCTTCTTACTGATCCTCCAGTAATAGGAAAGTTTCTAATTCTAGCATTGATTCTAAAATTGCCAGGGGTAACCTGCCCAGAACCTCCTGCAGACAAACTCCAATAGAACCCTTTCATCTTTTCCAATCATGTCCACCTGGAGCATTCTGTTGCTTCATCATATAGTGGGTCATTATTCCTACATCCCATTAGTGGCCATAGGAGAATTGGTGGCTAGAAGTTAAGGGGTAATCAATGTCTTCCTTTTGTTCCACCCAACTATATATATTTGTGTGCCCGCCTTAGTGCTGGATGGTAATTTGATAAGGAGTGTGGCTCAGACTATTTCAACTCATCCGGTAGACTATTCCAATGTTAGACTAAATATCCAATTGCTACATGTCCTTCACCTATAGCCATTTGCTCATACTCTCTGTATATCTCTTCTCTTAGGGGTAGAATGTCTTTCCCCAAATATGGCTGATACACAATTTTCTGCAAGTCATAATAAAGCCTTCTTGGATTTCTTGACTCAACTCTCAATGGAAGGGAGAGATCAAGTTCTTCCTTCCTATGTATCTTAAATTGTTCTCCCCTCATAATTTCATTTTGAACCCATGACATGAGAGCCCTGAGCTAGATATCTCCAATGTAAAGCAGAGGATTCCAATCAACATCATCAGGAACATCGCAATTATCTAAATAGAATTCACAGAGCAAATTTTTGATGGTTGTAGGAGATGTTTGGTAGACATGATAGAACTCCTCAGGTGTCTTTAAAGAGGGGCTTATATCCCTAACAAATATCATCATTTGAAAACAAATATGTTGTTCCTTCAAATACAAGGAGTAAACTCGAGGCGACACTCTGCATTGCATTAGCTGTGGTACCATGGTGGTTACCGTTTCTACCTTAATTTTAAGCTGAGCAATCTCCTCATCTTTTTGTTCAATAACCTTCTTCTGTTGATCAATGAGCCTCTGCATTTTCGCTTTTTCTAATTCCCATTCTTGGTAAAAGGTAAGTTTAACAACATGACTGGTAAGAGAAGATGGTGGTCTATGAATAGGTGCTTTAGGCTTCGACTTTCCAGCCCTGCTTCTTGTTTCAACAATCTGCTCTGCAGTGGATGCCAAACTGTTAAGCACATCAAAGCCTACACCTTCCTATAGCTACTCATGACGGTTCTGCAACTCTTCTTCCTCATCCTTAAATTCTTCCTTACTAAGCTTCTTAGGTGAGGTGGAGGAATATAATCCTGGTAAGGACTGTGTGGTTCATGCTCTGGGGAATCAACCAGAATGCTGACATTCGGCTTCTCTGATTACTTTTTATCTTTATGCTTTTTCCAAAGCCTATCGCTTCTTCTTCGAGACATTTCTTTGGCGGCTGCAGGACAACTTTTTGTACCTAATTCCTAAGTTTTTTCCTTAGCTTCTATAGTGGTTGCAGGAGAAACCTCTTTTGCAACTTTTCCTTTTCTTTGCAAGAGGAGAGGCTAAATCCCCACTTTTTCCTTTCTCTTTCTTCTTTTTTCGTGACAATTTATTTCTCTTTTCCTTTCTCCCTCTGTGTAGCAGCCCTAGTTCTCATTAGGATTTGTGAAGGATCCCCTGCCAAGGCTTCTGCTACTTTTGACAGGGCTTCTTCTTGTGAGGGTTCTTCTACTACAAGAACATTTTGAACTAGTGATATCCCGGAGGATGATGGTTCAATGATAGGACCCATTCTTTCTAAATTTTCCCGCTCTTTAGATGGGGTCGTTTCTGCTGGACCCACATTATTTGCCCTAAACCTTCTAACTTTAACAAATTCATCCCAGGACATCTCTTAAAGACCTTTTAATCAACAACTTAATCAAACAATGGTGAGTAACAGAATGAGGCCTACCTTTTTGTGTTTCCGTTGCGCTAATGGAAAGAAGATTATATACAATATATTTAGAACATTCATTCTTCTCCCATGGTGCAGATGACTCAGAAGCTTAAAATTATGGGAATGTAGGCATGGGAATCTCCCTTTACAAGTCAAATATTTCAAGATATATAACACTATTGCTCTCCATTCAGGTGGAAGGGATTCTCGTCTAGTCTCCTGCTTATGTTTTACTCAAGGTGGGTCACCTTGTCATGTGAATTCTTCTCTTGCACTTCATGCATCCTTCGATTCAGGGTATTTTCCCCCATTTGTTGGCAACCCAGTTACTTGCGCAATCCATTCTTTTGTTGCTACAACTCTCAATCCTTTCACCTGAGCTTCCCCATTAGAAAATGTATGGGTGAATTCTCTTGCAACCTCCTCATTAAACTCTGTTAGCTTCAGAAAATAGTCTAACCAACTACTATTGCGGGATTCAGGCTCACAATCTTGGTCTTGCAGAAGGATATCATGGACTGTGGGTTCATGGCAAACTGGCAGACCACCCATCGTAACACTGAAACTCTTAACTCACCAATGGTGGAAATATGCCCAACCCTGCAAACTTTCAAAAGAAATATGCTCTATTTTCCAAGAACCCAACTCCAATTTCAAAATAACTCAAGGAAGACAAAAGCAATAGAGTTCATAATATCACATCAAACCAAAATAATTTAAATTTAAACTCAATTTGAGATGACATAAGAACTATTTGTGAGAAAAATTTGCATCATACTTCCCCCCTCAACCTAATGTTTAATAGGTGTCCACACATGCAGAGGATGACTTAAAAGTACACTATGAATATATCATTATGATATGAAATATAGTTTAATTAAATGTATACAACAACAAATAAATACACATGAGCTTACCTGATATCGTACCATCATGACGATTGTTGGAGAAATTCATTATGTATGAAGCTGATCCGTAAAGCACGACAAGTGAGGTGGAGAAATGAGTGATGAGAGTGGAAGGGAATGGGTGAAGATGGAAATGAAATATTTATTGCAAAGAAAAGTACTTCCATGGGATATGGAAGTATTTATTATGAGCATGCAACAAAGATTTAGGAAGAAGGCGAGATGGCAAGCCCGCCGCCTATTGTTGTAGGAATCTCGACATTTATTGGAGTAATGAACTGCTATAGGAATTTCTCTTTTGAAAGAGGCTTATGATAGAGGCGCAGGAGATGACCATTCACCAACAATTTAAATTTTACAGGATCGATTATGGACAAGCATACTACACCATTGGAAAATGTTTCAATCACCTCATAAGGCCCTAACCAATGCATATGCAGTTTTCCCAAATTGTCCTTATACCTGCAATCATAAAGAAGGGCCCAATCGCCTGGCTTGAATGCTTTGTCTTTTATATATATATCATGCCATTTTATGCATTGATTCTGAATTGTTTCTGTGTGCTGCAAGGTTGACTTCCTGATTTCATCCAAGGCATTAAGCTGCAAGAGCCTATCCTGTTGTGTTGCAAAGAGAGTCATATCCAAATCTATGGTTGTTCTAAGTGTCTTATGCTCAAATTCCATAGGCATCATAGCCTTTGTCCCATACACCATCTCAAAGGGTGTAAACCCTGTAGTGGTTTTCCATGTGGTTCAATAGGCCCATACTACTTCAAACAACCTACTAGAGCAATCCTTACGATGAAGGGCTACTGTCTTAGTTAATATAGATTCAAGCTCCCTATTGGTGATTTTAGCTTACCCATTTGCTTGAGGATGGTAGGGAGTTGATTTCCTATGCCTTATATTATATCCATTGACCAGGATGGTGATCAAAGTGGAAGTAAATTGTACCCCTTGATCAGGAACAATCTCTTTGGGAACTCCATATCGTGTAAATGTTAGGTCCCGAAGACAACTGAGAGGGGGGTGGGGGGGTGCATCAGTTGTCAAATAAATTCAAGCCAAAAATAACTTAACCAACTTAATGCTTAATACCGATAAGCCAGTCCAATATGCCGGTAGTCAGTTTTAACAGTTAATTGCAATACTGGTAAGGATTAATGCATGAAACATAAAGACAAAGTCATCCACAACACATAACACCAATATTTGTACGTGGAAACCCTGTAAGTGGAAAACCATGATGGGAAACCTTACCCATAATCAGATGATACTACTGCAGATAGTAAGTGTATACACATGGGGTCTGCACATGCAGAAAGGCCAAGCGCCTAGAGCTCACTGCTCAATCACAAAATGGGAGTCACACTGACTACAGTTGGATGGTTAAATCCAATAAGAATGTACTACTCAAAATAGCATCTTCATATGCTGGATTCAGTACTGGTGTAGTTCTGATTGTCCTCTCAAAAACCCTCCTCCAATCTTCAAATGATGTCTACATGTATAGCTCTGCTTATTCTTGCATATACCTTCACACAATCCTTTTTCGCACTCCACATTTGATCTTACAAATAAGATCTTACATTTATACCATAACCTAAGACCAATTTTAGTAGGTCGGCTCTACAAGATATTACAATAAAATTAATTTACATATCAATTAATACCCGATGCAATAACTGATTCAATATGTCAGCTTAATGCATTTACAACAATAATAAGTCATCTCCATAGCGTGCCATGTTGATTTGGAAAAGATAAACCTGCCAGTGTAACCTGGACCTATTTGCTGGTAACAACAAATATGCAAATGCTAATGTACCAATAAACAAAACTCCAAGACAAAGTGTCCACACGATGTCTTCGACATAACCAAGTGTTCTCCATATCATTCCAAGTGTCGGTGATCACTATATCTTGCCGGTGTACCAGATACCAATGACTGTGCATGAATCACTTGCTTGCCGGTGAATGTTGCTGATTCTCCAAAGTGCCAGAGTTGATAAGTGTTTAGTAGGTGTTGACATCAATGACAAAACCATACCAAAATACCAACAATCTCCCCCTTTGGCATTGATGGCAACACAAGATGGAAAAACCATCAAAGTGCCAAAACAGAAATGCGAAATACCAAAAACCAACAATCTCCAAAAAGAGATCATAACCAAAAATCAAAATATAGATACAGAGAGTAATAATCTCTCCCAAACAACAATCTCTCCCCCTGGGAGCAACATGTGTTTTTCCATACCAATCTCTCCCCCTTTGACATCAAATGCCAAAGTTATTTCCAAGCCAAGTTCATATACAAAATACCAATCAATTTAGTATACCAACTACTCCCCCTGACAAGTAGCTTCCCATCAAAGTCGAAAAAAAAGATTTCTCTGTTAATTCTGTTGGTTGATGACAATCATCAACTTCCTAAGTCTCTACCAGTGGGGGTATGACCCCAAGCTAATCTATGAGATATTCAAAAGTCTCCTTAGGCAGAGGTTTAGTAAATATGTCTGCTATCTGCTCTTTTGTATTCACATAAACCAGTTTTATTTCCTTTGCTTCAACATTTTCCCTTAGAAAATTCAGTTTGATAAAAACATGTTTCGTTTTAGAATGTAATACCGGATTCTTAGATATATCAATTGTTGTAGTGTTATCACAATAGATAGTAGTAGGTTCCTTGCATTTTACCTTTATGTCTTTCAGCATTTGCTTAAGCCATAGTACCCGTGTACAGTTAGTTGTTGCTACAACATATTCTGATTCTGCTGTTGATAAAGATGTACAACTTTGTTTCTTACTCAACCAAGAAATTAGCTTGTTTCCAAGAAAGAATGCTCCACCGGTGGTGCTTTTTCTATCATCCACATCTCCTGCCCAATTTGCATCTGTGTATGCACATAATTCAAAGTTTTCATCTCTAGGATACCATAATCCAAGATTTATAGTGTCTTGTAAGTACTGGAAAATCCTTTTTACTGCTGATTCATGATTTTCTCTAGGATTACTTTGAAATCTTGAAACAATACATACTGCATTCATAATATCAGGTCTGGTTTGTGTCAAATACAGTAAACCTCCTATCATAGATTTGTATCTAGTTGGATTAACAAGTGTAGATTCATCCCTTAGTGATAGTTTGTCATTTGTAGTCATAGGTGTGCTTACCGGTTTAGAGTTCTCCATCCCAAATTTCTTTAGTAACTCTTTTAAGTACTTGGATTGACTCAAGAATATACCTTTATCAATCTGTAAAATCTGCAGTCCTAAAAAGAATTTTATTTCTCCAATCATAGACATTTCAAATTCTTGCTGCATTTTAATAGAAAATTCTTTACATAATCCATCTCCTCCTCCAAAGATTATATCATCAACAAATACTTCTATAACCAAGATGTCATCATTAGTCACTTTATAATATAGATTGATGTCTGCATTACCTTTAGAAAAACCAATCTTCAAAAGATACTTATCCAATCTTGCATACCAAGCTCTTGGAGCTTGCTTCAATCCATACAAAGCTTTTCTTAACCTGCAAACCATATCTCTGTTATCTGTTAAAGAAAATCCATCAGGTTGTTCAATGTAAACTTCTTCTTCAAGATCTCCATTCAAAAATGCACATTTAATATCCATTTGATATACTTTGTAGTTCTTATGTGTTGCAAAAGCCAAAAATAATCTGACTGCCTCAATTCTAGTTACCAGTGCAAAGGTTTCATTGTAATCAACTCCTTCTTTCTAAGAATATCCCTTACACACTAGTCTTGCTTTATTTCTGATAACCTTACCATCTTCATTAAGTTTGTTTCTGAATACCCATTTGGTTCTAATTACATTTTTATCTTTAGGCCAGGGAACTAATGTCCAAGTGTTATTCTTCTCAATTTGTTCTAATTCTTCTTCCATAGCTTTAATCCAAAATTTATCTTCACATGCCTTATTAATTGATGATGGTTCAATTTGAGAAAAAGGACATACCTCTTCATTTGCCAATCTTCCTCTTGTCATAACTCCTTAAACTTGTTTCCAAATATCTAATCTTCAGAGTGACTAGGTCTTACATACTGGGGTGTCTTTGTTTGCTGTTGTTCCTCATTTACTGTGGAATTTTCAGATGATACTGGGGTAACTGGATCTTCATTCTGTACCGGTGGATTTAGAGTAGGTTCATTTGCCAAAACTTCTGTTGCCTATTCAAAGTCTATATACCTTGAAGTTCCTCTGAATTGTTCATCAATCTTTACATTTGTACTTTCAACAATTTTTTGCAATCTTTTGTTAAAACATCTATATGCCTTGCTCTTAGATGAATAACCAAGAAATATTCCTTCATCACTTCTAGGATCAAATTTTCCAATATACTCATCTCTTCTGATATAACATTTACTTCCAAAAATTCTAAAATATTTAAGAGTAGGAGTAATACCAAACCATAGTTCATGAGGGGTCTTATTGGTTTCACCTTTGATGTGAACTTTGTTGAATGTATAGACCATTGTACTAACTACCTCTCTCCAATATACATGTGGTAGGTTTGCTTCTGATAACATACTTCTTGCTGCATCCAAGATAGTTCTGTTTTTCCTTCCAACAACTCCATTCTGCTGTGGTGTCCGAGGTGCTGATAGTTGTCTACTGATTCCATTTACTTCATAGAATGTATTAAATTCCTTAGATGTAAATTCTCCTCCTTGATCTGATCTTAGACATCTGATTTTGTTACTAGTTTCATTTTCTACCATTGCTTTGAACAGTTTGAACTTTCCAAGTGCTTCTGATTTTTCTCTGAGAAAAGTAACCCAACACATTTTAGAATAGTCATCAATGATTAGCATGAAATATCTATCACCTTGTAAGCTTTTAGTTCTAGTTGGACCACATAAATCAGTATGAATTAAATCAAGAGCATTATTGGATTTCTCTAGAATACTTTTGAAACTAGCTCTAACTTGTTTTCCAAATTGACATTACTTACATACTGTATTGTGAAGTTTGATAATTTTAGGTGAATCTCTAATTGCCTTAATAGTGCTGATTTTTACCATGCAATCAAAGTTTACACGACAGAGTCTCTTATGCCATAGACCACTTTCATCAATATGTTCAATTAAGCATGTCTTTTCACTATTATTCAAATGAAAGATATTACCTCTAGTCTGATTACCGGTTGCAATTTCCAAACTAGTTCTATTCATGATTTTGTATTTTACATTTTTGAATTGTAACTGAAATCCTTTCTCAACTAATTGACCAACACTCAAAAGATTATGCTTTAATCCTTCAACATAGTAAACATTGTCAGTATTATGCTTACCATCAAGAGATATTGTACCCTTACCTTTGATCAAACAAGCTTTGTCATCTCCAAATCTCACTAAGCCTCCATTGTATTCTTGAAAGTTCAAGAATTTACCTTTGTCTCCTGTCATATGATGTGACCATCCTGAATCAATGATCCACTCATCCTTTACTTCAACTTTAGCTGCGAAGGCCTATTCTACTGGTTGAGCAATAGGTGCCGGTTGATCTTCTGTTATAGCAACAAAAACCCATCTATTGTCTGCCGAATCCTCATCAGAATCATCAGTCACTCCTTCATCAACAATGTAACAAGATTTATCTTTATTCTTCTTAAATCTATATCTCTGATATTCAGGGTTAGGCTTGTATGTTCTTCTAGCTTCTTCTCTTAGTCTAGCATGTCTATCAGGGCATCTTGAAGCCATATGACAAATATTATTGCAGCTAAAACATTTAAAGGGTGCTTTAACTTCATACTTACTTCCAACTGGACCTTTAGGCATTTTCCTTGCAATATTGCTTCAAGTTCTTCAAGTTCTTCATTTTCTTTCTTGCTTTCTTCAAGTTCTCTTGCATAAAAGGCTTTCCAATCAGATTTGTCAAATGATGGAGCAGATGATGTTGATGCTTTAAAGGCTAAATCTATCTTTATAGTAGCAACAAGACCAAATTCTTCAATTTCCAAAGCTGAAAGTTTTCCAATCAATGTATCTCTAGTTACTGATGTATTAGGCATTGTTCTTAACTCATTTATAGCAGTGACTTTCATTTTATATGCTAGTGGCAATCCTCTTTAAACTTTTGAAACAATTTCATCCTTAGTTAAGGTTCCTCCACAACATTTAATACCCAAAACAATCTCATTTACTCTTTCCATAAAAGCAGAAATCCTTTCATCTTCTTCCATTTTCAGATGTTCACACTTGACCCAGAAGCTTTCAAGTTTTGCAATTTTGACTATGGAATCACCTTCATTCAGTGTTTCCAAATGATCCCAAATATCTTTAGCAGTAGACCTATCTGATAGTCCCATGATTTGTTGATCAGATAATGCGCTCAAAAGTGCTTCTCTTGCTTTGCAATCATTTTCCTCATCTTTAGTGAAGTTGGGTGGATTGGGCTGACTCTGAGTAGGAGTAGTATAACCATTCTTTGTAACATCCCATATGTCCTTTCCAATGCAATTTAGATGTGTCTCCATTCTGATCTTCCATATGCCATAGTTGGTTCCATCAAGTGTAGGACTGTCCTTCCTGAAATAGTTAGTAGACATTGGATCTCCTCAAGCTGTTAAACTTCTGCAAAAGAGGACTAAGCTTTGATACCAATTGTTAGGTCCCGGAGAAAACTGAGAGGGGGGGGGGGTGAATCAGTTTTCAAATAAATTCAAGCCAAAAATAACTCAACCAACTTAATGCTTAATATCGATAAACCAGTCCAATATGCCGGTAGATAGTTTTAACAGTTAATTGCAATACCGGTAAGGATTAATACATTAAACATAAAGACAAAGTCATCCACAACACATAACACCAATATTTGTACGTGGAAACCCTGTAAAGGGAAAACCACGGTGGGAAACCTTACCCACAATCAGATGATACTACTGCAAATAGTAAGTGTATACAAATGGGGTCTGCACATGCAGCAAGGCCAAGCGCCTAGAGCCCACTGCTCAATAACAAAATGGGAGTCACACTGACTACAGTTGGATGGTTAAATCCAATAAGAATGTATTGCTCAAAATAGCATCTTCATATGCTGTATTCAGTACCGGTGTAGTTCTGATTGTCTTCTCAAAAACCCTCCTTCAATCTTCAAATGATATCTGCATGTATAACTTACTTATTCTCGCATATACCTTCACACAATCCTTTTTCGTACTCCACATTTGATCTTACAAATAAGATCTTACATTTATACCATAACCTAAGACCAATTTTAGTAGGTCGACTTTACAAGATATTATAATAAAATTAATTTACATATCAATTAATACCCGATGCAATAACCGATTCAATATGTCGGCTTAATGTATTTACAACAACAATAAGTCATCTCCATAGCGTGCCATGCTGATCTAGAAAAGATAAACCTACCGGTGTAACCTAGACCTATTTGCCGGTAACAACAAATATGCAAATGCTAATGTACCAATGAACAAAACTCCAAGACAAAGTGTCCACATGATTTCTTCAACATAACCAAGTGTTTTCCATATCATTCCAAGTGCCGGTGATCATTATATCTTGCCGGTGTACCAGATACCAATGAATGTGCATGAATCACTTGCTTGCCGGTGAATGTTGCTGATTCTCCACAGTGCCAGAGTTGATAAGTGTTCAGTAGGTGTTGACATCAATGACAAAACCATACCAAAATACCAACAGTAAAGATCTCCTCATACAAAAATTCTACTACCTTGTTATCCCTGACATGTTTGAATGCTTTGACCTCAACCCATTTTGTAACATAGTCAGTACACACAAGAATGTATGAACTACCATTTGTGGATGGATCAATTGGCCCAACAATATCTAACCCCCATTTGTCAAATGGTGTAACAACCACTTTTGGATGCAAAGGCACCTCATCAAACCGAGTTGGTTTGCCCATACGTTGACATCTATCACACTTCCTGGTATACTTGACTGCATCTTTGTGCAAAGTCGGCCAATAATATTCTATAGTCAGTATCTTTAGAGCCATTCTCTTGGTAGCAAAGTGACCTCCACAAGGCTCATCATGGAAGGCATGAAGTATATCATAAGTTTCATCTTCTCTAATACATTGTCTCATAACTTGATCTGGCCCTATATAGAACAAGCAATCTGCTATCCATGAAAAAATGAAACTCTTTTCTACAAGTAACCTTCTTTCTTTGGGTGAGAAATAAGAAGGGATTTTGTTAACATCTAAGTAGTTAGCTATATTAGCATACCATGGAATGTTCACATTAATTGTAAACAAATGCTCATCTAGAAAGGAATCATCAATGGCTTCAGGACCATCCTATTTTTGAAGTCTGGAGACAAAGTATGCCACTATATTTGCCTTTCCTGGCTTATCGATAACAATGATGTCAATTTCTACATTAGCAATAACCATCGCGCCAACCTACCTAAAATGGAACTTTTATTCATAAGATACTTGATGGCTGCATGATCAGTATGCACCAAGATTTGATAGCCAGTGATATAGTGTTTGAATTTGTTGAGGGCATAGATAACAACTAACATTTCCTTTTTGGTAACAGTATAATTTAGCTCAGGTCCCTACAAATTTTTGCTGATATAATAAATTGCATTCTCTAAAACTCCTTGTTTCTGTCCCAAGACTGATCCAATTGCAAAATCTGATGCATCTGTGTGAATGTGAAAAGGAAGAGACCAATCAGGTCCTTTGAGTACATGAGCTTGGGTTAAGGCTCCCTTAAGTTTAGAAAATGCCTCTTCACATGTTGGTGTCCATTTAAACTCAACATTTTGTGTCAATAGAGAAAATATAGAGGTCCTGCCATCTTACTAAAGTCCTTTATAAATCTCTTATAATACCCTGCATGGCCTAAAAAGATTCTTACATCCTTTTGTTTTGGAGGAGAATAAAGTTTAAGTATTACCTCAATTTTGGCTGGATCAACTTGAATGCCTGACCGAGAAATATGATGCCCTAATACTATCCCTTCTTGCATCATCATGAAACATTTTTCATTGTTTAGGGATAAATTATGATCCTCACACCGTTGCAACACTTTGGCAAGATTTTGCAATGCTTCCTCAAAGGTGGCCCCATAAGCAGTGAAATCATCCATGTAGATTTCCATGCAATCATGGGAAATATCTGAAAACATACCGAGGACATCCCTTTGAAAGGTTGCAGGATCATTGCACAAACCAAACAGGAGAATTGAAAAGGCATACGTTCCCCATGAGCAAGTGAAGGTTGTCTTTTTCTAGTCTTTTGGAGCTATTATGATTTGATTGTAACCACTAAACCCATCCAAAAATGAAAAGTATTGTTTGCTTGCTAAAGAATCCAATACTTGATCAATGAATGGAAGTGGTAAATGATCTTTCTTAGTAGCAGTGTTGATCTCCCTATAGTCCACACAAACTCTCCATTTACCTCCTTTCTTAGGGACTATAACCAGAGGAGATATCCATTGACTATCTAAAATAGGGTAAATGAACCCTGCATTAAGTAACTTTTGTAATTTCTCTTTGACTATTTCCCTTAATGTATGATTAATCCTTCGCTGAGGTTGTCCGACTGGTTTACATTCTTCTTTGATATAAATCCTGTGAGTACACAATGTAGGATATAATCCCTTCATGTCATGATAATCCCATGCAAAGGCTTGTTTATGAGTCTTGAGTAGTTCTATTAAGGATAATCTTTGGTTTGTTGTAAGTCAACTATTGATATCCAGGTTCCTTCCTGAAGCATCCTCTACTTGAGTGATTGACTCAATATTATATATTTTAGATAAAGAAGAGGTTTGGATTTCCCGCAACAATAAGGTATGAAATATCTCTGTAGCTATAGGAGAATCCAAAGAACTTGCAGTTAGAAGGAGTGTATGCAAAGGACATATTGGCATACCAGACAACTGTTGATCTGCTTCATAATAATTTCTTATGATGTTAGAGAGTTCCTTATCATCTTCTTGGAGTTCTGTGAACGGTTTCCTAGTCAACATCATAAGTTGCTGAACAAAATTAAATTCCTCTCCTATATCTGGCCATACTACTTGCTCTTGATCAAATTGTGGTTGTGCAGGAGAATAAAGTGCAAGAGTTTTAGTGGTGATACCATCTGAAATGGTCATGTCCACAACCTATGTATGCATTAGCTGTAGCAAGCCAAGGTCTTCCCAAAATGATTGGATATCCCCCCAATGTTTCTTTAGGATAGAGTATCACAAAATCAGCTGGATATTCCCAATAATCTAGTGTGACAACAATATCCTCAACCATCCCATCAGGTCGGACAATGGAGCTATCTGCAAGCTGCAGGACTATTGGGGTAGACCTAAGACTAGTAATACCGAGTTGTTGCATGACACCCTTGGTCATCACATTTATGGCTACTCCCAAATCTATCATGGCATTCTTAATTTGAGTTCCATTGATGAATATCTTCACAATAGGACTACCTAGGTCAGAATATTTAGGGACAACAAATTTTCCTAACATAATATGAGCCAGTTGCCCTACTACATGGACTGTTTGTGGGTCCTTTTTCCTCCATCCAGGTTTCTTTAAACATGCCTCCTTAATAGCTTTTCCATATATGGGAATATCCTTAATAGCTTGGAACAATGGAATCTTTACACATATATGTTTTAATTGATCAATAATATTAAAAGCTATGTCATCTTGCTGCCTAGTTACTTCTACTTGTAATCTTTGAGGAAATGGAGGTGTTCTAATAGGTGTGCTTGAAGTCTCAGATTGAGGTACCTGCTTAGGGTTTGCAGGTTGGTCAGGTGTAGTATCTTGAGCAATCTCCTCAGATGGTAATTCTGTTATAAATAGAGGAGACGGGGCAGACAAAGTTGTTCCTAATTGCAAGTGAATATCACTTATTTTAAGAGAATATGTAGGATATTGATTAGGATTGGTTGAATAAACTTCTTGTTGTTGCTGAGGTTTGTTATTGGGATTTGGCACAGGCTATGTTGGCAGTTGAGTTGGCTTGGGTGGAGTAGCATTAGGAGATAGTGGCATTAAATATGGCTGCTGGGACTATTATGGTGGCTACAGGAAACCTAATGATTGGTTTGACCATTACGGACCTCCCCTCCATTGCGGTGACTGTTTCCAGTTACCCTGAGGTGGTGGCTAATTGGGCTAGGGGTTTTGAGAGTTATTCCAAGACTGAGGAGTATAATTCCCAAAATTTTGGGAATATGGAGGTTGCCACTACTTATTTTGTGCATTAAAGTTCATATAAGGACCCGAATAAGACAATGGATCTTGTGGAATAACTTGTCTCGCAGGCCAAGGCCTTCGTTGTGCAACATAAAAGAGTTGTTCATCATCTCCATAAACTGGCTTAAAATCTGGAGGAGCCTGTTGGCTATCAATTTTATTAAAGAGCTTACACCTGCAATCCTTTTTCTTTTGCCTACAATGGGGACAAAACTCTACGAGCATCACCTCCGCTTCTTCATACTTCTTCCTTGCTTGAAGCGTATCCAACTGAGTAGCCATATTGTTAATAATATCCTCTTTAAAGTCTTTTAGTAGATGAGTTATCTCCATCCTTGAAACTGTTGTAGATGCTTTTGCTGGTGAAGATCCAGGCCTATAGTGTCTTTCTTTCTTGACAGAAGCTCTAGAATATTTTTGATAAATCTTCTTGATGTTGTCCCATTGAGCTTGAGTAATGTCTTCTCCTCCCATGAGGTCTAATGAGTCAATACAATCCTCATTGATTCCCCTTAGAAAAATCAATTTCAAATATTCTTCAGTCAAGGTGTTATGCTTGGATTTCTTGACACTAAACACAAACCTCTCAAGATAATCTTCCAGACTCTCATCTTCTTTTTGTGTCATCCGATAGATATCATCACCATGTTGATCCATTCCTCTGCAATAATCTTTATACTCCTCCAAGATTTCATCCTAGGTAGTGATTACATCTCTACCTAAGCTCATAAACCACCTAAGAGTAGCTTCTTTTAGAGTAGCAGGAGATAACTTGAGTTTATGGGCATCGGTGGTATAGTCATAACTTCGACATAGGATGTCAAATTCGAACAAAAAGGTATCTGGATCTTTTGTAACTAAGCCATTAAACTTTGGAAGAGCGGAGGATGGTATATTCTTCAAGTTTGTATTATCATGCTGGTCAGGAATAGGAAACTCAAATATTGGGTTCATAGGCGGAGGTGGAGGATTTGCTGCCATTGGTCCTTGATAAAGAACTAAAGGTAAAACATTTTGGTCAGGGGGTTCATTTAAGAAGTTGAGGTCTCCCTCCCTTAAATTAAAAACACCTTGGTTTCTAGATTGCACAAAAGTCTCAGCAAAAGGATTTATTTCTAGGGCTTGATCTGCTCTTATTTCACGAGTGGAATGAGAGGGAAGAAATCTTCCTAATGCATCTCTTCTTCTTCTATGCATGCAGATTTTTTTGAAGGAATTCTAAGAGCTAATTATTAAAGCAAACTAAAAACTTAAAACTAATGGTTACAACAGGTTCTTAGTTTGGCACCATCCCCGACAATGGCACCAAAAATGTTGGTCCTCACAATTGGAATAACAACTAGGTTATAAAAACTCAGTTCAGAGATTGGACATCCTTATTGAACATCTAACTCTCCTGTAGAAAAGGCTCATTTATTTTATTGACCAGAGACGTAAACTTGAAACAAGCCATCTAACTCTCCTGTATGTGCACTAAGTTCAAATTGCAACCATTCTATCCTACTGCTGAAAAATGAAATTATCTGAAATAAATGTGAAAAAAATGATGAACTAATACTTTATCATAACTCACAACTGAAGGTAACTTAAGCAACTACTACCAAATGACAATGTTCTGGCCAACAGATAGGAACTACACCCACTGTGGCTGTAGGAACAAACACAAGAACTATTTCCAGTGGTTGCAGGAACAGTTGAATGCCAAAACAACAACTATAACAAGATGGAAAGTAACTAAAAAACACAAGGGGACTAATCACCAAGTGGGCCCCCTTGAGTGAGTATATCCAAAACTCTAGATAACAATTTATAAGCTCAAAATAACATTGTCTTCTTTATTTCAAATTGACTGCAAAATACGTAAGTTTGAAAGCTAGATACTACAAATTCTATGATCGTTCCATCCCATTAAGATGAGATAGAGACCTTTTATTTATAAGGAAAATTTATAACAGATTCCTAACTGATCAACTCATGTCCCAAAGGAATAGGCAAAAAAGGTTTATTACATTAAAGAAGAAGTCAATGCAGGAAAACCAAACAACAACAACTATCCTACAGTTGAGAAAATATAGTGCAACCTCCTTCCTAGATTTAAGCTCCACTTGGATCAATTATGAATGTTCCATAAAATGCTCTGAGGAAGCGATCAAGTGGTTATAATCTTCTTTAATGTTGCTTCATTTTGACTGTGTCTACATCCTAGCGACACGTCGATGTTCCTCTTATCCACCAACTTAGTCTTTCTTTCATCTTGGCTAACCCTACATCATGACGTTAATATTCACAAAAGCATGTGTATCTATTGATGCTAACATAACATAAATTAAACCACATTCTAAGATTGATTTAGATAATTTGCATAGATGGACCATTTAAAAATCATTCACTAGTACATTTGGGGCTGATTTTTGACGGCCTATCGTCGGTATTTCGACTACTTTTCGTCAGACTACCGACAAATGAAGCCATCAAAAACTCATCGTTGGACATTCCAACGATACCATCTAACGTCAGAATTCTGACTACATCCTAAACTCTTCCGACGACGGCCATGACCACTCCTCCGGTCAAAAATCTCATCGAATAGACGTCGAAATTCTGATGCTCACCACAAATATACATCGACTATGACTACGATGACCATCCGACAAGAAATTATCATCGGACATACAACATCCTCATCGGATGTTTCTTTAATTGGCATTGCAATTTTGACACCTACCATAAACTTTGTACCAACAAGGATGCTGTTGATCCGACGGTTTGGCCGTCGGTGCAAAGTTGTGTTGCCATCAGAATTCTATGACTATGACGACCATTTGGCAAGAAAGTATCATCAGACATATAGCATCCTCGTCGGATGTTTCTTCAATTGGCATCACAATTCCGATGCCTGCTAGAAAATTTGCACCGATGAGGATGCTGTTGATTCGATGGTTTGGCTATCAGTGCAAAGTTGTGTGGCCATCGGAATTGTAATGGAGATTGATTTTTTTTTAAAAAGTACGCATGCCAATTACAATGGTGCTTGTTAGTTTTCTTTTAGCATGTGGGGTATGATTCAGATTGAATGAGAGGTAATACATAGGAATTTTAATTGTCATTGACAACATTAAAATTCAATAGTCAGGTATCCAAGCTAGCTACAATTTCAACACACAATAGAGATCACTGCTCCACTAAGGTTGAGATTGCAACACTAATAATAAGGTTGCTGCCTTAGTTGATAATAGGACCACTCCTTAAAGACAATGATATATACCTTGATTGTTGTGTATATATCATTTTTTGCATTA
Source organism: Cryptomeria japonica (assembly GCF_030272615.1). Taxonomy (NCBI): domain Eukaryota; kingdom Viridiplantae; phylum Streptophyta; class Pinopsida; order Cupressales; family Cupressaceae; genus Cryptomeria; species Cryptomeria japonica. The sequence continues at coordinate 378,620,824 of NC_081413.1, forward strand.
ACAAAGGGTCAGATTGATGTTTGGACATGATTTGAGTTATAGAAAATTGTGAAGTCTTGAAACAAGACAATTTTCCCTTATTAGAGATGGTGTGAGTCTGATTGTCATGGCGGGGACATGATAAAAGCTTGCTCGTGAGAGTTAGAGTTGAAATTTATTTCTATATAAGGGTGGGAAAGTGTTGCATTTTGGTTCTAAGGGGAGATAGATCTAACTTCGTACGACAAATTAGGATATACAACCATGGTGAAAAGCTTGAAGAATCTATTCATGTTCTGATCAACCTTGGGTGTTAAGGACTTCTATAATTTCATTAAATGTTTGTGATTGACAAAGTTACCTAAGTTATCTTTGGTCAAGTCATGGTGTTGGAGTTCTTGGAAAAGAGTGTTTACTAAAGCTTATAGTTCAACTATGGAATGAAATTTAAGAAGATTAAACCATTCTAAGAGGATCCTCCAATATCCATTGCCATGATGTAGTGAGCTAATGATTCATTTTGTAAGGTTTGTAGCAGTTTGTTGCATATTGTAGATTGTGTAATTGATCTCTCATTATCTATTAGGGAGTAGGAGACACTGATTAGGTGACTCTATTGATTTGTTCAGGTCGATTTGACATTTATTATTTATATGATTTGGGTTTGCATATGAATAATTTGAGTATTAATTAAGGCACATGTTGGCCGTGAATTGTGAATGTGAGGGTCATAATTCCCAATTGTATAACACAAGTAGTGAAAATATAAAAAACATCTTAACAACCCAAATAGTTATGAGAGTTGAACTTTAGGCTAGATTTAGTTGTAAAGTTGATAATGAATTCAAATGATAAAAACATACAAGGAATTCTTGTTATCTTTCATGCTAGGGCAACAAAAGATCATGTACAATATATAAATAATTAGTTGTATATATATTTTAACTTTTCTCCAATCCAATAACAAAATATCCTTGTGATTGACCAAGCAAAGTGATCTAAACCTTAGAAACTAATAAACTTATCTTGATGTTTGCCAAAAATAGTGATTCAAAACCTTGAAACATTAATCTTTCCTCGATGATTGCCAAAGAAAAGTGTCACCGAACACTAGAAATAAATAAAAGTATATGCATTTTATCTATAAAGTCCATAATTATTAACTAAAGAAATATGTATATATAGTGCATGGCATCTTTCAAAAGGAATTTAAAGCGTTCACCAAATAAGGAGAGGAAAGTTAGATGTACGGGTTCTATTGAGTTTAGAGTAATATCATTTTGGAGGAGATGTAATTCTAATATTGTGGTTTGGAATTCTCTATCCAGTAACATTCATTTGGCTTTTGTGTGTGTGATATGCTTGCGTTATAAATCTTTGAATTACAAAATGGATACCTGCAGTCTAACCTTAGATATAGAAATGTTGTGCACAATGAATGACGATAATAAGGAAAAGGAATACCTGAAGTTTTGCCTCAAACCCAGCAAAGGCAGATTGATCAATATTCTTAGATTGAACCATGTCTACTAGCATCAATCTCCCTCCCATGACAGGTACATCCAAAATTATCAAATAAGCATGATAATGGAAGATACAAAAAAATGAACTATATGAAGATCTACTGGAATAAAAAAAACTTAAAACAATAAACATTGTATTAAAAATAATTGCCCACCTCGAGAGTGTTTTATTTTTCAAGAGATGCTCAAGTCCAACAATTTCAGACTCATTTCTTTGACTTTCCACTGGGCTGACTTCTCCATCTTTATCAATCAAATTTGTTAGCACAACATTCTACAAACATATAACTAGTTATCAAACCAATTAAGAATGAAATACAACAAAAAACAAACTCAGAAAATATAATTTCATGAATATATTTAAGGCATGATTTGAATAAGGATCATACATGTGAATATATGTATCTTATAAAGAATGGGATGTGTTGGTTCCCAAAATCACAGAGTATTGCCACTTCTCCTAATGATCTCTCAATCAGTCTTGGCCAACAAATGGGAATGGTCGCAGACTTCGCTCAACCTAGGCGGGTAAACCTTATCACCCAATCCACTATGTTGCTGTGAAACTTTTCTATAGCGAATTTAGAAAACCTTATAGCTCCAAGATGACAATTGTTCTTGAACCTGATTTTATTATTTGGAAACTGTAACTATTACTTGTAAATGAATGTTTATAAAATGATAATCGTATAATATAGAAATATATTTCCTTAATGAAGCTCACTCTGAAAATACTTGATTCAAATATATAAAATCAACAAAAGACCAATGCCTTAATTCCTTACTGATTTCATACCATTTCAAATAAGAGATTCTACATATAAGCTTAGAGACAGTTTTAAACACTTGTTAATGAAACAAGGCCATCATTTCAAAGGCTTCTATATGAGTTGTAATTAAAATATAACATCCAGTTAGTCTTACTGAATTTAACCTTGCTGTGAAAGACCAATAAGACAATTTGAAGTTTGTCAACCAATCCTCCAAACTGATATTCAAACTGAAAAATCAATCTTAATCACAATAACATAAGACTACACAATGAAACAATATAGGTAAATAGATTTATCTAAGGAACTAATCAATTCAATTGAAAGATAGATACCATAATGAAATAAAAACACTTAAATCTTTATATTGAGAATATAATACTTAAACCAGTTGATTTCAGCATGTATCATCCACCAACTTGATACTTCTAGACAACAAGTTCATAAAAAAAACATGAAAGATTATCTTGATAAAAACTATAAAGAACTTATGTCATATGTTTTTCCTAAAAGATCCTCTATATATAGATAGTTTGAAGATGAAAGGACATACCCTGTCATTAAAATTAAAACTAACAAAAAACTAACTAGAAACTAACTGCCTAAAAACTATCCTAACAAACTAAAACTAACTTAACTACTGGACACATTACATAAAAGAACTTGAAAACAAAAGTTTGCAATGTTTGAAAATAATTTTAATCTCCAAGGACCCTACCACATTTCCGAATATGCTTCAAGTATTCTTCTAATTTATAGGTGTCTGCATCATCGATTAGGTCCCTAACAATGATCTCCCATGTGATGAAATTTTCCATCTGTTCCATAGTCCTTGTCAATTCCAAACCATCAGAATGAGCAACATCAAGAGCAACACTGAGAAGGGTTTGACATTCTAAGAGCTACTTGTCTTTATCCTTGATTCCTCCATTCTGATCTATCAACTCTACAAAACCATACTATGTTATTTCTTTACATTCATCAAATTCACTCTTCAATTATTCTCCAAACCTTTCATGCGCATCTATAAGACCCTATATTTCTTCAATCAGTTTTTTATTAGCACCTGCCATCCTCTTATCATGTTGCAATGTTCCCAACCTATTGTAGATCCGATGATGGGACATGGCAGTGTCCATGTTCTTCTAATATACAGTCCAAAATTCTCCTAGAGGTATCAACAATTTATTAATTTTGTTTGTTAGCAATACAAAGGAAGTGTCTGATCTCACACTTTGAATTTGCCTTTGGATCCTCTTATTTTCTTGTAATAACTCTTCATATTTCTTTTTGATTTGGGATCCATCATGAATCATTGATAGTGGTTGACCTCCTCCTCTTAGCAATCCCTCATACAAACCTTTATATTGATCTCTCTCTTTTATCACCTTGATTAATTGTGCTTTATTAAACCATGAAAGATAAATACCCATATCTACTGTTATAACAGGGTCCACTTCACCTACCTTCAATTTCATCATGTGCCCAAAGGCCTTATCCACATCAATGATTTTTGGTCTTGTTAGGAGGGTAAAGGGCCCATAACTGTAGAGTTTCCTCATCTTGATCAAATATCAAACCAATAAAAACATCTTGAACTCCTTGGATATCTAATTTGAACTCTTTATTTTATGATTTCAACATATTGTCAAAAATGAAAGATGTACTTAAGTCCCATCCTGGAAAAACAATAACACTGGCTTCAATTAAAAGTTATCTTCCTCTATGAGGGGTCATAGTTGTGACCTCTGCATCAATCTCTTCCTTAAGTTTTCTCAATAAATTTACTTCATTTTCAGGGGTAATATTAATGACATAGTCCCTTAACTTCTTTCCTTTGAAATGATAAAGAAAAGACTTAAATTCCTTAGACTAAACAAATACATCATCTGAAATAAAATCCAAATAGGCATCATACTGAGCATCACTGTGAATACTTAACCTGGTGATAACTTGTTCCTGCAAGTCTACTTCCTCAACAATATCAGGTGCTTGCTGTCTAGATATGGTTTCAATATCCTCTTATTCTTCTTCACCTTCCTCTTCTTCTGCTTCCATTTCTTGTAATCTCAGCCTCTTCTCTTGCAGGTATTTATTCAAATTATCAATAACCAGTTGGGCTTCTTCCTCTTCCATATTTCGCAACAAGTCCTCTGGGAATGTGCACATAATCTCCCAGGCTCTATCCTTTCTTGCACATACCTATGTATCCTTCAGGGTCATAATTAGCTCTAGCGGTAAACTTGAACACATTGTATTGTTCAATTAGCTTTCTGTCAATGGCCTCATAGGCCCTGGTTGATACAATAATAAAATCTTTGAAACTAAGGGTTCCAGGCAGAAAAACTTGCTTCCGCATGCTTGCAAAATGTTTATCATTTGATACACTTAACTGCCTCACAATTTCCAAATAGGCAATTCTGTTTGGTACAAGTTTTGGTAGCAAATAAGGGTGTCCTTCAAAGCCATAAATTCTAAAACAAGTGAAGTCCTTATGCACTAACCAATCACCCCAATTGTGGTTCACCAGACCCCTATCATCAAAGGTAACAAGTCTTAAGAATTTCTTAATTTCACGTGAAATTGATCCCCCACATGGGACACTGAAAAGTTGATATAATGGTTTTACAATCCATTCCTCAAACTTAATGTAATTTGATCTTCCATACCTTGAGTCCCATACTGATGTCCACATCTATACTGGTTGTTGTTTTCCTTCCCTGTCTATTGTATTCAATCATAGACTCAATGGCCACATGCCCTGATGTCTTCCATAAAACAAAATTATGTGCATCAACAATGAATAAAATTGAAATGTGGGTTCCTTATTGTCCCTGAGGTCCAAGAATCCCTCGTGTAGTTTCTCAGCAAGGTATGCAACATAATTAAAGAGCCTTGGTTCATACATTTGTATATTAGCTCCTAATACTAGAGGCCCAATGTTGGCCACATCCGGAACTTCAACACCCCCCACTTGTCCTATTCGAGCTTCCTATACGACATCAGTGGTGGCACAAGTCTTCTTGGAAGATGTAGTGAGATTGCATGGGATTCTGAGGTGGGTCATATCTGATAGAGATCCTATCTTTACCTCAGCATTGTGGACCTCACTTCAGCATGCTTTGGGGACTCATTTGAACTTTAGTTTAGCTTATCACCTAGAGATAGATGGTTAGACAGAGCGAGTGAATCAAGTGTTAAAGGACATGCTTCGCATGTATGTGATAGACCAACAGTCGCACTAGGAGGACTATATCTATCTAGTGGAGTTTGCTTATAACAATGGATATCATAGCTCCATAGGTATGTCCCCCTTTCAGGTATTGTATGGTTGTCCTTTCCACACTCCTTTGAGTTGGGATTGGCTAGAGAACAGGGTGCTTATAGGACCAGATATCCCTCAGGAGATGGAGCAGCAGGTAGAGCAGATTCATGAGCATTTGGTAGCTGCATAGGATAGGCAGAAGAAGTATGCAGATGCTCATAGGGTAGATCGTCAGTTTTCTATTGGAAATCGTGTGTTCTTGAGAGTGCGTCTGTGGAAGAGTCCGATCTGTTATGGAAAGGGTTCTAAGTTGGCGCCTCGGTTTGTTGGGCCTTTTGAGATACTTGAGAGGATAGGACCTGTTGCCTACCGTCTTGCCTTGCCACTGAGTCTATCCCACATCCACAATGTCTTTCATGTTTCAGTTCTTCGACCTTATCATCTTGATGTGACACATGTTCTTGATTGGAACTCTTTGCATGTCGAGGACGAGCAACTTTCCATGGAGCCCGTGCACATTCTTCAGTGTCGGGATTTGATCCTCAGGGGTTGCACCATCGACTAGGTAAGGGTCCTATGGGACCCAAATGATGAGACCTCGATGACTTGGGAGGATGCAACGAAGATGAGGGAGCTGTATTCTTATTTATTTTAGGCTTCTAGGAGTAAGCCTAGTTTTGGGGGGGAGAATGTAGTACCCCTACTCGTTTGAACTCATCAGACTTATATTTTATTATTGTTTGTTTTCAGTGGATACATTGCCATGATGTGTTATTCAGATTTATATGACATTATTTCATGCTTTATTTGGATATGAGATGCATAATTTATTTGCAGTATTTCAGTACTTGTGATTTATGGCATTTTATGGATTATTGCTATATACTGACACTTTACTTTATCTATGCAATGTGGAATTTTATGTTGTGTGTCTGCGAGTGTATTGGATGCATGGGGATGATTTTCCTTCACTCATTTCGGTGAGACAGGGAACGTCACGATTCTCCTTCATCAGTGTGTATGCCATGTTTTCTATATTGTATATTTATGCATGTGTGGTTTGGTGATGCAAGATATTGCAGGTACAAGTACCGGGTAGGTACGGGGTATCGTCTCCACCTGGCTTCACAGGTCTGAGCGTACCTTATATTTTATGATGGAAGTGGAGGAGATAGTAGTTGACCCTATTTTACTCATTTACACTCATGTGAGTGTCGTCAGTTGGTCGTCCTGTTAGTTAGTTCGGCCTTCGTATTTTGTCATTTGATCTTTTTATGAGTATTTGCTTGAGATTTGTTCAGTTTGTGGGTTTTAGTGGATTTGATTAATTAATTAAGTTTATGGAGTAATCTCATAGTTGAATTAGGTATGCATTGAGATTATAAATTTAGTTAATTAAAAGAAGTTGCAAGTTGCACGATTTTAGAAATATAATTATTTAAACTTTAGTGGAAAAATAAATTAGATTAATTGCATTTATTGTTTCCTAGAATTTTAAATAGAATAAAAGAATAAATAAATAAATGAATAAAAAATAAATTTAGAATTATAGTATTGCTTTAATTTTTTTATTTGGAAAATTAATTGCATGAGAAAAGAAAAGAAAGAAAAATGATTTTTAATTATTGCATGTTAACTTATCCTTTGTTAGGAAATTAGAAAAGAAAATAAAATTGCTTTTATTACTAAATTTAGGTTTTTGGTGAAAAAGATATTCAACCTAGAATTTTAGTTTTAAAAGGGGAATAGGTCATTATTTTAGGATACACAGGAAACAGGTCAGGGATTTAGGTGAAGAAATTTATTTGGAAGGTTGTTGAAGGATTGGTTCTCTTCTACAAATTTCTTCTAGGAAAGCTATACCAGGTTGGGTGGCTTCTTTTGATTGTTGTTTTAAAGAAAATAATTTTATTTCTTTTATCTTTCTGAATGATGTGTGTTAAGATGTTTGTCAAATCTAAAATCCTGTCTGATTATTTCTTGTTCTTGGCTAAAGTCCATTCCTGAAGTTAATTTCTAGTTTATGAAAAGAAGTTATTTCTTGGATGTTTTTATTTTAAAAAAATTGGGAAAAGTTATTATGGCAAATTTTGCCAAGATTTTATTATGCATGGAAATTGTAAGATTGGAAGAAAATGGGTTTTTACCAGAGAAAATTTTCCCTTTTGTGGGGTTAGTTTTGATATTTGGCGATGGATGTTCTGTCAATATTAGTGTAATCTCTGGGTAATTATAAATTCCTATGGTAATGGGTCTAATTTTTATTTAAGTTTATTTGGGTTTTATAGGTTATGGAGAAATTATTTTTATTTAAATTTTTCTGAATAAAAAAATAGCTTTTAACTAAATTCTGGAAAATGATTTTTATGGTAAAAGGAAATTCATCGTAAGTTTTGTGTTATTGTAAAATATTAAAAAAATAAAATAAAAAAATGACAGGTAGCAACTACCGAGGGTAGCACGTCTACCGTACGGTAGCAATACTACCATCGGTAGTATGCTACCGACGGTACCACCTGCTACCTACGGTAGCAACTGCTATCGGCGGTAGCATCTACTACCGTAAGGTAGCATGTGCTACCGTGCAGGGTAGCAGAGTTTTATGGTTTTTTATTTCCCTATGCGTACTTTGACGTGGCACTTTTGGGTTTCATGCCGGGGTTGTGTATTTTGGTTATTATTAATATATATATATATATATATATATATATATATATATATATATATATATATATATATATATATATATATATATATATATATATATATATATATATATATATATATATATATATATATATATATATATATATATATATATATATATATATATATATATATATATATATATATATATATATATAAGTTGTTTTTTTTATTATGGGCATTATATTATTTTTAGCATTGTTTTAATACTGTGAAAATTAATTTGAGTTGACATATATATTTTGTAATTATTAGTATATTATATATATAGGATGTATATATAGGTATTCATATAATTATATATATATATATATATATATATATATATATATATATATATATATATATATATATATATATATATAAAATTTAATTTAGAGTGTGAGTGTTTTCAAAAGAGCTTGTAATTTTTAGATTTTCATGCTTGGAAAGACATTAGGAGATTAATTCATATGTGAATTTATTTAACTTTATTGGACAAATGACAAGATTGATTTCTTTGTATTAAAATAGTTGTAAATTATTATTATCTGGAAATTCTTTATTTGCAAGTTATTTATGCTTTTGGCTGTTGTAAGAAAAGATTGCCCGTATTAGGATCTTGTGTAAATGGTGTTTGCAGTCAAGCTTAATTCCATTGCAATTCTGGTTGAGTTGTCATTGTGTCATATGTTATTATATCTCCTTGGTCAGGTGTTGTTGTATAACCTTATTGATGTGAGCCATTGTGTGTTTTGTCCAAATGGTCAATCTTGGGTTAGTGATTGTGTATCCTTCACTTGTGGTTTGTCAGGATTAGTTATGGCTTTCTGTTTCGCCATAGAGTTCTCATAGAGAGACCTTTCCTGTTAGTGTCCTATGAGAGAGAGTGGCTTTCGAGCGGGGGCTATGCTTGAAGTGAATGACAGGATAACTCGTCGAAAGTTAGTTAAAAAGTGATAATCTAATAATATATTGGGGGGGAGTGGAATAAATATTAATTAAGATAATGTACCTCGTGCATAGGTGAAGTGCTAGTATAGGGCTTATAATGTTACGAGAAGGCCGAGAATGGCAAACTTACCACCTTATCTTCACTAAAGGAATGGTAGGGTCCGCATGAGACTTAGTTGGAACTGGAGGTTCGGGAGAGGTTATCAGGACAGTGAGCCGGGACCTATGGAGGCTGTGTTAGGAATCATTAAAATTGAGTCAAGTTTAGAGGCCCACTTCAAAATTTTGCTCTGCATTCCCAAATAAGTCAGTTTGAATGGCCTAGTCAGAAAGAGGGTAAAATGGAGCCAGTTGATTTTCAGAGGGTAAGGCTCGAGAAATGTGTCCTACACCTTTCATTTGGCCTATGCAGTGATGTGAAACTTTTAGAATTCAGTTTGGATAAGTGTATCAGGTACCCATTTCAAGGGGTGAGCTGAAAGTGCATTTTAGGCACATATACAGGTTTTATTTTGTAGCCTACTTTGGGTGTTTATATCTTTTGCCCTGTTAATTTTCATGAAGAATTTCAAATTGGATTCAATTATATGCATAAATGTGAGTTAGCTTACAAAATTTCAAGTCTCTATCAATCCATTTGCTCAGTTTTCAAAGCTCGACCAGTTTGCAATTTGCATGTTTTGACAAGTCCCTGTTTCAGCTGCTAGTCAGAGCCCTGTTTTGTATAAGTGTAAAAGTTGCCTCAGTGAGTGTTATGTCAAAATGTTTGTTCTGGGATATTTTTGATATAAATAGCAAGCTATGTTTCCAATTTCAAGCTCCTACAAATCTGTTTGGTCAGTTTTCAAAAGGGTTTCTTAGGCCATCAGTTTCAGTGATCCGTACATTCATTGTCGTATCAGTTAAAGTTGTCATTTTCATGAGTACACCATTTGCACCCAGTCAGTCTTTTGATTGAACTAAGAATTCTAAGTTTTGATATGTACTTCAAGGTACCTATGTCTCAGATTTGAGGGTCTACGGAGGTCGTTTGATATTTTTAAGAAAGGCATCATGTGTTGCTTGAACATTGACTTCATCAGGTCCGCAGTGTCGACAAAGCCAATTGGTCATTTTTGATAATTAATATCTCTTCGCTCAGGATTCATCTTGAGAAACCATTTGGTAGAGTTCATGCTTGTATATTAGAGTACACGCCTGTCAGATGGTGAGGTCCAAAAAGGTGTTTTGATAGGTTTGAAAATTACGTCTTCGCGATTAAATGCGAAAATGTGGCGTAAGCGCCTGAAAGTTGCAAAATTTAGTCTGATGATCCAAAAATGGTGTCGATCGATTCTAGAGGTGTGTTTAAAGTTCTTGAAGCATTTCAGAGGTCAATTACATGAAAACAAATTTTTTTTTTAGTCAGACCCACTTTGGGGCCCGACCTGGCTCATGCTCGTGGATTGATTTTATTGGCGATTTGGTTCACTGATAGAATTTCAGAATTTTTAAATGGTTGTTCATTGGTAAATGAAGTGATCCAAAATTAAGGCTCTACCTGATTTTTAGTCAATATCAATTTCTGCTGTGAATGAAAGTTCAAGTGTACCTTTTAATGGGACAATGCTACAGAGGATTTTCTTTGTGAAGTGTATAACCAGTATATCAAGGCTGCAAATTGGTTAATGTAAATCCAAAGTGCCTTGATCTTTGGCTTCCTCCCTGTTGCGTGGAGTAGAGTTCATGAGATTTAAAACTTTCAAAGCAAATCCACATGGTATCGGTAGACAATTTGGAACATTTCCTAGCAAACACCAAATGCAAAGTGTGAAGTTCTACGTGGTGTATGGAGTATGGTGTTGAGCAAATGCAGAAGCTTTTAAGCTTTTATCCAACAAAAAATTCTCTCTCCCTCCATGTGAAATCTCCTAGGCATGAAGTCAATGTCTTGAGTGGTGAGTGTAGAGAGCAGCAACTAAACTCTCAGCAAACACAACTAGTAGTGTTGCCTCCTTCCCTTCCCCATGTGATTGCTGGTAGAGGCAGCAATTTTAAACTTCAATCAAATGCTTTTGGTTGAAAGTTAAAACTCCCCTTCTGTTGTGGATGTTGCTGAGGGTGGACATTTGGAAGTGTTGGAGAGGACAAAAGTTCAGCAAGTGCAAACAGAAATTGGCAGGCTTAATTCTCAATCCTCCCAGTCTCTTCTTCCAAACAAAGGCAAATTGACAGGCTGCGTGGTTGAATAGAGCATGGAAACTCTCAAATGAATGCACATTGGCAGGCATAAAGCTCTGCGTGGGGTTTTCTAAACTCTCCCTAGTAGTAGTCTCCCTACGTGGTAGAAGACAAGGCAATAACTCCACTGGCAAATGATTTTGGCAGCAAGCTCCTTCCTGCCACGTGATGTCTGGAGTTGAAGGGCTGCAATTTTCAAACAAGATGGAGATATCCTTCCCTGCTGTGCGTGGTATGGGTAAGGGTAAAGGTTTAAACGTTTTCAAATCAAGATAATGCAAGCAATGGTATAAAGCCCAACCCTCCCACGCTATGATAAATGGCATTTAAAACCAATAAAATGCAATGGAAGGTGGAGTTTGGAGGCCATTCAAAAGAAAGCAAACACCAATGGCGGCTCCACTTGAGTCTGCCAGTAATCCTCCTGCATGGGAATGGTGTTTGGGCATTAAAATTTCAATCAAATACAAAGAGGAGCCATGAAAAGTCTCAGGTGAAACCTTCAAAATCGTAGTCCCAGGCAAAACACATTATCCCACATTGGCTGGGTGGGAGCATTTTTTGATATTTATAACTAAGGCCACACTCATTCATAGTGTCAAAGCCTCAAGGGATTTTGATGGATGGTGCTGATGGGCACCCAATATGGACCCCACGTGCGTGGGCATGCTTCCCGAGGCGACCGAGGAGGTCGGCAAATGGCGACAAGTGGACCCCATGCAGGCACGGATCCTGTGGTAGGTGAATTTTGTAGAGAAGGATGATTGGACGATGTGCATGGATTCGCGAAGGAAAGATGCACGCAAAATACCCTTCATGAAATAGCGAAAAGCACATGCCGAAAACGAACGTTAAAGAGTGAGCAAGTTCAGATGATCTAACGGCTCACGTGACTTCGTGGCTCGAAAGTGCATGATCATTAGCCATCACAAAATGGTGAAAGACAGGTGGCGGGTCTAGGTGGAAAGACAACTTGCAGGTCTTGCTGAGGTGGCGATGACGTGGTGGTGATGTGGTGTACAATTGGTTGTCCAGTGGCGCATAGGTGACCGACACATGGCAGATGGATGAGGTGTCATTCGAGGTGGCACCCAGTGGATCCCATCAACGAATCGTAGGTCGCCACATGGCAGGATGTCAGGAGTTAAAATCAAGCCAAAAATCAAAGTTAAAATCAAGTTAATTATATAGTGTAAACTATATAAAAAATTGGAAAAATTTAAATGACAGAGGCATATTCAGATTTAATTTGCCCAGAGGCTTATTTTTGGTCAAATAGGCAAGTATTATATATCGCCGGAAAGCTCTTGGGATAAGGAATCCAATAAAGTAGTTAATTTTAACAAATTTTGGATATTGTGAGATCAGTTTCCATTGGAAAGAGAGAGCAAATGAATTTCAGTTGGAAAGAGAGACACTTGGCAATTTCGGTTGCAGACCTAATATTTTCCCCTCTCCTTCTTATTCCAATTTTCTTCTCATTGTAAGGGTTCTAGAATTTTGTGAGGAAGTGCTTCAGTTTTCATGGCTTCCATTTTCTGAATTTCTTGACCAAAATGTGTACAATTCTATGGATCTTTTCAGGGTATAGAGATTACATTGCAGGATAGTAGATGGTTTTCTAGTTGTAGAGCTTACTTGTGTCAGGCATGAGTAACTTCTCACAATATTGTCTCTGTATATGTATTTCATTATTATGAATTCAATCCTCAAGGAGGATGAAATTTGTCAATTTCAAGGAGGTTGTGTGATTGCTTGTGGGTATCCTTCAATGAAGGTTTTAAACCCTATGATCAGTCATGAATAATGGAATGTGTCCTAGATCTGATGATCTTGTGAATGGATTGAGTAATGCATTAGTATAAGGTATTAATGCAAGAATATCATTTAAGGAGAACCAATTTGTGACTAGGATGCACATTTATAGTTCTATGTGTGACTCTGTTGCCCAATGGACAAGGCACTGGTCTTGCAGATTTGGGGATAGTTTCAGATTAATTCAAATTAAAAACAAATCTATTTCCCTTTATGTTTAGGGGTTTGTGTTCTTTTCATTTCAAGCTCTATTTTCATTTATGGTTTATACAGATTTAGCCAATCTGTAGTGTGTTTCTAAATTGGGTGAGCTTGTGGAATGGTTTGTCTGCTTTGTTTATGCTGTCATATGTGGGTAATGAGTCTGAATTTTATGCATCAAAAGGGTGTCCCCCCCTAGGTTTAGCAGAACCTGAAGTGCAGGAGGATCATTAGGATCCTATGTTATGTTGTCTAAGCCCTGAAGTGTTTCATTGGTTGAGATTGGCTATCTCATAGATAGGTTTGCAGGTGTTCTTGGGTTAACCAGATTTGGTGACCAATAGGCTGTACCATGGTATCCATCTTAAGCTATGCGATGACACTCTCTCCTTAGAGTCACTAGTGTTGTGATTTGAGTCACATGGATGTTTATGGAGCCTTGTAGTTATTTCGTACTTGTCTTACTTTGCTTGCTTGAGGGTTTTCTATTATCTCCTAGCACGGTGGGGTGGTTCCATTTCGGGATCACATGGTCAGGTGGTAGTGCCACTTCCCATCGGATGTTCTGGATTGTATCTTCAGGTGAGGAAAGGCTTCGCTGGTGTTTCTTGGTTCATGGTTCATGTACCAGCTCACGTTCATGATCATTGTTCAGTTGAGAGCTTGTGGTCATTGTATCAGACTTTTATGTAACCTTGATATTGTAACTTTGGATTCCATGGTATTTCTGGAAGCCATGTATTTATGGATATTGTAATATTATGTCAGTAGAATGTATGTTAAATTCAGTTGCTTTGATCTTATGTATAAATGATTTATGGATAAATTGAATGCATGGAATACTTTGATTCTTTCATTTTGGAATTTAGATGTATGTGTAGTTTTAATCATAAGCATTTAATTTACTTAATTAAATGGACAATTCGATTAACCGTGGTGTTAATATAATCTGCGAATTAATCTTCGTTGGTAACCCTTAGGAAATCATGTGTTAGACTTCCGCTGTGTTAGTAAACGTGCAATTGTTATAATTAATGCATTTAATCTTCAATTTTTTTTTATTTCACCCTTTAGTTGCCTAGTTGTGTTGTTTTCCTTTAGGGTTCCTGGTGGGGCATTACATGTAGTTTCTCAACAAGGTATGTAGCATAATTAAAGAGCCTTGGTTCATACATTTGTATATTAGATCCTAATACTAGAGGTCCAATGTTGGCCACATCTAGAACTTCAACACCCCCCACTTGTCCACATGACATGTAAGTATACTGCAAGTAATCCCTGAATATGTCCATGCTAAAAGGGGGACCATCCTCATCAGTCAAAACAACCTTCTTAGTGTTATGAAAGGAGAGATTCCACCCTTTATAAGTAGTGTCCATTTTCACAAATTCTTCTTCCACTTTCTCAAAAAATAAGGGCACATCAGGATTAAATTCATGGTTAAAAACTTCGCCTATGGTGTCTCTGTTAAACCTGATAAATACATCATCATTTGGAAGCTGTATGCACCTCTTTACAAAATCATAATTCCTAACCAAAGTTTCCAATAGTCTAATATTTACAAACACATTTGGAACAACTAGCTTGCCTAAATTCGTCATCCACGGGTTAAAAATTGGAACTTTCCTATTTCGTCTCAAGAAATGAAACATGAAAAGTTTGTAACCCCTTACCTTAGTCCACACATCTTCGACCCTCTTAAGTTTGTCCTCCAGTTGGTCTCTAATGGGCAAATGTTGTTTTTGTTGGTATTTTGGTATGGTTTTGTCATTTATGTCAACACCTACTGAACACTTATCAACTCTGGCACTTTGGAGAATCAGCAACATTCACCGGCAAGCAAATGACTTATGAACAGTCACTGGTATCTGGTACACCGGTAGGATATAATGATCACCAACACTTGGAATGACATGGAAAATACATGGTTATGTCGAAGACATCATTTGGACACTTTGTCTTGAAGGTTTGTTAATTGGCATATTCGTATTTACATATTTGCTGTTACCGACAAATAGGTCTAGGTTACACCGACAGGTTTATCTTTTCTAGATCAGCATGGCACACTATGAAGATGACTTATTATTGTTGTAAATGCATTAAGCCGACATGTTGAGTCAATTATTGCATCAGGTATTAATTGATTTGGAAATTAATTTTATTGTATTATCCTTTAGAGCCGACCTACTAAAATTGGTCTTAGGGTATAGTATAAATGTAAGATCTTATTTGTAAGATCGGATGTGGAATGCGAAAAAGGATTGTGTGAAGATATATGCGAGAATAAGCAAAGCTATACACGCTGACATCATTTGAAGGTTGAAGGAGGGTTTTTGAGAAGACAATCAGAACTACACCGATACTGAATCCAGCATATGAAGATGCTATTTTGAGCAGTACATTCTTATTGGATTTAACCATCCAATTGTAGTCAGTGTGACTCCTATTTGTGATTGAGCAGTGAGCTCCAGGCGCTTGGCCTTTCTGCATGTGCACACCCCATTTGTATACACTTACTATCTGCAGTAGTATCATCTGATTGTGGGTAAGGTTTCCCACCATGGTTTTTCCCCTTACAGGGTTTCCACGTACAAATATTGGTGTTATATGTTGTGAATGACTTTGTCTTTTTGTTTCATGCATTAATCCTTACTGATATTGTAATTAATTGTTAAAAATGTCTACCGACATATTAGACTGGTTTACTGGTATTAAGCATTAAGTTGGTTAAGTTGTTTTTGGTTTGAATTTGTTAGACAGCTGATTCGCCCCCCCTCCTCTCAGTTGTCTCTGGGACCTAACAATTTTGATCTTCTAGATTTTAGCCCCGGTGCTTGCATTTGATCGATCATGTCCTGGTTCAATATTTGTGCAGGAGGAGTCTCTGATGTTTTTGGTTTCTTCGATGTGGACTCAGACCCTTTATCAATTCTCTTTTTCCTTTAAGAACTTGAGGCCTCCATTTCTGCAATTGTGAAGATTTCTTAGCCCTAGTTCTTCAACTATGTTATCTACTTGAAGAAGATATGTTGTGTGAAGAGTTATGAACATAAATTCTCTATTCATGTGCTTTTATTTCCTGAGTGAGTTCTCAATTAGCCTTGTGTGAGCCACCAATTCAATTGAGAGCATTAAATATAGTTCACTTCTGGTTTCAGTTTGAATTAACTCTGCAACGACTTATTGATATTACTTTTTCGATGAAATATTTCCTTGGAGCCACAAAAATATTTTGTTTTGAGTTATTTTATCGGCATGTGTTTTACCGATGTTTCCATTGGGTATCGGTATAGCCCTTATCGCCTCGTATCGTTGGTTTTTTCTTCGCCAATGAACCTTTTCTTTTGTGGTTCCATCAAGTATCGGTATAGCCTGTCAAGCCACATCCCAATTACTTAGGTTACCCCGATGGCTTGTAACTGTTTGCCGATAGTGTTTTATTATGAACATATCGGTGTATGTCTTCCCAATAGACCCATCAGGTATCGGGATAGCTTATTTCCTTCTGCTGCGATAACTCATGTCTTCCTGATGGCTTTGCTAATAAGCCTTCTTCAAGGTAAGTTACACCGATGGACAAATAAGCCTTTTGCTATAACCAAACATACTTATCTTAATAAAATATCATTTCTTACAGTGTTATATTTAAGCAAAAACCTCTTAAAAGCTTAACATCTGAAATATCACATAGATCCCGCTCTTCCTAATCAAAGTTGTCAAGATGAAAACTTATGAAAATTGAAATTCAATTGCCCTCTTACATTTCTGATCACTTTAGGAATTGTTTGACAGGTTTAGCTCCCAAATTAACCTCAGATGTCTTATCCCAACTCAGTGCCACTCCTTAGTCACCCATCTGATGGTTGAATCTCAAGAGACAGATCATAGATAGAAGAGGATTGATGTTGTGAGATCACCCCTGCACAAAAAATTCAGCAGTAACTATTCTCATGATAGAGAGTGTTCAATGTATAAAACCAAGAAAAAATAGAGGAGAGCAACATTTTAAGAGCATAATTAATTTGAAAAATTATATGCTAGCAGGATGTTCATTGTAACACGTAGTGTCCATGAATTCACTTAAGCAAACATGTTGTGCATGGAGCATGAAGAATACACTCGAAATATGAGGAGTACAAATGAATACACATGAGTCATAAGACATTAATTAAATGAATACCTTTAAGCATGAAGCATAAAATGAGCACTTAAAGCATGAAGCATACAAACAAATACACTTGAATTATGAAGCATATAATGAATACTTAAATCATGAAGCATACTCGTGAATATAATTAATGCATAAAGCAGGAAGCATACATAAAGCATGAGGCATCTAGATGAATTCATTGAAGTCATAAAGCACACACTTGAATATATGTAGAGCAAGAATTCTCTTAAGTCATGAAACATACATATTGTTACACGCAAGATAAGAGCATGAAGCATCCATGCAAGACGTGAAGTAATACACACAAATACCCCCTAAGGTATAATGAATATATGAAAAAGTACACGTATAAATCATACAATGAGGAAATCATGTTGAAGACACAACAAACACATTAATATCCATATTTTATTAGGTATATATACATAAAACATGCATTTAAGAGTAATATACATGAGGCACATGGATGCACTTAAAGCATGAAGTATGGACATAAAATATAAAGAATATATATAGAGCATACACATGAATATACTTGGGGCAAGAAGTATTCATGCAAAACATAGAGTGTACACATACGACACAAATACATGTAAAGCATGAAGTGTATGCATGAATTCACTTAATGCATGCAACATACACGTAGCATAAAGTATACATAAAAACCATAAGATGTGCATACACGTAGCATAAAGTATACATAAATGGGATTTCATTATACCCAACAACTTGTGGTGTTGTTGTTCGCGTTGGCTCTGTTGGACCCTGCAATTAAGATTCAATATACATTATTCAATAAGATTAACTGTGCAACATAATGAAATATTGAAAAGTGTGTTATCTTATTGGGCTTCGGTTGGTTTCAAGAATAGTTTAATATTCTCTACTTAATAGGGCTAACCATGTGAAGGTGGAAGCTCATTTTGCCCCTCCCCCCCTAACATCACTCTAAATCCCCCATTAACACCTAACATTCATTCATTCATTCTTTCTACCATTAATAAAATATAACATTCATTCATTAATATCACATAATGTTCATTAACACATAACATTGATTAACATTAATTAACATGCAACATTAATCAATATTAATTAACACATATCATTCATAACCATTCATTAGCACATAATTACATTCATTAACACATAAAAATCAGTCATTATCAAATAAGGTAAATTACAATCATTTATTTTTATTTTTATTTTCTTTGAAGCTATGAAAAGACTAAGTGGAACATCGTTTTCTTCATCATTTCCCCTCTCTTCAGTTGTTCCGCCCTCTGCTCGTGATCTCGATGTATTCCTAGTCCTATACTGAGGACGAGGACACTGAAGCGAAGGGGGGTCCTCTGCAATAACAAAGAAATGGGTTAAATTCAAAATATTTTTTATTATTATTACAAGTATTTCATTAATTTAGAGAACATAATTGTTGCACTCTTTACTTGATGGGGCCACATCATTTTGTCTAGCCTCAACCTCAACATGCTAAACACCCTCTAGATCCTCTGGAGTTGAAATACTTATGGTTACATTAATGCTGAACACCAATTGCAATTAAATTTGTTTAAAGGAATAATAGTGGTCCTCTTTACCTGATTGGGGAACATCACGTTCTTGATGTTGTGTACCCGGATCATGCTCCACTTGGTCACCACCGACTACATGCTCTAAAATATTAACAAAAAAGGTTACATTAATTACTACTCTAATTACAAATTAAGATGTTTAATTGTATTAATAATTACATAAATAAATTTGAATAGAAAATGAATATCTCCACTACTGGGATGCACATCCAGACCTTCATGTGCAGGTGGTGTTTCACGATTAGCAGGTTGCATTCCAATGTCATGCACAATATTATCATTACTTGCTTATTTAAAACAAATATAGTCACTTTATGTTGGAACTCAATATCAATTAGATTATAGCAGGTAAAGTATTCAATTTGAAACAATTTTCATTTAGCTTATTTACCTCTGTGACGGATGCACCATAATCTTGTGTTTGCCCACTCAATTCTCGTAGCCGATCAGCCACGGCTGTATAGCCTTGCTGGTAGGCAATTCTCTTGTCATCTTCATGTGTGCGCTCTATTGAATTCAGAGCCCTACATTTTTTCTTTGTATCATGAATTTTGCTTGCATTGTTTGATAAAAAAAAATCGTTTGCAATTTATAAATATTTTGATACGATATTTCATTTATAGATACTTACAATTCATGCGACAAGTTTCATATAACCACCATAGCCGAGTTTGTGTTGCCTGTGCTTTTCTTGTCTTGCCTTGGTTTCCCTTGACGTGTCACTTAGTCTATGAAAAGTTTGAAATATGTTAGATTATATAAATATAAAGAGTAATTAATTAGTACATAATTACATTCTTAATAGTATCCCATACCTTCTTTTGGTGTTTGCTGGTGTATTTCCTTTTTTCCTTTCAATTCTCTCCTTGGCATCCAAAATCAGGTCCTTCCACTCCCTCTCTAGAATCATGGGGGACACTCGTACTTTACGTTCTTCTCTAAATGGGTCCCGTATTGGTCCCTCAAATACTTTAGATATGTACCATCTTTTTCAAGGACCTTGGTTTTGTCAAAGGTGTCATTTCCAAACCACTCAACCATACGGTTTGTCAATTCATCTTTTAACCTTTTTTCTTGGTCATTCCACCTTTTAAAGCAAAACAAACCTGTTAGATTCAGAAATGAACTGAAGCTACATTTATTATAGCTCAAGAAATGGATCAAAGGAAAACTATTCTAGCAATGATATGAAATCAAAATAGTGGATTAGGGTTAGTTCACATATGATGTTCCACCTTTTATGTATGGTGGGCCCAAATATCTACAATGCAATGTCATTAAGATTTTTATAAAAAATATCATTTCCTGCCAAAAATTCATGGGATCATTAGTCCAAAACGAGTGACCAGAAACTAAATTACAATTAGACTATATATAATAATAATTTTAAAGTACCTGGAACCTTTTGTATCTTTAAGGGAATCATTTCTTTGTCACTCACCACAAATGTGGCCTACAATTTTCCCATACTAGCAATACGAGAAGATCTAGGAAATGATGGTATGTTATAAAAAATAGTCGCCTCTGCAACATCCTCATGTGCATCTCTTGCTGTAGAAAATGAATCCACTATGAAATTTCCCCCAAGAAAGAACGTTTGAAGGGAAATAAACACATAACAGAAGATAGAACAAAAGAGGAATCTACCAATAGTGGGCAGGCTAATATGATGCGTAGTAGAGGATGTCTGCATGTTGTGTGTTGCCGAAATTGCAGTCGGCAATACATGTGGGGCTAACCTCTGATGAGGCACCGATGACATTTGCATAGGAACATTGACAACACCTGAAGAATAATACATTAAATATATAAAATATAAAATATATGAAAAGTGAAAGAATTGTAAACAAGGATGAACCTTTATTATGAATATTGATAGTATCAAGTATGATGTATTTTGGGTACTCAAAGTGATAAGCCAAGAAAATCATCATCACTTGAACTACCTGCAACACCCTAATCATGGCCACCAGTTTCATGAGGACACATAAATTTATGTAAAAACAACATGTACATATTTTAGTTAATGACATAAAAGAGTATAAAATATAAACCATTATTGAACTTTTGTTATAATTAAATCTTTCATTACTACTTACTTGCAAGTTATTTACTGTCTGAGTCAATTTTTGCACCCTATCTCGTATTTCATTAGTCTGAGGCTCCATAGGGTTTGTGGAATTTTTAGGGTCATCATCGCTTAACCTGTTGAGTCCACATCCCTAGAGAGGTGCTTAGGTACTGCAGCTCCCTTTCCCTTTCCCCAAATATCCGTCTGTGATAAGAATGTCATTAACAATTATAAAATTAGTCTAAAACACTAAAAAAAAGAACATAATAATGTAACAGTTTGCTTCTATCTAATTTGTACAATTACAATGAGGTTTACCTACTTGGTAGAAGTGTCGTGACCTACATCCTTGTCTGTGCTATGTGATGGATCCATGTCGCCCTGTGACAAAGAAAAAATATAAAAAACGTTAGCGAAATTAAACCAATAGACTTAGCAAAAAAACTTCATAATAAAATGGTACATTGGAGTCATTAAATGGAGGTTGGTTAATTTAAATGGTATATAGTACATACCACCCCCATGATAGTAACTTTGTTTGTATCTATACGATTCAAATTGTAATCGATTAGTAGCTCTTCCCCTGCACTTATTGATTTTATCGCACATACAAATACATGTTTTCCCTCGTGCGCCTCAAATATGCAATTGGGTTGTTTATTAGTTGACCCAAGTTGCGTACTATTTATAAAACCTTCAATATTCACTGTTGCTTTTGGCCTTCCATCAATGTATATAGCCACTCGTTTACTTTGATCATTATCTTTCTGTTGTATATAATTTGCTGACAGTGCATACCAATTCATACTTTTTATATCGAACAATCTGCGTCCAATTATTGTAATTGTAACAAGGTTTGACAAACTCCATCAATTCAACAACTTTGTTGTAATAGACCTTTATGTCATCCATAGAAAATAGGCCCAAACCATTTAACAATGAAGGTGTTATGCGATATATCCTATAGTTAATAGAAAAATCGGTGTTTATTGGAGGAAGTTCCTTGGGTACCCATTGTTTCTGTAGATGTTTGTACCTCAAGGGCACCTCAATGTCGCCTTTGGTCTCATCATCATAAGAACATGACCCCCTTGAGAAAGGAAAAAATTCATGCTTTTATTAAATTTTCTTCTAATCTTTTGACCTCTAGTTGATCTCCCTATTGTAGACCTACTACATGTCTCACTTTCATTTTCTATTCCTGCATTTCCCTCACTCGAGGAAGACACATATGACAAATACCTATTTGGTGGTACCTTCACTCCATCAAATGGGAGAGTTAGTTGGTAATGAGAGAGATATTTTGCAAATGAGGGTAATGTTGATGAAGAATTCGGCCCTAAAGTTGATGTTGAGATTAAAATTTGAATAAGTCCAACTGGTGCCTCAAGTGTTTGATAATTGTATTATATTTGCTGCTAATGTCAAGGTTTGAAAAAATGAGGAAGTTTGTTTTCCAAGTAATTTTAAAAAAATAAACTGTTTCTATAGGGTGTATTGACTTATACCTGTTGATCCATGAGACTGTGCAGGATCCTCGTCAAAGGGGTTCAGGTTCCTGCACATGTAATTCAATTATCTTATGTTAGCTAAAAATTACATAGTAAACAACATGAACAACATGAACTTTGTAGACAAAAAGAGTATTAAATAAAAAAAAGATGTCATCATAATCATTGTAAATTTTTTAATTCCTTACCTTTACTTTATGTAGACTATGCAGGATTCTCAACTAAAGGGTTGACGATGTCTGTAGTCAATGACATGTTCCCACCAAGGGTGACAACATCATACAAAATATATACATGAAATCAGCACCATCAATTGAGCATCATAAGCATGACATTTGTAAGTTGATAAACAATAAATACATATGTATCGTAAGCATCACATGATGTATCATCATATATGTAATTGGGCATCATAATTAACATAACATATGTGTCATCATAAACATTTAATCCATCACATATGTATCATAAATCACCATCCATCACATAGGTAATAAACAATCCAGATTCTATAAATAAACACAAAGTTCATAAAATGTCACATGTATCATCATAAACATGTAATCCATCACATATGTATTTTAAATCAACATCCATCACATAGCTAATAAATAATCCAAATTCCATAAATAAACACAAAGTTTAAAAAATGTCACATAAATAGTCACTCTCCCTATCTCCATCTCCTCGGGGTGGCATAGGTCTACTATAAGGACCTGCTAGAGGTCATGGAACATGAATTAAAAACATTAAAAGATGCATCATGAATTAATTATGTAATGGCATTATAATTCAAAACATAATGACTTAATTATGTAACCATATAAGTCAAATAAATTTTTATCAAGAAATCAATATTAAATAGATAATATACTAATTGCATACCTCATACATTTCATTCATCATCATGACCATTATGATCATAATTGCCATTGCCATCATCATCATCATCATCATCATCATCATCATCATCACCATCATCATCATCATCATCATCATCATCATCATCATCATCATCATCATCATCATCATCATCATCATCATCATCATCACCACCACCACCACCACCACCACCACCACCACCACCACCACCACCACCACCGTCTTCGTCATCACCATCACCATTAGCAGCAACATCATCATTAGCATCAGCATCAGCATCAACATCAGCATCAACATCATCATCATCATCATCATCATCATCATCATCATCATCATCATCATCATCATCATCATCATCATCATCATCATCATCATCAACAACAACTTCTTCTTCTTCATCATCATCAACAACTTCTTCTTCTTCATCATCATCAAGTAATTGTCAATCGTGATCATCATCTACATCATCTTCTACTTCTTCGGTATCTTCTTCTTCCATTACATTATACTTTATCGACCTTCCTCTTGGATCATGTCTAACAACAAATGACCAACCCAATTTATGTGGAACCTCTGAGTAAAATACCTACTCACATTGGATTGGAAGAACATAGGGCTCATCCCCAACTGGTTCAAATGACCTTGTATCAACCATTGTAAAACCATTATCATGTTCAATAATAGTTCTATCAGGATCATTTTTATTCAATCATAGCCTGTACCATTTGACGATGAACAAAACTAATTTGAAGGAATTAAAGTCACACTCAAATATATCATCCAAAATTCCATAGTATCAATTTTGAGACTCTTGAGGATGTATGTCATTTTTCGATGAAATATTTGTCACCTCAAAGATTGCAGTTATCCCAGAATCACAAGTTTTCTTCGTGTCATCCAACTTTTTGATGCAAAATTTATGACCATTGTAGCACATAGCATTGTGGTGTTTGACCTGCGCTATGTCAAACATGTAAAAATTATTGCATCGTGAGTTGATAAACATATGGATGATTAATAAATTTATATGTACCTGTTTATCTCTTAAACCATATGCTAAATCAATTTCCCTTTGCGTAACAATGGAATCTCCATTACGATGAGCTTCTTTAACGAATGAAGCCACACCTTCCCATGTTAATGTGCGAGCAGAATGTTGACAACATTCAATCCATACCATCATCCAATCAAGATTGTTTGCAATATACAAATGTAGTGCATCCCACTCTCGACAAACTATACAAAAAATAAATAGACGTCTTACAACCGATATATTTTGAAGATTAAGAATTAATTAACTACAATAACATCTTATAATTACCTCTCACTTTCCTCAATCTACCTTTCCTCGTCAAGTACTCCCCTTCGAATTTGTTAATGGGGTTGGGATCCCAAATGCGATCCATAGTCCGGTATACCATATATCCCTCCACCATAGAACCCTAAGGATATGCTCTTTGTCGAACCAAAGCCTTCAAAACTTTCAAGTGCCTCTCAACCATTCACATTGACCTAGTGTGTATAGGTCCACACAATTCAATCTCCTCAACTTGGTGTATGAGGTAGTGTTCTTGTGCATTGAAAAAAGATGAAGGTAGACACTTTTGCATTTCACACATTAGATGAAGAATTTTTCTCTTCCAATATTTTATATCTTCTTTATGGATTTCTTTACATTACGACCACCTACAAGATATTCAAGACGCAAAAAAATATATTACATAACAAGTAAAACAAATTGCAATATAATATCTATACAATGAACTGAACAAATATCACTACTTACCTCATGTATTTTCCAAGATCATATATGACTTGATTGACATTATTGTCGAAGTCATCTGGGAGAGATAGAGGTAGAACGTACTGCAACAATTATAAAATTATCTTTTCATTTTTTTCTAACATAATACAATGAAAAGTACATGCACAGCATACAAATATATAGTAAAAACACAAGAACATGAATTACCTTAATGAAAGTATGCCAATCATGCGTTTTCATCCCTAGCCCAAATTCACTTTTCTTTGATATGAGATTGTTTCTGCTTGCAACAAATCTTGTGGGAAACCGAATTTTTCATATGACTTCTTTTATAGTATTGCTTTGCTGGTCCATTAATAACCAAGGAAGGTCACTTATATTAATTTGGTCTCCATGGCTATTTGATTGAATGAATTTTCATTGCATGACTAGATTCCTGAATGTCACTACAAATTTTGACATTTTTTTCTTTGTCATGCCTTCCATCCAATGTTTTCCATAATGTCTTTGTTATATTCTTTCCAATATGCATAGTATCAAACAAATGCATAATTTGTAACTGCTCGTAGTAGGGCAACCTACTAAATTATCAGGGATAAATTTTTAGTCCCTTCGAAAGGTGGTCATTTATGCCTTGATGACCTTCACGATCATCAATCACATCATCAGTAAACAAAACACAATAGAAAAGATGTTTTATCACATAAACCATTAGATGGAATGGCATTACCTTGACGATTAATTCTATTATATTCCAACTTCCATAAGTGAGGTGTCATTCTTCATGGCTTTGATGTATTCTCTTCTTTCCCATTGAAAAGATGTTTTTCAGTATTTCGATACTTATGTTTTTTGTGGAGAAAGTGCCTATACTCATCAAACACCTGCTTTCCTAAACTTTTTGAATGATGAGATTTCATCTTTGGACCACAAACTAGATATGCAAATTTTTCCTTTGTTTGAAGACCTACAAGATAATGTATAATTGGATTAAATATGCTAATTTTTTTAATTATAATTATAATGCGCAACTTGAACATATAACATACCACAAAAATGTGTTAGCCCTGGGGCATCGTGTATTGTCCATACAAGCATCGCATGGAATTGAAATTGTCTTTGTCCTATTGGTCTAGAGACATCATACATAGTGACACCATTCCATAACTCCAACAACTCATTGATAAGAGACTCAATATATACATTCATATCTTTAACTTGGTTCTTACCTAATCGAATGAACAAAAACATTACATAATTATTATGACCATTTTACTGCAATATTTATAATTAAATGTAGACGACTATTAAATGATAAAATACCTAGAACAATCATTTCCAACATTATGTGCTCCCTCTTTATTGACATTCATGGAGGAATGTTATTATTGATAACAAAAACATGCCACACAGAGTAAACAGATCTCAGCTCTCCAAATGGATTGACACCGTCCACTGCCAATGAAAGCCTGAGATTACGAGGTTCTTCTTTAAAGTGTGGCCACTTTTCCTCTATGTCTATAAATGCTGAACCATCCGCAGATATTAGAATAATGTCATCTCGACTTCTATTTTATGCATGGTAATCCATAAATTGTGCCAAGCTAGTGCACTTGAATAATCGTTGCATAGTGGAATAATGGGAATATAACAAAGAACCTTGCGAGGAACCCTTTTTGTTATTTGATCTGTTCGATATCTACTAATATAACATTCAGGGAATTCAGCTTGAAATTCATGTTGTTTGTGATATATAATATGATCATTGGGATAAGTATCTATTGCTTGATACTCCATTCCAATATCTTTCATAATGACAGATAATTCTCGGTATGAGCGAGGTAGGATATTTGATGGTGGTAACAAAAACTCACCTATCAATCTACAACAAAAAAATATAATTTGTTAATATAAAGAATATTAATGGTACATGATTCACCATTTATTAACTATAATGACATATATGACATACCTTAAAATACGTGAGATTATTATGTTGGATAAACCATTCATAACCTTCAAGTTCACCAACAATAGAGAGAAGAGTTGTCTGGGAGCCTTCGTAAAGGGCCTCAGATGCCTTCTCAAGTAGAGGGACATCAAGAACAACATCAAGGTCATCTTCATCATCATGATTAGTTACGCCAGTACTACATGTGTCATGGATCAATGTATTTGTACCATCATCTTTAATTGTGTTTTATGGCTCATGATCATCATCTTCCATGGGATCATTATCTTTATCTTCGAATTCATACCTCCATGTTCCTCCACTTCAAAAACCATATTCTCTGGGTTGTGTTGATCCATATCATGAGCTCCAGGGTGCTCGAGCTATATAAAATTGATAAATATAAATAAGCCATGATCATGATCTCATCATCAAGTGATTTCTTATGTATATAAATTGTTAAAACAATATAATGAAAAACTTACCAATGGATGATAATCATGTCCACCTTCAATGTGACCATGCAGCCTACAATGTTTCTTAGCTATTTTGATTAGAAGTCTTCTAGTCTTTAACCCCTTACAAATTTTGTAGGGACAATAACATTTTCCATCACCTTTTCTTTTCAAGTTAGACCACAATCTAGCAATTGTCTCCTTATTTTGTTGTTTGCTGATATTGTCTGACATGGTCTTTCTTCACAGGCAAAAAAATTAGGCTATAGAACTAGTTATATAGAAGTTGAAATGTTAGTTATGAAATCACATTTCAGTATTATATACCAAATTAGATTAATTGAACCTAAAAATTATGCAAATTGAACCAAAATCATTTCTCTTCTTTTTCATCTCAAAACATATCTAATGGCTTTGTGATTTAGACACAACTCCCAATGCCAAATGGGTGCATACCACTCCAAGGTACTGCATGACAACTTCAAGGGAACTCTTTTTCATAGCCAAACACCCTGCTTTACCCTCCCAACCACCCTAAAGGTCACAAAGTATCCTACTGCTGCAACACTGTCCTATTAAGACAATCATGTATGCTTGGGACAGTCACACTTTCAAGGGACAAACCCCCTTCCCAATACTCCAAATTCTTATCACAAAGATTGTGAACCCCTTATAATCTCTGTCCTGACACCAAACACACACAAACCCCTTTCTTACACCCCTTTCCACTTGGATTATTTTAACCCATTGTTGCATTGTTGCAATCTAAAGCATTGTCATTAGGCCAGTCATCATCTTCCTTCTTTGGCTTGGGTATTTGGCATTGACAACCCTTGGGACATATTTGTGATGTCTACACACACCCTTCTAGACTTCCAATAACTCTTCCAAAGACTGATTCTTTCATTCACACCACCCAAAGAAATCATCTCATTGTCTTATCAGACTGAGACACAAAAACTAGTCTGTCCAACACATTTTGCATGTGTAGATTGCATCATGGAACCATACAAAGCATAAGGTATAAAAACACATATGTACACAAGATTTTCCACCCATTGGTGGGGTTATTTAACTTGGAAATAAAACAAAAATCATTATTGTACAGACACTGGTTACCCCAATTGTAATTTTGATAAAGATTCCTAAATGGTATATTGTCTTTATACCAGCACATTCCTAAGAATACTTGGTATGAGGACAGTGGGGCCTCTAGGCATATGTCATTAACTACTATATTTACTTTACTTTTTGAAATGAATTTTTTTATAAACTATCAAAAAAATAACCATAATAAATAATTTAATGTCTTTTGTATCAATAGCTTCATTAAATTTGAAATTAAGGTTTCAACTTTATTCAATAATATATTTCAAGTAATTCACATGCTCATTATCACGTTTCAAAAATAATAGAATAATAAATATTGTGAACTCTATGAAACTGTATACTTTTATACATCTTTCAAAGATCTTCTTAAAACTACTTTGGTGCATTCCAAATGGATAGACAAACTAAAAAAAATCAAAACATTGCTACATAAGAACTTACCAATGAGTTTAGATGCCAAATATAATCAAAGACAACATTATTGAAATTCACCTTTTATTATGCCAAATATAATCAAAGACAACATTATTTTATTGACAAAATGCTTTCCCTCATGACTTGTGATACTTAAGGAGCACTCAAATTTGGTAATGATATTATTGTACAAGAATTTAGCAGTAATACATGCAATATAATCTTTGGCTGGTTTATTTTCTACCAATTTGGCTAAGTAGTCAACAAGGGTAATAATGAATCTTTCTTTGGATAGCTTTGTTTAGGTCTATTTTCACCCTTTTCTTCATGTTAGGGTTTACGTAGTATGGTCTTTTCCTATGTGGTTTAGTGCTCTCTTTTAGTTGCATTTTCATAGTACCTACTTCCTTAATTCCCTTCATCTCCATGAAAGTTTAGGGGAATAGTTCCAAAAACTGTGTCAATAATTCAATTATCGATACTACAACTAGTTCTTTCCTAATAGTCTCCTATTGTTGCCATTTTTGGGCTATCTGATATAGCTATGTTTTCTTCTCAGAGATTAAGTGGTTAATTATAATAGTGATTTTTAGAATCCTTCTTTACTTGTAATTGTCATTCTCCTTTTCCTACCTTAATATCTATTTTTGGATTTGCCTCTTCTTCATCCTTGTGAACCTTGTAACATCTATTTTCTACAAATTTGGTCTATTTATCCAACCACTTGACTAACTTACATACTCCTTAACTCTGAGGTGGTGGGTTGGGTTCTAATTACTTTCAACCATTCTTCCAATTCCAGTCCTCAAATAACTGGTTCACTTGTTTCTTCTTATTCCAGTACTTTCCCCATTGTTTTAATTTAAGCACCAAGTCCTTTTGTTTGGCAAGGGCTGCTAGTTCTTAAAGCATTTTAATAGCTTCCTTAGTGAAACAACCCTCCTCTTCATGTTATTGTCGAATTATTGATTATTTAGCCTTCTCTACCACTCTCTCATGTTGCTTTTTATTTGGCTAAAAATATTTTGGTTCTTCATCATCTTCTTATTCTAGACTATAATATTCTTCATAACCTTCCTCTACCATTTATTTCTTCTTATTCTTTCTAGTATCAGTACCCTGTCTAGTTAGAACATGTGCTTTCTTCTCCCATCTAGTTTTCTTTTTCTTCTTATTCTCCATGACTGGTTTTCCTCTAGAGTACTCTTCCATAGAAGTATCCAAGGACCCCATATCCATTCTATGACATCCTCTAATTCCTTGTTGTAGCATCTTCAAATCACTCTTTCTTCTCTTTGTAACTCATCACTTTGGGTAGGTTGACTAGCTAGTTTTTGAAAGAATATCCTTGCATTTTCATATGAAAATATACATTGAGTGTCTTGCTAGCAAAAATCACATTTCTCTTTCTTCTCCACCCAACATGTAAATGCATGATGTCCCACTTTTCCACAGTGAAAACAATTTGCATCACTTCTTCTTCTATTGCTTCAATCTCTTCATGTACCTCCTCTATAATTAGATTGTCTATTGTCGTCATGATAACTTTGTTGTTAATTATTAAACATGCAGTAGGAATTTTGGTTATCTTGCCAGTGTGGGATTTAGTATCCAACATTGCTTTTCTTATCCACATCATAGTTGTGATTATGACAATATTGATTTCTTCCATTTTAGATTGGAGGTTTTTCTTCAGACAATCTTCTATTAGATGTATATTTTATTCTTGATAAATAACATAGCACGTAGAATTGGGTCATACTAATTTCATTGTAGCTAGTGTCTTCTTTGATCTGTCCTTGGGGCATTCATTTTGGATACGCCCTTACCTATTACAGTATGTATACCAAATTTTCTTAGGCTTTTTAGGTTCACCGACCTTGTTTACTTGTTGTACTACTAATTTATGTACTTTTAGTTGTGAATCTTCAAGGATTTTAGCATTCCTATCTTTCTTCAGTCTTCTCCATGTTTGAGCTTCAATCTGGTATGCCATGACAATCGAATAAACATATTTGTTAGGTACTTCCATCCAATCTTGCTCAAATATCTCTATGTAATACGCGTATGAACTATTCTATTTTCTATTTTTCACTTAAAGGTTCCTCTAATTTTCTATATACTTCCTTAAAATTCTTGTTATAGCTTTTAACTGATTAATTGTCTCCTTGTGTTAAGTTTTGCATCCTACTAACACTTTTAGTTGGAATTTATAGGGTGCCAAAGTTTGCTAAAAATTCTCTTTTTTTACTACATCCCAAGTGATTGAGTTTTGAGGATAGTTCTTCATGTACCACTCCAATTCTTCTTTTCTCAATTACCCGATGAAGTCCAACGGTCTATCGTTATTTGCATATTTTCCCAATCTCTCTCATACAAACTCCAAAAGAAATACATGCTCTAAAGCTTCAGTAGTATCGAGTCAAGATATGAAAAAGAAGAAATCATTCACGAGGTATAGAGTGTAGAGCTCTTAAGGATAGTAAGAAGCGATAAGGATGGTGCAAATCTAAACATCAGAGCAGGAACATGTTAAAAAATGTGAATTTTCACCTCAGTTTGTACTAAGGATCTTGGTAAACCAATCTTGATAGGAGAGAAGGATGAGTATGAGAAATACAAAAAACAAAGTTATATAGCTGGCACTGTAGAAATATTATGCGCATATTGCAAGAATATATCAAGGACAATATTCAATTGAGAGGAATCAGACTGGTCTAATCAATTCCAATTTTGTGGCCTAGTAGTTTCACGATTGATCATTATAAAAAGGCCATTGTGTTTGTAGAGAGGAGGCATGCGATATTCAACTAAGTGTCGCAGAAATGGTTCATCATTTTGGTCTGAGTTGCATGTGTAGAGAGGAAAGTTTTCAAATGCAGTGCAGGAGGTTGTTTCATATCGATGATAGGGTAGGAGATGCGGTATGGAGACTGGTGACCTCCATCTTGGGTGGTGGTAGAAATTGGTGTGATGGTTTTGTCTATGAAGCCATGCTGTGTCCAATGGTTGATGTTGTGGATTGAAAGGAGGCATGTATCCAAAAGATAGATGGGTTTATTCACTCTGTGGATGGGTAGGCCGTTGCTAACAAAATCTTGAACCTGGATTTAAGTAGCTAGGTAAGCTTGTTGGGTTTGTACTTCAACTCGAGTAAATATGTCTCATCAGATTCAGAAGAGGACCTGGACAATGAGGAAGAGGAGCACATCCAAGTAAAGGCAGAGAAGGAAAGAAAGAAAACCATGATAGAAGATGCATGGGAGGTGTACCGAATTGGGGTCATCAACAAAAATTTAGCCCCCTTCCAAAGGATGCTGGATGCGGAAGATGGTTGGCTCTCAACGACTTCTGTAGTGAAAGTAGTAGAAATTGGCAATTATCTGACTATCATTCTTGAAGCCCTTCCGAATTAATTCTATGTTTCAAAGGAATTATGCATGCTAGTATGTCTATTAGGTCTAATATACTGATGATGGGAATGTAAGGAAAGAGGTCCTTTTTAGGATTATTCCTGATATGATGTATGGGAGCTTCAACAAGACTTAAGGGTTTTCTTCAAAATTTTATTGTTAAGGTTCAACTTCCATATTTTGTTAGCATGATCAAGGTTAATCTAGCTGTCTATAATCATGATCTTCATAGATAATCTAGCTGTCGATAGCATGGCATAAAGTTCCCTTGTAGTAGGTCCAAAATTCATATGCAAAATTCAATATTATCAATGTTAAATCGATAATGTGCAACCCCAAAATGAAAATTCATATGCAAAATTCATATGAAGTAGAGCGCCCTAACCTTTTAGTTGTTAAATTGCACGAAATGTTATCAAAGTTGGAATGTGTCACCGCAGTGAAGCTTGAATGTT
The DNA here is from genome assembly GCF_030272615.1 of Cryptomeria japonica. Lineage (NCBI taxonomy): Eukaryota > Viridiplantae > Streptophyta > Pinopsida > Cupressales > Cupressaceae > Cryptomeria > Cryptomeria japonica. The sequence goes on from NC_081413.1 coordinate 378,654,026, forward strand.
TGGTTGGGTGGGAGTGATAGAGCTCTTCTTTTCATAGGCAGGTAGTTTGATTTAGGATTGGGTGGAGGAGATCACACATAGGGAGTGATAGAGCTCTGCTTGCGTGGGATTGCAGCTTTGGGTTAAAATGAAATGCGATGTTTCTTTTTTTTTGAAGTAATGCCCATTATCGTTGATATTTCGACGAACTCGGGCACTTAAATTTTTTTTTTTTTTTTTCATTCCTAATGCCTTCTCCGTCAAAACGAAATGTGTAATTATCGTCGTAATTCTAACGAATTCGGGCATTTTTTCAAAAAAAAATCAAATTTGGTCACAATATACCTTCTCTGTTGGAAACCTTCATTGGAATTCTAGACCAATTGTATTAGTGTCGAAATTTCTTTGAACATGGGGCAATTTTTGAAAAAAAAAACAAATCAATCCGACAAATCAAAAGAAATCCCATAGATCGTCGGAAATGCTTGTCAGAATTTGAGGCCAAATGTATTAGTGATTAGATAACATCCCTAGGTATATGATAAACCAATTCCAGAAATACTTAAAAAGACATCAACTAGGAAAGTCTTCTGACCCAAATATGCCCAGACATAATACCTAAGCAAGAATTCTATGACAAAAACCTATCAAAATAGAGCCATTATTTCGGCTCATCAATCCGCATTAAGACATGCGATGGAGACTATTTGTTTATGAAATGAAGTAAGTGCTTCTACAAGAGATTTTGCATTAGGCCTCTCAGAAGGCTTGTGTTGTATGCATTGTGAAGCCAAGTGCACAAGTTTAGTTCAATCATCATTGTAGAGATGACCTTATAGACAAGAGCCTATCAACAACAATTTTTTTTACCTATTATTAGATCAAATGTCATCCACAATTTGACTTTTCTCTTCATACCTGCCTTATGCCAAGATCAAATTGGCATGTGAATCATGATATTGGAGCCACATTTCTAGTCACATCCCTTCATAAAGAAAACTTTGAACAACATTGTATTGTTGCCATAATCCATTGTTGTAGTATTTTGGGATCCACTAAAAAGAATTGCTAAAAACATTCATGTTGTGTTAATACATGATCGACGGGAACAAGAAAACACATCTACACAACCACATCATATTAAATTGGAATCTTAGTAATCATTCCCAGGACATTCTCATCTACTACCTGCACACTTTGCATCTATTAAATGTTTCTTAGGAAAGATCTACACATTAGGTCACCCATCCATTTCATCTTTTACCACTTGTAGTTCACATTGTAATAGTTGCACATTTGATAAGTATGATTTTAATTCACACCAAAACAATGTCAACATCTGCTCAGTTGCTACCACAACCAAACATGCCTATCTCTAGTCAATGTGGCGATTTGTGTTAGTGAGCCTACTTTTGGCCTCAAACCTCTACAAAGTTAGTTTTCTTTAGGCCTCGAAAAACTATCAAACTAAGTGTTGGGGTGTTGCAACCAAGCAAGGGAGTACATGAATATCTAAAGAATCATGAGGACTAATCCATTCAACATGTAGGTTATTTGATCATAAAATATTTATCGTCCATATTTTTCAACCTTTTCAATAGTCATTGCAATTTCAAGAGCCTTGTGCAAAATTTTTGGGTTCTCACTTCTCAACTTGTAGCTCATTTTTCTATCAAATGTACCCAAGTAAATGAACAGTGCCATTACATCATGAGGTCTTATGTTCTTAAAAATTCTCTTCAATGTCTTCATGAATATAAGATTTATAGTTGGGACCAATTCATTTTCTTCAATTTGAATGTTCATGAAATCATAATTGATCACTGAAAACTCAAAAATTCTTTCACCAAGCTGCTCATTAAAAGCTGATTTGAACTCATTCCAAGAACTGATTGAGCATGGTTGTAGATTTCAAAACCATTCTCTTACATGATCCTTACAAGATTGCACAAAGGGCCTCATGAATACATCTTCATAAGCAACTTCTTAATCATCCATGAAATCATTGAATCACTATAAATGTTTGTCTATTGATTCATTATTTATCCCACTGAACTTTGGTATCTTATATCTAATCTCAGATGGAATGGGGTTTGGAAAACTAGGGATGCCATTAAAATTCAAAGCTCTATACCTTTCAATGCTGAAATTTCTTTGGTTACATGGATGAGATTGATTATTTATCATGGTTACAACCACAACTACATGGGGATACACATATTGCTGATACATATTGAATTACATATTGTTGATACAATAGGAGATCTCAAAAGTAAATAATACATGACATTATAGTTATAACCAAAATCTCCTTTCGATGAATCAAAACCTATAACATCAACACACTCCTTTTCACAGTACAAAGCTACTATTCATGATTGAGAAGCATGTAGAATTTTCTACTAATATTTTCCCTTTTTAGTGATATTTTCACCTCATAGAGAACATTTAACATCTTGGGAAGTCCCATAAACTATTTGTAAACATAATGACGCTTTCTTGATTATAAGAATACCTATAAATATTGCAGTAGCTATTGATTTGTCTTTTATTGATTGAAAGCTTTGGAGATCTGGAGAAATCCTTCATAGCTTTATTAGGTTCTTCACTTAGAGTCACCACCTCCTTGTAGAGGAATTATCTTCAAATAACTGAAAGCCATTTAAAGTAAAGTGTTCATTTTGGGTTTTCCATTAGTAGAGTCATTTAAATATTGTAGTGCCCCTCCATGCTTTTCTTTAGACACTTGTTACTATGACTTGTAGGACTATGATTGACTCATTATGTGTGGTTCATTTCATTGTTTTATATGTATGAATACATTCATGTGATTCATGTTATTGGACTATTTTAGATGCTCATATATTTCAGGACATGGTTTTTGTTATATTTCATTTGAGATGGATATATTGATGTTCATGATGGTTTATTGATCACTTGGATTATATATTGGTGATTTATTATGATGTTTTATGTGATGCTATTCTGTGAACAAATTTACTATTTGATGATTAATTATGGATGACAATGGTGCTTATGGATTTTATGTGTAGAATAGATCTTTATTGTATTGTTTGCTTAGGGTAGAGTGAAAGGAATGATTATGTATTACTCATTCGTGAGCTCCATACAACGTCACAATTTTGTTTCACTAGATGGGATTATGTGTGTGTGTAACAAGTTTTTGTGCAGGATTGCAAGTACTAGACATCGACTCCACCTGGTTCCACAAGTCTGAGCGTGTCTTTGATTCCCAATGGTTGTCAGTGACAAGTCTTGTTTTGATGGCATTATTTTATGGTTTATTTGAGTGTGTTGGATTTTATGTTATTTTAACTATTGATATTAATTATAATATAAGTGTTATAAATTAATTAATAATTAATAATTATTTATTGTGGCTTTAATTGTATTTTTGATTTAATTATATATTCTTACTATTTGTTAAATGATTTATTATTTATTAAATAAATATGATTTATTTATTATTTATTAAATGATTTATTGATTTATATTTATTATTTATTATTGTGCATGTAATATTTTTATTGTGGGGATTATTTTTAGTAAAAATTATACTTTATTTTATTATTTGTGGAACTAATTGTTCTTTCTTGGTGGAACTAGTTGTCCTATTATTATGGATAATGGTATTTAAATTTAAATTAATTGTTTATGGTAGGATTTATTTATTATGATTTATTACTTTATTATTCTTTTTGAGTGGGAGTTAGTCATTTATTCTTTTTGAATGATTTATTATTTCAAAATAATTTATCATTTATTTATTCTTTTATTATTTTATAAATTATTGTTTTATTATTTATTTGAATGAGAGTTAACCATTAGTTGTATTTTTGGTGGATTATTATATATTTAATTGAAAATAATTATTTATTATTTTCTTGGTTGTCAAGTTGAAGTTGACTATTTTTAGATGATTTTTAATTGGTGATTTATTATTTAATTGTTTTATGGGAATTAATTTAATATTATTACTACTTTTATAATTTTTGAATTAGGGTTTTCACGTGGCTAATTTTGTGAGCTTTATTTAGGTGATAATTAATTTTTATTTATTATTTATAAGAATTATTTTGGAGGCTCTTTTTATAAAAAGTTTGTGAGAAGAATTATTGTTGAAACATTCTGAAGAATTTTTGAAGGGTTTTTTGTGTTGTGGGTTTGAAAGAGGGTTTGTAGGTTTTTAGGGTGGATTGAAGATTGTTTTCTCAGTTTGCTTTGGAATGTGGATTGGTTTCTTTAAGCTTGTTTGTTGATATTTTATTGCTGATTGAAGAAATATTCATGGTTTAGAATTCGTATGCAAATCTATTCTCTCTTCTTTATCTTTCTTCACAGGTTTTCCAAGTAGGTCCCTATTTCCCAATTTTAATTCAGTTTAATTTGAAATATTGGTTAAATGGATTATTAGGGGGATTTGGGGATGTGCTATTGAATGTATTTACTATTTTAAATCAGTTATTTAATTTATGTTTTTCAAAGATTGGGTTTTGCCAAAATCAGGTATAGGAAATTAGTGTTTTATTTGCTTGGTTTTGCTTGATTCTTGTTTGAAATTATTCTATGAGTCCATGTGATTGATCTATTAGTGTTTTTAAAAGGTTATTAGACCCTTCTCAAATTGGTTTGAATCAGAATTTTTGCTTTGGAGTCTTTTAATGCTCATATGTGCAAAATCGTTGTTTTGGGTCTTGATTTAGCAGTTTGATTATGTTTCGACTCCAGTTTTCTTCCAGAGGGTTGTTTTAGAATTGTCTCCTATTATTCATGCATATTTGGATATTGTTGGTCTCATTTTTATTCAATTGGTGTATTCATGCCCTTTTCTATGTTTGATTGTGAAAGAAATCATAATTTTACATTTTAATTTTAGTTTCAGGACTTAACCCTTGTTGATTGAGTCTTGCATGGGAAGTCCTATTTCAGTTATGTAAACCGAGCTTGATATTGGATTCATGTTGGTTCAATTTATGTTGGAGTAATTCTATTTGAACCTTATGTGTTAGGATAGCTAGGTGAATTAAGGGAGAGTGGCTCACTATGGGGGTCGGGGCCCTAAGTGGCTGTCAGGGTAACCCATAGGTGAGTAGATTAATAAGTGATAACATTAATAAAACTTTGGGTTGGGTTTTCACACACTAATACGATAAATTTTTGTGCCCCACTCATGGCCTCGTGTGCTTGTATAGGCAAAGGGTGAGATTGGGAAGGGCTATTGATCCAAGAGGATATGTTCTCATCAAAATAGTTCCAAATGCCACTTGGTAGTCTCAATTGTGTTGGTTATCTTTTAATGGTTCAAAATGTTGATTGGGGGATTTGAACCCCCAACCTCTCCTCTCCTATTTTCACTTCCCACTACTACGCCATGTGGTTTTATCGCATATATGATGACACCACTTCTATTTAAAGATTATCAAACACCCTCTAAAGAATTATGAAGGGCCGATGGTTTGAATCGGTGACCCCATAGTTACGGGCCACCACTCCCTATTGCTATACCATGCGATTGTTTCAGGATAAGACTTGATGGTTTAGAGTTTTGTTGAATGTGGCAGTGATCCAAAAGGAAAGGGTTCCTAAAATATACATTAAACTCTATTTAAATAAACCCAAATATTAATAAATTTAAACGAACCCGAGATATATATTGCTAAGGCTCAAATATATGAACCATGTATTTAAATGGGTTGGGATTTTAAAAAGATTATATGGTATTTGAAGGGTTTTTTTTAGAGATATAGTTTAAAATTGGAAGATATAGGGAAAATATTATTGTTAACCCCATTTTAGCATGTAAAATAATATTTAAGGGGGGTGATTTTTGTGTTGGAGGATATTGGAGATTAGGGAATTGAGAGAGAATTCTTTTGGAGAATTAAACAACTTTGAGTTTCCTTGTGATAGTGAATTGGCCGTCTATGTCAGGGAAAACTTTAAGAAATCCATCCCTCGTAAATGGTGGAAATTAATGGCATTTTTTTTGTTAGTTGGAGCTCATTTTTTTGTTGGCCATTTTTACATTTTTCATGGGATTGTATTATAAAATTGGTTGACAAAATTCCTGAAATCAAGAAAGATCAGTAGAAAATTTTGACGAATATTTATCTCTATTTTCAAATGTAATTTTTTTTTTTTTGGTGAAACAAACATTGGGAATAAACCAAAAATTATTTTTATGGGAGAAATTTTCAAACATATAAAAATATAAAGTTTAACTTGGTGAATTATTCATTGAATAAAGAAACTAAAATAAATTTAATGGCGAATTAGATGACTATTTCTGGTCATGCTTTGTCCAATTTTTGTTGTGTCATATTTTAGGCCCAGAATTGAACCTTCACCGTTGATATTTGTAGATCTGGTAGTGGACATGATTCCTACCTCATAGTTGACAACATCTTTAGTTTATGGAGGGTATGTTTTGATATGACTATTGGTGTGACATAATAGCATGAGCTACATATGTTTCAGTATGTGTGAGGTAATAACATGACCTCCATGAGAAGATTTGAAATTATTTCTTATGAACACCACAACTTCTTGAGTGTCTATTCGCATGCGTGATGGTAAGAAATGCATTAATATTAATTAATGTGGAGAGGATTTAGGTACCAGAACCATCCTTAAATCCCGATGAAGGTGCTTCCTAATTTCAACCTTTTTATCATTGTGACTAAGCCTGTTGCAATGAAACACTTATTGTCCTTTTGGCCAGAAAGCCACAGATGATGTTCATGGGCGAGATAATGGATAAGCGGCTAGGCATGGTACTGGTGAACGACCATGATTACATCCAACATGTCATGAAGGAGGTTCTAGGTAATGAATTCTTGTGGTCCGACCATAATATAGGGTATCTTCTGATATCCCTTCTTTTTACCTAGCTATGTTGTTGTATTTGGGTGTGTCCAAGCAATGGGGAAAGAAGCTCATCCAAATGCTACTTAGACAATCATTTCTAGGTAAAATTGATGTGGCATTAGATAATCTGGATGAGAATTTGCATATTAAACTCCCAAATCAATACTACTTGAGTGAGGCATGTAGATTCCCAGTTGTAACCACACTGCAACCAGAGGTGTTGTAGGCTCACATAAATGTTGTGTGGATCAGAGTATCAATTTCCTATTGTGCGTGACTATTATCAAAGCCCCTGATCATGAAGATTGGCATTGGGACTACTTAACCATTGAATTATTTCTAGATGAGGATGAGTTTGTGCTAGAGGACATTGCAAAGATAGTAAGTCTACTAGTGTTGGGTCGAGGCAAGGAATGGATTGTAAATGATGATCAAGACATGGAGGACATCACGAAAACAGAGGTTCATGCCAACTGCGAAGAAGACTGCTGGGCTAAGAAGCAAGCCAGGTGTGGCAAGCTATTGAAGATGGAAAGAGCAAGGGAGGAGGTAGCTGGTAGTTGTGTGGGTATTGAGTTATGATAATTAGCCATTAGGTTCTAGTTTCTACGCAATTTTATGGTCACCCAATATGGGGACATTTTTTTGTACAATGTATAGATAATCAATTTGTGAACAATCGATATGTATATGTAGTGATGTAATTAAACATTTGAATATAGTATAAATCAATATGTCAGAGGTCTATTGGTAGGTCTGGCTTGCTTCCATCAATATCTTTCCTTTTGGTTTTGTTCAGCCAATTAAATACATAAATTCCTTTTTAATGATATTAACTAATAATAATTTTTCCGCTATTGCACTCACAATACAATAAAAAAATGCCACTTGTCTAGAAAGTATAAATCTTTTTTCTACAAAATCTAAATATAGATTCGCTAGTGATTATCAAAATGCATCATTTCATCACATTGGCCTGTGTTGGAAAATCGATATTTCACACATTTAAAGTCAGTAGTTAATATGTATCTATAATGTGGCATTAAAATGGTTATAAAAAAGTTAAAAGAATTGAACATAGGTAGTATAATTAAAACAATTATTAAAAAGTTAAAAGATAGGATAACATGATACTTATGGACATTATCACACGTTGCCAAATTGGGTTGGTTGATAGGACAATGAGTGCAAGGTAGTTGAAGCTCAGGCAGCCCGCAATCATTCCCTACTCAGCCTCAAAAGAGCGCCCGATTCAAGGATTTCTTTTTATTCTATTTGAGTGGTGGCCTTCAGTAGCCGGTTCCCAGTGACCTAAGTTATCTTTAAGCCCTTTATGTCATTTTGTTGACTGGCCCCTTTGCATTAGCCCTCCAGTTGATTTCTTTCCATGGGCTCTTTAATTCCTGTGCACCTCTGCCAACATCAACAATTGTGATTGTTGCGCGATTGCACGATTTAGTCAAGCTATACAACCAGGCTAACTTTGCAGTGTTGCTACAGATGTGGCATCAACTAACATAACATTGACATGATAGGCTAGATGCTAGTGATTGGTCTGTGTTACATTACATGGCACATGGGCCCCACTCAAATGAGTTGCAGCTTGGGTGGATCTGATGCATTTATAATGTGACCACTTTTCATGAGATCAATGGTTGGGGTGATTGAGTGATTGATCGAAGGTGCATCCAAAGTCTAACTCCACAATGCCATTGCAGATGTGGCATGTAGGACCCATAAAGTTTGACATAGGCTCTTTAATTACTGTACACCTCCACCAAGATCAATGATTGTGATTGTTGCATGAATGAGTCAAGCTGCGCGACCAGGCTAACTTTGTAGTGCCACTTTGGACGTGGCATCAGTTTACATAACACTGACATGCTACGTTAGGAACAAATGATTGGTCTGTGTTACAACTTACATGGCACATGAGCCCCACTCAAATGAGTCACAACTCGGGTGGATCCGATGCACTTATAATATGACCACTTTTCATGAGATCAACGACTAGGGTGATTGCGCAATTGCATGATTGATTGGAGGTGCATTGAAAGTATAACTCCTATTGGTATCTATTTTATCATCTACCAAACACTAGAATAAAATACCCCAAGGATACTCTATCCACTCCTTAAAAACCACTGCTTATGCTAAGATTTTGAGAAGATCATATGGTGATTCCAAGGTCTATATGTGCGAACAAGCAACTTTAGTGGGATAGCTTCCAGGGTAGTGTATACTGAAAATCTTAAGGGGGACTTAAAATCTCAACTCATATCATTCAAGTTGTACTTAGGCAGATTTAACAATTTATGCTCTATATTTTTGAATTTTCTGGTTTAGGACTTCAAAAAAGAATAAAAGACGATAGGGTTTAGGAATTCTAAATAATTATAGGAACTCAAGAGATAGTATAACTGGGTGAAACTAATAAAAATACTCTATTTCGCCACACTTAGGACAACTACACAAAGTATGTACAATCTTCTAGGATTGTGCTTATGATTTTCACACTTAGGAGTAGTACCAACAATTGAACAATATTATTCCAAGTAGAAGTTAAACATACACATTAAAAGCTCAGGCTAACTTTGCACATTGAATGGAAATCATCCATCCAAAGAAACTATGAGAAAAATCTCACCAATCTATACTATCAAATCTATCATTCATCTAACAACTTCAAAGAAACTAACTTAAGCAAATTTGATCTGTGTTAAAGGAAATATGCAACCATGCAACCATTTAGCAATAAAAATATTTCAAGACAATACTGATAATGAACTTTTATTACTCAAATATCTCTAAGAAACAATTTCATAAATCTATCCACACTAAAATGAAATGAGAGAATGAGTTTATATAGAGTTTTTGAAAATAAATGAATGGTTGAGATCAATCTAAGATCAATGGTCAAGATCAAGACAACCTAACCCTAATTAGAGTTTCCCAAAATAAAATTAATATCCAGTGCATGTGAGACAAGTGGCACAAGGTGCTATTTTTTAGGATTGCACCCCCTTCTCTTGTTGAGAAGAAAAAAAATCAATGAACTTGGACACAATCTGTTCAACCTCCTCCATCGTGACATGTGGCAGCATACTAACTCTGAATTCTAATACTTCCAAATTGTCTGCACATATAGAAAACATGATTTCCAAATCTAATTCCTATTTTTGGAAAGCATCTTTAATGGACAAGAGGTTCGATGCCTTAGACAAATTCTACCTTAGGATTGGTTTAGTGGAGAAGATTTTCTGTGTCTTGGCTTTTAGATTTTCTGACTTCATATCCTTTTCTCAGATAGTTTCTTTCTACAGTACCTCTGTAGCTAAAAGGTCAACCTTGTCTTGAATTCCTTTTTATCCACTCTTCTACTTTTTCAACATATACCTTCACTTTCTCCAAGACTTCACTATGTACAACCAATGTCTAGTGCCAACAGTTGAAATCATATGATGCTCTTGATTCAATTATACTTCCATCAACTAATTATTGGTTCGACATTCCTTTCAACACTCTAAGACATGGAATGATTCTTTCTTGAATGTCCTGAAGATCAACCAATACTTCTACTATGCTTACAATGATGGAAAGTAGATAGGAAGTTTGTCCATATGTCAATGCTAACCTTCCTGCAAAAGTGGCTTCTTCTTTACTTATGCTTTCCATCCATGCCTTGGTCTGTCTGGATGTTATCCTTTCTTCCTCAGTATTTTTGACTACCTACTGTAAATTCAAAAGTGGGAGAGTGTCCGCATTTTCTTGATCAAGTGGCTTAGTTAAGTGATCAATATATTTTCTTAAGCGCTCAACTTCTCTCTTATGCTCATTCTTCTTTCCTACTTCCTTATCTAGTCTTTCTTTCATGGAAGCAACTGAATTGTCCAAATCTTTAGCTTCCTTCTTCTTGGTAGTTGGTCACAAATTGAATATAGTGATTTCATATTCATGAGGACCAATATCACCCTTTGCCTTGTCTACTTTTGGCACTGCAATCTGTACAGTCCTACATCCTGTTTCATCTCTCTTGATGGTGGAGAACTTTCTAGCTGGCTTCTTCATACTAGTTTTCTCTAATCTGGCCAATAAATTAGCCATGTCATCTTCTTCTTGTTCTTTGACTACTTGTGTTTTTATTTTCAATCTCTCCCTCAACCAATTAGGAATAGTGGGATGCTCAATGCCTTCTACTTCTTGGTTGTTTTCTATTTCTTGGTTGCTTTCTTTATGAGCAATACCCCAAAGAGAAAAAATCATTCCCTCTTGAAACTCTCCTTCCTCAACATCCATTTCATCTTCTGATTCTAGAATTTTTGTGCTAGTAGGAGATAGTGGTTGCTCATCTTCTTGATGGACTGATTGTGTATTCTCCTCATGGACTAGGGAAGGAATTTCCATCTCTGTGAACAATTGATCAATATCCAATACATCTATGTTTGTGGATGCAGAAGAATGAGATGGTTCCACCCTTTGTTTCTTTTGAACAGGTCTTTCAGTCATAATTGCCTTTCCTTTTGTTTTCAAAGAACTTCCTACCTCTTTTTATTTTTCATTTTCAGTTTGTCTAGCAACTTGAGAAGCATCAACATTTGAAGAACATTCCTCTGCTTCTCCCATAACGTCATACGTCAAGTTTACTTTTCTTCTTCTTAGCCTTTGGATCTACTGATCAACCCACCAATGAGAATAGTTTTCTACTAATCGCATCAAAGTAGTTAAGTCAACATGCTCAGGTTTGACCATTTGATAGGAGGGAGAGGTGCATCCCCATCAAAGCATGGCTGAGTGCAATCTTCACTTTCCTCCTCTTGGTCTGGCATTAGGGAAAAGTTTAGTGATCTTGATTAAACAAATTGGAAACCTAGACCACATATTTTTCCTGACAACATACTCATTAGCAGTATCTATCCAATAGTATTCTATATCCACCCTATTCCTAAATATTTCTCCATTCACTGATTCAATATTGTCATAAGGATCAAATATTTTCCTGGATTGGTAAAAGGTGAAAGTGTACCATTGTATCTCCAATCTAGTTGTTTCAACTGCATGTGTTGAAGGACACGATTCTAGCATGTTTCCAATAAAGAATGGAAAAGAGATAGCATCCTTCTGTCTTATTTTCTTGAAGCTCCGATATGTTTCTAACTATCTAAGAACTTTCAACAGGACCATCTTCTTGGTTGTATAGATTGGAAATCAGTAAGGATGGCCAATGAAACCTTGGATTCTGATATAAGTGAACTTTGGACACTGGATAAACCAGGATCCATACTTTCTGATTAGACTTTTTGACTCAAGAGAAAGTCTCTTATGAGTTCCTCCTTGTAATGTTCTTGTGATATACATGAAGAATGTGTCATTTACCTATTTGAAATAACTTTTCTCATTGAGCTACAACCGAGGATAACAATCATATGACCTAGATTCATTCTCACCACCTCCCACCGTGCCTTTGCAAATCAGTCCTGAATATCTATAAGTTGTAGCCAGTAGATAGATTATGTAAGAATTTATGTAAAATGTTTATGTTCTTTCAGAGTCCATAAAATTTGCATGAAGGTTGTTGATGATTATGCTGGACCAATTGAATAACTTTGTTCTAGAGGTGATTTCATCTATGAAATAATACATCCATGTGTGGAATGGTGCACCTTCAGGACTGCCCATTATTCTGTTAAGTAGCAGGATGATATCACCATATTTTTCCTTGAAGTAAGGACGTAGAAGATGCTTTGGCACTTTCCCCTAAGGTCTTTTCTTCTCTAAAAAAGACTTGTTAACATTCATAGCATAGAGTTCAGACTAACTATCATAGACTCTCTTGGTTTGCTCCTTAGTCTTGTACGTGGTCTTACTATGACTTGGTATGCCAAATGTCTCTTGAATGGACAATTCTGAAAGATTAGCTAGGACTCTTCCATTTGGTACAATTATCTCTCTTAATTGTGCATTGTAGTATAGAGAACATTCAACTATCAGTTTAGCACACTCCTTGGCTGGTGGGAATCTTGTTGCCTAGATGATTCCATTTTGCATCATCTTGCAAGCAATGGGTGTTGGGATGTGTCCATCATGCTCGTACATTATCTTTTTGAATTCTTCTATATCCACATGTTTGAGGTTAATGTCTGTGATGTTTTTCCATTTTGATTTGACCTTGGATTTCAACTGCACTCCCTTGCTGGCGAACTTCATTGGTGCTTCCTTGGTCATCCACCTGAAAACACATGAAAACTTAATGTTATTTTTAGATTTTAATTCTGATTTTTAATCCTCTTTTCTGAAAATTTTACCTTCAGCATGTCAAAAGGTTAATTTTCTACAAAAAAGTAGGCTGAAAGTGAAGGTTTTGACCAAGAAATTGATAAAATTGAAGAAAATAAGACAGAAAGGTAAGAAAATTCAGTCAAATTCAAAATTTAAGGTCCTCTTTATGCTTGAAATTTACCTTCCACTTTGAAGATGTTTCTTAAAATTAGAGAAAGCACTAAATTTCTTGACATCTAACACTCAGAAGATTTTACTTAAAAAAAATTCACTTGAAAATAATAAATTCATAGACTTGAGAGAAAATTTCTTCTCAGTTGCTCCCTGAATTGTCAACCTGAATAGTGAATTGTGAAAATGAATTGGTTGAAAACATATAGAGTCTAGGACTCTTCAACTTAGAAGTTTTATTTTATGTTTTTAATTATTTTTTTGTGTTTTTGTTTTAATATTTCCAAAATGAAAAGATTTTATTTCTCTCAAAATTCCATCCTTTGCCAAAAAGGCAAAGAAACTTCTAGAATTTTCCAAGATTCTTGAATTTCTTCTAAGTGTTGAAAAATAATCCTTCAAAATAATCTTAATTTTGAAAAATAATTAAAAATTTATTTCATGTGTCAAAATTATTTTCCAACTTGCGTGCTTTATTTCATGTGTAATTTTTGAAAATTTGTCTTCTTTTAGGTAGGCGAATTTTATCTTTTTTCAAGCATCTTCACATATTCCATTTATGCCAGAATGAATGAATTTGTGTTTGTGCTTCATTAAATTTGTTTGGACAAGGGTTTGGACATTTTTTCAATTTTGTCTTATATCTTGATTGCGTATATGTCACGCTTTAGAGTTTGTGTCTTGGAATAAATTTGTTTCAATCTACACCTTCGATGCCTTGGCATGCTTCATGTCAATTGGTTTTGCTCTTGGATTTGGAATGTTCTTGGACAATCATACTTCAATTTTCTTTAATCTCTTTTCTTTTAGGTGAACTTGAAATTTGTTTGTCTTGTCATGGCGAAGTTTGAAAGGTTTTATGCATTCTTTTTTATCATGGACATGCTTTATGTTTGGCTTGCCAACTTATGTCTTGGATCAGACTTGGAAGGATTTTGGATGGTCATAAGTCTTTTATGTCTTGATGGACATCTATGTTTGGAAGTTGTCTTGACATTGCTTGCTATTCATGATGAACTTTAATTATGATCAGATAGTTTGTCTTTCTCTTTGGCATGTCATTTTGGCAAGGTTTATTTCATCTTGTGTCATGTTTTATTATCCAACCCTAGGTAGACTTGGATCATGTTATGCCATGATTTTGTAAGACATATTTCAAACTTTGGATTGATTGTTATGCTTGAATTCTTTCATCTTGGTAAGGTGGAGTTCTTAGTCCTTTGGACAAGTTTCATTTTGTGCTTTAATTTCTTTGGACAAAACCTTTGCTAGAGGAGGCAAAGTTGAAAGACTCCTTGCCATCTTTCAACAATCTCTTGCCAATCTGTCTAGGCGATCTTGGAAACTTCTTTAATAGGGTAGTCTTGACTGAGTTTGTGCTATCTTTTATGATTTTATCTCAATCTGCTTTCTCTTTGGCGGATTTGGGTGTATCTTTGTCAAGTTGTTTAGGCGAACTTGCTCTATAATTTCAACATGCTTCTTGGAAGTTTGATTGCCAATTTGTTTTGATTTGTTTTCGTTTGGACAAGGCTTGAGAAAATTTGGAAGGTTTAGATAACCTTGATTCATATAATTTATTGGTAGATATTGCTATCTCTGTCTAAAGTTTGATAATCTGATCAAGTTCTATCATGTTTAGAAGTTTCTTGCTTTGCTCAACCTTGGTGAATTTTGACATAGGCTTATGCTTTGAACCTTGGTTGGAAGCTGCTTGGAAAATAAATAAATCTTTAATGAAGTAAAAACTATGTTTTATAGCTTCTTGGTGGCTTCTAGAAGCTTTATTCCTTGCTTTATTTGAACTTTAGAAAGTTCCTTCAATCTTAGCAAACTTTGGAAGCTTCATTAAGTCTTGCCTTAGGTTCATCTTCAATTTGAGAGAACTTTAGGAAAGTTTCATTTGTTTGATTCTAGAAGGTGAACTTGGGAAAGCTTTCTTTGTTTTATCCCTTTTCTTTTTTTGGAAGCTTTCCAAGCTTCTTCAATATGTGTGATTTTTAGAAAGCTTTATTTGTTTTCTTCTGGATGCCATGTCATAATGTTTCTAATTCAAAACCCAAGTGAACTTTCCTTATTAGCTTTATTGGCTAATAATGTCTTTGATTTCCATTTTGCTATCTTTTAAGAAAATTTGTGAATGCCATGTCACTTGTTTTATCTGCTTGGGCAAAACCTGGTGCCATGTCAATAATATCATTGCCAACTTGGCAATTCTCATGCCAACTTTGCTTTATTCCAACTTGGCAATTCATACTAGCTTGGAAGGCTCCTAGGAGGACTTGGATGAGGCTTAGGAAAGGTGGTGTTGGATAGAGTCTTGTCATGTCTTGGTGGACTTGACAAAGACTTCACCAAGCTCTATGCTTTGTTGCCTTGGACAATCTTGGATAATCCACCTTCCTATCTGCTTGACTTCGTCCATGCCTTAGTCTATTTTCAACTTGATTTTTCTTGCTTGACTCAAGTAGGAGTTTAACTAACTCTTTCCAAGAGTTAATTAACCATTGGTAAGAGTTTACCAAGTGTTAGACATTTTTTCTTGATTATGGGGCGGACCTTGAAGACTGTTAGACATCCTTGTGTGTGAATTTCAGCTTAACCTCTGGTAGGAGTTTTATTCAACACTGCCATGATTTAATTAACCCTTGATAGGAGTTTACCATGTGTTAGACATTTTACTTGGACAACCTCCTTATGCTTTGGCAGACCTTGATAATGCTTAGACATTTTCTATACTTGACGTTCTTGGGTGGAGTTGACTGATCATCTGCCATTTTCATTTCTTCTACTTAGGTGATATTTACAATATGCCATCTCCCACTGTTACTGTAGTGTCCTAAAATTGCGACACTTGCAATTTCGACTGCATTTGGGTCTTGATGATGGCGACGCAACACTAAACCTGAATGGAGACCCCGAAACTTGCTCATGACATCAAAAACTGCATTTTTCCAGCACCCTGCCTGATCCCTCCTTGCACCCTGTTGTCCCGGGAGGTGGGACCAGAGCGCCCAGCGCCCTGGTCCTTCAGGACCAGGGCACCCAGTGCCCTGGTCCCCCAGGACCATGGCACCCAGCGCCCTGGTCCCTGGCCCTATTTTGGGCTCGGTCTCCTATGGGACTTCGGGTCTTTTTGTTTGCAATTTGGAAAATAACATTTCCTGGTCGGCCTAAGGTCGGGAAAATCAGTCTTTTTACCCTAATTGACAAGTATATAAACTACATTTCCTCTCCCATTTTGGGTAAGATGGAAAGAAAAGGACATATGTGTACAAGACGTGAAAACAATATTCAAACATTCAAGCATTCAAGCATTCAAGCATTCCTTCAAGCAATTGATCATTCTAAGTCTCCATTCAAGGCTAGGTGTTGCATTCAAGACAAGGATTCAACCATTGAAGAGGAGATCACATGCTACAACATACAACATACAACAAACAACAACATCTATACCTTCGCACATAAGGATACAAACATCCTTACAACAAGGTACTAGTACTTGTTTTACATTACAGTCATTTACAACATTTCTCATTTCTTGGTTAATTCCAAAACCGGGGTTTGACCTAAGGGAAAACCCCTAATCCCTAACCCCCCAATCGTCTTTGCTTTTCTGTGTGTAGGTTGCAGGTACGCGACTGAAATTGAAGATTTGGAATCCTTGTGCAGAGATGAACAGATCCCCCTTCGTTTTGCGGATTTTTCGGAGGACCGTGTGCACGCTAGGCGCCATCGTCCCATCAACTTTCACTCAAATTTGCAGAATAGCATCATCTCGACATTTTACTACTAATTCCAGGTCCGCAGCTTCATATCATAACCCTATCTCTGTTTATAAGCGAATATTTCCCACTTTACATGCATTCCTAGCTTAATCTTTCTATCTACATTTCTTTACAAAAGAGGGTATCCTTGCTATCACAACCCTTAAAACTCATATAGAATCCAATCTTGCATTGCGTGGGATTGGATCTTGTGGGTTTCAACCCCTCTTTTGAATGTAAAGTCCCTCCTAAGTGAAAACCATCAACCCTAGTGACTCTCCCTTCTCTCTCCTTGGAGTTGGGGAGGGGAGAACGACTAGGGTTCGATTTTTCCGCTTTACATTTTGGTGAACCCGACGTGAACATCCTTTCTGATTATTCATAGTTAGATCTGAAAATTGGATTCCTTGATTACATTTCCATGTTTGATCTTTTGCAAAATTTTAGAGGTTAATTGCATAAAAACCCTAAATTTTCTTTTTAAGTAATTAAACTTGTGAAATGTTTAATTGTTAATGCTTGTTTCAGATCTGCCCTTCTATTACAAATTATCAATTCATATTTGTGCTTTAATTCTGAAAATTAAGTGGTTAAATGTCAAAATCCTAATTTTTAAAACCTTCTTGATTCAACCTTTGACTGATAATTTCACTGATCAAAACACTTCCAAATCGGCTGTAATTTTGGATTCCGCAATAAAATCAGAATATCTTTCATCCCTGAAAATTTGGAAAAAAGTTGCGAGGACCGTGTGCACCCCGAGCGCCATCGTCCCCGACATTTTTTCTGAAATTTCGGGAGCTAGATCTTATTGTATTTTTCTGCTAAAATCCAGAATTTTGGCTGATTTTATCAATTTTAACACCTTCAAAATTACAGTCAAAGTTGGTCTAGCGATTGCTTGGATTGAGGCTTCTAATCATTCAAAAATTGTTGAAACTGAAATTCATGTCAAAATTGTGTTTCTTACAGTCCTAAATCTGAAAAGTGTGTTATCATTCATTCGAAATTTTAGCGATTTATTCAAATTTTTGCAATTTGTGACTTTTGAAATTAAGTGCTTAATTACAACAACTTTGATTTCCGCTTTCAAAATTGAATTTTGCGTGAAATTGAGTCAACTTTCAAATTTCAAAACTTGCATTGCTTTTGGTATTCCCTCTAAAATCATAAAATTCAAAATTTCAGTTTCCCTCTCTTTTTCAAAATTCAAATTTTGCATTTTTCGACAATCTTGGTAGGGTTCAATTTTGAGATTGCAACTTTAATTTGGCCTGTCTACAGATCGTAAAATCACTCAATTTTTTCAGGTTAGTTGTAAAATCATCATAACTTTCATCCCTGCAAATTTCGAAAAAAGTTGCGAGGATCGTGTGCACCCCGAGCGCCACGGTCCCGGACATTTTTTTCAAAATTTTGGGAGATTGTCCTGATTGTATTTAACAGCTTAAATCTAGAAGATTGGCTGGTTTTACTGAAATTTGCTACCTCTAAAATTCAAAATCTTCTCTCTCTCTTTAGTGCATGAGTTTTACAACAATAAGCCCTACTTACACTATTCCCGTTAGACGAAGCCTTAGAATTAAGTCCTTCCAAGGTTTAATTACTGAGGAGATGGAACCTAATTTGAATGGTCTTTTTAACGAGGACATGGGTAATTCCTCTAATCCTCTTAATGATGAAGAAGCTCTCCATGAGGTTTTTGTAGAACAACTTTGAAAATTGGATAACCAATTTGACGATTTTCGACAGTGGATGTCTCAAGAATACCCTGATAGTCAAGCTCTTCCTTTAATTGAGGGTCTAAAACGTATGCTTCAAAGTGATAAGAATGGAATTGATATTTTGCGTGGTATTGCACACATTGTGGATTCAAATGTGATGCCTATGAAAAGTTGTGCCGAAACCTTAGGTTATACACAACCTCCTACTCAAGACAACCATTCTATTCCTTTGACGACTCCTATTGCTAGTATACCTACTTTTACATCAAACATAATGACTACTTCAATACAAGACATTCCTCCTATGATCACTAATCATGGGGGCAATCCTTCTTCTTCAATCAACCCTCTTCCTTCATTCAATCCAACTTCTTTGTTCATTCCTTCAATAAGTGTTCCTATTATATCACCACAAATGAACATGACGCAAGGGGGCAATTCGTTTAATCATTCCATTCCTCCTTGTAGTGTTCCTCCTGTCCAATCATCTCCTATAACTAACTATCATAGTGTCCCACAACCTTACTCTCTACCTTCTTTCAATAACATAACACCTCCATCACAATCTAACACGTCTAATATGAACTCTTCGATTGAAGCGACCATTAACAATCTTGCACAAACTGTCTCTTCTTTACAGCAACAAATTGCCTCTATGAATCAATCTAAGTTTAGTGTGCCCACATTTGATGTTGTGAGCCCACTTTCTCTTGATATTGTTCGAGCTATTCCCCCTAAACATGTTGAAATTCCGCATTTGGAGCTTTATAATGGTAAGGGTGATCCTCTAACACATGTTAAGACCTTTCAAACAATATGTACTGATTTTGCTTATGACCAAAGGTTGCTTGCAAAACTGTTTACTAGAACATTAAGAGACAAAGCCCTACAATGGTATTGCTCGTTGCCTTCGTATTCTATTACTTCTTTCGAACAACTTGCAAATGCTTTCATTCAACAATTTCAAAACAATATAAGTCCTAAAGTTACTTTGATTGATTTAATGCATTGTAAACAAGGTGTTAAAGAAAAAGTGACTGATTTCATTGGTAGATATAAGCATTTGTATGCTCAAATTTCTTTTCCAGTACCTGACAATGATATTCAAAGAATCTTTATTTCTAATTTACAAAAAGACATTAGAGAAAAACTCCTGTTTTCTGAGTTTACTTCTTTCCAATAGTTGTGCGCAACTCTTCACAATTATCAACTGACTGTGAGTCAAATGGAACAATCACATCCTATGGCTCCGAGTGATAAGGGTGATAGTAGTCAACAACCATTTGGGAAGTTTAAACCGAACAAAGAGTCCATTAAATTCAATGAACACATCATCAACAACAATGTGAATGCAGCATCAGGTGTGTCTCCTATTTCTAAGTTTTTCAAGAAAGAAAGAAAGTTTACTCCTTTGAATGAATCATTGCATAGTATTATGAATAAGTTATTGGAACAAAATGTGCTTACTCTCCCTCCTATAAGGCAAATAGATCCTGCAAAGATTACTTCACCTTATTTTGATAACAAATCTTTTTGTCAATTTCATCGTCAACCTGGGCATGATACTGAAAAATGTTTTGCTTTAAAGGGTAAAATTCAAGATTTGATTGATAATAATACTATCTCCGTTTTTGGAGTGAATGATAAAGGCAATACATTTGTAGCTCCCCCTAACAAAAATCTTCAGATTTTTACTGATCCATTACCTTCTCATACCTCTAATGCGATTGATACTACTGATTCCTCTGTCTCACCTGATGATCTTGTGTCTATGACTCCGAATGTGATTAACTTTGTGGAGCAGCAGAAAATCTCTAAAGAACTTTCCATCACCTTTGATTCTAGTGAAACTATCAGGGCACTTGATGGTCCTTTATATTTAGTTGCAAAAGTCAAAAATACACCTTGCCGTGGAGTGCTTATTGATCCTTCTTGTGTGGTTAATATCATTACTGAAGAATTTCTTTTTACTTTGCAATTGAATCAAGTGATCTATGACAAAACAAATGTGGTTGTGAAACTATTTGATGCATTTTCTTCTCCTGCAATTGGTTCTATTACATTACCTATCGAGGTCCATAACAAAACCCTTGATGTGGACTTTTCTATTATTCCATCATCCGAACAATTTCGTGTGAAGCTAGGCTATCCTTGGCTATCTTCCATGAAAGCTATTGCTTCTCCTATTCACAAGTGTTTGAAATTTCCCCATAATGGTGAAGTTGTTACTGTCAATCATAGTCTCTTTAAACCAGCTGAAAGAATTTCTAGCGTTCCTATTGATTACTTTTGGCCTAAACAATTCCAATCTCTTCCTCCGCGAAGTGATCATCTTTTCAAATCTTATCAAAAGTGGAAAAAAGACATGATCCTATCTCTAAGTGAACCTAGAACACCCAAACTTGACATTCCTATCATTCTTGAGAAGGAAGTTCTTCCTTTGAAAGATAAAACTAATGTCTTTCCTCAAGAAGATTTCCAACCCATTCCTATGGATGTGACTATGCCTATATCTAATAAACTTCCTAAAAGTAGACCTATACCTCCTCTTCATGATGGGCTTGGTCTCCTTCCTAAACCAAATATTCCTCCTTTGTATGGAGCAGTTCCTCCTCCTTCCTTTTATAGAGAGAAGAGACCTTCCTCTTCTCCTATTATTCAACCTAAGAGACCACAACCTAAAGACCCAAGTGATAAGGATGAGAACAGTCCTCCTCCTCAATCTCCTAATCTTCCTACTAAGATTAGACGAAATCGTTCTGCACGTGAACGCCAACGAAAGCGTCATCTTAGAGCTCAGGCAGCTGCTTCTCAGACTTTACAATCCCCAAAAACACCTTCAACAAGCATTATTCCATTTTCTCCCCAGCCGACGATTGGGCCGAAATCTCCTAAACATAAGATGCATGATGGTCTTGATCCTGTGCGAGTTAAAGATCCTATTTTTATAAATCTTGATGATGATATAGATGAAAATGTTATTCATGATGAAAATGCTACTTCTCCTGTTCATTCTGATAGTGAATATGAATATGTTGATGTTGACAACCATTTATCTAATGCATTTTCTAAAGCACTTATCCTAGCTCCTAGACAAGAACACCGCGGCTTGGGATATGAACATAGCCCTTGTTTGGATCTTGTGATAGCTCCATCTGCTATGTTGGATGTTCCTCCTCTAGCGTGTTCCCTACCTTCTCGAAATACTGATCAGCAAGATCGGGGGGTAGATGACGTGCTAGACTAGTTTCATTAGCATAGCAGATTCTCTCCTCCTCTCTTTTGTTACTTCTTCTATGTGTTATTCTCATTCTTCTATTTGTTGTCCTTAGTGTTGTCTACTTGAGGACGATGCAAAGCATTGAGATCTCTTGGTCTCTCTCATGTTGACTCAAAAGACACATGTGTTCCCTTCTTCTAGGTGACCTTCCTTGATCGGGGAATGAAGAACAATTATGCATACATACATATGATATACATGAATTATCATACAACATACTGACCCCAAGGAAGGCGAAGTCACCTTGTGCTTTGTGTTTTGTGTCTATTATCCTTGGGCTTATCTCACACTTGGGGGCTAAATCCTTTTGATAACGTGCTCCTTTTTTTCTTATATGTATCACTACCTTAAAGAAATCACCCCCGGTGAGGCGTGTGCGATCGCTTTAACGTAGGGGGGCATACATCCCGTTCATATCTTTTCAAGATACTTGAAAATTTCTTGACAAATTTAGCTTTGCCTTGAAAATTTTTGATATCTTTCTTGCATGACTCATAGTGAGGGAACCTTACTACTGACAGTCATGGTTCTCCCTCGTGATCTTCCCTTTTACTTTGTCAATTGAAGTCGTAAGATCCTTAGTCCACTGGGGGCTTGGTGTATCTTGCCTCTTTGATGTGGTGAAAGTTTTTCAATGTTGTTTCCTTGTACTTTACCGGAAGTATTGGCGTACGCTTATACTCCCGCTAAAGTGGGGGCTAAATGTAGCGTCCTAAAATTGTGACACTTGCAATTTCGACTGCATTTGGGTCTTCACGATGGCGACGCAACACTAAACCTGAATGGAGACCCCGAAACTTGCTCATGACATCAAAAACTGCATTTTTCCAGCACCCTGCCTGATCCCTCCTTGCACCCTGCTGTCCCGGGAGGTGGGACCAGAGTGCCCAGCGCCTTGGTCCTTCAGGACTAGGGCGCCCAGCGCCTTGGTCCCCCAGGACCATGGCGCCCAGCGCCCTGGTCCCTGGCCCTATTTTGGGCCCGGTCTCCTATGGGACTTCGGGTCTTTTTGTTTGCAATTTGGAAAATAACATTTCCTGGTCGGCCTAAGGTCGGGAAAATCAGTCTTTTTACCCTAATTGACAAGTATATAAACTACATTTCCTCTCCCATTTTGGGTAAGATGGAAAGAAAAGGACATATGTGTACAAGACGTGAAAACAATATTCAAACATTCAAGCATTCAAGCATTCAAGCATTCCTTCAAGCAATTGATCATTCTAAGTCTCCATTCAAGGCTAGGTGTTGCATTCAAGACAAGGATTCAACCATTGAAGAGGAGATCACATGCTACAACATACAACATATAGCAAACAACAACATCTATACCTTCGCACATAAGGATACAAACATCCTTACAACAAGGTACTAGTACTTGTTTTACATTACAGTCATTTACAACATTTCTCATTTCTTGGTTAATTCCAAAACTGGGGTTTGACCTAAGGGCAAACCCCTAATCCCTAACCCCCCAATCGTCTTCGCTTTTCTGTGTGTAGGTTGTAGGTACGCGGCTGAAATTGAAGATCTGGAATCCTTGTGCAGAGACGAACAGATCCCCCTTTGTTTCGCGGATTTTTCGGAGGACCGTGTGCACGCCGGGCGCCATCGTCCCATCAACTTTTGCTCAAATTTGCAAAACAGCACCGTCTCGACATTTTACTGCTAATTCCAGGTCCGCAGCTTCATATCATAACCCTATCTCTGTTTATAAGTGAATATTTCCCACTTTACATGCATTCCTAGCTTAATCTTTCTATCTACATTTCTTTACAAAAGAGGGTATCCTTGCTATCACAACCCTTGAAACTCATATAGAATCCAATCTTGCATTGCATGGGATTGGATCTTGTGGGTTTCAACCCCTCTTTTGAATGTAAAGTCCCTCCTAAGTGAAAACCATCAACCCTAGTGACTCTCCCTTCTCTCTCCTTGGAGTTGGGGAGGGGAGAATGACTAGGGTTTGATTTTTCCGCTTTATAGTTACCTTCATACTTGATCAGCAGTTCATGTGGAATGAAACCCTAAATAGGGTTTCCACTTTTCTTTTTGTACTTGGAGACCTAATTTTGGAAATATGAGAACATGGGCACCGATCATATGGCTGATTTTCTAGAACAAAACTCTAATTAGGGTTTCCATTTTGATTTTTACGGTTAAAGACATAATTTTTCAAATACGAGAACATGGGTAGTAATAATTTGTCAAAAAAGAAAACCCTTTCTTTTTATACTTAGAAGCAAAATTTCTTGAATTTGAAGACATGGGCAGGATTGATATGACCTAAAGAACAAAACCCTAATCTCAGATTTTTTTTTTTGAAACCCTTCTTTTTATACCTAGAGAGAATATTTTCAAATTTTGACCACATGGGTAGAGATGAAATGACCTGAGGAACAAAACCCAGATTCTACTTTCAAAAAAGCAAAAAAGCAAAAATTTCTAAAAATAGAAAGTTGTCAGAAATGACCCAAAGTAATTGTGATCCTTGTCCTTCAGATCTTCTAAGAACTTTGATAACACATACATGAGTCTGAGCATGGTTTCTCAACTTGGCTCGGGATGACTTCAGAAATTCAAACTCAAAACTCTCTCTGAAAATAGACTTATGAAACTGCAAAGCTAGGACAAAACCCTAAAAAGAGAACAATTGGGGGTCTCCATTTGTGATGGGGCGATGTGTGAATTAGGTCACAACATCTGGCGACTCCATGTGAGGATTTTTCCTTCTAAAGACTAAATCTATTTCAAATCTAGAATCTTAGATTAACTAAAACTAACTTACCCGCTAGCTAAGAAGGGCACTCAAAAAGTAAGAGGAATCCTAAACTGTATCAAGATATTTCATCTTTCAGTTACAAGTGTGTACATTTGCATTCATTCCCATCTCTCAAGACCAATATGACTCTTTGGTTCCATCATGGCAAACTGTGTAGTTGTGTGTGTGTTTCATCTTAACTCCAAAAGCATCCTTGGATAGAGCCTTGCTGTCAGCGAGCATCCATAGGCCCGACAAGGTTATCTCTATAATCTCACGGATATTTCTCTACTTCTGACGATTTAATTTCTTTTTTATAATGAGGGTACACCTATAGAGATTTCTGCACACCCAACACCAAGTGCTTTGATTTTTCATTCTTTTCTTTTTTATTCACTTCTGATATTATTTTTCTTTTCACATATTTCCACACTTTGGTTCGCAAGCAATGAAGCTTGCATGGGCTTGAGTATTATAGTGGCATTGAAGTAAGACTTTTGATGATTTTCTTTTTGTGATTCATCATGTCTTTACTTGGGAGACCATACTAACTCAGAGAATTCATTTAAGTGTAAAATATATATAATTGAAAGACTCAGTGTCAAGATACAATAGATGATTCCCTTTCTAGTCAAGTACTAATCTCAACTTTAAGATACTTTAGAAATAATTAATCTAGGATTCTAGGATTCTCCACAAATATTTATCTAAGGAATACCCCAGACATAATGTAGTAGTGTACACCAGAAGTGTGTGTGTAAGCAACATCACCTTTCTCACAAATGAGAATCCCTTCATTATTCAAAACTAAACTAAGCGAACAAAAACAAATTAAACTAAGAAAACAAGTAAACTAACAAAGAAAAATAACTAAACTAAAACAAACCAAAAATCGAAAGAAGCTACTCTAGCTATGTACAAACTACTCCCATTAAAGGAATCAAGGTTTGAAATAGTGTTTTAGGTACTGCTCGTTGACGGGCAATGAGATGTCTTCTCTGGTTAGGTTTTTCAACCTGAAAGCATTTTCCCCAATTATCTTTGAAATCTGATATGGTCTTGTCGACAGGTTATCAAATTTTTCATGATCCCCTCTCTTCTCATGAGGTTTGTCCCAATATAAGACTAAATCAAAGAATTTGAAGGCTTTCACTATGGCACATTTCTCAAACGATCGTTTGACAATCCCTTGATGATTTGCAAAATTTTCAAGAGCTTTATCTCTCAATTCTTTTAGTAATAGGAGCTGTGAAAGATGAATATGAACTCTCTCTTCCGGGTCTAGGTACTCTTGCATGGATTTGAGTGTTGGAATCCTCAGCTAGATTGGGAAAATGAGGTCTTGTCCATAAACTAGGTGATAGGGAGAAGTTCTCAAATAGTTCTTTGCTCTTTTTCTGTCTGCCCATAGAGAAAACTTGAGTTGAGTATGCCAATCTCTTTGAATTTTCTCTAGTAACTTCTTGATGATATTGAGCAAATTTTGTTCGTGGACTCTGCCAACCCATTACCCTAGGGGTAATAATTTGATGAAAACTTTAGGGTGATTCCATAGTCAAATGCCCAATTGGAAAATTTCAAGGAAGTGAATGCATAACCATTATCACATACTAGAGCATTAGGACATCCAAATCTGGTGATAACCCGTTCTTCTAAAAACTTGATAACTACATTTGTTGTGCAATTTTTCAATGCTTGTGCTTCAGACCATCTAGTGAAATAGTTCATTGCAATCAAAATATACTTATGTTGTGCCGATGATGGTGGGTTTATATTGCCAATAAAGTCAAGGCCCCACATTGCAAATGGTTTCACTTTTGTGATAGGTTGTAGTCGCATTGCAGGACTCTTTTCTCGAGTTGCAGTAATCAAGCAGGTGTAACAAGTCTTGACATGTTCTTATGCATCTTTGAAAATAGAGGGCCAATAGTACCCTGCCTTCAAAATTTGGTAAGTTGTCCCTTGACTCCCTCCATGGACTGATTCTCTTTGCTTCATCATTTCCCACACATCTCAGGTAAATTCCTTCATGTTTCTTCTTGTAGAGCACTGAGCCTTGAAGCATGTAATGTTGGCATTTGAGCCTAAAAGATCGCTTTTGTGTGGGGTTCATCTGTTTAGGATAAGTGTGATTTAACAAATATGAGATAATATCATGATACCACTCATTTGAGGATGTGTCAGTTAGAACATACGTTTCTTGCACAAGGCTAGGTCTATCAATAGCCATGGTCTAAGATAAAGCCTATCCATGGACTAGCTTCATTGACTGTAATTCAATATCATGTTCTTGGATAGTGGTGACCCACTTCCCTCTTCTCTCTCCTAGCTCATATTGCATCAAGAGTATTTTGACAACGTGATTGGGGATGATGGCAAAAAAATTACTTCTAAAGATAGACTGTCTAAACTTTTTGATGGCCTTTACCAAGGCATAAGCCTATTTTTCAATACTAGGGTGTCGCAGTTCTACATCTTTAAGGGGTGAACTCATGAAAGCTACAGGATGTTCATCTTTCTCTTCAGTTCACTAGGTAAGCACACATGAATTCTCTGATGCAAAATATTATAAGTAAAATGGCTTCGTGTAGTCTGGGCTAACTAAGACAAGAGCCTCAACTATAACTTGTAGCTTACTTGATTTCTTTGAAGGCCTTCCTTGCTAGTGGTGTCCATTCCATCTTGGCATCCTTTTTCAACATTTTATTCAAAGGTTTTACTATCTCAACGAAGCCTGTAATAAATTTTTTGACGAAATTGATCTTCTTGAAGAAAGATCTCAACTCTTTTTGACTAGAAGGAAAAGGAATTCTTGAGATAGCTTTTATACACTCAAGATCAATCAAGATTACTTTCTACATGGTCCTCTCTATTCTTTGAGAAGACTGTCAAATCATCCATGTAAATAATTATGCATTTTCCAATTAAGTCTTTGAAAGTGATGTCCATGGCTCTATGAAATGTGGCCCCTGCATTTATCAACCCGAAGGGCATTCTTTTATAAGCAAAGCTTCCCCATTTTGTAGTAGATGCTATTTTTATTTTATCTTCATATTTGACCAACACTTGATTGTATATGGAATATCCATCCAAAAGGACATCATCTGAGATCCATTAATGATTTGTAAGACCTCATCAAGTGATGGTAAAGGATAGTTATCCTTATTTGAGTCTTAGTTCAAATTTTGGAAATCAACACATAATCTAATTTCTGCATTTTTCTTTTAGACGAGAACTAGATTGGCGACCCACATTGAGTGGCACACTGGGAATATAATTCTTGCTGATAATATTTTATTTACCTCTTGTTGAATGAGGGGTTCTAGTATTGGGTTAACCGGCCTTTGGTGTTGTCTGAACGGTCTACTTCCTAGCTTGAGAGGAATTGCATGCGTAATGATGGAAGTGTCATAAGTCTTCAAATATTCATAACTACAGGCTATGGCATTGCTAAACTGTCTTATGTTCTAGATTATACTAGCTCTTTTCTCTGGTGTACAAGCCTTGCCTATACATACATTCTTGATCTCATCTTCGGTTCCCATATTTATCTTTTTGTATTGGTCCCCTTCAATCTTTTGTCTCTTTTCTCCATTGATATGATCTTGATCAAATATTCTTTCCAATCATATCATTCCCCTAGGAATGATGTTTCTCTTTAAATTCAAAACACCATCATCATCAAATTCAGCCTCTTTTGTTCCTTCATCTCCATCAATTATCTATTTCGCGAAGACATCTGAGCTTGTTAATAACTCATGAATGCATTCATCATCATTGAATACTTGAAAATTTGTAACATTATCGAGGATTGATGGTATTAATGATAACTAGCTTATGCCATTCATGGCAAGCGGCTCCAAAGAATTGGCTGCCTGTGCCAAAGAATTTGCCATCTGATTATCTGATCGGTTCACATACTAAATATTGAAAGCATCAAAACCCTCAATAAGATCCCATACTCTATTGTGGTAGCAGAACAATCTCTTATCGTGGCAAATGTATTGTTTTCTTACTTGTTTTATAACCACTTATGAATCTCCAAAAGCTCATAAAATTTTGGCTCCTTTCTTTAGGGCTAGCAGTAATCCATGAATCAGTGATTCATATTTTGTGACATAATTTGTGTAGGGAAATTCTAGTATGTGAGCCTCAAGGTATATTTCTCCTTGTGGACTAGTTAATTCAAAACCAACTCCAGCTCTTTTCTTCAATCTGGATCCATCAAAATTTAAGGTCCAAATTTGTTTTGTTGACTGAGGTGGTAATTGAGCTTGTATCTCGATAGTACTGTGATCACGGTAACCTTGCAATTGATTCACTTCAACATATTTAACTTCCTCTTCCATTATTTGAGAAGATGTTGAAGCTTATATTTTAACAACACGATTACGATGATCTTGCAGTTGATTTATTTTATTACTTTCGAACATCTCGTTCCTTGGACTTTTGTATCTCAGGATCTTGTTTTTGGTCTTTTTTTTAATTCTCAATTTTATCTTCTTCAATTTCTTCAGGATCTTCAAATTATTGAAGCTTTTGACGAGCTTCTTTATGGATTTTTGGCACATTTTGCATGTGAATTCTGAATAAGACGCATCATAGATGTGACACCAATTGGTCAACAATAGCTCATAAATTCTCTTCTTCAATTCTTCTTTTTGGATTACACTTGTCCAAATGAAGACCTTAAAGCTTTCAAATAGTCTTTCGTCTTTATTTTGATCATTTGGTGTGACTACTAGTGCAGGTTTTGATCCCTTTTTAGATTTCTTCTTTCTGGATAATGCGTGTAGTGTTAAGATTTCTTCCACCTTAGTTTTATAAGAACCTAAGTATGTCTCGAGCAATAATATTTCATTGTTAATGTAAGAGCATCCCCAGTTCTTGACAATCTTGCAACAACCAAAAATATTTCCTTTTTAGTTTGTTCCTGTTTTGCAGTTTTAGCATTTCTTTGTGCATTTTCTTGCATTTGCTCACCGAATATTGTAGAGCTGAATTTTGCTTGTGAACATGATTATCTGCCCTATTCCTGAGACGCAAAACGTTTGGATCTTTTTTTGGCAAGTTATTATTTCTAGATTTCAAGACAGTTTTTTGGCTTAGAACACCGGAACCGCTTGGACCTATTTGCTATTGGTGGATCTTGAAGATCCTTTTTGTAGCTTGTGGAGCCCTAGTTCATTTATTTCAATGTTCCTTGGCATGTGGCCAACCTTCCCTTTGTTTCACACTTCATCCTTTGGATTTTTTAGAGGATTCTCTTTGGCGGAGACCGCCTGGTGGTCTTTCAAGTTTCATCATGTTCATCGTTGTTTGATCCCTCTTGGGTCGACTAGATTTCCTTGGATCATATAAATCATTCTGTAATTGAGCATGTATGTAGCAGGACAATGAGCCGAATCTTGTAACCGGATGTTACCGGTGATTTGTAATCAATTTTCATGATCTAATTCATTCAGTTCTGCATTGCCCCCATCATTTTCTCTTGTTTTCCATTGTGTTACTCTTGCTGCCCGGTCTAGATTGATCTCATTGAGGTCCCTCCTAACCAGTGACTGCACCAAGTGGTATCAGAGTGAGTTTTTATTTCAAATATTGCATTGTCTTGAAGATCTTGTTGTGGGGTGGTGGATTGTGGATCCGACTTGCAGTTGCAGAGGACTGGCGTGAAGATGGCTCAAAGAGGAAATAGGAATGGTGGAGTACGTGGGAATGAAAATTTTGCTGTGATAGAAATGTTGAGAGGAATCACAACCCAATTGGAAGCTATTGAGATAGCCCAGAGAAGAGGTCAACACATTGAATATGTGAGCAAAGATGAAGAAGAAAAATCACCGACACAACAAGTAGCAAATCCACCAGTGATTGATCTGGATGAGGAGAGGTTCTTGAAGGTTTGGAGTAGAGCGAACATTAAACCACATTTTACCCCACCAGAGTATGATGGAAAATTGGATTCAGATGAATTAATAGATCAAATCTCAAAGATGGAGAATTATTTTGATTTTGAGAACACCGCAAAAGAACGAAAGGTGAAATATGCCTGTACCCGATTGAAAGGACATGTATATCTTTGGTGGGAAAATTTGCACATTGATAGACAAAGAAGAGGTAAAGAGAAGATCAAATCACGAGAGTGGATGGTTGCCAAGTTGAAATCAAAGTTTATGCCAACTGACTACCAAGTAATTTTATTCCGGAAGTTGCAAAACTTGAAGCAGAAAGAATCAAGTGTGGAGGAGAATATCGAAGCATTTTACAAGTTGAATATTAGATCCGGACATGTCGATGATGAGGTTGAACAAGTTTCAATATATTTGAATGGATTGTGGATGTCCATACAAGATGAACTTAGTTTGATCAAGTTGTAGAGTGTTGAAGAATCTTACCAATATGCCTTGAAAGCAGAACAAAAGACATGAGCAGAGATAGAGAGGTGGAGGTGGAAGGTTTTCCAAGGGAATATTTCAAGGAGGAAGAGGAACTTGTATAGATCAGAATAAGGATAAGGAAGTAAGAAAAGGAGGTAACTCATACTGGAAGGTTGACAAAAATTTCTACCTGAGAAGAGAACTTGATGGTTACTGGAATTAAGGTTTTGGAAAAGATGACAGAAGACAAGATAAGAAAGTTTTTAGAGGGACTTGATTTAAGTGTTGAGGTGAAGGACATCGTGCTTTTGAATGTAAAAAAAAGAAAACTAGGAGAACAATATTAGGATCCGATAAGGACAACTGAGAGGGGGGGGATGAATCAGTTGTGAACCAGTTGTCAATAAATTATAAACCAAATGCAAATTATTCCAACTTAAACTTAATGCCGGTAAACCAAACTTAAGTGTTGGTAAAATAGATTAATAGATATAGTAGTACTAGTTTAACTCTATGCATAAAACAAAAAGAGAAACAACATCCACAACACATAACACAAAGATTTTGACGTGGAAACCTGGTAAGGGAAAAACCATGGTGGGAAACCTTACCCAAAATTAGATGATACTACTGCAGATAGTATGTGTATACAAATGGGGTCTGCATATGCAGAAAGGCCAACTGCCTAGAGCTCACTGCTCAATCACAAAATAGGAGTCACAGTGACTACATAATTGGATGGTTAAATCCAATGATAATGTACTGCTCAAAATAGCATCTCCAATGCTAGATTCAGTACCTGTTAAGCTCTAAACATGAGTGTCAAACACCTTCATAACCTTTTTTCAACCTTCAAATAATGTTTGCGTGATTCGCACAAGGATTTTCTTATTTTTGCTCTTCAATATCCACACACACTCATACCATATCCCATATCCCGATCTTTAATAAGATCTTACAATCATTTATACAAAACCTAAGACCAAATGTATAGGTTGGCTCACTAAAGATATTACAATTAAATCAATAACACATAAGTCTTGATGTGATACAACATGTCGTCTCAATACATTTACCATAATACCCAATCAATAAACCATTTCCATAACGTGCCGTGTTGATCTGGAATACTGGTCCATAACCTAGACCTATTTACCGGTAAAGACAAATCTGTTAACCCATTTAGACCAATAAGAAAAACACCAGATCTAAACTTCCAATCCATGTCTTTGACATAAATAAATGATCTCAAGATGATAACAAGTCATCATCGCTGCCCATGAACCATATAACCTACTGGTGAACACATACCGATGATTGTGCATAAGCCACTAACCATACCAGTGAACCATATTGCCGGTTCAATAGTAAACCAATATAACCATAGTACCAAAACAACAATGTAGACCTCCAAGAAGATATGTGTTGACATCAATGACAAAACCAATGCAACACATGACAAAATCATCCATAATACCAACAATCTCCCCCTTTGGCATTGATGGAAACACTAGATCGAAAAACATCTAAGTGCCCAAATAGAATGCCAAAAACAAATAAACCAACAATCTCCCAAAGGTAGATCAATACAAAGTTCTATAACATAAACATAAACCAAAACTAGAAATACATATATCCAAAAGAGTATATCTCTCCTAGTAGAATGATCATCTCTCCCCAAATACAAAGTTTTTCCATAGATATCTCTCCCCCTTTGATATCAAATGCCAAAGCAGTTAAGAATTCAAAAACATAACATTCTGCCAACTACTCCCCCTGAGAAGTAGCTCTCCTCCATCAAAGCTGGAAAAAGATTTTTCTATTAGTCCCTGCCGGTTTGATGCAAATCTTCATCATCTAAGTCTCTGCCGGTGGGGAAATTACCCCAAGCTGATCTTTGAGATACAAATGTTTCCTTAGGAAAAGGATTTGTAAAGATATTTGCAATTTTCTCTTTAGTATTCACATAAACCAATCTCACTTCATTTGCTTCAACATTCTCTTTTAGAAAATTGTACTTAATAGAAACATGCTTTGTCTTAGAGTGAAATACCAGATTCTTTGATATATCAATTGCTGCTGAATTATCACAACAAATGATTATTGGTTCTTTGTATTTTACCTCTATATCCTTCAACATTTGCTTGATCTATAAAACCTGAGTATAATTAGTTGCTACTGCAACATATTTTGATTCTGCTGTTGATAATGATGTACAAGTCTGTTTCTTGTTGATCCATGAAATCAATATTCTACCAAGAAAGAATGCACCGCTAGTGGTACTCTTTCTGTCATCTACATCTCCTGCCCAATTTGCATCAATGTATGTACACAAATCAAAATTTTCATCTTTAGGATACCATAGACCAAGATTTGTTGTGCCTTGTACGTACTGGAAAATCCTTTTAATTACCGATTCATGATTTTCTTTAGGATTTCTTTGAAATCTTGAAACAATACACACTACATTCATTATATTAGGTTTGGTTTGTGTTAAATATAGTAAACCTCCAATCATAGATTTGTACCTTGTTGGATTAATAGGAGCTGAATCATCCTTTAATGTCATTTTATCAGTTGTAGTCATAGGAGTACTTACCGGTTTGGAATTTTCCATACCAAATTTCTTCAAGAGTTCCTTTAAGTACTTTGTTTGACATATGAATATACCTTTATCTGTTTGTGAAATCTGCATACCTAGAAATTTTTTTTTCTCTCCAATCATAGACATTTCAATTTCTTCCTGCATCTTGTTAGCAAAGTCCTTACATAATCCATCTTCACCTCCAAAAATGATATCATCCACAAAGACTTCAATAACCAAAATATCATCATTGGTAACTTTGTAATACAAGTTGCTATCCGCATTACCTTTTGTGTAACCAAGCTTCAAAAGATATCTATCCAATCTAGCATACGAAGCTCTGGGAGCTTGCTTCAATCCATATAAAACTTTCCTTAACCTGCAAACCCTATCCTTATTATCTGTCAAAGAAAATCCATTACGCTATTCAATGTAAACTTCCTCCTCAAGATATCCATTCAAAAATGAACATTTTACATCCATTTGATAAACTTTATAGTTCTTATGAGCTGCAAATGCAAGAAATAGTCTAACTACCTCAATTGTGGTTACCAGTGCAAAGGTTTCATTATAATCAATTCCTTATTTCTATGAATAACCTTTACAAACTAATCTTACTTTGTTCCTTATTACTTCACCATCTTCATTAAGTTTATTCCTAAATACCCATTTAGTTCCAATTACATTTTTGTCTTTAGGCCGAGGAACTAATGTCCAAGTATTATTCTTTTCAATTTGTTCTAATTCATCTTCCATTGCTTTGAATATCTTGAATCTTCCAAAAACTTCTTATTTCTCCTCGAGAAAAGTAACCCAACACATTCTAGAATAAAAATCAATTATTAGCATAAAGTATCTATCTCCTTGTAGACTTCTTGTTCTTGCTGGACCACATAAATCAATATGAATTAAATCAAGAATATCATTGGATTTCTTAGTAATTCTCTTAAATGTTGTTCTAACTTGCTTTCCCATTTGACATTCCTTACATACCGGATTTTGAGGTTTCACAATCTTAGGTAAATCCCTTACTGCCTTAGTTCAACTAATCTTTACAATGCAATCAAAATTCACATGACAAAGTCTTTTATGCCATAACCAACTTTCATCAATATGTGCAATCAAGCATCTCTTATCACTGATATTCAAGTGAGAGATATTGCCTTTAGTCTGATTGCCGGTTGCAATCTCCAATCCAGTATTATTTATGATTTTGCATTTTCCATTCTTGAATTGTAATTGAAATCCTTTTTCAACTAACTAACCAACACTCAAAAAATTATGCTTTAAACCTTCTACATAATAAACATTGTCAGTATTATGCTTACCATCCAAAGATATAGTGCCTCTTCCTTTGATTAAACACATTTATCATCTCCAAACCTTACTAGACCTCCATGAATTTCCTGAAAAGATAAGAATTTGCTTTTGTCACCATTCATATGATGAGAGAATCCACTATCTATAATCCATTCATCATTTTCTTCAATTTTTGCTGCCAGTGCCTGCTCTACCAGTTTGACAATGGGTGCCGGTTGATCTTCTTTTATTGCAACAAAAGCCCATCCGCTATCTGCTGGATCTTCATCTGAATCATCTGTAACACCTTCATCTGCATAGTAACATGACTTATCTCTATTTTTCTTAAATCTATATCTCTGATATTCAGGGTTAGGCTTATATGTTATTTTTGCTTCCTCCCTTAGTCTTGCGTGTCTATCAGGACATATAGAAGCCATATGACCAACTTTATTGCAATTAAAACATTTTAAAGGTGCTTTACCTTCATACTTACTTCCTGGTGGACCTTTAGGCATCTTCCTTGCAAAATAGTGCTTCAAGTTCTTCATTTTCTCTCCTCATATATTCAAGTTCTTTTGCATAAAGTGCTTTCTAATCAATTTTGTCAGATGACGATGATGTTGATACCGATGATGATGCTTTGAAAGCTAAATCAGTCTTTACAGTAGCAACAAGACCAAATTCCTCAAGCTCAAATGTTGAAAGTTTTCCAACCAAAGTATCTCTAGAAA
The DNA here is from genome assembly GCF_030272615.1 of Cryptomeria japonica. Taxonomy (NCBI): domain Eukaryota; kingdom Viridiplantae; phylum Streptophyta; class Pinopsida; order Cupressales; family Cupressaceae; genus Cryptomeria; species Cryptomeria japonica. Next base: position 378,689,863 of record NC_081413.1, read on the forward strand.
CTGAAGTATTAGGCATTGTTCTCATTTCATTAATAGTAGTCACTTTCATTTTGTAAGCTGGCAGCAATGCTCTTAAAACTTTAGACACAATTTAATTTTCACTTAAGGATCCTCCACAACATTGTATTCCTAAAACAATTTCACTAACTCTTTCCATAAATGCATAAATTCTTTCATCTTCTTCCATTTTTTATATTTTCATACCTAACCTGGTAACATTCCAATTTTGCAATCTTGACAATGGTATCTCCTACATTCAGTGTTTCCAGTTTATCCCAAATAGCTTTAGCAGTAGATTGGTTTGATAATCCCATGATTTGTTGATCTGATAATATGCTCATAAGTGCTTCTCTTGCTTTGCAATCATTGTCCATGTCCTTAGCCAATTTTGGTGGATGAGGTTGATTCAAAATAGGAGCAACATAGCCATTCTTTATAGCATCACATATATCTCTTCCAATATAGTTCATATGTGTTTCCATTTTGATCTTCCATATACCATAGTTAGTTCCATCAAGCTTTAGACTGTCCTTCCTGAAAATATTTGTTGTCATAGGATCTCCTCAAGCTGTTAGGCTTCTGCAAAAAGAAGACTTAGCTCTGATACTAATTGTTAGGATCTGGGAAGGACAACTGAGGGGGGGGGTGAATCAGTTGTGAACCAGTTTTCAATAAATTATAAACCAAATGTAAATTATTCCAACTTAAACTTAATGCCGGTAAACTAAACTTAAGTGCCGATAAAACAAATTAACAAATATAGCAGTACTAGTTTAACTTAATGCATAAAACAAAAAGAGAAACAACATCCACAACACATAACACAAAGATTTTGACGTGGAAACCCGGTAAGGAAAGTGGGAAACCTTACCCACAATTAGATGATACTACTACAGATAGTATGTGTATACAAATGGGGTCTGCACATGTAGAAAGGCCAACCTTCTAGAGTTCACTGCTCAATCACAAAATAGGAGTCACACTGACTACACAATTGGATGGTTAAATCCAATGATAATGTACTACTCAAAATAACATCTCCAATGCTGGATTCAGTACCGATTAATCTTTGAACATGAATGTCAAACACCTTCATAACCTTCCTTCAACCTTCAAATAATATCTGCATGATTTGCACAAGGATCTGCTTATTTTTGCTCTTCAATATCCACACACACTCATACCATATCCCATATCTCGATATTCAATAAGATCTTACAATCATTTATACAAAATCTAAGACCAAATGTATAGGTCATCTCACTAAAGATATTACAATTAAATTAATAAGACATAAGTCTTGATGCGATACAACATGTTGGCTCAATACATTTACCATATTACCCAATCAATAAACCATTTCCATAATGTGCCATGCTGATCTGGAATACCAGTTGATAACCTAGACCTATTTGCTGGTAAAGACAAATTTGTCAACCTGATTAGACCAATAAGAAAAACACTAGATCCAAACTTCCAATACATGTCTTCGACATAATCAAATGATCTCCAGATGATAACAAGTCATCATCGCTATCAGTGAACCATATAACGTGCTGGTGAACACATACTAGTGACTGTGCATAAGCCACTAACCATACCGATGAACCATATTGCTGGTTCAATAGTAAACCAATATAACAATAGTACCAAAACAACAATGTGGACCTCCAATAAGATAAGTGTTGACATCAATGACAAAACTAAGGCAACACATTATGAAGTCATCCATAATACCAACAAACAACATTGGTAGAAGAAAGCCCCACCGGATCAACTAACAAACCAGAAGAAAGAGAACTGTTAATTATGAGGAGAGTTTTGTGTCATATTGGAGAAGATGAAGAGCCCTTGTAGAGGAGAAATTTGTTCAAGACCAGATGTAAGGTATCAGGTAAGTATTGTAAAGTAGTTGTTGGTATTATGGATGACTTCGTCATGTGTTGCATTGGTTTTGTCATTGATGTCAACACTTGTCACCAATATATTTTCACTAGCAGGTTATATGGTTCGTCGACAGCGATGATAACTTGGAGATTATTTGGCTATGTTGAAGACATGGACTGGAAGTTTGGATTTAGTGTTTTGCTTATTGGTCTAATTGGGTTGACAGATTTGTCTTTACCGACAGATAGGTCTAGGTTATGGACTGGTACTCTAGATCAACACGAAATGTTATGGAGATGGTTTATTGATTGGATAATATGGTAAATGTATTGAGTCAACATGTTGTATTGCATCAAGACTTATTTGTAATTGATTTTAATTGTAATATCTTTAGTGAGCCGACCTATACATTTGGTCTTAGGTTTTGTATATATGATTGTAAGATCTTATTGAAGATCAGGATATAGGATCATGGTATGAGTGTGTTTGAATATTGAAGAGCAAAAAATAAGCAGATCCTTGTGTGAATCATGCAGACATTATTCGAAGGTTGAAGGAAGGTTATGAAGGTCTTTAATACTCATGTTCATAGTTTAAACTGGTACTGAATCTAGCATTACAGATGCTATTTTGAGCAGTACATTATCATTGGATTTAACCAGCCAATTGTGTAGTCAGTGTGACTCTTATTTTATGATTGAGAAGTAAGCTCTAGGTGGTTGGCCTTTCTACATGTGTAGACCCCATTTGTATACACTTACTATCTACAGTAGTATCATTTGATTGTGGGTAAGGTTTCCAACCATGTTTTTTCCCTTACTGGGTTTCCACATCAAAATCTCTGTGTCATATGTTGTGGATGTTGTTTCTCTTTATGTTTTATGCATTAAATTAAACCTGTACTACTATAACTATTAATCTATTTTACCGACACTTAAGTTTGGTTTACCAACACTAAATAATTTTCATTTGGATTATAATTTATTGACAACTGGTTCACAATTGATCCACCCCTCCTCTCAGTTGTCCTTCCTGGTTCCTAACAATTGGTATTAGAGCCAAGTCCTCTTTTTATAGAAGCCTAACAACTTGAGGAGATCCTATGGCAACAAATATTTTCAAGAAGGACAGTCCGAAGCTTGATGGAACTAACTATGGTATATGGAAAATCAGAATGGAGACACATCTAAACTATATTGGAAGAGATATATGTGATGTTACAAAGAATGACTATGTTGCTCCTATTCTAAATCAACCTCATCCACCAACATTGGGTAAGGACTTGGACAATTATTGCAAAGCAAGAGAAGCACTTCTGAGCGCATTATCAGATCATCAAATCATAGGATTATCAGACCAATCTACTGCTAAAGCTATTTGGGATAAACTAGAAACACTGAATGAAGGAGATACCATTATCAAAATTACAAAACTAGAATGTTACCGGGTCAGGTATGAAAATTTTAAAATGGAAGAAGATGAAATAATTTCTGCATTGATGGAAAGAGTTAATGAACTTTTTTTAGGAATACAATATTGTGGAGTATCCTTAAGTGAAGATGAAATCATGTCTAAATATTTAAGAGCATTGCCACCGGCTTACAAAATGAAAGTGACTGCTATTAATAAATTAAGAACAATGCCTAATACTTCAGTTTCTAGAGATACTTTGGTTGGAAAACTTTCAGCATTTGAGCTTGAGGAATTTGTTCCTGTTGCTACAGTAAAGACTGATTTAGCTTTCAAAGCAGCATCATCATCATCAACATCATCATCATCTGACAAAAATGATTGGAAAGCACTTTATGAAAAAGAACTTGAAGATATGAGGAGAGAAAATGAAGAACTTGAAGAACTTGAAGCACTATTTGCAAGAAAAATGCTGAAAGGTCTAGCAGGAAGTAAGTATGAAGGTAAAGCACCTTTCAAATGTTTTAAATTGCAATAAAGTTGGTCATATAGCTTCTAGATGTCATGATAGACATGCAAGACTAAGGGAGGAAGCAAAAAGATCATATAAGCCTAACCCTGAATATCAGAGATACAAATTTAAGAAAAATAGAGATAAGTCATGTTACTATGTAGATGAAGGTGTTACAGATGATTTAGATGAAGATCCAATAGATAGCGAATGAGATTTTGTTGCAATAAAAGAAGATCAACCGACACCTATTGTCAAATCGGTAGAACAGGCACTGGCAGCAAAAATTGAAGAAAAGGATGAATGGATCATAGATAGTGGATGCTCGCATCATATGACTGGTGATAAAAGAATATTATCATCTTTTCAGGAAATTCATGGAGGTCTAGTAAGGTTTGGAGATGATAAAGCTTGTTTAATCAAAGGAAGAGGCACTATATCTCTGGATGGTAAGCATAACACTGACAATGTTTACTATGTAGAAGGCTTAAAGCATAATCTTTTGAGTGTTGGCCAGTTAGTTGAAAAAGGATTTCAATTACAATTCAAGAATGGAAAATGCAAGATCATAAATAGAACTAGATTGGAGATTGCAACCAGTAATCAAACTAATGGTAATATCTTTCACTTGAATACCAGTGATAAGAAATGTTTGATTGCACACATTGATGAAAGTTGGTTATGGCATAAAAGACTCTGTCATGTGAATTTTGATTGCATTGTAAAAATCAGTTCAACTAATGTAGTAAGGGATTTACCTAAGATTGTGAAACCTCCTACTTTGGTATGTAAGGAATGTCACATCTGAAAGCAAGTTAGAACAACATTTAAGAGCATTACTAAGAAATCTAATAATATTCTTGATTTAATTCATACTGATTTGTGTGGTCCAACAAGAACAAGAAGTCTACAAGGTGATAGATACTTTATGCTAATAATTAATGATTATTGTAGAATGTGTTGGGTTACTTTTCTCAGGGAGAAATCAGAAGCTTTTGGAGGATTCAAGATATACAAGGCAATGGCAGAGAATGAAACCAACAAGAAAGTCAAATGTTTGAGATCAGATCAAGGAGGAGAATTTACATCTAGAGAATATAATGCATTCTATGAAGTGAATGGAATCAAAAGACAACTATCAGTACCCCAGACACCCCAGCAAAATGGAGTTTTGGAAAGGAAGAACAAAAATATTCTGGATGCAGCAAGAACCATGTTAATGGAAGCAAATTTACCTTATGTGTACTGGAGAGAAGCAGTGAATACAATGGTTTATAATTTCAACAGAGTTCACATCAAAAGTGAAACTGGTAAGACTCCTTATGAACTGTGGTTTTGTCATATTCCTACTCTTAAGTATTTCAAAAAATTTGGAAGCAAATGTTATATTAGAAGAGATGAGTATATTGGAAAATTTGATCCTAGAAGTGATGAAGGAATATTTCTTGGTTATTCATCTAAAAGCAAGGCATATATATGCTATAATAAAAGGTTACAAAAAATCATTGAGAGTACTAATGTGAAGATAGATGAACACTTTAGAGGAGATTCAAGATCTGTAGAGCCGACAGTTGAAATGATTATAAATGAACCGACATAGGTTGCACCGGTACAAAGTAAAGACCCAGTCACACCGGCATCATCAGAAAACTCAATAGTGACTGAAGAACAACATCATGTAAGTGGAAATCAGAACAAACCCAGGTATGTAAGATTGAATCATTCAGAGAATTAGATAATTGGAAACAAGAATCAAGGTGTTATGACTAGAGGAAGATTGGCAAATGAAGAGGTATGTTTAATTTCTCAAGTTGAACCAACATCTTTTATTGAAGCATGTCAGGATGAACATTAGATAAAAGCAATGGAAGATGAATTATAACAAATTGAAAAGAATAACACTTGGACATTAGTTCCCCGGCCTAAAGACAAAAATGTAATTGGAACTAAATGGGTATATAGAAATAAACCTAATGAGAATGGTGAAGTAATCAGGAACAAAGCAAGATTAGTTTGTAAAGATTATTCACAGAAAGAAGGAATAGATTATAATGAAACCTTTGCACCGGTAGCCAGAATTGAGGCAGTTAGACTATTTCTTGCATTTGCAGCTCATAAGAATTATAAAGTTTATCAAATGGATGTAAAATGTACATTTTTGAATGGATATATTGAGGAGGAAGTTTACATTGAACAACCTGATGGATTTTCTTTGACAAATAATAAGGATATGGTTTGCAGGTTAAGGAAAGCTTTATATGGATTGAAGAAAGCTCTTTGAGCTTGGTATGCTAGATTGGATAAATATCTTTTGAAGCTTGGTTATACAAAAGGTAATGCTGACAACAATTTGTATTACAAAGTTACCAATAATGATATTTTGGTTATTGAAGTATTTGTGGATGATATCATTTTTGGAGGTGAAGATGGATTATGTAAGGACTTTGCTAACAAGATGCAAGAAGAATTTGAAATGTCTATGATTGGAGAGATAAATTTTTTTCTAGGTTTGCAGATTTCACAAACAGATAAAGCTATATTCATATGTCAAACAAAGTACTTGAAGGAACTGTTGAAGAAATTTGGTATGGAAAATTCCAAACCGGTAAGTACTCCTATGACTACAACTGATAAATTGACATTGAAGGATGATTCAACTCCTATTAATCAAACAAGATACAAATCTATGATTGGAGAATTACTGTATTTAACACAAACAAGACCTTATATAATGAATGCAGTGTGTATTGTTTCAAGATTTCAAAGCAATCCTAAAGAAAATCACGAATTAACAGTTAAAAAGGATTTTCTGGTACCTACAAGAACAATAAATCTTGGTTTATGGTATCCTAAAGATGAAAATTTTGATTTATGTGCATACACCGATGCAAATTGTGTAGGAGATGTAGATGATAGAAAGACTACCACTGGCGGTGCATTCTTTCTTGGCAAAAGATTGATTTTATGGATAAGAAAGAAGTAGACTTGTACATCATTATCAACAACAGAATCAAAATATTTTGCAGCAACAACTAATTGTACTCAGGTATTATGGATCAAGAAAATGTTGAAGGATATAAAGTTAAAATGAAAAGAACCAATAATCATTTATTGTGATAATTCAACAACAATTGATATATCAAAGAATCCAGTATTTCACTCTAAGACAAAGCATGTTTCTATTAAGTATAATTTTCTGAAAGAGAATGTTGAAGCAAATGAAGTGAGATTGGTTTATGTGAATACTAAAGAGAAAATTGTAGATATCTTTACAAATCCTTTGCCTAAGGAAACATTTGAATATCTCAGAGAGCAGCATGGGGTAATTTCCCCACCAGCAGAGACTTGAATGATGAAGATTGACATCAAACCGACAGGGACTAACAAAAAAATCTTTTTTCGGCTTTGATGAAGGAGAGCTACTTCTCAGGGGGAGTAGTTGGCTGAATGTTATGTTTTGAATTCTTAACTGCTTTGGCATTTGATGTCAAAGGGGGAGAGATATCTATGGAAAAACATTATACCTTGAGGGAGAGATATACTCTTATATATGTATTTTTGGTTCTGGTTTCTGTTTCTGTTACAAAAATTTGTATTGATCTATCTTTGGGAGATTGTTGGCTTATTGGTTTTTGGCATTCTGTTTATGGCACTTAGATGTTTGTCCATCTAGTGTTGCCGTCAATGCCAAAGGAGGAGATTATTGGTATTATGGATGACTTCGTCATGTGTTGCATTGGTTTTGTCATTGATGTCAATACTTGTCTTCTTGGAGGTCTACATTGTGTTCACCGGTATGGTTAGTGGCTTATGCACTGTCATCGGTATATGTTCACCAACAGGTTAGATGGTTCACCGACAGTGATGATAACTTGGAGATCATTTGGCTATGTCAAAGACATGGACTGGAAGTTTGGATTTGGTGTTTTGCTTATTGGTCTAATCGGGTTGATAGATTTGTCTTTATCGGTAGATAGGTCTAGGTTATGGACCGGTACTCCAGATCAGCATGGCACGTTATGGAGATGGTTTATTGATTGGATAATATGGTAAATGTATTGAGCCGACATGTTGTATCGCATCAAGACTTATTTGTAATTAATTTTAATTGTAATATCTTTAGTGAGATGACCTATACATTTGGTCTTAGGTTTTGTATATATGTTTGTAAGATCTTATTAAAGATCGGGATATAAGATCATGGTATGAGTGTGTTCGAATATTGAAGACTAAAAATAAGAAGATCCTTGTGCGAATCACACAAACATTATTCAAAGGTTGAAGGAAGGTTATGAAGGTGTTTAACAGTCATGTTCAAAGCTTAAATCGGTACTGAATCCAACATTGCAAATGCTATTTTGAGTGGTACATTATCACTGGATTTAACCATCTAATTGTGTAGTCAGTGTGACTCGTATTTTGTGATTGAGCAGTGAGCTCTAGGCGGTTGGCCTTTTTGCATATGCAAACCTCATTTGTATACTTACTATTTATAGTCGTATCATCTGATTGTGGGTAAGGTTTCCCACCATGGTTTTTCCCTTACCGGGTTTCCACGTCAAAATCTCTGTGTCATATGTTGTGGATGTTGTTTCTCTTTATGTTTTATGCATTAAATTAAACCGATACTGCTATAACTGTTAATATGTTTTACCGACACTAAATAATTTGTATTTGGATTACAATTTATTGACTACTGGTTCACAACTGATTCACCCCCCCTCTCAGTTGTCCTTCCCGTTTCCTAACAGTAGTCATTGATAGTGGTAGTTCGGATAATCTTATTTCAGAAGAAATGGTGTATAAATTGAAGTTGGAAATGTTGAACACCCTAAGCATTATCAGATAACATGGATTCAGGATGATCATAAATTGTTAGCAAGTGAGTAATGCTTGGTGAAATTGAAAATTGGAAATTATCATGATGAAGTTTTATGTGATATTATGCCTATGGATATTTGTCACCTTTTATTGGGTAGAGCTTGGTAGTTTGATAGACAGACAATACATGATGGAAGAAAGAACATATATAATATTGTAGCAAATGGGATGAAACAAACCTTATTACCCTTGGAGGAGCTCCTGAAGAGTGAAGTCTATATGAATGCCAAAATTTGTTTGGTGGATGGAATGAGACATGAGAATGTATGTTTTTCCTTAGTTCCTAAGAAGAATGAGAAGCTGGAGTATGATGAAAAACAGTCAGAGGAGATAAAAGAGTTGCTGACAGAGTACAAGGACATCATTTTAGATAATGTACCTGATGGATTACTACCTGTGAGGAGTATCAGTCATTGTATGGACCTAATTCTTGGAGCTAGTTTACTTAACAAAGTTGAACATTAGATGACACTGATAGAGAATGAAGAGTTGGATAGAAAAGTACAGGAATTGTTGAAGAAAGATTTGATCAGAGAAAGTTTGAGTCCCTGTGTAGTACCAACAAGATTAGCACCTAAGAAGAATGGAGAATGGAGGATGTGCATTGATTCTAGAGCAATAAACAAGATCATAGTGAAATACCAGTCTAGGATGGATGACATAATGGATTATTTGAGTGAATCCAAATACTACACAAAGATGGACTTGAAGAGTGGATATCATCATATCAGAATCAGAGAAGGAGATGAGTGGAAGACAACATTCAAGACAAATGAGAGATTGTATGAATGGTTGGTGATTCCTTTTGGGTTGACTTATGCACCAAGTACTTTCATGAGGTTGATGAATGAGGTACTCAAGATATTCTTAGGTAAGTTTGTTATTATATATTTGGATGATATTCTGATTTTCAATAAAACAAAAGAGGAGGTTTTTTTGCATTTAGGGCAAGTTTTGTAATGGTTGAGAGAGGAGAAGTTGTTGATAAATCTTAAGAAGTGTACTTTCATGAAGGAAGAGTTGGCCTATTTGGGATTTGTAATATCTGGAGATGGATTGAAGATGGACCGTGAGAAGGTAAGAGTAATTGTTGAATGGCCTACACCAGAAAGCATTGGAGAGGTAAGATCATTCCATGGATTTCTAGTTTCTACCATAAGTTTATCAAAAAATTTAGTTTAGTTTGTAGCCCTATGACTGAGACAATGAGAGGAGATAGGAAAGAATTCAAATGGACAATCAAAGCAAATAAGAGTTTTGAATTATTGAAGCAAAAGGTCACTGAGCAACTTGTGTTAGCTTTACCAGATTTTAAAAAAGTATTTCAAGTGGATTGTGATGCAAGTGGGAATGCAATTGGAGCCGTGTTAAGTTAGGAAGGGAGAGAAGTAACTTATTTCAGTGAGAAGTTGAATGATGCAAGAAGGAGATATTTGATGTATGATCAAGAATTTTATACCATAGTTCAAGAGTTGAAGAAGTGGAGACATTACCTATTGCCTAAGGAATTTGTGTTGTATACTGATCATCAAGCCTTATAGTATTTAAATAGTCAGAGTAAGTTGAATCAGAGACATATGAGATGGGTAGAATTTTTGTAGAGTTACACCTTTATGTTGAAGCATAGGAGTGGAAAGTCAAACAAGGTTCCTGATGCATTGAGTAGAAGGAGGAATTTGCTGACAAAAATGAGAGTGACAATATTAGGATTTGAGGAGTTGAAGACCTTGTATGATGATGACCTGGATTTTGCAGAACCTTGGAAAGACTATAGAGCATTGGTTATGGTAGATCAAAGTCAGAGGCTAGATTATTTCATTCAGGATGGGATGTTATTCAGAGGAGTTTAGTTGTGTATACCCAAGAGTTCTATGAGGGAGAATCTGATAAAGGAGAAGCATAGTGGAGGATTAGCCGAACATTTTGGTGTTGACAAAATAATGGCATTGGTGAGTGAACATTACTTTTGGCCTTAGATTCATAAGGATGTTAGGAAATTTGTGCAAAGTTATAGAGTTTGTCAAGTTGCAAAATGTAGTAGTCAGAATGTGGGATTGTATACACCTTTGACAGTACCAGAGAGACCTTGGGAGGATATAAGCATGGATTTCACTTGGATTGCCTAAGGCACATAGAGGGAATGATTCTATATTTGTGGTGGTAGATATATTCTCAAAGATGGCTCATTTCAGACCTTGTAAGAAAATATTAGATGCAGTGCATGTAGTTGACTTATTTTTCAAGGAGGTAGTGAGATTACTTGGATTACCTAAGAGAATAGTTTCAGACAGAGACACTAGGTTTGATGTTTATTTTTGGAGAACACTTTGGAAGAAGATGAAAACAAATTTGGAATTCAGTTCTACTTTTCACCCATAGACTACTGGACAGACAGAGGTAGTAAACAAAAGCTTAGGAAATTTGTTGAGATGCTTAGTTGGAGAGAATACTGAAAGTTGGGATTTGATCCTTGCACAAGAAGAGTTTGCCTACAATAATTCAGTGAACAAGAGTACCAGAAGAACACCTTTTAAGATTATTACCGGAGCACACCCTAGAGGTATATCAGAATTGAGGGATATCAGTAATGAAGAAAAGAGGAGTGCAAAGACAAAAGAGTTTGTAGATCACATGAAGGCCTTACATATTCAGGTTAAGAAACATTTAGAATAAATGAACATCAAGTAAAAGGAGAAAGTAGATGAGAAGAGAAGACATAAGGAATTTGAAGCTGGCAATGAAGTGATAGTGTATCCGAGAAAAGAAAGATTTCTAGTTGGAACATATAACAAGTTGCAGATGAGGAAGTTTGGACCTTGCAAGATCTCGAGGAAATTCAGTTTCAGAAATGCATATGAAGTGGAGCTATCAGATAGTTTGAGGATTTCACCTATATTCAACATTGCAGATCTACATCAGTACCATGAATCAAAATTCAGTGAAGATAGTATTGCAAACTTGGAGAAGCAATTTCCCGAGAAGGAACCAAATTAGAGTGAAGACATTTTGGATAGTAGGATTGAGCGTAGTACTCAGAGTATTTAGTAAAAAGAGTATCTTGTAAAATGGAAGGACAAAGGTCAATTGAAGATTCATCTTAGATTTCTCAGGTAGAGGTGGACCACCTTGGTTTTCCTCTGACCTGAGAAAAGTGAGGGACTCACTTTTTTTTTACAACCCCAGATGTCTGATGCAAGAGCATCCCCAATTCTTGGTAATCTTGCATCAACCAAAAACATTTCCTTTTCAGTTTGATCCTATTTTGGAGTTTCAATATTTCTTTATGCTTTTTCTTGCATTTGCTCACCGGATCTTGCGGAGCTAGATTTTTCTTGTGAATGTGATTATTTGCCCTATTCCTGAGCTGCGAAATGTTTGAATCTTTTTCCGGCAAGTTATTGCTTCCAGATTCTAAGACATTATTCTAACTTAGGACACTGGAATTGCTTGGACCTATTTGCTATTGGTGAATCTTGCAGATACTTTTCATAGCTTTTGGAGCCCTTGTTCATTAATTTTTATGTTCCTTGGCATGTGGCCGACCTTCCCTTTATTTTGCAATTCATCATTTGGATTTTTCGGAGGATTCTGTTTGGTAGAGGTTGACCTGGTGGTCTTTCATGTTTCATCATGTTCATCATTGTTTGATCCCTCTTGTGCAGACCGGCTCTCCCTGGATCATATAAATAATTATAATTGAGCATTAGAAATCATTCCAAAAAGTATAGAAGATATACCTTGGGATTTAGAGGTCTGGAGTTGACCGATTCTGTAATTGAGCATGTATGTAGTAGGCCAGTGAGCTGAATCTTGTAACTAGAAGTTACTGGTGATTTGTAATCTATTTTCACGATCTAATTCGTTTAGTTTTGCATTGCCCCCATCATTTTATCTTGTTTTCCATTGTGTTACTCTTGCTGCCCAGTCCAGATCAATCTCATTGAGGTCCCTCCTAACTAGTGATTGCACCAATTGTTTTCCCATATTCAATGATCATTAATTTGAGCTTTAGTGTACTATCAATCTATTGGTTAACATATTTATCTTGTCTTAATTTTATTTTGATTCACTCGTGTTGTCCTTATTTATTGAAAGACAAATTGAACAAAAAATTGGGTAAATTTATGAAGAATGTACCCTCTACATAAGGGTGCAACTTCTTGTATAATATTCAATGAATTTATTTAAAATTCTAACTTCACTTTTAACCAGAAAGAGAGCAAAGGAATTCAAATTCATAAGTCAACACCACATGAATGCTATAAAGACCAAAATTATGTATGCAAACTCACAAGCTTACAACTAAATTAGCTTCACTTCTCAGAAATTTTCCTCTTAATACAGATTTGATCAAGTCTCTCTCATGTCTCATAGAACAAGGGGGATCAAAACATCTGTGCAAAATCAGCAAAAGACCTACTCATTAAATTAATTCACAAACTTATGAAACTGAAATAACCAAAGAAGCAACAAATGCTGCATAAACGAATATATATCTCAATAGAGATTTTCTATTCACATTCAAACACACATATTTGAAAGCTACAAAACAAGTATCATTCTATTAATTGATAAAATGGCTTCCTTGAAAATTCAACACATTTCATAAGAAAACTAAGTTTGATAATCTATATCATCACCAAAATTTCTCGGACCCTATCAAAGTCAAGAAAATCAATTTATATAGCCACAACCTGGCTAACAGGTCACATGGGAAACACATAAAACAAACCTGTTTTGCCCCACAAATTAAGAGAAACCAATGTTTAAATAGGAAAATAAAACTATTTTCACAACTAACAATTGAAAAGAGACATTCTAGCATAGAATATTCGTAAGCAGTTTTGATAACTACTTTCTTCTTCCAATCCACATAAGCAATGACAAAGTGTTGAATGATTGTGCTATGCGGTAGCCCCACGTGTGTCATTCTTTGCTTCAATACTTCCTTTTCATGGCGTATTTGTGCTACTTTATCTGAATGTTCACCTAGGTTCTTAATGCACAAGAAAATAAGTGATTCCGTTTTAGACACGAGGCTCAAATAATTTGAAATCAAGCCCTTGGCTTCCTTGATGCGATTGATTTTCTCTTCTAATGACCCTGTTATGACCTGTTGTCCCATATTTGACATACCCAAAATTTGAACTTCAAATTGGTCCCAATGTTGAATGAAGACCCAAATGTGTGTCTATGCGTAATGAATGAGCACGTGATCCAAGGTCGTTGCTAGTAAAAATATGAAAAATGGGTGAATTTTGGAAATTACCAAGAATTAAGGGAAATCACTTTATAGACATGTTCTTAGCATCATTTTGTGTCATGTGGCCAATTTTTGCCTGAACCCAGTTCATAGTTTATCATATATTAAACTTTCAAATTTTGATGTCCCTCGCCCAAAAATGATTAAAATATCTCATACTAGGTATCTTCACGAGGAATAAATGATGATGTTTTCTCTTTTCCCTACCATCAACATGTGTTTCAAATTTCAGAGCTTAATTCCTTTCCGTTTGAAAGTTATGGCCATTTTTCCTAAGTTTGGGCATTAAATTGAAAATATTTAAATTATTTTTCAAAAAATAATTTAATGTTTTAAATTGTTTTAATATTGTGGTCATTTGTGAGAAAAAGTTGTCTAAAAACGTAATTTTCATTTTTCTTTTATTTTCCTCCATGGTCGATGGTTTCTAAAGGTCAAGGTCATAGTCTTTGAAAGAAATGGTTAAATATGCTCCATTTTCGAGAATTTTTAACCCATATTCATAACCTCAAAAAGAAAAAAGGTTAAGAATGCTCCAAAATAGATCATTTCTAACCTTATTTCCTAACCTTGTGTGGGCCTGCTTTGTCAAGAAGCAAAATACCAGTGTGCTTTGTTCCTCAGAAATTGTAAGGTACCTTCTTCAGAATTAAGGTTGGCGACTTTGTCTGAAAGATCAAATTTAGAACAATGGTTTGGTACAAAGGAAAGTTGGAAAGTGACAGTGAAAGTGACGATGAAGACTATTTGTATCAGAAGAAGCAACTTCCTGATGAGCCCACACAAGTCTAATTCTTGAAGAGCTTTAATGGTGGCATTAAGTTTACTCCTAATAAGATTCATCCCTCTTTATGTCAAGTGTTGCAAGATATTGTAGAAAAGGATGGAAAGGAGAACGGTTTTCTTGCTTGTGATCATTTACCCAAATCAACAACAATCAAGAAAGATGAAGGAAAAAGTGATCTTTCTCCTATACCAGTTGCTGAAAAGAATCAAAGTCTTGATAATCCTGAACAAGTCAACTTCTTGAAAAGTTTCTACATTGGAAAGAAACTTGATCCTCATAAAATTAATCCTTCTCTACTCCAGACTCTGCAAAAGATTGAGGAAAAAGATGGAAGAGAGAACCAAATTTTTTCTCATGATTGTATTCTTGAATCAACAATGGATAATAATGCTCATTCTCCTCCACCTATTTCTCAACAAAATCAGATTCTTAATGATATAAAATCGATCAAGTTTTTGAAAAACTTATATGGAAATAGACATCTTGATCCTGCTAAGGTGAACCCTTTGTTGCTTCAAAAGCTGCAAAAGATTGAACAAAAAGATGAGAATGAGAATCATTTTCTCATTGATATATATTCTTGTGAGAAAAGTAATGAAAGGAGCTCATTAGAATGTGTATATGCAGAAGAACATGAAGTCACATCTACTTGTAAGGATACATGTCAAGAGAAAGATCTAAAGGTGAGTGAGATAGAGAAAGAAGATTGCATTGAAAAATGCCATGAGCACTATGAAGATTGTCATAGCAAAGAAAAGTTCTTCTATCAACTTGAAAATAAAGAGCTAGAAGATGATGAATCAAATTCTTTTCAGACATGCATATAGCCAAAGCTTGAAGAAGATGATGAAGAAAAAGCATCCCAAGATTAAACTCAAGTAGTCTTTATTCCCAGTTTGTTTTCAATGCTTCAGATGATGACTTTCTTTGTGGAGAAGACGTTCCTATTATTCCATCGCCAATTAATGGAAATGACAGTAGCATTGATGATGTCAAAGTTTTAGTAACTTTTGAGCACACTAATACATTTGGGGTCAAATTCCGACGGACAAGGAGCATTGTGTGAAAATTTGATTTTCTAAAAAAAAATGCCCGTGTTCGTCGGAATTCCGACGACCTCGGGCATTTTATTAAAAAAAAAAAACACAATGCATTTTCATTTTGAAAGCAAACCAAAGCAAGTGGCGACCGTCTTGCCTCCCTGCCCCCCCCACCGGAGCGATCTCTGCACAAGAAAGGTAAGGTTTTTTTTGCAATCAAAGGAACTCTTTGTTTTTCAATGAAGGGAAACTAATTTTTTTTCACAATCAAGGGCAAATGGTTTTTTTTTGCAAATTAATCTATTTTGTGCATATCCTATGATCTTAAAATTCCATGAAATGACATCTCTTTGAGGTATTCCATCATACAGTTCACATGCCGTGTGTATGCTACCCCATTTTGTGATTTTTGTTATTGGAGCATTTGCAACTAATTTTTGACAAAAAACCCCCTTTGATTATGCTTTGATGGATGTCCATACCTTGTTCCAAAGCTCCTTTTTTGGCACACGCAGGGAGGATGCTAGCAAACATTGCATTGAGATAAACATGACTATATTTCATGAGGATTTGAACTCAAAGCATTGGCACTATCACTTATGGCTATATTATCTTTTTAAGACACTTTCATAGTGCACTTCACCTGTCCTAATAATGGACTATCATGAGATTCTTAAGAATGGAAATACTCCAAACATTCATGCCCTCTATGTTGTCATTGTGGTTTTCAATCATTGCGACTACATGCTTTTCAAGGACCAAGTAGTGTTCTTTTTTCATTGTTCTACTGTGCTTCTCAAGCTACACCAACACATAGTTTTATTTAATGGCTTTGTTTTGATAGTGATTTCTCCATGGCTTCCACTGTCTTTTTCTTGGTACATTCAATGCATTGTCATCTATCACTACTATTTATTGTCCTTTTTACCTTTATTGAGGTTGTTCTCATACATGTCATTTACTTTGTCTATGAGGATATCTCAACCAATTCACTGTTGTAAGTAGAAATAAAAGATTAGTCTGATCTCTTTTACTATTTTAGACCTTCATAGTAATCTTTGCAATATATCATTTCCTTCCAATTATATGGAATAATGATTTTCTTTTTATGGAATGTGATGAAGGCTTGAGTGTGTCTTCTTGAACTCACTTATTATCAGCTCCTCTATGATTACCTTAGATCTTTGTGGCTAAGAATTGTTCTTGATGAACTTATGCTCTTTATTGATTTCTTTTACTACCATTATATTATCCTGAAAAAGGCTTGTTCAATGCCCCCTTAGCATGCATGTGCTCTCTTTGTATTGATCTAGGGTTACTCATTAATGTATCTATGGATTTCCCTTATTCACTATGTTGTGACAGTCATTTGTAGATTTGGGACTATCATCTTTCATAATTTGATGTCTTTAAGATGTGGGTACATTGCTTGACAAGAAAAAATCAAGCATTTGTGAAGTTCAAAGAGTTTAAACCCCTTGTTGAATGGTCATCCAGTTGTTCTCTAAATGCAAAATGCTCAAGTAAATGAGAAATTCACTCAAAATGGTTTATCCACAACTAAAAGAAAACAACTAACCACTACATATATGCATCAACAAAACAGTGTTGTATAGAGACCTAATCATGCCTTCATGGATATGTAGATCAAGTTCCTACATTTTGGACAAAAGAAATTCACACAATAATATATTTGTTGAACACACCCACCACAAAGATTTGGTTATGCAATAATATATTTGTTGTTAACTTTATCATGGAGGATTTGGTTATGCTTGTTACAATCAAGGTTTGACCAAACTAATTCTTAAATATACAAATGAAGAGTGTGGTTGGTTGGTGACTAATTACTCTTTTTAACACCATTTACAAGATCATATCTAAATCAAGTGTCTCAAGAATTAAGCTACTACTAAGAAGATAGTTTGCCTAAAGCAAATGGGTTTCTTGGGTGGCTATTTATTGTAGATAACTTAGTTCCTTCATGAGAATCAATCAATTTGGAACATGTATAACTCACATTTGTGACATGTCACTAATGCAATTCCTTAGTACTTGTTTGAGTACTATCTGCTCTATTGTTTTCTATCCACTTTTGTGTCCTTAGAACAAATAATAGATTAATGAGAAGGTGGAAAAGGTGGATTCACCTAAGAGGGAGTGGATTTTCCCAATAAATGTTAGATTATCCCAAGGATGGATGGACTATACACTTGAAAGGTAGATGATTAAGGATGATGACAAGGTGAATTTTCCTTACAATGATAGGGTTGATTTTCCTAAGAACAAGTAGATTCATGTAAACTAGAGGATACAAATTTGGACAAAATAATGGAAGGAGACTAAAACTAGATAGATTCACCTAAATGGGAGTGTAGTCATCTAAGAATAGGAAAAATTCACCATTTGTGTAAGAAAGATGGATAAGATAAATGATTTATGTGAAATAGATTCACCTAAGAGAAAGTAGATTCACATAAGGATAGGTGGATTTTCCTAAAGATGAAGGGATAAGACTTAACAAAAAGAGGACTTAGGATAATGACAAGGAGGATTCATTTAAGGATATGGCATATTCACCTAAGGGATAGTGTATTCTCCCAAGAATATGGAAAAATTATTGATTGGTGGAATGACATACTAGATCAAGGAATGATACAAGGGTAGATTCACCTAAATATAGGGTAAATTCAGCTAAAAGGGTACTCATGAGATTGTGGTACTGAGTACCTATCTATGGATGGTGTATTTGGATACAAGTATGATGAAACCATGCTTGTGTATGATGAAACAAATTCCAGATCTCTATTATAGGTCCAACATAATCTCTATTATTTGAGACACCATTTTATTAGCATATCCAATTAGGGTAATTTATGGGTTTAATTACGGATCATGTTGTCTATTTCCATGCACTATTGAACTTATTTGGATGTATTGTGATTATTTTAATTTTGAAGTTATAAATAAATTATGTTTGTACCTTAGAAAGGGTAACTCTAATTGATGTTTGGGGAGTTTATTTGAAAACTTATGGTGATTATTGCCCTATGTTATGTAATGGAGTTATTTTTACACTAAGTAATTAACTAGAAAAATGAATTTGTATTGTTGTACAAGTATGATGAAACCATGCTTGTGTGTTTAAATGTTTGTGCATCCTATTGAGAACCAACCTCATTGTTGAGGAACTCAATAAATGTGGTGTTAAGTAGAAGAATGGAAAACTCAAGAAGCTATGGTGACATATTGTGGCATTAGTAGGGATTATCTCTATTGACCACACCTTCCAAAGATAGTATCCCCTAGTTCTCCTCATAGAATGGACCATTGGATGGCTCATAGTGGTATCCTATCCTACATTTGTCTTGATGGCATTGCCGATAGTTGGTATGTGGTTCTTGGTACGGGTTTCCTCTTACCCTATTATCTTATTTATATCTTTGTTCCAACATGTGGAGATTGATTTTTGTCATGCTATGATGATTTTCATGTTTGCATGTGTTTTGACATTATGCAAATAGATATGATGTCACACCATACTTATGTTTTGATTTAGTGTAGGTGATGGTTACATGTTGTTGATGGTAGCGATTTGGGTTCAAAGACACAATTCCACACACACACAAATATTTCAAGATGCATTTTATATTATTCCTTCTTAGTGGTGATTAGTGTTGGAAGATTTGCACACATGTAGAGAGGAACTCATGTTAGATACGATAGGTTGTGTTTGATAACATATGAATGTGCCTCATGATGTATACATATAGCTTTGGTGTGTGACATGCATGCACATTTTTCCATAAGACACATTGCTATGTGGCATGTGCCCTATGCATGTCTTCTTTGTGAGGCATGTTGCTATGTGCAATGTGGCCCTAGGTGTGTCTTCTCTATGAGGTGTATTGCCATGATATGTTAGGATTTGTAGTGTGCAGGCCACAAATGCATGCATGAGGGACTATTATTATAGTCATGTTTTTTGGGCATGTAGCCTAGGCATGTCTTCTCCATTAGGTACATGGCCATGCCATGTGGGAGTTTTTGTGTTCATGCCACAAATGCACACATGAGGGACTATTATTGGAGTCATAATGAATCTTCACTCTATTTAGCCACAATTTCTAGTCGTATAGCTATGTAATGTGCACTTTTAAGGATTGTGAAGTTTCCTTCAATTATTGATGATCTCTCATCTTTGTTGCATGGGCCAACAATTTTATTTTATCTTGTTTGAATTAGTTTAATCACTATTGTGAGTTTTCTCTATTGTGTAGTTATTGTGGCTATGTTTGATTTTCTATTGGAATTGAACACATATGCTTGACTTATTATTGGTACTATTTTTTCTTTCTTTCAATATTTATGATCTTTGGTAGTTTAGTGAAACTCTTGCTATTTTTAAATGTTGCCTTCTTTGTTGTGATGTGATTCCTCACCAAGATCGATGTAGATAACCTTGGATGAGTATATATAAGGAATCAAACATTGGAAAAATTTGAGGATAGGGGTAAGTGTTTGTTGTATGAGTAGCTACGATCCACTTGTACATTCTTAGTGATTATTGAAGGCTATGTCTTGGAGGCTAATCCCATTAAACAAACAAGGGGGAAGTCATACATAATCGTATGGATCGTCCCTAGTTGTGTGTGGATTCAAGACCATCATTTCAATTGGTTCTTGGTTACTTTATGAGACCATGGCATCCTCTTAGACCAATATGTGAGCCTTGTATTGTTATCCCTGCAATGTGGATGAATAAGTGTATGTTAAAACAAATGCTTTGCATGCCATATAGTTGCATATGAGTTGTTCACATCATCAGATCATGATTTAGAATATGTGAATTCTTTTATCCATGTGAAGTCAAATGATTGATTATGAAAATGTGTTATACATTGAAGCATAATCTGTAAGATGTTCTCTTCAAGAAAAAATATTTATGCTTTCATAGTGAAATGCTGACGAAATGGGGTCCTAGTCTCAGAAAGTAAACTACAAAATTATACATTCACCATTTCAAAACATTTTATTGGGGAATAGTCAATTTGGTTCAATTTAATTCCTATAGGAGAGACCAGCAATATGATTAATTGTTCCATTTTTATGTGATTGGATATGATTAGATATAATTTCATTGAAGATGCAAGACCTAAGTAAAATTATGCAAAATTGACAAGATTAAGCATAAATAGGCAAATAATAAAGCAAAAAGCTAACATAGAGGTACATATTTGGAAATAAGACTCTAAAATGAACCTAATCAATTACCTATAGGGAAAATGAGGTTAGAGATAATCTACCTATATGGAAAGTGGTTAAACTCTACCTCTAAGTGGCTCATCTTGAGCATTGTCGGTATATGGGCATTGATGGCATATTATATCTGCTTCTATCATTTTTGTGGGTGCAAAATTAACAAGGCAAAATAGTATTAGTGGGATCATGATCTCATCAAAATGGTTTTGGCTTTTCATTTATGATAGCACATTGATCACACCTTACAAAAGGTTCCAATCTCATACATAGCATCCCAAAGTAAGGTCAATAATGATGTAACTTAATGCTTAAACTGGAGTTCTGGGTAGTCATATACCGATCATTTCTAGGATTGATGCTTAAACTGGAGTTTTGGGTAGTCATATACCCATGGCATAGGGTAGGGGTGACCTGCAAACAATGCTAGTTCTAGATGCCTGTTTGCTTGGTGTATAACTTGTCAAAATTAGATCGATTGGCTATAGGTCTGCCATAAAGTTTCCAACTTATCACCAGTGAAAATACAAGAACCAAGGCTTAGAATACTCAAAAATATCTCTCAGAAAGTCTGCAACAAGCAAACTTTTAGTAAGAATTTGCAGACACAATGCTCAGAAATTCACACAATCAGCTACATTAAATATGTTCTCTATTAAGTTCAATGTTTTAAGATGAAAAAGAAGAGTTAAATGGTTTTGGTTCGATTTGCAATTTTTGTGAAGCTTTTGCACTGAAGTTTCCATAGCCTGATTTTTTTGCCTGTGAAGAAAGACCATGTCAGATAATATCAGCAAAGAACAAAATAAGGAGACAATTACTAGATTATGGTCTAACTTGAAAAGAAAAGGTGATGGGAAATGTTATTGCAAAGAATCATGGAAAGTTCTAGAAGAAGCAACTTTTAATTCTGAAGTAGCAACGTGTATAAGAGATGTTCTCATTTGTAGATGGAGTATCAAGAGGAGGATCACTAGTCCATGGACCATGTCATTGTTGTTAAATACCTACGCTTTTGTTCATAGTCACTTGGTGTAGGAATGAATTCAATGAGATAGGGTAGGAGATCCTACATAATGTAATTTTTCACTATCCCTTGTTTCGAGTACAAATGGTTCTCTGAATTTATCTTGACAATAGAATGTCGGAATTTAATACCATAATCCATGATGAAAACTGCCAAAAATGGAAATTTATCTTAGTTCACAATTACAAAATGCTTTTGTATAGGCCTCTCAAAGATTAAGTACATCAAATTGAGACTTTATAAATTGAGTGTATGTATTAGCAATCTCCCAAATTGTTCAATGGTCTCCAAACCTTGTCAATTTTTTAATTTTATTTTAACTCAAATATGTATGGTATAGGCATATCATTGGTTGTGTGAATTTTTTTTTCCTTAAATGCTTCTACGACCAAAAGAGACAAGTTTTAGATGAAAATGGGGTCTTATGGGCCTTTTTGACACAATGGTAGGTTCTTTAGATCTGAAAATGCCCCAAAAACTAGTCGATTGCCTTAAGTTACAAACAAATCCTTGTTTGTGAGCATGCTTCTTGATCTCCAATTTTGGTGGAATGAAAGATAATATTGAATTTCTCAAGCCTTTTGGATGCTTCGAAACCACCAAAAAAAAGCTACTTTGATCATTGAAATGTTGTAGTGACTTGGATAAAAAAAGAAAAATAAGTCTAAACTTTAGAAGTTAGTTTTTTCTTGTCAAATTGTTTTCAATTTTCAAATCATCCAAGGATGCAAGAGGAGTATATTTTGTTATGACAAGATAAAAAAAAAAACTTAGAATCTTTTGAAACCATTGAAACATGGGGACCCATTCCCCCCCTCCAAAATCCCTATTTTTTCAGGATGCAATACTTAGGGGAAACATCCCCTTGCCGCACCACTTAGGGACGTCCTAGGGACTCCAAGGAGTCTCTTGACCATCTTGAGGATGCCTATGAGTCTCCAATGGCCCCCAATTAGAAACTCCAATTCTAAACAAAAATGGTGAAATTATTGTGAAAATGTCATCCGTATTAAAGGTTTGGCAATGCCCCCTAACCTTGATGGGGGCTCTACCCCAAACCCCCCACAAGGGGCACTACCCATTGACCCCAAACCTCTACCCACCATTCTTATTGTTAATGCAATCATTTCCATTTTTTTTATGTTGACTAGTTTAAACACTTAGTATGCCAAAATTTCATCTGCAATTCTTATACTTATTCTTAGTTTGTTCCCAAAGTTCCAAAACTCTACCACCATTGTTAATGTTCAAATTTCAATGCAATCATTGACATATTTTTAATGTTTATTGTAAAATTTACATAGTGTGGCAAATTTTTATTTATAGTTGTTATACTTATTCTATACACATCCTTTTATAATTAATTTTTTAAGTTGTATATATATTTGCATCCCACCCCGCCCCCTTCGTCATCCCTCTGTCGTCCCCAAACTTAAGCCCTTGGTATGTTAAGATATGAAAGCTCACAATAGTTTCATTTGATATGTTAATCGAGGAAAAACCTACAATATATAGCTTCCAAGATTCCAAATCCATGAGGATCATGAAGAGGTAGAAAACCAAAAAAAGAAATTGCTTATCCAAGTTTCCAAATTTGTGACAAGGAAAAAGTAGAATCTCAATCAAAGAAGGAGAATGTGCAACTCATTATCTTATTCTACCTAAGTAAAAATATTACCTAATTAAGCTTTTTAATAGTGGAATATCACACTTAGGATAAAACATATCCAAGGTAAATAAAATATTACATTGATAGGCTTCTTTGGTTGCTCTAAAAGTGGTGCCTTATGAATTATGTTCTTGGATACTAAAGTTTCCAAATTCTGGGCACTCTTGATAGCTTCTCGTAGAGATTGTGATTCGAAGGCTTTAACCAAACCTTTCAATGGTTTCTGTTGATGTGTTTTTTATGCACTATGCAACACAAAATAAAATACTAAGTATTCTATCCTCTCTTGAACAAAATCCTCCCAAGTGCTAAACTACTTGATCAAATGGGATGACTCGAAGATTCCAATAGTCAGGTCTTGACTTTATATTGCTGATAGACTCAATGATTGTGATGTGATATCTGCTAGAATCACAAGGGGGACTTCCGTTGCTTGGGTCAAGACCTATCCATTCTCATGTTTCATGATTGATTTACACTCCATGATTTAGGTCATCCTTGAGCAACATCTCGACTTAGTCAAATTTTGTTTTTTGTACCCTAATTCTTTAATTTTGACCCCTTACTAGCATTGCCTTAGGTTTTATTGGAATTCTTGCTTCTCTAGCATGGGCACATTTTTAGGGTTCATTTGCACAAATTTCTCTTGATGAGCAAGCTAGTATCATGACCATGACTTAAACAAAATTTTTACTTAGTCAAATTATCTCCTCCAAACTTCTATGAGTTCATCGCCTTCATTCTTCATCATTTGGATGTCTTTTGTCATTGGAAGGTAATTCTTGACCACCATACCTCAATCTTGACCTATGCTACCCTAAAACCCTAGAACTTAGTCATGTTTACAATTGAGATCTTGGTGACTTGATCACTTAATACAACTTAATCATGCAGGTCTCATCTAACTCCGACTCCAACACTTAAGAAAATCAACCCTAGCAACCAAGTACTTTGGGAAATATCTTGCAACTTGACAACATGGGTAATTATGGAGGAATGGAAGGTGAAACCTATAGAGGTGAGAGAGAGAAAGAGGGTGAGAGGAAGAGATAATGACCTAGAGAGGGTAGAGAAAGAGAAGTAGAGAGGGAGAGAAGAAGAGAGGGATGGAGAAAGAGACCTAGAGAGGGGAGAGAGAAGAGAGATAGTAGAGAGGGATAGAGAAGAGAGATAGAAGAGAGATACCAATGTTAATCTTTTTCGATAAATTTTTTTTTCCGAAAAATCAGCCTATCGTCGGAATTCTGACTCCAAAGGGTAAAATTCCGATAGAGGAGTGTCGTCGGATGCACAACATCCTTGTCAGAACTCTCTTGGAGGCCATCATAATCTAATAGAGGAGTGCTGTCGGATGCACAGAATCCTTGTCGAAACTCTCCTGGATGCCATCGTTATTACGATGGCCTCCAGGAGAGTTCCGACAAGGATTCTGTGCATCCGATGGCACTCCTCTATCAGAATTTTACCCTTTGGAGTCAGAATTCCGACGATAGGCCGAGATCGCGATGGTATTCTTTCAGGGTATGAGCATCCATGGCGGCCGTCGGAAAGGTTGGAGGTGATGTCAGAATTGTGACAACCACAAGGATAGTCAGAACTTCCGACACAAAGTTTTTGATGACTATTTTTGTCGGTAGTGCGATGAAATTGTGTCGGAATCCCGATTATTTGCTGTTGAAATTATTACCCAAATGTACTTGTGGCAACCTTTCACTACCATGACCAATGGAGAGACAAATACAAGTGAAACTTTACAAATATCTTCTTTTCCTTTAGAATTGGAGACCTTTACTTTTGACGATATTGATGAACTTCCAGATCAGCCTCAAGTGAAAGAAGATGAACCATCAAGCATCCACTCTTTATCATACATGCCACCTGAGTATGAAGTTTTCAAATTTCATGAAGAGTGTGATGAAGAGGAATCATTGGGAAAAGAGAACACAAAAAGTAATGAAAATGTCTATGAGAGGGTTGAAGATGAAATTCATATAGGTATATCTACAAATGTCCCTATTTTGATGGAATTGAAATCTATGCCTTGTGAAGTATTCAAGGTTCAAAGCATTCCTCCTTTTGAATATTTGGATCAAGAAGACATCCTTATTCAAGAGGATAGTTTTGGGAACTGTACCAAAAATGCAAAGATAAATGAGGTAATGGATGATCTAATGAAGGAAAGCAATGAAGTTAATTCTCATAATGTTTGTATTCCAGATTGGTGTTTGAAGGCTTCAAATGACGACTTCTCCTATGGTGAGAATGTGTACCTCAATCCTTTGTTTTTAGATGAGTGTATTTCTATAGGTGATTTTCAAGTTGATACTCAAGAACAAGATTCAATGGTTGTGTCTACTCAAGTTTCTTCACATTATAGATTATATGAAGGTTGTCCAATTCGTGGATTAATTTATTGCAAACCAAACTATCAGAGGGATCTTCAGATAGAGGATATGGGTATGCTTGAGAATATTCCACAAATTGCCAATAATGTTCAAAGTGGTACCCAAATCTTTCAAGAGAGTTTGCAGATTTATGATGAGAGATGGTTGTTTGGTTCATTTCTCAAAGATATTTCTCATCTTATACATGTTGATCTTGCCAACCTACTGAGCTTACATGTGTCACATGGATGCACACAATTTTTCCGCAAAGGTGTCTATTTCTCTTAGCTTGTGAATGGTTTTGTATGACAATACTGGAGAAGTTTGTGGTAGGCATTGCCTACCATGTACATAATTTAGTTAGAAGTTTTGTTGTGTTCATCCCATTTTTTGTTTGTGTCTGGTTTCTCCAGCTATTCCCTATGTTGTTTCCTCTGTGACTCTGTTGCCCAATGGATAGTGCACTAGCTTGCAAAACCATAGATTTTGGGTTCATTCTGCATTGTTTGCAGTCCTTGTCCCTAGTCAGAGCCAGTTGTTGTCCCATATTTGACATACCCAAAATTTGAACCTCAAATTGGTCCCAATGTTGAATGAAGGCCCAAATGTGTGTCTATGCGTAACGAATGAGCACGTGATCCAAGGTCGTTGCCAATCAAAATATGAAAAATGGATGAATTTTGGAAATTAACAAGAATCGAGGGAAATTATTTGATATAAATGTTCTTAGCATCATTTTGTGTCATGTGGCCAATTTTCGCTTGAACCCAGTTCATAGTTTATCATATATTAAACTTTCAAATTTTGATGTCCCTCGCCCGAAAATGATTAAAATCTCTCATCCTAGGTATCTTCATGAGGAATAAATGATGGTGTTGTCTCATTTCCCTATCATCAACACGTGTTTTGAATTTTAGAGCTTAATTTTTTACTATTTAAAAGTTATGGCCATTTTTCCTAAGTTTGGGCATTAAATTGAAAATATTTAAATTATTTTTCAAAAATAATTTAATATTTTAAATTGTTTTAATATTGTGGTCATTTGTGGGAAAAAGTTATCTAAATATGTCATTTTCATTTTTCCTTTATTTTCCTCCATGGTCGATGGTTTCTAAAGGTCAAGGTCATAGTCTTTGAAAGAAATGGTTAAAGATGCTCCGTTTTTGAGCATTTTTAACCCATATTCATAACCTCAAAAAGAAAAAGGTTAAGAATGCTCCAAAACGGAGCATTTCTAACCTTATTTCCTAACCTTGTGTGGGCCCACTTTGTCAAGAAGGTTATAAATGCCCCATTCTGGAGCATTCTTAACCTCCTCCATAAGAGTTATTTTAAAAAAAAAATGCTTCAAACAACAATATGGACATTCATCAAGGCATTAAAGAATAGAGGGAGTTAATTGCAGTTGCCTTGGTAGACATAATTGCACTGCAGATTATGGAAGTATAGACATGTCGTGAGTTGTTAAAATGTATGCAAAATGTGGAAGGCGTAGCCAAGGCAAGTGGACTGGCTGATAGAACGTTTCAAAGAATGTGATTTCATAGACAGTGCACGTGAGCTGTTTGGATTCATTTGCAATGTTGTAGAATATGCAAGCATAGATGATACACGTTGAGTTGTTTAACGGAATGCCATGGTTGTGGGAGATGTACGCAATAGTGGAAGCTTAGACATGGCAAGTGAATTGTTTGACAAAATGCCTTAAAGAAATATGGTCTCATTTAATGCAATAATCGTAGGATATGCATGATGCAATTTGTGGGTATAAAGACAAATTCCGCAACCCTTTGCTAGCATCTTTCTTGCCCGTGCCAAAATGTGAGTTTTTGAGCAGTGAAGAGAAATCTATCAAAGCATGATAAGAGGAAGATCTCTATCAGACATTATAGTTAGAAATGCTCAAGTTGATATGCACACATGAACCGTGGATGTGGCATGCAGATTGCGGAAGCTTAGACAAGGCAAGCGAACTGTCTGATAGAATGCTTTAAAGAGATGTAACAATAGGTGTATATTTGAATACCACAACCTTTTCCAATTTCTTATGTGGTATGGGCATTTATCAAAGCATAAAGGATAAAGGAATTGCATCAAATGTTGTAGTCGCAGCTGCTCTGATAAACAATACACATGTCATATTTTTGAATTGCAAATCGTGGGAGCAAAGACAATGTTGTGAACTGTTTGTACCATTTGTAGAGATGGAAATTATGAAAGCATAAATGATACACATGAAGGGTTTGCCAGAACACGGTGCTGCAGAATGTGACAACATAAAACAATGACATGTTCATCTTGATGGATATGCATGTGGTTCTGGAAGCTTGGATCGGATAGTGAGCGTAAACTATTTATTCAAGTATCTCAAAAGGAAAAGACATCATCTCAAACAATGAGATTAAATGATCCCAGTAATGCACAAAATTGAATTGTTAAGAAGACAATAGAAACTTTCAAACAAATGCAATTGCTAGGAGTAAAGTAAAACCCTGCAACATTTGTCAATATATTCCAAGCACATGCCAATATGGGAATTTTAAAACAAAATGATTTTTGTCAGACATCATACTTGCAAGTGCTCTGGCCGACATGCATAAGCAATGTGGAGGCCAAGATACAACATTCAATTTGTTTGATGAGATGCTCCAAAGAAATGAGTCTTTAGGCATGTATGATTGCAAGGCTTGCACGATGAATTCATTGAAGAGGGGCTTAATGAACTCTCAAGCAAATGAAGAGATTGCAAAAGGAAAATAGAGTTAATAGGATTGCATGCAAAATGTAGAAGCAAATATAAGAGTACGTTAACTATTTGACTAAATGCCTCCAAGAGACATCTTGCAAAATTAAATGAAATGATTGCAGAATGAGCACAGATGAATTTCATGGATGAAGGTTGTATATACTCAAATTAATACACATCCATCATTGATCACCATGCTTGCAGTGGATATATTGATGTGTGGATGTGTTTTCTTTGTCTATGTAGATCATCTCCAACACTGTCAATGTCATTATAAAATTTGTCTATATTATGAGGGTTGTAAATACTTCAAAGCACTAAATATTTTGATCTCATAAATTGCACATGTCCATGGTTGAGCTTCATGCCCGTCGTGGCTATCTTAAGGATACACTAAACCTTATTATGACATTCAAACCTGTGCTGGTTGTATCGACGTGTTTTCGTGGTGCTAACCAATCATAGAAGAATGTAGGTTGAGAATCCTCAAAATCATTTTGTTTATTCAGAAGGACTCTGATCACACACAGCGGATGTGGAATCATGGACATCGATAAACTATCTTGAGGAGATATCATCTCGAGGGATGAGATGTAATGATTACAAAATGTGCATAATATAAAGGTTTATGAATAAATGTTGGCCATAACATAGAAAAGTCAAATCAATATCAGATACTATACTTGGGAA
This sequence comes from Cryptomeria japonica, assembly GCF_030272615.1. Taxonomy (NCBI): domain Eukaryota; kingdom Viridiplantae; phylum Streptophyta; class Pinopsida; order Cupressales; family Cupressaceae; genus Cryptomeria; species Cryptomeria japonica. The sequence goes on from NC_081413.1 coordinate 378,719,417, forward strand.
TGTGCTGGTTGACACACGTATAAAAGTGAAATCATAAGTAATATTTGACAAAATGAATCAAAGAGATGTTATCCCTCGAAAATGCAAGGCTCTATAACTCAAAGGAAGTGTGAGTGACATGGAGGATGTGATATGATGGCCAAATTTCTCAAAGAGAACTCACAAATATGCAAGGTGACCATGAAGGATATCTAGCTAATGCAGTTGGAATGTATGTCTTTGGAGGACATATGACTACTTTATTTCGATGATCAATGCACTAACGTATGAGAATGTTGTGATTTCAAATGGTGAGATGATGACAACTACATATGAAGTGGATGAAGATGGAGAAGTACCTCAACATAACTCATGACTTGGTTCTTCATCGATATTACAAGTTTGAACTTGTATTTTTGTAAATGTGACTTTTGTCACTCATTATAACTAAAGGTTAGAAAGTGAACCTTATTCAAGCAAAAGTGAAGTAGGTTCTAGCTAAGCTCTTTTTGCATAAGAATGAGTTATTTATTAATCTATCCAAAGTTAGTTACTAAGGTAGTTGTCCTACAAAGCCTATAAATACAAAGCTATTTGTAATGAAAAGGGGGAGACTCTTACAGAGGGTGAAAACTCTACAGAATTTTGTAGAGAAACTAAGTGTGATCTTTTGATGTTCATACCTTTGTACTAAGGGGTTTTTGAACTTGTATATTTTCAAAAAGAATAATGAAGAATGCATTGAGTTTGTGTGTCTTGAATGTATTCATGAGTTATTGTTACTAATTTCTCATATATTAAATTAGTAATCCTTTTATGTATTGGCGAAATCTATTGATGAAACACATCATTTCATGGTATCTTGACTTGCATGTGCTAGTACAACCTATCTCTTCGTGTGTCAAGGTTTATTGTACTTCTTTCATCATCATTGCATGACTAACCTATTTGATGGTAACCCTTTTTTGTAATTGTTATCATTTATAGAATCCTACTTGGTATTCATATGTCTTCTAGTAGGGTTTTTATTATTAATCTTGTTTAAGTTCTATGTTTTTCAACTTTATGTACTTTCAGGTTAAAAGTACACAAAAATCCTAAATATCCCTATCATATGAGGGAGCTTCCCCTCTCAAACGCAAAGGAAGATTGTGGTTTTACTCCAATCTCTCCAATTGTTGGAACGTTTGTCACTACTCATTAGGCAAACAGGGTCAGTTTCAGATAAACGACCTTATTGACAAAACTGTTTACCAACATGACCTCAACTGTTTCTAGAGTTTTTTTATCATCTTTTAAACACTTCAAACCAACACAACAAAGCTCATTGTGCATTGAAGCTATCAATTCTGCAAGTTGGTTCACCAATTTGGAAAACTCTTCATACGCTTGTCTCACCAACACATTTCTCCATTCTACATTTTATTGGCACACATACAGAATATTATCATCCAGGGCTAGAACTGGCTTCTCTGACAAGAACTTTAGTACACCATATTTCTTTACTTCTCTCATCTAAGATGCCCTTTTCACCCCCTAAACTTCTTCATTCTTCCATTTGATAATTTCATTCTCCAATTCCTTTGTCATCATGTTTACATCACCGTGAACCTTACTCAGATCCACAAAATATTACCCTCCCACTTTTTGAATTTTGCCTAGCCAATCCATAACAACGTCTGTCAATAATCTACCTTTTAAAATTTGCTCGATTGTTTTCTGATTGACAGGGCACTTAGGGTCAAAAGATGTAGGAGTTTGAGAAATGGGCTGCGGATTAGGACTATTGATGGCCTCAATGTATTCTGCCATGCTCTTCATTATCTCTTTCATTTCAAACATCCTTTTCATCCTTCCAGGATCTTTTCATTATCTTCTTGGTTGAAAATTCCAAACATAATGCATCTGCTATGTGAGTTTCTGCCCCTAAGTTCACTTTTTCCACCGTGAAATCTTAACTTGTCGAATCAGCTATAATTTCATCAGTTTTTATGCAGCCAATTTCTATAGTCTAGTTACCTGTATCTTCATCAAAATCAATTTTTGATATAGTCTTTAACCTTTTGGCTTTAGAAACCTTACCCAGACATTTACTAACCATATCCTCAGTGAGGATAGATACTGGAACAATGTTCCTCTTCTTACTGGTTAATGTGTTCTCCAACCATGTTGGCCCTGAGGTTGTGAGAGATTTGTCTAAACCAATTTCTACCTCCTTTTGATCTCTCACTACTAAAGTAGTGTCCACATTCAGGGCTTCATCTACCTCATCATCTAAATTCTATACTTCCACATTTGGATTTGGAAAAGAAATATCCATCTTAGGTATGGTCTCAAGGTCAATTACTATATCAATAGGGGAAGATTTTCTTCTGCTCTTAGTTCTAGAACAAGTGATTCTTCTTGTTTGTAAATCTTCTTTTCTCTATACCCTTTGTATTACCTGCTCACCCTTCTCCTTTTTCCTAGAAGGACCTGCATAAGATGGAACAAGAAGATTAAAAAATAGGTTTTTAGTGGTAGAGGTTAAACTTTTTCTTGAACTTCTGCTTAGCCTCTTCTCTCTGAGCCACTTTTCCGTCCTTCAGATAATCAAGAATGTCTTGGTTTGAATATGTTCTTCTTTATTCTTCCCCCAATCAATTTCAGGAATTAGTCCCTTCTGCCTATCATCATCACACTGGGAATCAAGCAGATCACCTTCATCATCAACAATATTTGCAGTATTCATCTTCAGATGATAATTCCTAATATGTTGTACTCAAAGCCTTAAGTGGGCTCCTCTTTGAACCTCATATTCACCCATGCAATCCGCCCAGAAATATTCTAGGTTCGGTATATGTTGAAAATATTTCCTGAGTGTAAGGTGGGCCACTGCAAACCCCTTAGCATCAAAATCAATTCTAGGAGTATACAACTAAAAGTTGAGCTTCTTGAACTCTAACTCTAAATTCAGGGCATCCAAGAGACTATTATAGGTGTAATAAGTCAACTCAATGGGAAAAGAAACTCATGTCCAATGCTTCATCTTGTAACTCTTGTCAATATGAGCAAGTTGCCTGCATACTTCAATTAAAACTTGCCTATCAAAGGCATATCTTGGCAACTTATGTGGTTCACCTTCAAAACCACCAACCCTCAAATAAGTGAATATGGAGAACTAAATATAGAAGCTCCCATATGTGCTTGCAAACTGCATGGCTTCCTCAGTCAATATTTTATGGATATCCCCTTTCAACTCAAACACCAGTCTCCCAAGAAAAACATCATGGAGCCTGTGATAATTCTCAGTGGCTCTATTCTATTGCAAATATAGGTGATAATTATATATCTTCATATCATTTCACCAATTTTCATGGTATAAGCCAACCCATTGGCAAGTGCAAGCTAAACAATATATGAGGTAAGATGCCATATAGAAATTTTTGTTATCAAAACAACTTAAACCCTCATGCATTCTTTTAGCAATCAACTCCGCCCAATCTATGTATCTCCCATCATCTAAAATAACCTGAATAAAGAAGTACATCCAATCTTCCCAAAAGAAGGCCATATGATTCCCTCTAATCCTACGAAGCAAGATGACAATATGTCGCACCTCTCTAATCAAATGTTCTCTGGTTAACGGTTTAGGTAAATGAGAGCCACCCTTTTGAAGCTTCAATAACCAGTTCCAGGCAATAACACTTCGATATATTGTCTTCTTTTCAGAAAACAACCCCTGCGACTTAGACACTGTTCGATCCTCATACCGTTCCTTCTCAAGAATCTTCATGACTACAACAATGGTTTCCCAATTCACTTTCAGAAAAACTTCACCATTTGTGGTTTGGATGCTCCTCTCAATAGGGTCATAGTAGTTCATACATTCTTGGACTAATACTGGACAAAGAATGACTGGTGGAAAAGCTGCAACTTCTATTAACCCACTATCAATTTTTTCTGCATGAGACGGGAATTTGCAGAATCCCGCACTCTCTCATGAAATTATTTTAAATCTACTAATGGGAGGAAAGTATCACCTAAATCTGGGTTTGAACAAACTAGCCCTGAGTTTTGGTCAATTTTAGGCAGTTTTGGTCTCATCTTGGGTTTCTACACAGGATTCAGAGGTAAACAAGAAACTTTTCAAGAAAAAAAATTAACAGAGCTTCTTGAATACATGGAATAATAAGGATGAGGGAAAGAGAACAAAACTCATCTTGAAAGAGGATTCTGGATTGCAAAAATAGAGGTCAAGTCACCATGCGTAGCGTTCAACACTTGCTTAATTGTGAAATAGGCAACTACGAGAAATGATTTGAAAACAAACAAAAAAAACTCAAGGGCAAAATAATTGTTCACACGATTCATTCAGGATTAATTGACTACTTATCCATGTCTTCTTACTTTGAAAAGACCCTTTCCTGACATCTCATCATTATCCAACTTATTCCTTCCTCTTTATGATTACCATGCAATTTAGTACACCTCACAACTTATTATCTCAGGTTCTTTTTAAATTTGGAATATTCTTTTTTTGAAACCCCCGCCAACATGACACTTTCCTTTTCCACTTGAAGCTACATTCATCCAGCATTGAACCTTGAACTATGAACCCCTTCAATGGTGGTTCATGGGTTAAAGTTCAACAAAACATAAAAAGTCTACTGACGGACCAACATAAGAATATACAACGGACCTTGCTAAAGAGAAGACTTCGGACCAAAATCCACTTACACATATTGAACCTTGAACCTTGAACTTTCAACAATGATGGTTCAAAGGTTCAAGTTCAAAAACACACTCAACAAAACTTTAATAAACACATGACCATGGATTGACAAGACCACTTGAACTTGAACTTTGTACTTTAGACGAGTTCAACATAAAGGTTCAATTTCAAAGAATTTATGACCCGACATATAGCTAAAGTTTACACAAGGCTTCGGTTTAAAGAACATTGCCAATAATTATTCAACCTAACAATTAAAAATTAAGGGAGGGTAACATCAGCTCTGATTGGGGTTTAGGACTATAAAGGACTAGGAAGGGACTTAGAATCTCTGATTTGCACTAAAAGAAAGATAAAGATCCAAAGCAAACCAAAACAAAACACAATAAAACTGACACCAAAATAGACAACTACTCTACAAAGATAAACTAAAAGATGCAGGGGATGTCTACTTACAATTTTTAAAGCTTAAGATACTGCCCACTATAAGACAGGGGAAGAGTTGTACCATCTAAATAAGAGAGCCTGAAAGTATTTGGTCCTTTGAATCAATGGATCATAAATGACCCTTTTCATAATGAATCAAATTTACCGTGTTCTCCTTTAGGCTCCCTCCTTTTATCCTAGAGAAAAAATTGATCTCCCAACATAAATTTCCTCGGTCGAGCCTTGCGATCAAAAATCTTTTTGACCCGTTGCTGATGTTCTGTAATGTGATCCACCAACTTTTCTCTTTCTTCTTCAATCTTGGCCAAATACATAACTCTCTTATCTCCAATTCATTCTAAAAATACACATCCTCAACTACTGTTTGCAATTTGGAAGCTGCCAACTCCAGAGGAAGTGAGAGTTGAGCACCAATTCCATATACAAGCTCTAAAGGTGACATTCCAATTTCTCATTTTGGTGATGTTCTATCTGCCCACAAAGCTTCATACAACTTCTTGTGCCAATCTTTTGAATTTTCACTCACTAACTTTTTCATGATGTTAATCAAATTCTTATTACTAGACTCTGCTTGACCATTGCCCTATGGGTAATAGTCTGAAGAATGAGCCAAAGAGATTCCATGATCATAACAAAATAGAGAAATTTCAGCAGAGGAAAATCTTGTTGCATTATCAGTTACTATTTTTAGAGGTACTTCGAAGCAGACTAGGATATTCTCCTTCAAGAATTCACACACCACCTTTGAGGTTGTCCTTCTAATAGGTACTGCTTCTACCCATTTAGTGAAATAATGAGTGGCCGTAAGAATATGGGTATGTCCAGCATTGGAAGAAGGTGATAATGGGCCTATGAAATCTAAACCCCATTGTTTGAAAGGTTCTTCTATAACCACTGGTTTGAGAGGTAAAGAGGCGAGTTGCGGCTTTCCTATAAATAATTGCATTTCTCACAATTGGTAACCTAGGCATATGCATCTCTAAACATTCCAGGCTAGTAATAACAATTCCTTAATATCTTGTAAGCAATGATGGTGGAAAAGAAATGACCACCACATGCATCCTCATGAAATGTTTTCAACAAAGCCTCCCGATGTTCTTTGTCCACACATCAGAGGAAAGTACCATCCAATCCCTTTTTATATAATACATCATTAAAAATAACATACTTGGCTGCTTTTAATCTCAAGTTTCATTTATCTCTAGGAGAGAAATGTGTAGGAAACTCTCCATAGGCCAGATAGAAGGCTACATCAGTAAACCAAGAATCTTGTAGGCCCACAAAAAGAACTAGTGGCAACTCATCTTCAACTCCATTTTTGCTTTCTGCTATCAACTTACATAAGCCTTGGCCTCTTAATAGCTTTGTTGGTTTGATATCCAGATTGAACTCCTATATCTTTGAAACCCATGTTGCCCTATTATTCATTCCAATGTCTTGTTGCATCAAGATATTCTTCACAGTAGAATGGGGTACATAAACTATTGCATGGGAATGAAGAATGTAATATCTAAAATGTTTCAGAGCTTTTACTACTGCAAATGCCTATTTTTGCATCAATGAATGCTTTAATTCATGCTTTTTCAATGGTACGCTCATGAATGCTAGAAGAACTTCCATATCCTCTTCATTTTTTGCAACAAGATTCCTGACATGGTGTGCTTAGTGGTGTAACAATAAATGATAAAGTCCTTCTTAAAGCTTGGATTAATAAGCATGGGGGCCTATGCAATGGTCTCTTTTATTGCTTCAAATTATTTCTTCCCATCTTCATTCCATTTGAACGCCTGCTTCTCACTCATCACATTCATTATATACCTCGTAGTCTCCGCAAAATCTGGGACAAACCTTCTCAAAACATTCACCTATCCAAAGAAAGACCTGACTCCATTTCTATTAGATGGTAGACTCAACTACTGGATTGCCTTCACCCTTTCAGGATCCACCTTGACACCCTCTTTGGAAACGATGTGACCAAGTAATTTGCCTTTAGTAACCCCAAACACTGACTTATTTGGATTCAAAGACACCCCATGTTCTCGACATCTCTGAAATACTTGACTTAAGTCTCTTAGGTGATGTTTTCTTCTCTTCGAAAAGAGAGTTAAATCATCAAGGTATATAACAATTATTTTATCTTTCAAATGACCAAAAGACAAGTCCATAGCCCTCTGGAAGGTTTCTCTAGCATTTATCAGGTCAAACGAAATCCTGTTGTATGTGAAAGTACCCCAAGGAGTGATGAAGGTTGTTTTGTGCTGGTTATTTTCTAAAACACTAATCTAGTTATAACCAGAAAAACCATCAAGCATAGACACCATTTCTGAACCTAAGACTGTCTGCAAAATATGATCCATAGAAGGCAATGGATAATTATGTTTCAGGCTTGCTTGATTCAAATTTCTAAAGTCCACACAAATTCTTATCTCCCCATTTTTCTTACAAAATGGAAGTATGTTGGCTATCCAAGTGGAATGATGTATAGGATATATGATTCTATCCTTTAACATTTTGTCTACCTCGTTAAAGATGGTCTGAACTACCTTGGGATTAAAGTTCCTAAGTTTCTGCCGGAAAGGGCTTGCTCCAGGATTCAAAGGAACATGGTGTTGAAATTTTCCTTCCCTGAAGTTCTTCGGGTCATCATAGTACCAGGAAAAAACGTCTTTGTATTCCAACATGAGACTTATGAACCTTTCCTTCTCTACAGGTGCGCAACATTTTGCTAGGTTAACATACTTAGGATCCTCCTAAGTTCCAATATTAACTCTTTCATAGCCACCAACATCTTGAACTGCAGGAATTTGCTCATCGTTCTTCTTGCTAAAGGCATCATGACAGTCAAAAAGATGTTCTAAGGAGACTAACCCTTTAGGAATCTTATTTCCTTTAAGTTGTATTACTTCATCATTTATCTCTTGACCCGGTTTTGGAGAAAACTCCTTGCACTCAATTCCCAATCCTTCAAAGAAAGTAGAAATGAATATTTCCATGCAATGCAAAAAGTTCTTGATTTGCTTGTCATTTTCAAAGACCTGCTAAAATTCTGAATTATCAGGTACACTCGATCGGTATATCAATTCCACTCAGTAGGTATCATTTGTGAACTCAGGATGAGGAACCAAAAGGGAAGCTGATACTGCTAAAGAATCAGCCTTAGAATTTTTCTCTCTGAGAATGGCCTTGATAGAAAAAGCATCAAAACCCTCAATTTCATCCCACACTCTATTTTGGTAGTGCCTCAAGCTCTCATTCTTTACATTGAACAACCCTCTGACTTGTTTCATAATCAACTCTGCATCTCCCTTGACTTGCAAAAACTGTACTCCCAACTTATTTGCCTCAGTCAATACCAATAACAGGGCTTCATACTCAGCAATATTATTTGTATTCTTAAACTCCAACTTGAAAGAGAAAGGAATATGTTTTCCAGAGGGAGGAATAAGAACTACCCCATCTCTAGACCCTCATGCTGAAAAACTTCCATCAAATTCCATCAACCATAAATCCTCCAGTGCCTTAGATTGAGATAGATTTCCTACAACTTCATTATCAGATAAGATCATATAATTCCCAAATTGACATTCATGATACAATATCTGTGCTTTTGGATCATCAGAAGGAAAAATAGTGAACTTAGATTTGGGCTTTGGTTGCAAGATGACTTGCTATTTACCTATGGGAATGGTGTCTTGAGACCAGTTCATCTTAATCTCACCCCCTACGTCTCTACAAAATATATGACTTAACAACATGCCGTAACTTGCAGGAGTATCAGCTATCAAAATGGTTAACTTAATTCTTTTATCTGGATGAGCAACAAGGATCACTTGAGCATCTTTGATCTCTCCTAACAAGGGTATTTGTTTGAAGTCCATTGAGTAACACCTACCAAAGGTTTTTGTTAAGGATAATCCCAAGGTCTTGGCTATTGCAGATGGCATGATGTTATCTGAGGCACCCGAGTCTATAATATAGTTATTCAATTTATGACCATTTATGAACAAAGATATATAAAAAATCTCAAGTTTTGATTCAAGGACAGACAACATATCATTAGCTTGATGGGCAACTATTTCAAGGGAGACTTCATGGGAAGCAAGACGATTTGATACATCTCCTTGGGAGGACAATGTAGCATTATCTGATTGCTATATCATATCAACTTGTACATATGCATTATTTCCTTTCACAAACTTAACCAACCTATCAAGTTCTTCAGGATTTGATTTAAGATATTCTGCTGGTGTAATTTGAATCCGAGAGGATTTATAAAATTCAACAATATCAAATGAACCTTTAGTCTCTACAGATTTCAATAACTAAGGTTCTTGAGTTCTGAAATCATTATTATGAAACTGGGAAATGATCTCCTTACCTTTGGGATTCACAACAGAAGATGAAGGAGCACCTCGAGGTTTGACATTATGTTGATTTCTGGTCAGCACAACATAGGAAGGATCCTCCAAGGTAACCAAAATATCACCTCCTCTTTCTGAATCTGACTCATACTCTAGGAAGTGGATTTCAGAGTCGCCAGGTTGCCTGGGAGATTCTTCTTCACTTGACTCCAACAATGTCTCCTTTGAACCTGCCATTTGAAAATAACATACCATTTCAAGGCAAGAATTCTCATCATGATCATTAGTAAGGTGAAAGATACACATGTTGGCTTTAGATGGGGGTGCCTCAATCACTAGTCTTTGTTGCATAGGAGACAATTGTAAAAGTCTACTCCCAGCCCCAGAGGATTGATTAGGAGCCTTCCTTGAAATATCTTGTTAAGGCTATGGATAAGAAGTATTAGTTTTGGGTAATTTCCTTTTCAAGGTTATCATATCATTCATTAATCTCTGAACAGCAAGATTTAATGAGGTTCATGGTTGTGATGTGGAAGTTTGGAATTCCCTTTTCCACCTTCCTGTAGTAATTAGATCATCCTCTAATTCTAATGCCAATGTTTTTACATCAGCTAAGGTTGCTACTCTTTGCCTACAGATCTGGAAACTAATTTCAGAGGGCATAGATTTGATGAAAAATCATTTCAAATTATCATAAGAAGGCCTTTGGTTTGCTGGAATCTTATGAACAATTTTTTCAAACTTAGCCACAAAATCTCTCATAGACCCAGGGACTTCTTTCTTTAACTGAGCTAACTGTGCTAGAAGAGAATGTTCATCTTCGACTAATTTGAACCTAGCCTCGAGCCTAGTTTTAAGCTCATTCTAATTCATAATTACACCATTTGGTAAATGATAGAACCAATCTACTGCCACCTCAGTCCATGTTTGTACAAACAATCTTACAGCTACATCTTCATGTTGAACAACTAGAACCCCACAAGAAACATTAAATGCATTCAAATGCTCACCTGTTGAGACCTTTCCATCACCACTAAATTTAGGCAAATGATCTCTTGCTCCTTTGGGGAAAGGGTTAAGATTTGTACCAAGTGCAAGTGGTCCTACAACAGGGCCCCAAGGATTATTTGCAGCCATAGGTAAGATGATATTCAAAGGTGTAGGGTTGATTAAACTAGGGAAAGAAACACCATGTAATGTAGGGCTTGATAGGTAGGAGATACAGGGATACAAAAGAGAAAGTTGGAGGCCTATTCTTTTCTCTTCTTCTACGTGTAAAAGAGGTTAAGAAGTTGGAATCTTGGAGTTCCTGAAAAACATAATCAATCACCCCTTCACGCCTCTGAGATCTTGTATATCTTTTTGACTCCAGCTTGCTTATGATTCACTATTTACTTGAAACAAAAAGAGGAAAACAAGTCTTTCAGAAAACAATCTTAATTTCCTTCTAATTTAGCCTCCAGTTTTATTATTCGACTCCCCAACAAAGTCACCAAAAATCAGTTGGTTAACAAATTTGTCTTGTCTTAAGTTTATGTTGATTGACTCATGTTTCCCTTATTTCTTGAAAGACAAATTGAACCAACAATTGGGTAAATTTATGAAGAATTTACCCTCTACATAAGAGTGCAACTTCCCGTATAATATTCAATGAATTTTATTTAAAATTCTAACTTCACTTTTAACCAGAAAGCGAGTAAAGGCATTTACATTCATAAGTCAACACCACATGAATGCTATAAAGATCAAAATTATGTATGTAAACTCACAAGCTTACAACTAAATTAGCTTCACTTCTCAAAAAAATTCCTCTTAACATAGATTTGATCGAGTCTCTCTCATGTCTCATAGGACAAGGGGGATCAAAACATCTGTGCAAAATCAACAAAAGACCTACTCATTAAATTAATTCACCAACTTATGAAAGTGAAATAACCAAAGAAGCAACAAATGTTGCATAAAAAAATATATATCTCAACATAGATTTTCTATTCACATTCAAACGCACATATTTGAAAGCTGCAAAATAAGTATCATTCTATTCATTGATAAAATGCCTTCCTTGAAAATTCAACAAATTTCATAAGAAAAATAAGTCTGCTAATCTATATCATCACCAAAATTTCTTGGACCCTATCAAAGTCAAGTAAATTAGTTTATATAGCCATAACCTAGCTAATAGTTCATATGGGAAACATGGAAAACAAACCATTTCTGCCCCACATGTTTAGAGAAACCATTATTTAAACAGGAAAATAAAACCATTTTCACAACTAACAACTGAAAAGAGACATCCTAACATAGAACATTGCTAAGCAGTTTTGATAACTTCTTTCTTCTTCCAATCTGCGTAAGAAATGACAAAGTGCTAAATGATTGTGCTATGCGGTAGCCCCATGTGTGCCATTCTTTGCTTCCATACTCCCTTTTCGCAACGTATTTGCACTACTTTATCCGAATGTTCACCTAGGTTCTGAATGCATAAGAAAGAAGTGATTCTGTTTTAGACATGAAGCTCAAGTCATTTGAAATCAAGCCCTTGGCTTCCTTGATGTGATTGATTTTCTCTTCTAATGACCCTGTTATGACCTCAACTATTTCTAGAGTTTTCCATCATCTTTTAAACACTTCAAACTAACGCAACAAAGCTCATTGTGTATGGAAGATATCAATTCTGCAAGTTGCTTCACCAATTTGGCAGACTCTTCATACGCCTGTCTCACCAAAACATTTCTCCATTCTACATTTCATTGGCACACGTACAAAACATTATCATCCAGGGTTGGAACTAGCTTCTCTGACAAGTACTTTATTACATGATATTTCTGTACTTCTCTCATTTGAGCTTCCCATTTTACCCCCTTAGCTTATTCATTCTTCCATTTGATAATTTCATTCTCCAATTCCTTTGTCACCGTGTTTGCATCATCGTGAACCTTACTCAGAACCACAAAATATTTCGCTCCTACTTTCTGAATTTCGACTAGACAGTCCATAACAATGTCTCTCATTAATTTGCATTTTAAAAATTTCTCTATTTTTTTTTGATTAACAGGGGACTTAGGGTCAAAAGATGTAGGAGTCTGAGAAATGGGCTGCGGATTAGGACTATTGATGGCCTCAATGTATTCTGCTATGCTCTTCATTATCTCTTTCATTTCAGACTTATCTTTTTCATCCTTCCAAGATCTTTTCAACATCTTCTTGGTTGAAACTTCAAAATGTAATGTATTTGTTGTGCGAGTTCCTGCCCCTAAGTTCACTTTTTCCACCATGAAATCTTTACTTGTCAGATCAGCTATAATTTCATTAGTTTTTGGGTGGGTAATCTCCGCAGTCTAGTTACCTGTATCTTCATCAAAATCAATTTTTGATAGTCTTTAACCTTTTGGCTGTAGAAACCTTACCCAGACATTTACTGACCATATCCTCGACGGGGATAGATACTGGAACAATTTTCCTCTTCTTACTGGTGAATGTGTTCTCCAACCATGTTGGCCCTAGGGTTGTGAGAGGTTGTCTGAACTAGTTTCTACCTCCTTTTGATCTCTTACTACTAAACTAGTGTCCACATTCAGGGCTTCATCTACCTATTGGCTTCCACCCTCATCATCTAAATCCTGTATTTCCACATTTACATTTGGGAAAGAAATATCCATCTCAGGTACGGTCTCAAGGTCAATTACTATATGAGCAGGGGAAAATTTTCTTTTGCTCTTAGTTCTAGAACGAGTGATTCTTCCTATTGGTAAATCTTCTTTGCTCTGTAGCCTTTGTATTACCTGCTCACCCTTCTCCTTTTTCCTGGAAGGACCTGCACAAGATGGAACAAGGGGATTAAAAACCAGGGTTTTAGTGGTAGAGGTTGAACTTTTTCTTGAACTTCTGCTCAACCTATGCTTTCTAAGCCACTTTTATGTCCTTCAGATAATCGAGAATGCCCTAGTTTGAATATGTTCTTCTTCATTCTTCCCCAAATCTATTTCTGAAATTACTCCCTTCTGCCTATCATCAACAAATTGGGAATCAAGTAGATTAGTTTCATCATCAACAATATTTGTAGTATTCATCTTTGAACCATAATTCCTAATCTGTTGTACTGAAAGCCCTAAGTGGGCTCTTTTTTGAACCTCATAATATCCATGCAATCCGCCTAGAAATCTTCTAGGTTTGGTATATGTTAAAATCTTTCCTAAGTGTAAGATGGGCTGTTGCAAACCCGTTAGCATCAAAATTAATTCTGGGAGTATACAACTAAAAGTTGAGCTTCTTGAACTCTAACTCAAAATTCAGGGCATTCAAGACACTATTACAGGTGTAATAAGTCAACTCAATGGGAAAATAAACTCATATTCGGTGCTTCACCCTGTAACTCTTGTCAATATGAGCAAGTTGCCTGCATACTTCAATTAAAACTTTCCTATCAAAGGCATATCCTAGAAATTTATATGGTTCACATTCAAAACCACCAACCCTCAAATAAGTGAATATGGAGAACTGAATATAGAAGCTCCCATATGTGCTTACAAGCTGCACGGATTCCTCGGTCAATCTTTTATGGATATCCCCTTTCAACTCAAACACCAGTCTCCCAAGGAAAACATCATGGAGCCTGTGATAATTCTTAGTGGCTCTGTTTTGTTGCAAATATGGATGATAATTATATATCTTCATATCATTTCGCCAATTTTCATGGTATAAGCCAACCCATTGGCGAGTGCAAGCTAAACTGTATATGAGGTAAGATGACATATAGAAATTTTTGTTACCAAAACAACTTAAACCCTCATGCATTATTTCAGCAATCAACTCAACCCAATCTATGTATCTCCCATCATCTAAAATAACTTGAACAAAGAAGTACATCCAATCTTCCCAAAAGAAGGCCATCTGATTTCCTCTAATCCTACGAAGCAAGATGACAATATGCCATACCTCTCTAATCAAATGTTCTCTGGTTAACAATTTAGGTAAATGAGAGCCACCCTTCTGAAGCTTCAATAACCAGTTTTAGGCTATAACACTTCGATATATTGTCTTCTTTTTGGAAAATAGCCCCTACGACTTAGACACTATCCAATCCTCATACTGTTCCTTCTCAAGGATCTTCATGACTGTAACCATGGTTTGCCAATTCACTTTCAGCAAAAATTCACTATTTGTGGTTTGGATGCTCCTCTAAATAGGGTCATAGTGGTTCATACATTTTTGGACTAATTCTGGACAGAGAACGACTGGTGGAAAAGCTCTCGCTTCTATTAACCCACTATCAATTTTTTTTCTGCATGAGACGGGAATTCGTAGAATCCCGCACCTCTCATGAAATTATTTTAAATCCACTAATGGGAGGAAAGTATCTCCTAAATCTGGGTGTGAACAAACTAGCCTTGAGTTTTGGTCAGTTTTAGGCAATGTTGGTCTCATCTTGGGTTTCTACACATGACTCAGAGGTAAACAAGAAACTTTGCAAGAAAAAAATTTAACAGAGCTCCTTGTATACATGGAATAATAAGGATGGGGGAAAAAGAACAAAACTCACCTTGAAAGAGGATTTTGAATTGCAAAAACAAAGGTCAAGTCATCATGTGTAGCATCCAACACTTGCTTAATTGTGAAATGGGCAACTACGAGAAATGATTTTAAAACAAACAAAAAAAAATCATGTTAGTCTGAAATAATTGCTCACATGATTCATTCAGGATTAATTGACTACTTATCCATGTCTTCTTACTTTGAAAAGACCCTTTCGTGACATCATCAGGCTTACTCCTTCCTCTTTATGATTACCATGCAATATAATACACCTCACGACTTATTATCTCAGTTTCTTTTTAAATTTGGAATATTCTTTTTTTGAAACCCCGCCAACATGACCCTTTCCTTTTCCGCTTGAAGCTGCATTCATCCAACATTGAACCTTGAACTATGAACCCCTTCAACAGTGGTTCACGGGTTCAAGTTCAACAAAACAAAAAAAGTCTACTGATGGACCAACATAAGAATATACAACTGACCATGCTAAAGACAAGTCTTCAGACCAAAATACACTCTTACACATATTGAACCTTGAACCTTGAACTTTCGACAATGGTGGTTCAAAGGTTCAAGTTCAAAAATGCACTCAACAAAACTTTAATAAAGACATGACCATGGAGCGACAAGACCGCTTGAACCCGAACTTTGTACTTTAGACGAGTTCAATAGAAAGGTTAAAGTTCAAAGAATTTATGACCCAACATATAACTAAACTTTACACAAGGCTTCACTTTAAAGAACATTGCCAAGAATTATTCAACCTAACAATTGAAAATTAAGGAAGGGTAACACAATCTTTATCTGATTTGGGATTCCTTTCCATGGCAACCACATATGAGAAAAGTCAGTGGAAATATATCCGTTCAATTTTCTCAACCAATCTCTACTTAGAAGTATCCCATAACCATCTAGGATATCGATGATAGAAATATCGATACAACTCTGCATTCTAGGGCCTACTGCTAGCTGCATGCAAATATTATTTAATTCTGCAACTATAGGAACTTTGATTTTGTCCAACTGAGTGACCTTTTTGTTGGTCTGTGTAGGTATCACTCCTAGTTTCTCGCACATAGCAAGAGGCATCATGTTGCTGGAAGCACTAGAGTCTACTAAGCAATTATGTACAAGTTTTCCAAATATTCTGACTGACAATAAGAACATAGGAGGCTTGTCTTTTTCTTAGTAAAGGACCACTGGATGTTTTACTTGATCACTGATAGATCCTTGTTTTTGTGAAGTCTGTGGGAGCTTATTCATTAAAATATCTTCATCTTGGAATATATCCGTGTCCCCATGAACTTCTTTTAGCATGATATCTTCTTGTTTTGAACTTCCTGATGATATTTGGACCATTCCCACAAAATTAGGAAGCTACTATGGTGGAGCATCAATTGACATTTCTTGTGAGTCTTGAATAAAATTTATATTCACCAGAGCATTGGGTATATTTATTTTAGTTAAACTATTCAGGAGTGTTTCTTGAATATTTGGGATTTTCATTAGCTCGAACAAAGGTAAGATGACCTTCATCTTCTTAAATTCTTTTAGTGTGTATGAACTTTGTCTCTTCAACTATTCTCTGGGATGATCTTGTGCTTGAGCTTGTGATTGTCCAACCTGAGGGGTTGTTGTTACCTTTGGTCAACTGGTAGTACAATAGCTTGTCTCATTCCATTTGCTTTGACATTTGTTGATGATATTCAGGTGAATCTCTTGAAAGAGATGGCACATTAGTAGCATTTGGATTTGGTAGGGTCTGGAAATTATTTGGAGGAATGGATGTAGTTATTGGTTCATTTTGGAAAATATTCCTCTGATACACCTTGAGTGGGTTTCTAGACGTTTGCTGAAATGATTGGAATTCTCTGGTACATTCCACCATACATTATTATTCAATGGGGGAAAACTATAACGATTAATTATAGGTAGTTGGTCTGGTGGAACTTGAGTTTCCAACCTAGCTTGATACTGTGATGTCTCCATTGGGCCATTTGTAGATGCAGGTAGGAACCTTTGATTAGGATGGTACAATGCATATTATTTGACATTCTCAAGAACAAGGGCTTGGTCATATCTTGGTGCAGGGACCAACTTATATCTAGTTACTAGAGGATCCTCTATATTTCTTTTCTCATTCTTAAAAATATCTTCTCCTACTTGAAACTCATGACAATTCAATTCAAAATGTTGATCAGTGTTGTGTAGTCTACACCATCTTGATAATACTTCTTCAACCAGGAACACTTTGTCTACAAGACAATTATCAGCGACAGGTTGATCATCTAAGGGAGACAATACGGTTCATTGTTAGGTCCAGTATTCCATGTTTTCTTTCGGAATCCTTGATTATTCCCTTGATAATTCTAGTTCTCTTTAGTAATTTTGATTATCTCTTTGGTATGCAGAATAACTCTAACCTTGGTAATTCCCTTGAGTTGATTGATAATTCCTTTGCATACTTTGTATTTGATTATTCTGATTTCTTCTTAAATATGTTACCTCAGTTGACAATTTCCTAACTTGGTCAATCAATTATTTCATTTCATCCTTCTCTTCTTGAGTTCAAACTGAGGTCATTGCATTTTGAAGATATACTTACTATGGGGGTGGTGCTTGAGAAATAGGTCCTCTTGGGTGAAGAAGTAATTGATTATTCAGAGTGGGAACCAGATTCACCACAAGAGTATGCCAAGCCAACACTTGATTAATATATTGAATTTAATTTTCTGCAACAGGAATTCCCAAATAATTGAGTGCCCCTGAAGTAGTACCTACTCCTAAATCATTTCTAAGTGTAATAGATGCAACATATGCTTTTAGATTTGTTGGGACTGGATTCTTTGAATTTATAAACATAGCGATAAGACCGTCTAAAGCTGTGTAATATACTCGTAGTTCTACAACATTGTCCAAATTGTAAGGATCTCACAACATTGTGTAGGCCTTGTGGAATCTATTGTTGAACATGCTGATCAGCTTGTGTGGTTGTCTCTTCGCTTTCACAAATTCTCTATACAAATCTGTTGGGGAAATCAGTACCCTGAATTTCTCTAAGAAAACATCCTTCATTTCTAGCCAATCATGGATAGAATCGATCGACAAATGGATATACCAATACGAGGCCTCCTCATCAAAAGTATATGCAAACAATCTACAGGTGATATCCTCTTCTTGGACATCTCTATTCTAGAGGAGATCTTCAAAATTTTTGATATGTTCATCCGTAGTGCATCTCACATCACCACTATGAAACTTGGAACAAAATTGTTTTGGGGTCTTTAGCATGTTATGGTAAATAGTAAAGACCATAGGTGATGCATTTGCTGGATGCCATGCCATTGGAACATTTTCCTGATGTACTCCTGCTTAAGCAATTAGTGGTGGGGATGCTGGTGGCAATACTATTTGAATTGGTGTGACTTGCATTGGAGATGTGTGAACTTCTGGGAGTAGGGTTTCTAGCACTAGGATTTATTGAATATCTCTTGGAATTGAAACCTTTGAGGAAGTTGTTTGGAAGAAACTTGAAATATGGAACAAACTGGAAATATCTTCTTCAACAACTATCTCTTCTCTTGATGAACCTTCTTCTTCACTTGTCATGAATGTTATTTTCATTTGCTTGATTCTAGTAGAAGATTCTAACTCTACAAACTTTTTGGATGAACTTGGAGCTGATCTTAGGACTCTTTGTAACTTGCTTGGTGAAGGGGAATTTGTGCAATCTAGTGTGACTTCACTTAATCTTGTCAAGGTGGTGTGGGATCAGGTTGAGGAGTTTGTTCAACAGTTTGTGGCAGTAGTAGATGTTGTTGTCTTCATATTTCAGTGTCAATATGATCAACAATTTCTTCTTCTTCCTCAAGAACAAAGCACATTCATTGCCAATCGACGTAGACTCTTTTTACTTCCCACGCTAAAGTGTACAATTCTGTGATGACCTTTTCTTTCTCGTTGTTGAGGCTAAAATCTGGCTGCAATAGAGAGTCATGATCTCTACTTGGTTTAGGAGAGGAGTGATTGGTAGTCCCATTTTTTAATTATTTCTTTGACTGAGTGGCTTATTTTAGAGAGTCACTGTATATCTCTATGAATTTGCTGTTGTAGGGCAAAGAATCTTTGTTCCTTCAAATCTTTTTTGATTTTTGCTTCAATTCTTCGACCTTTCTCTTGTTCTTCAACAATAATGCAGTTTGCTTATCTGAATTGAGCATCAACTATTGTTGACTTCCAAGAAAGCGAACGTAACTGATCGGTAATATTTGTATGGTGTAGTCCTGGTTCTGGTTGCTCAAAAGGTATGTCAAAGTAAAATCATGTGGCAACACCATACTGCTTCATGCATACTATTTCAACTTGTGAATAACTTGTTGCCAATTTGTGTTATGTGTGAAAAAGTTATGGATAACTCTTGATATGATCTCAAGTTGATAACAATCATGCCCTCCTTCTAGCACCAATTTGTGTTGGTGTCTGTTTTATCATCTACCAAATACTAGAATAAAATACCCCAAGGATACTCTATCCAATCCTGAAAAACCATCACTTATGCTAAGATTACGAGAAGATCATATGGTGATTCCAAGGTCTATATGTGCGAACAAGCGACTTTAGTGGGATAGCTTCCTGGGTAGTGTATACTGAAAATCTCAAAGGGGAGTTACACTGTCAACTCATATCATTCAAGTTGTACTTAGGCAAATTTAATAATTTATGGTCTATGTTTTTGGATTTTCTAGTTTAGGACTTCAAAAAAGAATAAAAAAGGATAGGGTTTAGGAATTCTAACTAATTCTAGGAACTCAAGGGACAGTATAAACTGGATGAAACTAATAACAATACTTTGTTTTGCCACACTTGGGACAACTACGCAAAGTATGTGCAATCTTCTAGGATTGTGGTTATGATTTTCACACTTAGGAATAGTACCAACAATTAAATAATATTATTCAAAGTGGAAGTTAAACATACACATTAAAAGCTCAAGCTAAATTTACACATTGAATGGAAATCATCCATCCAAAGAAAGTATGAGCAAAATCTCACCAATCTATACTATCAAATCTATCATTCATCTAACAACTTTAAAGAAAATAACTTAAGCAAATTTGATTTGTGTTGAAGGAAATATGCAGCCATGCAACCATTTAGCAATAAAAATATGCCAAGACAATACTGATAATGAACTTTTATTACTCAAATAACTATAAGAAATAGTTTCATAAATCTCTCCACAATGAAATGAAATGAGAGAATGAGTTTATATAGAGTTTCAGAAAATAAATGAATGGATGAGATCAATCTAAATCAATGGTCAAGACCAAGACAACCTAACCCTAATTAGAGTTTCCCAAAATAAAATCAATATCCAATGCATGTGAGATAAGTGGCATGAGGTGCTATTTTTTAGGATAGCACCCCCTTTTCCTGTTGAGAAGTAGAAAATTCAATGAACTTGGACAAAATCTAATCAACCTCCTCGATCATGACATATGGCAGCATACTGACTTTGAATTCTAGTCCTTCCAAATTGTCTGTACATACAACAAACATGATTTCCCAATCTAATTCCCAGTTTTGGAAAGCATCTCTGATGGACAGGAGGTTCAATGCCTCAGACAAATTATGCCTCAAGATTGGTTCAATGGATAATATTTTCTGTGTCTTTGCTTTTAGATTTTCTGACTTCATATCCTTTTCTTAGATAGTTTCTTTTTACAGTACCTCTGTAGCTACAAGGTCAATCTTGTCTTGAATTCCTTTTGTCTACTCTTCTGATTTGTCAGCATCTACCTTCACTTTCTCCAAGACTTCACTGCGTGCAACCAATGCCCAGTACCAACTACTATAATCATATGATGCTCCTGCTTCAATTATACTTTCATCAACAAATTATTTCTTCGATATCCCTTTCAATACTCTAAGGCAAGTAATGATTCTTTCTTGAATGTTCTGAAGATCAGCCCATGCTTCTGCCATGCTAGAGAGTAGAGAGGAATTTTGTCCATATGTCAATGCTAACCTTCCCACAAATATGGATACTTCTTTACTTATGATTTCCATCCATGCCTTGGTCTCTCTGGCTGTTACTGTTTCATCCTCAATATTTTTGACTGCCTGTCATGAATTCAAAAGTGGGAGAGCTTCTGGATTTTATTGATCAAGTGGATTAGTTAAGTGTTGAATATATTCTCTTAAGTGCTCAACTTCTCTCTTATGCTCATTCTTCTTTCCTACTTCCTTATCCAGTCTTGCTTTCATGGAAGTAACTGAGTTGTCCAAATATTCAACTTCCTACTTCTTGGTAGTTGGTCCCAAATTGAATGTAGTGATTTTGCATTCATGGGGAACAATATTTTAGCACTATAATCTATAGCATCCTGCATCCTATTTCATCTCTCTGGATGGTGGAGAAATTTTTGGCTGGCTTCTTCACAGTTGTTTGCTCTAATCTGGCCAAGAAATCAGCCATGTCATCTTCTTCTTGTTCTTCTACTACTTGTGTTTTTATTTTTATTCTCTCCCTCAGCCAATGGGGAACAGTGGGTTGCTCAATGCCATCTACTTCTTGGTTGTTTTCTATTTCTTAGTTACTTTCTTTATGAGCAATACCCAGAGAGTAGAAATCATTCCCTCTTGAAACTCTCCTTCTTCAACATCCATTTCATCTTCTGATTCTAGATTTTCTGTGCGAGTAGGAGACGATGGTTTCTCATCTTCTTGATGGATTGATTCTGCATTCTCCTCATGGACTGGGGAAGGAATTTCAATCTCTGTCAATGACTGATCAATAACCAATACATCTATGTTTGTAGATGCGACAAAATGAGATGGTTCCACCCTTTTCTTCTTTTGAACAGGTTCTTCAATCATAATTGCCTTTCCTTTTGTTTTTGAAGAACTTCCTACCTCTTTTTGTTTTGAATTTTGAATTTGTTTGGTAGCTTGAGAAGCTTTAGAATTTGAGGAACATTCCTCTACTTCTCCCATAAAGTCATACATCAAGTTCACTTTTCTTCTTCTTAGGCTTTGGATCTGCTGATCAACCCACCAACAAGAATAGTTTTCTACTAGTCGCTATGTCAACATGCTCAGGTTTTGACCATTTGATAGGAGTGAGAGGTGCATCCCCATCAAAGCATGGCTGAGTGCATTCTTCACTTTCCTCCACTTGGTCTGGCATAGGGAAAAGTTTAGTGATCTTGATTAAACAAACTGGCAACCTAGACCACATCCTTTTCCTAACAACATACTCATCAGCAACATCCACCCAATAATCTTTTATATCCACCCTATGCCTAAATATTTCTCCATTTCTTGATTCAATATTTCCGCGAGGATCAAAGTTTTCCCTAGATTGGTAAGAGGTAAAAGAGTACCATTGGATCTTCAATCTAGTTGTTTCAGCTGCTTGTGCCGAAGGACAAGATTCCAACATTTTTCCAATAAAGAATGGAAAAGAGATAACAACCTTCTATCTTATTTTCTTGAAGCTCTGTTATTTTCTAACTGTCTAAGAACTTCCAACAAGACCATCTTTTTGGTTGGATAGATTGGCAATTAGTAAGGATGACCAGTGAAACCTTGGATTGTGATATAAGTGAACTTTGGAAACTGGATAAACTAGGATCCGTACCTGTTGATTAGAATTTTTGATTTAGGAGAAAGTCGGTTATGAGTTCCTCCTTGCCATGTTCTTGTGATATACATGAGGAACACATCATTTACCCGTTTGAAATGAATTTTTTGCTTGAGTTGCAATTGAGGATAACAATTATATGACCTGAATTCATTCTCACCACCTCCCATTATGCCTTTGCAAATTAGTCTTGAATATCTATAAGTTGCAATTAGTAGATAGATTATGTAAGAACTTATGTAAAATGTTTTTGTTCTTTCCAAGTCCATCAACTGCTCATGAATATTGTCACTGATTATGCGGGACTAGTTAAATAACTTCATTCCTAAGGTTATTTCAAATATGAAATAATACATCCATGTGTGGAATGGTGCACCTTCACGACTACCCATTACTCTGTTAAGTAGGAGGATGATATCACCATATTCTTCCTTGAAGTAGGGATGCAACAGATGCTTTGGCCCTTTCCCCCGAGGTCTTTTCTTCTCTAACCAAGATTTGTTAACATTCACACCACAAAGTTTAGACTGATTCTCATAGACCCTCTTAGATTTATTGTACGTGGTCTTACTATGGCTTGGTATGCCAAATGTCTCTTGAATGAACAATTCTAAAAGATTAGCCAAGACTCTTCCATCTAGTGCAATTATCTCTCTTGATTGTGTGTTATAGTGCAGAGCACATTCAAGTATCAGCTCAACACACTCCTTGGCTAGTGGGAGTCCAACTGCCTGGACGATTCCATTTCACATCATCTTGCAAGCAATGGGTGTTGGGATATGTCCATCATGCCCATACACTCTCTTTCTAAATTCTTCTATATCTACATGTCCAAGGTTAGTGTTTGTGATGTTTTTCTATTTTGATTTGAACTTGGATTTACATTGCACTCCCTTGCTGGTGAACTTCATTCATTCTTCCTTGGTCATCCACTTGAAAACACATGAAAACTTAATGTTATTTTCAGATTTTAATTCTGATTTTGAATCCTCTTTTAAAAAAAATTCACCTTTAGCCTATTAAAAGGTTAAGTTTCTGCAAAAAAGAAGATTGAAAGTGTGGAAGGGTTTGGCCAAGAAACTGATAAAATTGAAGAAAATAAGATAGAAAGGTAAGAAAATTAAGTCAAATTCAAATTTTTAGGTCCTCTCTATGACTTAAATTTACCTTCCACTCTGAGAATTTGTCTTAAAATCAGAAAAAGCACTCAATTTCTTGACCTCTAACACTCAGAAGATTTTACTTCTTAAAAAAATTTCTCTTGAAAATAAAAAATTCACAAACTTGAGAGAAAATTTCTTCTCAGTTGCTCCCTGAATTGTCAACCTGAATAGTGAATTATGAAAATGAATTGGTTGAAAATATATATAGAGTCTAGGACTCTTAAACTTAGAAGTTTTATTTTATTTTTTTAATTATTTTTTTTGTTATTTTTTTTTAGTCTTTCCAAAATGAAAAGATTTTATTTCTCTCTCAAAATTCCATCCTTTGCCAAAAAGGCAAAGAATCATCTATAATTTTCCAAGATTCTTGAATTTCTTGTAAGTGTTGAAAAATAATCCTTGAAAATAATCTTAATTTAAAAAAAAATAATTTTTTTTTCATGTGTCAAACTTATTTTCCAACTTGCGGACTTTATTTCATGTGTAATTATTGAAAATTTATCTTCTTTTAGGTATGACAATTTTATCTTTTGTTAGACATCTTCACATATTCTATTTATGCCTGGATGAATGAATTTGTGTCTGCACTTCATTAAATTTGTTGGACAAGGGTTTGGATATTTTTTCAGTTTTGTCTTATGTATTGATTGTAGATATGTCATGCTTTAGGGTTTGTGTCTTGGAACAAATTTGTTTCAATCTGTACCTTCGATGCCTTGGCATGCTTCATGTCAATTGGTTTTGCTCTTGGACTTGGAATATTATTGGACAATCATCCTTCAATTTTATTTAATCTCTTTTCTTTTAGGTGAACTTGAACTTTGTTTGTCTTGTCATGGCGAAGTTTGAAAGGGTTTAAGCATTCTTTTTTATCATGGACATGCTTTATGTTTGGCCTGCCAACTTATGTCTTGGATCAGACTTGGAAGGATTTTGGACAGTCATATGTCTTTTATGTCTTTATGGGCATGTATGTTTGGAAGTTGTCTTGACATTTGCTTGCTGTTCATGATGAACTTTCATGATGATCAGATAGTTGGTCTTGCTCTTTGTCATGTCATTTTGGCAAGGTTTATTTCATGTTGTGTCATGTTTTATTATCCAACCCTAGGTAGACTTGGATCATGTTATGCCATGCTTTTGTAAGACATATTTCAAACTTTGGATTGATTGTTATGCTTGAATTCTTTCATCTTGGCAAGGTGGAGTTCTCAATCCATTGGACAAGTTTCATTTTGTGCTTTATTTCTTTGGACAAAACCTTTGCTAGAGGAGGCAGAGTTGGAAGACTCCTCGCTATCTTTCAACAATCTCTTGCCAATCTGTCCAGACAATCTTGGAAACTTCTTTAATAGGGCAGTCTTGACTAAGTTTGTGATATCTTTACGATTTTCTCTCAATATGCTTTCTCTTTGGTAGATTTGGGTGTATATTTGTCAGGTTGTTTAGGCAAACTTGCTCTATACTTTCAACATGCCTCCTGGATGTTTGATTGCCAGCTTGTTTTGATTTGTTTTCCTTTAGACAAGGCTTGAGAAAACTTGGAAGGTTTAGATAACTTTGCTTCATATAATTTCTTGGCAGATGTTGCTATCTTTGTTTGAAGTTTGATAATCTGATCAATTTCTATCATGTTTAGAAGCTGCTTGCTTTGCTCAACCTTGGCAAATTCTGACATAGGCTTATGCTTCAAACCTTTATTTGAAGTTGCTTGGCAAATAAAGAAATCTTTAATGAAGTAAAAACTATGTTTAATAGCTCCTTGGCGGTCTCTAGAACCTTTATTCCTTGCTTTATTTGAACTTTATAAAGTTCCTTTAATCTTAGCGAACTTTTGAAGCTTCATGAAGTGTTACCTTAGCTTCATCTTCAATTTGAGCAAACTTTAGGATATTTTAATTTGTTTTATTCTAGAAGGAAAACTTGGGAAAGCTTTCTTTGTTTTATCCCTTTTCTTTTTTTGGAATCTTTCCAAGCTTCTTCAATATGTGCAATTTTTAGAAAGCTTTATTTATTTTCTTTTGGATGCCATGTCATAATGTTTCTAATTCAAAACTCAAGTGAAGTTTCCTTATTAGCTTTATTGACTAATATCTTTGATTTCCATTTTTCTATCTTTTAAGAAAAATTGTGAATTCCATGTCACTTGTTTTATCTTCTTGGGCAAAACTTGGTGCCATGTCATTAATATCATTGCTAAGCTAGAAATTTTCACACCAACTTTGCTTTATTCCAACATGGCAAGTTTGGGTGATGTCTTGACATATTCATACCAACTTGGAAGGCTCCTAGGAGGACTTGGATTATCCTTAGGCAAGGTGGTGTTGGATAGTGTATTGTCATGTCTTGGTGGACCTTACAAAGACTTCACCATGATCTATGCTTTGTTGTCTTGGACAATCTTGGATAATCACCTTTCTATCTGCTTGACTTCGTCCATGCCTTAGTTTATTTTCAACTTGATTTTGCTTGCTTGACTTGATTAGGAGTTTAACCAACTCTTGGCATGAGTTAATTAACCATCAGTAGGAGTTTACCAAGTGTCGAATATTTTGTCTTGATCATGAGGTGGACGTTGAAGACTATGATACATTCTTGTGTGTGAATGAGCTTAACCTCTAGTAGGAGTTTGATTCACCACTGCCATGAGTTAGTTAAACCTTGATAGGAGTTTACCAAGTGTTGAACATTTTACTTGGACAACCTTCTTATGCCTTGGCTGACCTTGATCATGCTTAGACATTTTCTATACTTGACATTCTTGGGCGGACTTGACTGATCATTTGCCATTTTCATTTCTTCTACTTAGGCGATATTTTCAATATTCCATATCCCACTCTTACCTTCATACTTGATCAACACTTCATCTGGAATGAAACCCTAATTAGGGTTTTAGCTTTTCTTTTTGCACTTGGAGACCTAATTATTGAAATATGAGAACATGGGCACTGATCATATGGCTGATTTTCTAGAACAAAACCATAATTAGGGTTCACATTTTTCTTTTTATCCTTAAAGACATATTTTTTCAAATTTGAGAACATGGGTAGTAATAATTTGGCATGAAGATCAAAAACCTGATCTCAAAAAAAGCAAAAAAAAACAAAACAAACCCTTTCTTTTTATACTTAGAAGCAAAATTTCTCGAATTTGAAGACATAGGCAGGACTACTGTGACCTAAAGAACAAAACCCTAATTTCAGAAAAAAGAAAAAAAAATTGAAGCCACGCTTTTTATACCTAGAGACAAGATTTAAAAATTTCAACCACATGGGCAGAGATGAAATGACCTGAGGAACAAAACCTGGACTCTACTTTCAAAAAAGAAGAAAAAACAAAAACAAAAACAAAAAATTCTAAAAATAGAAAGTTTTCAGAAATGACCCAAAGTAATTGGGATCCTCATCCTTTAGACCTTCTAAGAACTTTGATAACACTCATACATTATTCTGAGCATGGTTTCTCAACTTGGCTGGGATGACTTCAAAAATTCAAACTCAAAACTCGCTCCGAAAATGGAATTATGAAACTACAGAGGTATGACAAAACCCTAGAAAGAGAACAACTGGGGGTCCCCATCTATGATGGGGAAATGTGTGAATTAGGTCACAACAACTCCCACATGTGAAATTTCATCCACGACTCATGGCTCAACCAATAATAATTCATCACTAAGGTTATCGTGATACAATAGAAAGATGACAGTTGTCTAAGTTCATGCAGTTGTGGCGTATGGGCCCCATCGAGGATGATGATGCACACCTAGACTAATAAATGAGATTTCATAATTATAAAGTTCTAAAATAAAAGCTTAGTAATTGAAAAATTGACCCACCATATGAATATGCGATAGACTAAAGCAATGTGATCCGATGGAAATAAAAATAAAAATAAATTATTTTTAATGAACTTTAAAAAACTTTACTTCGAGCTAGGGTCTACCTTGACACGTGTCTCCATTTTGGCTACACTTTGTATGAATTTTGTTTAGTTAGATCTTACACCTGGAAATGGACCTAAAGGTCGGTCCCACATGTGAAAGGACATCCATAGTTCATAGATCAGCCAATAATAATTCATCACTAAGGCTATTGTGGTACAATAGAAAGATGACAATTGTCTAAGTTCCCGTAGATGTAGTGTATGGGATCCATCGAGGATGATGATGCACACTTGGACTAATAAATGAGATTTCATAATTATAAAGTTCTGAAATAAAAGCTTAGTAATTGACAAATTGACCCACCATATGAATATGCGATAGACTAAAGCAATGTGATCTGATGGAAATAAAAAATAAAAAATTTTATTTTTAATGAACTTCAAAAAACTTTACTCCAAGATGGGTTGCACCTTGACATGTGTCTCCATTCCATGTATGCTGTACAAATTTTGTTTAGTTGGATCTTTACGCTCAGAAATGGACTTAAAGGTTGGTCCCACATGTGAAAGGACATCCATGACTTATGGCTCAACCAATAATAATTTATTGCTAAGGCTATCATGATACAATAGGAAGATGACAGTTGTCTAAGTTCCTGCAGATGTGGCATATGAGCCCCATTGAGGATGACGATGCACACTTGGACTAATAAACAAGCTTTGAGGTTATGTTTTATGCCTTCCCACGTCACCTCACAAAGTTCATTTGGTAATTAAAGAAAGTGTTGCGGGATAGCGGGATACACATTAGCAAGTAAGAAATCATATTCCGCATGGTCCCTTCATCGTGTAGTTATGTTTTGTGGGGTAGCGGGATGTTTATGTTCCTTCTACCGAACTACTAGATAAGGAAAACTCTCAATATCATTCTTACTTGTAGACACCCTCAAACAATTTTCCAAATTCTTGTCTAGTTTGTTTCTTGTCTTTAATTTCAAGAACCCCAATGCACTGAAATCTCTCTCATCCTCAATAGATCCCAATATCATGGTTTGACATAAATCAACAATTTTATTGAATTCTGATAGTGCATTAGACAATATTGAGCTTTGAGTTTATTTTTGTCAAACCGTTGTTATTGATATTGGTAGGTGGGGAATTTCCAATGCCTTAGCCTACTCCATCATTGTTGTTGAATATTCAGATGATTGGTGTGAGAGATTATTCTTATCTAAAATTCCTTTTATTTTTATTTCCTTTCCGTCTACACTGCATATGGATTTTTTACAAAAATGATCAATCAAGTAATGTAACTTGTTAAAATAATCCTTTTTGCTACAACTGACCCAATAATTAGGATACACAATAGACATGGATTTTAATAGTTCATCTTCACAGAATCGACTTATAATCTCATCTAAAACCTCTTTCGCAATACTCTTTAGAGTATCTTTTACAGTTGTGACGATTTGGTTAAAATCTTCCTTGGTAACAGGTATATCTCTCATTCTACTTGAATGCCGATAACCACTAGTGGCATACTAGTGCATTGGTACCTCATATACACGTACGCATATACATAACTCTTCGCTAGTGTTAAAATTTAAAAAATTGTCAAGATTTTCTAGATCTGTCATCAGATGCCAACTAGCAAATTCTTCCTTTATAAAAGGCTCTTGTGATGGATACATATTATCAAGGGTCATTATTAACCTTATATGTAGATTAGTATATTCTTGAATATATATGTTAGACAGTTCAAATAACCGAAAGACAATTGAGAGGGGGGGTGAATCAGTTGTCACAAATTATCAGAACTATTAGCAATTTAAACTTAAATATCGGAACCCAAAACATTAATACCGGAATACCAGTTAAACAAATTAAGAATAAACAATAATCATAGAATAAATACCTTCCACATGACACCAAGATTTGTATGTGGAAAACCTGATAAAGGAAAAAACCATGGTGGGAAGCCTACCCACAGTCAGATAATACTTCTGCAGTAAGTATGTGAATTACATTTGAGGGGAATGCACGTACAGGAAGGCCAATAGCCTAGAGCATACTGTTCATCACAAAAGGAGCCTCACTGACTACATAGAAATCTAGACTACAATCCAGAGAAGTGTTGAATTGCAAAAGATAGCATCTCCTATGCTCGAGTACAGTTTCGGTTAAGCTCAATACTAGAGGACTAAATCCTTTTACATAAAACCAATTTGATCTCCAATGATCGAACAACTCCTCTGCCTGAATGATATTACATTATAAACACATTGCATTCCTTGATCATGACCTCTAACATTAACCATGATGATCTACAATAAGATCTTACATCTATATATACAAACCCTCGACCATAAACAATTAGGTCAACCACCAGATAATAAACCAATTACATAATTACAAACCATGTTGGCCTTGGACCAAACAAATAATATCCAACACATAAGACATCCCAAAAATACATCAAGAGGCCCAATCCATACATTACATTAAAGCCGGTCCATAGCCTAGATCAACTGCGACCCAGTATAGGTCCACATGCCACAACAATGATCTACATCCGCCAAGTCTTGAATATGATCACCAATAGCATCCCAAAACTCCACCAAAAGCTGTAACAACACCATTTATGGAATTCATCAAAGATCTCCACAAAAAGCTCTGCCGGTGAAACCCTCGCTGGAACTAGAAACCAAGCTTTTAAGCAAGCAGGATAGCATCCGATCATTAGACCAAAACAAATTGACCAAATATGAGCATGGGTATCATGAACAAGCCAATTCCATCACCAAACTATACCGGAGCCTACCGGGTCATGCCAGATCCAAATCAACTAGAAACCACTCAACTTATCGGGAGCAGAAGGGTGCCAGTAAAGCATCCAAACAACTAGTGTTGGCATCAATGACAAAACATCAACGCAACACATAATTAATTCCACTAAATGGCCAACAATCTCCCCTTTTGGCATTGATGGAAACACTAGATGTGAAAAACATCTAAGAACCAAGAAATGCCAAACAAGTATCCCCCAATGGAAGACAACCAACAATCTCCCACATACAACTCTGAATGACAATATCTCTCCTGTTACTTTTCTTATTCATATCTCTCCCCCTTTGACTTTTTATTTCTCTTCCTTTGTCTTTTTCACATCAATATCTCTCCCCCTTTGACATCAATGCCATAAATCTGATAAAAATATCAAAGCAAAAACATAAACCACTGAATCATAAAGATGACTACTCCCCCTAAGTAGTAGCATCCCACATTAGTGCCAGAATGAATAGTATCTCTGATAGAGTATGTCAGATTGATGCAAAACCACATCAATCAAGTCTCTACCAAAGGGGTAGAAACTCCCAATCTATGTCTTAGGTACTCAAATGATTCCTTGGGCAAAGGTTTAGTGAAAATATTTGTAATATTCTCTTTAGTGTTCACATAAACTAGTCTAACTTCTTTTGCTTCCACCTTTTTCTTCAAAAATTTATACTTGATAGACAAGTGCTTAGTTTTAGAATGAAATACTAGATTCTTTTATATATCAATAGCAACAGAGTTATCATAGTGAATAACTACCGGTGAATCACAATCCACCTTTATATCCTTCAAAATTTGCTTCATCCAAAGAACTTGTGTACAATTAGTAGTAGCAGCAACATACTCAGCTTCAACAGTAGATAAAGAAGTACATGACTATTTCTTGCTGATCCATGAAACCAACTTCTTTCCAAGAAAGAAAGCTCCACCGAAAGTACTTTTTCGGTCATCAACATCTCTAGCCTAATCAACATCTGTATATGCACATAAAGTAAACTTATCATCCTTAGGGCACCACAAGCCATGTTTTGAGGTACCTTGTAATTATCTAAAAATCCTTTTCACCGCAATCTCATGATTTTCTCTGGGATCACTCTGAAATCTTAAAACAATACAAACAATATTCATAATGTCAGGCCTAGTCTAAGTTAAATAAAGAAGACCTCCAATCATAGATTTGTATCTTGTAGAATTTACCAGTGCAGAAACATCTTTTCCTGTCAATTTCTCACTTGTAACCATAAGAGTACTTACCAGTTTAGAATCTCTCATACCAAATTTATTCAACAATTCCTTAGCATATTTAGTTTGACAGATGAAAATACCTTTATGAGTCTGAGTAATATGCAAACCTAAGAAAAATTTCATCTCACCAATCATAGACATCTCAAATTATTTCTTCATATTCTTAGAAAATTCTATGCATAACTTAGCTTCACCTCCAAAAATAATTTCATCAACAAAAACTTCAATAATTAGTATATCATCATCAACGATCTTATAATATAAATTACTGTTAGCACAGCTCTTAGTAAAACCAAGCTTCAAAAGATATTTATCCAACCTCGCATACCAAGCTCTAGGTGCTTGTTTCAATCCATATAAAGCTTTTCTTAATCTGCAAACCATATTTGTATCATCTGATAGTGAAAACCATCAGGTTTCTCAATATAAACTTCCTCATCAAGATCCCCATTTAAAAATGCACATTTAACATCCATATGATAAACCTTGTAGTTTTTATAAGCAACATAGGCAAGAAATAATCTTACAGCTTCAATCCTAGCTACAGGTGCAAAAGTCTCTCCATAATCAATTCCTTCCTTCTGAGAATATCCTTTACAAACCAATCTAGCCTTATTCCTTATAACTTGACCATCCTTATTCAATTTATTCCTAAAAACCCATTTAGTTCCAATAACATTTTTATTTTTAGGCCGGGGAACCAAGGTCCATGTGTTATTTTTCTCAATTTGATCTAATTATTCTTCCATAGCTTTCAAACAATATTCACCTTTACATGCCTCAATTACTGATATCAGTTCAACTTGTGAAATTAACATACCTCACTAGTTGTCAGTCTTCTTCTTGTCATCACTCCATTGCTCTTATCCACAATGATCTGATCTTCTGAATGATTCAATCTCACATATCTAGGAGTCTTCTGACTTTCTATTCCTCTTCCTTGTTCTTCAGTTACTGTAGAATTCTCTGATACTACTAGAGTAACTGGTTCAACACTCTGTTCTGGTAAAGCTACTACCGGTTCAGATATAATCATTTCAACTGTCGGTTCCTTCTTATAAACTCTGATTTGACTTCTATTCAGCTCATCTACTTTACCATTAACACTCTCCATATTTCTCTACAATCTCTTGTTATAACATCTATATGCTTTGCTTTCATTAGAATAAACAAGAAATATGCCTTCATCACATCTAGTATCAAATTTCCCAATGATATCATCTCTCCTGATATAACATTTACTACCAAAAATTTTGAAATACTTAACTGCAGGTGTATTAGGTTGTAGAGGTATATGCGATGATCATAGAAGTTTTTGATTGATTTCTAGAAGAGTTCAAGTAGATTTGAAGGTCCGTCCATAGAAGATTTTTGTGAAATGCAGAGTATCCAAAAGTATTAGGGCAAACTGCATTTATTGCAATAAAAAGTTAGGTGTACGGTGAATAAAACTTGACTTAATCACTTCACTTGTCACTTTTCATTCGAGGCGATAGAATTTGAAGAGCTCTGCAAAAATATTATCAAGTGAGATCAAAGTGTTAAACCAAATTTCGAAGAAAAAAGCGAATCCGGTGATGAAGGTATTTATTTATGGAACCCTTTCAGTTAAAGTTTGAAACTGGTGAAATGGCCACATCTGGTGTTGCTAACCCTATAGTTGTTGACATTACCTAATGTTCACAACCAAACTTTAAGAATCATCCATTCATTTTGATGGAAGATGCTCGTAAGAGTGCATTTTCATTGGTGCCCTATGAAGTTTTGCATTTTGAAGACATTAGGGTATACACACACTTTCCTATTGAGGAATTGGGAAGCAATCAAATGTTGAATCTGTACAATAATAAACTATATGATAAGAGTTTGATATTGAAATCAAAATTTCAAGGATTTGAAGACAAGGGTTTCATGTAGTTCATTAAATTTCCATTGTTCTATGAACCTAAATGGATCTAATTCATATTGAGTAGAATGCATGGTGAATTCATATGGTTGGACAAGCTACATAATATCACCAAGATAGTTATTCAAGCTATGACAAGATTGTGTGCATTCGGTGATCTGCCATCTTTGAAGGTTGTAAAGAATGATATTGTTACCAATGCAATTGGGTTGAACTTTGATAAATAGGCAATGGCAATCAACAACAACGTGGAGCATGACATTAGGTTTGCATCGATGGTGATTGGCTACAAGATCTATTATTCTAGTAGAGAAAATTCTATCTCTGATACTACTATATACGCTGCCTATGAAATGATGAGAGAAAACAAGAAATATGATTGTTGTGAGTTGCTTCGGAGTGAGCTTATTAAGAATCTAAAGAAGATAAAGGAAAATAAGAAGCATCCATTCAAATACAGAACCCCGATTCTATGCATATTTTTCTACTTCATGAGTGAGGTTCCGGGAGTTGGGCAAGTGCAGTGGGCATTTGATAAACCGGTAGGAGTACAAATCTGATAATATCTAAACAACTCATATGACTCTAAGGTCCAAAATAAGAATTTATGGGGTTATTTCAAAAATTTCCAGCACTAGATGCATGAGAGGGAAAGATTCCCCAAAACCATTGTAGAGAAATATCAAGACACCATTTGTTTTATGGTGGATACCGATCAATGTTTGATGGAAGTAGTAGAGCCCTAGATGGTATGGATTATGCCTATGAGTTATGAGGTTGAAGAAGAGATTTTGCAACTGTATGCACAACAATTGTTGAGTAAACTAGTGGACCCTAAAAAGGAGAGGTTCAAAATGTACAAAGAGGAGAGCTTAAAACTACATCAAAAGTTCAAGAAGCCAGTGATCCAAAAGAAGATGAGGAAGGAGGTAGAGGCTCTTGCAGAGAGCATGGAGATTTCAAAGGAAGTGGTCCGAAAAGCTAGAGAGGAGAATATTCTCTCTGAGGAGTAGACTGTGAAGAAGGAGACTAAATCAAAAGCATCTAAGCCTAAGCCAAGGCAAACTAAAGGCACAAATCCCTCCTCCAATCCTACAAGCAAGACAAAATCTTCAGTCAATCCAGTCAGTGGTAGGGAGAAGAAGAGGAAGATAGTCATATTTGTGACTATGGATGATGAAGAAACTGAATTAGATGAGGTTGTCAAGGAGATTAAGGCTAAAGTGAAGTAGTCATCGGTGAGGAGGGACCTCAAAGAGATCAATCCAGACCAGTTAGCAAGAGTAAACACAATGGAAACACAAAGATATGATGGAGGCAATGCAAAACATATTGTATTATAACTTGAAAATTGATTACAACCTATTGGCATATGATGAAGTGGTGATAGTGTATGTTGTCATTGATGTCAATAAGTGAACTGTTTTCAGGGTTTGCAGTCAGGGTTCACTAAGTGTGACTACCGGTTGGTAGTCTCTATTCAGCTCTAGGGTTTCCGGTTTGTCTTATGCGGTGCAACCGATGATGTTTTGTGAACTATAAGGATAAGGATCAGGATACCATGTCAGTTATGTATATGTGAAGGATTTCCTTGAGGATCTTGCGCGTGAAGATCGAATGCATTGAATACCTACCTCAGGAATGCACGATGTTCTGAGCGGTGTATGAAGAGCTTGTGATGGGTTACCATTTTCCAGATGTGGTGAAGATTGGATGATGCAGAATGTCTTGAGATCTATCTTAGATCATTTTATTCTATGCAATGGATTTAGTGGTCAAGATTGGATTGCTTGTAATTTGTAAACCTAAAATGTTTAGGGTTTAGGGTTTATGCTACCGACCTAATTGTTGTCTATAAGGTTGATGATGTTTGTTATTGTTTATGTTGGCAAATGATGTGTTTGTGTCATGTTGAGATACTTGCCAAACTAGAATGTGGAATTTGTAGTGTGATTGCAGAGGAGAGGGGCTAAAAAGGATCTGCCTTAGCAAGTAGTGCTATTAACAGATCAGAGCTTTACCTATTGACTTCTAACCATTTCAACAGAAGGAAAATCCCTTGACTAGGTAGCTTTAACAGGCTTGTCGAAAATCCTCTAACTAGGTGACTCAAGTTCATTGAGTTCTTTAAATCCTCTAGCGAGGTAACCTTTAATAGTGTTTCAACCTTTAACAGGGTTTATAGCCATCCCTTAACTGGGTGATCCCTAACAAGATAAGTTCCTAATAGAACCATATTGTAAAGTCTTTAACCGGACTAGGCTCCTAACAGAGCGGACTTCAAAAGAGTTCAAAACAAGCTTGTGGTATTCATCCCCATCGTAGTTTTTCCCATTTGGGTTTCCACGTGAAAAATCTGTGTTATCAGTTGTGAGTTTTCATGTGATGATTGAGTAGTTTTTGATTAAATTTAAATATGCATGCAATGCTAAATGATTGTGGTATTATTGATGCAAGTCATGCATGACTAAACTGGTAAAGTAGCTATCAAGATTTGAGATCTATGGATTGTTGTTTGAAGTATCTGTGCTTAACCGGTATAGCCATGGTTATGCTCAGTGGTGAAGACAACCAGACAGTTGTGTTTTAATATGATAAAATGTTGTGAAGTTTTTGTGTGTACTAATTCCCCCCCCACCTCAGTATCGGTCAGGACCTTGGTTGTTCATCATTATTCATCAATTGGTATCAGAGCAACTCTAGGTCCTTGGTGACATAAGCTTAACCGCTTGAGGCAAAAGATCCCGCTTTAATGATGAAGAGGGAAGGTCCTAAGTTCAATAGGGATAAATTCAAAATATGGAAGGACAGAATGAAGATTTATATCAAGAGTTTGGGTACTCAACGCTAGAGCTATGTTGAGAATGCCTATGTAATCCCCACTGGCACTCTAACCGATGATCAGAACAGAGAGATTCAAGAAAATGGGCAAGTCATGGAAGCCCTTATTAGCAGCCTGTTTGATATTGATTTCATTGATGTACAAGATAAGGATAATCCTAAGGATGTATGGGACACACTGGAAACCATTTATGGTAGTGATGAGCATGTCAAGTAGGCTGGGGAAGAAAGCCTCAGAGGAAAATTTGAAGACATGAGGATGGTTGAAGGTGAGACCATTTAGCAATATGGCATAAGGATCAAGACCATGGTTGGAGATATCAAGAGCACTGGTGGAACAATTGACAATGCCACCATTGTCAATAAAGTTCTGAGATCATTGTTACTGGTCTATGCAATTAGGGTTGCTGCTATTCAGGAGTTAAGGTCTATCGACAAGACAAAGGTATCTCTAGACTCTATCATTGCAAAGTTGACTACATATGAATTGAATAGCTATGATGGTAGTGTTCAGAAGACAGAGTTAGTCTTTAGAGCATTTGTTTCCTTTGCACCAACCAGAAAAGGAAAAGAGGTCAGCACTAGTTATGAATCTAGGCCAAGCAGAGATATGGATGATGAGGAGATTCTGATGGAGTTTGAAGCTCTTCTTGCCAAGAGACTTCCAAAAGGCACCGGAAAATATAGAGGTAAGCTTCCTCTAAAATGTTTTTCCTACAATAAGATAGGACATATAGTTGTTAACTATCCTAATAATGACAATAAGGATAAACCGGAAAGGTTTAGAAAGTATAAAGGAGGAGGTAGAAGAAATTGTCTTGTTGCAGTAGATAAAGGTGTTACTGATGAAGAATATGAGGATGAAGAGAATGAGGACATAGTGTTTGTATCTGTAAAGAAAGAGGTGTCTGATCAGAAAGCCCTTGTCTCTTGCATTGACAACTCTAATGAGTGGATCATTGATAGCGGGTGTTCTCACCACATGACCAATGATAGGAGAAATTTTCTATCTCTGGAAGAATATGATGGATGTGTTGTCTGGTTTGACAAGGATGCACCTTGCATGGTGAAAGGAAAAGGATCCATCTCACTGAATAGAAAGAGTAGTGTGGATGATGTCTATTGGGTGGAAGGCCTTAAGCACAACCTTTTGAGTGTTGCTTAGCTGAACGACAAAGGACTCATTCTGGAGTTCAAAGGTGGAGTCTCCAAAATAATTGGAAAGAGCGGTGAACTTATTGCCACCGATAAGAAGACAAGAGGAAACCTATTTTAGCTGAATGCCAAGATTAGTTAGTGTGTGATGGCGAAGTTTGATGACATTTGGATATGGCATAGGAGACTTTGTCATATGAATTTTGATAATATTGTAAAGGCCAGTAAGATCAAGGTAGTAAGAGGATTTCCTTTACAGAACAAACCAGGGAATGCTTTATGCAGAGAATGTCAACTTGGGAAGATGCTTTCCTTAACATTCAAAGGTAAGTCTTTTTCAGTAGAGAACTTACTTGATCTAGTGCACGTGCCGATCTGTGTGGTCTGATGAAAACTAGAAGCATTAAAGGAGATCGGTATTTCATGATTCTTACTAATGACTGCTCAAGAATGATGTGGGTCAAATTCTTGAAAGACAAGTTTGTGGCATTTGGAAAGTTCAAAGCCTTCAGAGAATTGGTGGAGAAGGAGAGCGACAGAAGAATAAAATGCCTAAGAACTGATCAGGGAGGTGAATTCACTTCTGATTAATTCAACAAGTACTGTGAAGAGAATGGCATCAAGAGGTAGTTGTCTACCCCAAGGACACCACAAAATAATGGCATAGCAGAAAGGAATAACATGACCGTAGTTGAATCGGCCAAAACTATGCTGATCGAAGGAAAGGTAGGTCACACATTTTGGAGAGAAGCGGTAAGCATTGTAGTCTATACCATGAACCGGGTACTCATTAAGAAAGGTAAAGACAAAACCCCTTATGAGTACTAGAATGGAAGAACTCCTAATGTGAGTTATTTTAAAGTGTTTGGTAGTAAGTGCTATATCAGGAGAGGTGAGAATCTGAGCAAGTTTGGTGCTAAATGTGATGAAGGAATATTTCTGGGATATTCCACTAAAAGAAAAGCTCTCAAATGCTACAACAATAGGACTCAAAAAATTGTTGAGAGTATCAATGTCAGGGTTGATGAATCCCCTAAGGAGCCTAAGGAAACCTGCAACAAGTAAGCAAAAGATGAACTGGGTGTAGCCTTCTGGGAACCGGTTAAGAAGGAAACAAGTTGCAAACACCAGAAAGACCTTAGTGTTCCTATACTAATAGAAGCTGCAACAGGTGAAGAAGAAGAGGAAAAGCAAGTAGAACCAGCTAGGGTCATTCCTAGGTATGTGAAACTACATCATGATACGAAGTAGATCATAGGAGATAAAGATGCAGGGATACTCACCAAGAGAAAGGTGAAAGAAAACTATTGCATGATTTCAGAATTTGAGCCTAAGATCACTAGAGAGGCACTTACCGATGAAGACTAAACAAAGGCAATGGAAGAGGAGCTAGACCAGATAGAAAAGAATGCAACATGGTCCTTGGTACCCAAACCGGAACACAAGAATGTAATAGGTACCAAATGGGTCTTCAGGAATAAGATGAATGAAGAAGGCACAGTGGTAAGGAACACAGAAAGACTTGTATGCAAGGGATATGCTTAGGAAGAGGGAGAAGACTATGGAGAAACCTTTGCCCCAGTGGCTAGACTGGAAGGTGTTCAAATGCTACTTGCATTTGCAACATTCAAGGGATTCAAGGTATACCAAATGGATGTGAAATCTGCATTCTTGAACAAAATCCTAGAAGAAGAAGTGTATATTGAGCAACCGAATGGGTTTTCTTTGTCAGAAGATAGTGACATTGTGTGTAGATTACACAAGGCCCTATATGGATTGAAGCAATCACTAAGGGCATGGTATGAATGGTTACACTCTCATCTTGTGAAGATAGGATTTTAGAGAACAAGTGAGGACAACAACATCTACCTGAAATTTGAAGGTGATCAGATTCTGATTTGTCAAGTATTTGTAGATGACATAATCTTCAGAGGAGATGATGAAATGAGCCATGCATTCGCAGATGAAATGAAGAAAGAGTTTGAGATGTCTCTGATTTGAGAGATAAAGTTATTCATTGGTCTACAAATTCAGCAGATGAAGGAGGGTATCTTTATTACCTAGTCCAAGATATCAAAGAGGTATTAAAGACCTTTGGCATGGAGGAGAGAAAATCGATTGGAAGACCGATGGTGACCGGATGCAAACTGAAAAAGAAGGATGATATAGCGTTGGTGGATGAGAAGGAGTACCAGTCAATGATTGGTAAGTTTCACTACGTGGTGCACAACAGACCAGATATTGCTCATGCAGTGGGCATAGTCACCCATTTTCAAAAGAGTCCAAGGAAATCCCACTTGGTAGCGGTAAAGAGGATTCTTAGATACTTGAAAGGGATAGTTGATTATGGATTGTGGTATCCATACAATGGTGACTTTGGTCTCAAAGTGTTTATTGATGCAGATTGGGTAGGTAATATGGATGAATGGAAGAGCACAATCGGTGGAGCATTCTTCCTTGGTGGAAGACTAGTCTCTTGGACACGCAAGAAGCAGAGCTGTATTTCCCAATCTATAGCTGAAGCAGAGTATGTGGTAGCATTTATGAATTGTAATCAAGTAATCTGGATGAAGCATGTATTGAATGGCTTCAAAGTGTCTATATTTGAACTGGTGAGTATTTTCTATGATAATACTAGTGCAATCAATATTTCCAAAAATCTAGTATTGCATGCTAGGACAAAGCACATTGAGCTCAAGTATCATTTCTTGAGAGAAAAGGTTCAAAATTAAGAGGTTGTATTAGAACAAGTTTCCAATAAAGAGCAGCTAGCAGACATATTCACTAAGCCTTTACTGAAGACTACATTTACCTATTTGAGAGGTGAATTAGGGGTTTTGCCCCTTCATGAAGTAAACTAAAGTTGTGTGCTCCACATCAGTCAAGTACTACCATGTTAGATCTTACAAGATTGATGTATTGAAGGATGCTACTCCAAAAGGGGAGCAACGTAGTGGAGCTTGAAAGCTTGTGCCTCCACTTTGGCATTGCTGTCAAAGGGGGAGAAGATATCTAATCATGAAGATATATGGGAGAGAAGATATATGGTAGAATGCACACTAACCAGTCCAGATGGTGGTGGTAGTGATCATTTGACATTGAACTGGTATATGTTACTGATGAAATGATACACTGAGTATTGCCATCAATGCCAAAGGGGGAGATTGTTGGCATATGATGAAGCAGTGATAGTGTATGTTGTCATTGATGTCAATAAGTGAACCAGTGTTAGGGTTTGCAGTCAGGGTTCACTAAGTGTGACTACCAGTTGGTAGTCTCTGTTCAGCTCTAGGGTTTCCAGTTTGGCTTATGTGGTGCAACTGATGGTGTTTTGTGAACTATAAGGATAAGGATCAGGATACCATGTCAGTTATGTGCATATGAAGGATTTACTTGAGGATATTGCACGTGAAGATCGAATGCATTGAATACCTACCTGAGGAATGTGCGATGTTCTGAGTGGCGTATGAAGAGCGCATGATGGGTTACCATTTTCCATATGTGGTGAATATTGGATGATGCATAATGTCTTGAGATCTGTCTTAGATCATTTTATTCTATGCAATGGATTTAATGGTCAGGATTGGACCACTTGTAATTTGTAAACCTAAAATGTTTAGGGTTTAGGGTTTATGCTACCAACCTAATTGTTGTCTATAAGGTCGATGATGTTTGTTATTGTTTATGTTGGAAAATGATGTGTTTGTGTCTGCATGTTGAGATACTTGCCAAACCAAAGTGTGGAATCTACAGAGTGTGATTGCAAAGGAGAGGAGCTGAAAAGGATTTGCCTTAGCAAGTTGTGTTGTTATCAGATCAGAGCTTTACCTGTTGACTTCTAATCATTTCAACAGAAGGAAAATCCCTTAATTGGGTAGCTTTAACAGGCTTGTTGAAAATCCTCTAACCAACTGACTCAAGTTCATTGAGTTCTTTAAATCCTCTAGTGAGGTAATCTTTAACAGGGTTTATAGCCATCCCTTAACCAGGTGATCCCTAACAGGATTGGTTCCTAACAAAATCTTATTGTAAAGTCTTTAACCAGACTAGGCTCCTAATAGAGTGGACTTCAAAATATTTCAAAACAAGCTTGTGGGTATTCATCCCCACCATGGTTTTTCCCATTTGGGTTTCCACGCGAAAAATCTATGTGTTATGAGTTGTGAGTTTTCATGTGATGATTGATTAGTTTTTGATTAAAGTTGAATATGCATGCAGTGCTAAATGATTGTGGTATTATTGATGCAAGTCATGCATGACTAAATTGGTAAAGTAGCTATCAAGATTTGAGATCTGTGGAATGGTGTCTTAAATATTTGTGCTTAACCGGTATAGCCATGGTTATGCTCAGTGGTGAAGATAACCAGTCAGCTGTGTTTTAATATGATAAAATATTGTGAAGTTTTTGTGTGTACTGATTCCCCCTCCCAGTACCGGTCAGGACCTTGGTTGTTTATCCTTATTCATCACAACCAACTGGTAACAACCAGGTTACAACATAACCGACTCACAGACTTGCTAGAACATGCTCGAAATATAGAATAGGTCACAACCGAGACCTTTAATTCTAAGATATCTTCTAGGCCTAGTCTCGCTACTTGATTCTCCAATTGATACATTCTAATGCATAATTACAATTATATATACAATCCAAAGGATTCAACTGGCCCAAAAAGGGATAAAAACCCGAAGAACAAGACCTAACATGTACAATCAACAAGGCTAGCCTCCACCAAGAGATTCCTTCAAAAAATCCAAATGATGAAGTATAGATTGTGGGAAAAGGTTAGCCACAAGCCAAGGAACATTGAAATCAACGCTCAATGCTCTGCAAGATTCGGAAGGGGTTCCGATAGATCACCAAAATAGGTCCAGGCAACCGGTAACAACAAACTATCAATCGGTAACAAGAAAATGTCAAGGAAACCAATAGCAATAACTTGTCAAAAAATGATCCAAATGCGATGTGATCTAGAAACAAGAAAGATGATCAAGTCTTCAAGTAGAATCCAACTCCACAGGGTCCAGTGAGCCAAAACCGGGACACATAGAAATAAATGATGAAACTACAAACAGAAAACAAAACAAAAAGAATTTTTTTTGGTTGATGCAAGATTGCTATGAACTAGGGATGCTCTTGCATCAGACATCCGAGGTTATTGAAAAAGTGATCCTCTCACTTTGTTGGGGTTAGAGGAAAACCAAGGCGGTCTAACTCTACCTGAGAAATCCAAGATGAATCTTCAACTTGTTGTCCTTCCACTTCACAAGATACTCCTTATACTGACTGTTCATATCTTCCAAATGCTTCTTAATCTGAATATGCAAGGCTTCCATGTGATCTGCTTCTGAACCTTTTCGGTCTTCACTGCTAATATCTCTTAATTCTGATATACCTCTAGGATGCACTCTGGTAATAATCCCAAAGGGTAATCTTCTTGTACTCCTGTGTACTGAATTGTTGTAGGCAAACTCTGCTTGTGAAAGGATCAAATACCAACTTGCGATCTTATCTCCAACCAAACATCTCAACAAATTTCCCAAGCTCCAGTTAAGTACTTTTGTCTGTCCATCAGTCTGTGGATGAAAAGTAGAACTGAACTTCAAATTTATCTTCATCTTCTTCCAAAGTGTTCTCCAAAAATAGCCAACAAACTTAGTGTCTCTGTCTTAAACTATGCTCTTAGGTAATCCATGCAATCTCACCACTTCCTTGAAAAATAGGTCTGCTACATGTAATGCATATGATGTCTTCTTACAAGGTATGAAATGAGCCATCTATTGGATCTCAAATCAACAAATTGGAAAGTTTCTAAGGAAGTACCAATTCCTATCTCCGAAATCTCCCAATTGATTTGGCCAACTTGTAGAGTTCACCAATGAGGTTGGTAACTCTCTCACTTTAGGCTCTGCAGGACTTAGGTGGGTGTACTTGTATGTTTGTTGTAGATTTAATGAGCTTCCTAAATAGTTTTCCTACCACTTGAATGATACTATATTTCAAGGTAAGTTTGCAGATGAGTTCAAGGTTGTTGTTGTGGAAGCTATGTTGTTTCTTCTACTCAATCTTCTAGATCCTAATTTCTACTCTAACTGAACAACAAATAAGAGGATAACTAGATAGTGTTTTGAGTATTCTAAATAGTTGATCAATGCCTTCCCTAATTGGGCTACAGAGTCAATTGCATATGGGTTTTCATGTATAACTCTAGCAAGACAATTTTTAAACTCCCAATTCATAGCAAGCCTGTCAGTTGTCCTATCCCTTAGCGCTTGTGTGTGAATTTAACCAATCTCAATTTGCTTAATTGGGTTTAACTTTATTCACAAAAGACCAATTAAACAATTATCAAAGGAAATGATCAATTTCACATCAATATTGCATTTTCAAGCTCAGATTGATTTTATCTACAATCACACCCAAGATTTAAAGTAACCTTGCTAATCTAGCAATATCGCAGAGAATTGATACCCAAAGCAATCTTAATCCACAACTCATGTAAATGAAAGCAAACTAGTATATATATATATATATATATATTGATTCATAAAATATTTGAACATATATGACTTCTTGAACTTCTGAGAATGTTGAACTATTATCAAGTCCTATCTATCTCCCTCGATTCTTGTCTTTAATATTAGAAAAACCTATTATATAAATATGAGAGTCATAAGTTTTTTCCGTTCTAAATGAAGAGACACACCTTTTCCACATAAGCAATTACTATTTTTTAAACTTAAAAATAAACAAGTTCATCAATCCCAAATGATTAATATAATCATCACTCCTATAATCTTGGAACTCAACAATCCACTTCCTCATCGCACTTTCCATAGTGTATGATCTTTCTGTCACACTTGTCACGTAGGGTGCCATGTCTCCATTCTCGTCCACCCATTCTCTAGCTCTATTCATGAAGCCTGTTAATTCACATTGCCAATCTCTGATTGATATTATTTCTCCATCATGAAACACTGAAGGCAAGTTGACAGAGTGTTCATCTTTGAGAAGATGAATGACTTCTCTCAACCTGTACCCAAATTTCTCATGCATTTGGAGCAGATTTGT
The DNA here is from genome assembly GCF_030272615.1 of Cryptomeria japonica. Classification (NCBI taxonomy): domain Eukaryota; kingdom Viridiplantae; phylum Streptophyta; class Pinopsida; order Cupressales; family Cupressaceae; genus Cryptomeria; species Cryptomeria japonica. The sequence continues at coordinate 378,764,194 of NC_081413.1, forward strand.
AGCCTTTCTATGTCTTCAGGGGTAAGCATATCACAATTTGTCATGATTTCATTGATTCTTCCATGTAATCTGGTGTGCTTTGTATAAGCTTTGACAATCCTAGTATGCATTTTCTAGAATTCCTCCGAATGTTTTAACATGATCATAAAGAGAGTGTTGACAATGTCATCGGTCAATTTAACAGTGTATTTTTTGGCATCTCTGAGCAACCTGTCCCCCTTCTCACTCTGATGTTTCCAATAGCTTGCATCTTGAATACTCTCAATAAGATCAGTGTTAGCTTCATATGAGGTAAACTCAATCTCTCTCTGTTCCCTGGGGCTAATTCCAACCTTGATGATCTATCTCTCCAATATTGTTTTTCTTCCTCTATTTTACCATATAAGCCTTTCAAGGTTTGATTCTCCCTAACTAAGAATTGGACCTGATCTTTATTAATCTTTGCAACATCTAAATTCAATTGACCTATGATCCTTGGGTCATTTCTCCCTACTTGGTGAATCATTAAATGTCCGAAGGCTTTATCAGTATCAACTAGCAAGGGTTTCTTATCTCTGGGGTGCAAGGTCCAAAGAAGTAATGCCTTTTATTCAGGATCATATCCAGACCCCATGAAAATCTTGTCTACTTCTTCCGGCAACAGTTTCTTATCATTATGTTGTTTTCTTCTGAAACCATCAAACATGATTGCTAACTTCATCTCCCATCCAGGATATATTATTACATTGGCCTCTTCAACAAGATTTATCCCTTTTTTGGGAGTCATTTCTTTCTTCTTAGTATTAATGGCCTCTTGTAATAATCACAAGGCATCCTCCTCTAGCAGGTTTCCATTTTGCTGTCAAATGATTTGGCCCCTGTGTTGATATAAGAAATTTTCAAACTTAGGAGTGTGAATGAACTCCTGGTCCGATATAAATTCCTCATGTTCGAGGATCCTGACATCATTAATTTGTGTTTCATTAATCTGTCTTGTAGCCAAATCAATAGGGTGGTCTAGACTAGACTTTGATTGTGGCACATCTTCTTCAACATCAATGTATTCAATAGTGGTGGTAGGGGATAAATGAGCAAGGGGAGTGGTCTCCCTAGGATCTTTAGTCCTTTCTCTGAAAACATATAAGGGAACACCCTCAATGATTTCTAATTCATGTGATATTAATCTCTCGGCCGTTTCCACAGGGTTTTCAATCTCTTCAATGATTTCTTCATTGATCTTCCCTTTTCTCACCTTCCATTCATAAGCTCTGAGAACCCTGTCATATGTCATTCTTTTCTTGGTAGCCTCTTCTCTTTCCATATTTCTGATGAAATCCTCAACCATTATGGGAACATGATCAATACCTTTCAATTTCTGTGACTTTTGGGCCAAACAAAAATATTCCAACTTTTGTTGTAACAGACCATAACTTTTGGAACCTTTAATGAGGAAGTCTAAAAAAGATAATGAGCCCGACACAATTGACTGTTTTCCATGATCAGTGAGGTTCTTAGTGTTGGCAATTGACACTCATCGGATTCATTTTGTTGTCATTTATGGCAAAAAGATCAAATGGAAGTCATATACCGACATTAGGAGGCATTTATCGATAGACACCGACATTAGAGTATCCAGGGTTACACCGGCACTGACATCAAGTAATTCAAGGAAGCCAACATCAAGGAAGATTTATTTAAAAAATCATTGTGTAATTATTGTCCAGACCGACATTGAATATTTTTTGTAATTTATTGTAAGCCAACATAAGGCATATTGTTTGTAATGGGTATATAGGTTAGTTTGCTAGGTCATTTTGATAAGGGTGACATAGGAGAATATAGCAGAACTGTGTAATGTGAAGAATGTGTATGTAGATCATTTGTATGAAAATGTTATATCATGTAATGATTTGTAATTGTTTTGTAAGACATTCTTGGAGGGAAGGTGATACTGGTAGTCGTGTTCAGGGCTTATGAACTGGTACAGAGCAGAGCTAGAACTGAAACTCTATTTGGCATAGCAGATGCATTTTTTTGAGTTTATTTTCATTGTTTTACTTCAGCAGAAGCTTGTAGTCAGTGAGACTCTTTAGTGATAAGTAGTGTGCTCTAGGCAGTGTGCCTTCCTGCATGTGTAGGCCCCCATTATATGTAATATCTTTTCATATGGCCAGTGAACTATATTGTGGGTCACAAATCCCACTGTGGTTTTTCCTCTTTGAGGTTTTCCACGTATAAATTATATGTGTTATGGTGTTCATTCATGTGGATGGTTTATTTGCTTCAAGTTATATGTTTATTTGTTTACCGGTTTATATGTGTATGGTATAAATGGATAAAATCTTATCATACCGGCAGAACACTGATTCACCCCCCCTCTCAGTGTTCATGGATCCCAACAATTGGTATCAAAGCCTAGTTCCTCGTTCCTTAGAAGAAGTTTAATAGCTTGAGGAAGATCCTAAAACCAGAATCTTTGAACATGGATATGGAAAAGCAACTTGAGATGGCTCTTGAGGATTATGATGCTGAAAGGATGAAGAACTTGAAACTGCAAGATGAATTGAATTCTACAATTGAATTCATTCTTGTCCTGCAAGAAAGGTTATCACCAGCTCAATCCAAGAGAAAGGAACTTTTGCAAAACCTGGAAGATGAGGAGAAAAATGCACTCAAGGAACAATGTCAGAAACTAAGTCAAGAAAACATGCTCATGAAAAATGAAATGCAAGACCTGACTATGAGGTTATCAAAAGATATTGAGGATAGAAAGAAGAAGGAAGATAATCTTGTTATATCTCTGAAGACCAAATTTGATGAATGTGGCAGATTGACTCATGAGAATAATCTATTGAGAACTAATTTGGCAAACTCCCGAAACAATGAACAAGAACTTAAAAGACAAATAACTACTCTGAGAGATGATCTGACTACTCCAAGTGAGTATAAAGAAAAATTCAGGATTAGTGCTACACAATTGGATGACTTATTGAAAAGACAAAGGCAAATTGATTATTCTAGAGGACTTGGATTTGTACAAGGTGAAAGCTCTGGTACTGCAAATGAAGATCGGACAATTGATATGCAGAACTCATCAGACCAGAGGAAATCGGTAAGGCAATCTAATGCTTATAAATTCAATGGTAGATTCTTTATTTGTAATAAATTTGGGCATATGGCTAAACAATGTAGAAATAGAGCAAATAAAAACTACAATTATGTTCGTGGTCAATGCACAAATTGCAAGAAGTATGGTCATAAATCAGAAGATTTTAGAATGAATGTTAAATGTCATGCATGTGGAAAGTTTGGGCATTTTGCTAATCATTGTAGGTCAAGGAATGACACCGAATATGAAAAAGTAATTCAAAAGAATAATATTACATGTTATGCATGCAATAAATAGGTCATATTGCTAAGTACTGTAGAAGCAAGACTCAACCGATTAGAAATGATAAAGATAATGAGAAAGGAAAGAACAAGGTAGATGAAATACAACAAGATCACACCAAGAGATGGGTTAGAAAATCAGAAGAACCAAGTGGAAATGCAACAACATTGGTAACTCCACCGGTAAAATAGTGCATTCCTGCATCGACATGAAATTATATTGGAAACTAAGGCATAGGCCTTAGGGGTTGGAAAATTCAATGCAAATATTTCATATTCCCCTGGAGGAGATCAGAAGAGATCTGGAGAGTTGAGTTCATCATTGTTGAAGGTTCACCTGACATAAGATTGTGAAACCGACATCTGGTAGGGTAGATCGCGAAGCATTTATGATAGTGAAAGATTAGGGTTTATTCGTTGATAAAAAGGGAAAGTGGATTCATTTTCACTCACCCTGCATTCAAGCATTCAGAGTAAAGTAAAAGCAAATTTTAGGCAAATTAAGAGCGAGCAAAGGCATTCTGAAATGATTTCAAGTAGTTATCTGAGAAGCACTCAATCTTCCATCGGTGTTCACTTTTAGGTATTCTTTGAAAATGGCATCTACATCTTCAGCTCCTACTTTTATTGCAAATCCAACCATTGTCGAAGTTAAGGATAGGCCGAGGCCCGTATTCAAGGAGTTTCCCCTAATTGCCAAGAAAGAAGACTTTACGGGAGCATTTTCTAGGGTTCTTGATGGCACGATGTATGTTGAAGATGTGAGGGCATGCATTCATTGCACCCTGGAGGATCTAGGCACAAAGGAAATCAAAGGCATGTATCAATCCATGATATTGGGCAGCTCCAGAACCATCAAGTTGGAATACAAAGAAATTGAGGATCTAGGGTTAGTCGGTATTCTGTACATACCAAAATTCAAAGATGAGATCATCAGATACTTTCTGAGAAGGGTTCACAACGAGTTCATCTAGCTGGATCGGCCTTACAAGATCACCAAGGAGGCTATTCAAGAAGTCATTGACTTACCCAAAGTCAGACAAGAACCTGGCAAAAAATTTCCAACATTGAGGTTGAGAAACTCACCGGTGCAACTCATGATAGTAGATCAATGAGGATCAACACAATCACCGACACTAATGTGAAATTTGCAAGCATGATAATAGGTTATAAGGTAATTCAATCTAACCGATTGAATTCTATTACTAGTTCTTGTATTCATGCTACATATCAGATGCTGAGAAATGGTGCAAAATATGATTTATGTGAATGGTTGAGCAGTGAATTGATATCGAACCTTGGAAAGATCAAGGGAGTTAAGAAAGGAACTTTTAGGTACGAAAATTTGATTATTTTTTTAATGCTTTACTTCCTGAATGAGCTACCTAGTCTAGGGAAGAAGCATTGGGCTCATGACATATCAGTAGGAAGTGAGATCAAGGAAGCAATCATCGGTCTTGGTACCAGTAGAGATGAGAAACTTTAGGGTTATTTCAAAATATTCCAATAAAACATGAGGCAGAGGGAAATGCTATCAAAGAACATTGTGGAGAAGTACTCCACTGATATCTGTTTCATGGTGAAGACTGATGAAACCCTCATGGAAGAAGTTGAACTAAGGACCATATGGGCTACAAAACATGGATATGAGGTGGATGATAACATTCTGGACCTCTATGCAAAAATGCTGCTAGATGCCCCATTGAATGACAAAACATAGAATTTTGGCATGACAGAAGAGAAGGCCTTTGAAGTCAAATCTAGCTTCAACAAGAAGAGAAGGGAGAAGAAAATAGAAAACATGTCTACATTTGTACAGAATGTCATTCACAGAATATATACTGAATTGGGTTCTGGATCCAAACCGGCAACAGAATTGACAGTGGCTAGTACTACAAAAGTAAAGAAGCCTAAAGCTTACATTTCTACTATCACTTCTGATTCTGACCCTGAGGACAATGGACTTGTGTGGGGGAAAAAGTGACACTAAGCAAACATGCCCTGATCTCACTTTCAATCACACACTTGTGGAATACGAAAGAGCCTAGAGGTATCACACAATTGGCTACTTCTTTTTGTGGAAGAGAGAGCCATGTGCTACCTATTAGGATTTCTATTCCTTTGTTGCAAATGATAGATAGAATGATGCAAGTTCAATCCCTAACCCCAAAGTGCAAGTATGAACTAATAACAAGATTGCAGAATTGAACTTAAACAATGGAAAGCTGTAAACACAAGGATAAAAGGAGAATGCAGATGTGTACCTAGGGTTAAAATCTGAGTGGAAATGTTCGGGACAGGGGCGTGGGCGCCACTGTCTTGATTCTGCACCTGAAACTGTTGTTTTGCAACCTGAAAAGCTGTCAGAAAAATGCTGAAACTTGCTGTTTGACAGAAGGACCAGGGTGCCCAGCGCCCCTGTCCTGGCAGGACCAGGGCGCCCCACGCCCCTGTCCTGGTCTTTTGCTCTAAAACTTGGTGTGAAGTTCTGTCTCGGTCTGCTTCTCCCGGATCTGTAACTTGCGGCGTCGTCCGAATTCCGAAACCTGCACTTATATCTGAAAAGGTGTGGTGGGCAGCTATATAGGGTTTTGCCTTAGTCAAACCCCCACTTTGGTGATTTCCACCTCCATGAATAGCCAAATTGTATTGTAAAAGTAATGTGTGTGGAGACCTTGTGTGTGTGCAAGATCCTAAAATGCAAGTAAGCAAACTAGAGCAACCTAGAAAGTAAACCCTAATTGCTTGTAAATGATAATGTAAATGCTCCAAATCAAGATGCAAAGTGATCTAAAGCATGAATACAAATGATATAATGAAGCTTATGCAAAGACATGAAAACAACATGAAATCATACCCAACCCCAAGGGAGGGGTACAAGCCAATCTTCAGTCGTTGATCCCTTATTGCTCTTCAATGCCTTCAAAGCCCTAAATGAATGAAATTGATGAATGCTTGATGGATGGATGTTGAATGTTGTTGAAGTCTTCAAAGATCTGCTCTTTCGCTGCATAGAAGGTCCTTGAAACCAAAATTCTGGATCCTTTCAAATGAAGAAAGAGAGCTCTTATATATGAAACACTAGGTCTTAATTTCAACTTTTGGCCGACCTAGAGATTGAATCTCCCACCAATTTCTTGGGGTTAAGCTTTATTTTGTGATTGGATCGCGCTCCTAAAATTTTGGGAAAAATGTCCGGGACCATGTGCACGCCGGGCGCCATGGTCCCGACAACTTTTTACCAAATTTTCAGGGCTGTCGGATATGATGATTTTAGAGCGAATCCCAAAGTTACAGCTGATTTCGAGATGTTTTGACCCCCGAAATCAAGCCCCCAAGTTTAAAATAGGACCTAATTAGGGTTTTTGATTAAATGATGTATTGGAAGAATAAAATGAAAGGGGCACACTTTAATGAAAGGGTCCAACTTTATAATGTGGAAGATGATGAAATAGGACCTTAGACCTAATTAATTTGATTAATTAAGTGCTAAAGGGGAAATGCAATGCAAAATGCAAAATGCGCAAAGGCGGGTGCTAAACTAGGTGTGAAATTGTACCACCCTAGCAAGTGCGTACAATTTACGACGCTACAGGACCTCTAGCTTTCAGAAGGGTACAAAAGAAGAAATTAGATCAGCCACCGATAGAGCAGAGGAAGGTGGAGCCTAAGGGGAGACTTGTTAGAAAGGCAACTAAACCTATTTCACTGCCACCTCCAGCAAGGAAGCCTATACAAAAGATAAAACCAGTTACATCTACTCCTGCAACCCCAAGCAAAAAAAAGATGAGTGATGATACTGAGTCTAGTAAGAACAAAATGACCTGTACTGAATTAATTGATGAAATTGCAAAGGATGGAATTTTGAAAAATGTATTTATGTATTATGAGGATTTAGAAGAAAGTGAGCAGAATGAGATAGAAGAGGCAATTTTTTATTTTATATAGATATCTATAAGAAAGCCTTAGTAGAAATTTTGAAGGAAATACCTCTGTCATTGTACAATAAAATAGATGTTAGAAGACTTGATGTAATCAAGAGAGATAGGGAGATCAAAGAGGTAGAACTTTTGAGTTTATCTGGTTCTATTAGTAATGATGAAATGAAGAGATGTATTGATGTTGCTAATAGGATAGTTTTTAGTAGTAAACCCCGACAAATAAGCCTAATGATGGGAAGAGTTAATGAGGTGATAAATGAGACCAATGAGGGTTGGACAAAATTCTTCCAGAAGAATCTAGACTTTCTTACATCTCATGAAGAGTTGTTTAAGGCAACAACTTGCACCATTCCCAATAAATCAAAAGGGAAAGGTATTTTGGGAAGTTCAACTCCAATTTTGACTAAACTGATAGTAACTATAGATATACAGACACAACCGATAGTAAAGGAAAGGGTAAAGTCTGTACCGACACAAACTATTTTTGAGCAAGGCAATGTACATGATACTGTGAATATTGCGGATAATACTCCACTGATAGTAACTGACACTGCACCAAGTGGCGAAGCCACCAGTGCTAAAGAAGATGATAACTCAATGATGAACCACTAGTACCAAACTGGTACAGAGAGTGGGGGGGTGAATCAGTACAAGCACAAATACAGTCCAAAATTAGTTTGACAACAGATACTCCAAATGACTAAAAAATAGGGATACCGGTAAAACAAAGTGCAATCGGTAACATCCAGTACAACTCAATCAGTCATGAACCGGTCACTCAATAAGCTTTCATCTTAGCTCAATACTACAATATCATTATATTCTCATGCATAAACAGGTAAACTTGACCATCAGATCTTCACAAAAGTGAGTTCAATATGTTTTATAGACAGGCATAAAACATAGAAACTTGCTCTGGTCACTAGTCATATGGTGAGAACATCCACTGTCAATGATCCACTCATTGGAATCATCAAATCGGGAGACAAGAGCCTTCTTGTCTGCCACATATTCCTTTATAGCAACAAACACAATGTCTTCATTCTCTTCATCTTCTGATTCCTCATCTGTGACACCTTCATCAACTGCCACAAAACAATTTCTTCGGTTTCCTCCTTTGAATTTCTTGAACCTTTTTGGCTTATCCTTGTTGTCACTATTAGGATAGTTCATAGAAATATGTCCTATCTGGTTACAGGAGAAACATTTCAAAGTTATCTTACCTTTGTATTTACTAGTTCCTTTTGAGAATTTCCTGGCTAGAAGTGCTTCAAATTCCATCAGAAACTCTTCATCATTCATTTCTTTGCTCTGATTAGGTTCCCCACTAGTGCTAGCCTCTTTTCCTTTTCTAGAAGGTATAGCAGAGGCTCTAAAAGTTGATTCTATCTTTTGAACACTGCCATCAAAACTATTCAGCTCATAGGCTGTCAACTTGGCTATGATGGAGTCCAAGGATGCCTTAGACTTTTCTATTGATCTCAGCTCCTAAATAGTAGCAACCCTTATTGCATAGACCGGCAACAGGGATCTTAGGACTTTGCTTACCACAGTGGAATCTTCTATTTTGCCACCTACACTCTTTATTTCTCCAACAACTATTTTGATTCTTATTCCATACTGCTGAATGGTCTCTCCTTCAACCATCCACATGTTTTCAAACTTCCCTCTCAGGCTCTCTTCCTTAGCCTATTTTACATGCTCATGACCACCATAGATATTTTCAAGAGCATCCCATACCTCTTTGGGATTTTCCTTGTCTTGAACATCAATAAACTCAATGTTAGATAGACTACTAATGAGGGCTTCCATGACTTCCCATTTTCTTGTATCTCTCTCTTTTGGTCATCGGTGAGAGTACCGGTAGGAACAACATATACATTTTCAACATAACTCCAGTGTTGAACACCCATGCTTTTGATGAATATCTTCATCTTGTCTTTCCATATACCAAAATTTTCCCTGTTAAACTTTGGACCTTCCCTCTTCATCATTTTACTAGGATTTTTTTCCTCAAGCGGTTAAGCTTACAACACAGAGGACCTGGAGTGCTCTGATACCAATTGATAACTCAATGATGAACCGCTAGTACCAAACCGGTACTGAGAGGGGGGGGTGAATCAGTATAAGCACAAATACAATCCAAAACCGGTTTGACAGCAGATACTCCAAATGATTGAAAAACAGGGATACTGGTAAAACAGAGTGCAACTGGTAACATCCAGTACAACTCAATCAGTCATGAACCGGTCACTCAATAAGCTTTCCTCTTAGCTCAATACTATAGTATCATTATATTCTCATACATAAACAGGTAAACTTGACCATCAGATCTTCACAACAGTGAGTTCAATATGTTTTATAGACAGGCATAAAACATAGAACCTTCATGTGCTTAACAGGTAAAACAAAGAATCACAAGACAAAAGTATTTCACATGACACACATATTTTTCATGTGGAAACCCAACTGGGAAAAACCACGGTGGGGATGAATACCCACAAGCTGCTTTTTGAACTCTTTAGAAGTCTACTCTGTTAGGAGCCTTGTCCGGTTAAGGACATTACAATAGGTTCTAGTAGGAACCGATCCTATTAGGGATCACCCGGTTAAGGGTTAAACCCGGTAGGGTCACCTTGTTAGAGGATTTCAAGAACTCAATAGCTGAAAGGATCTCCTAAGCTCTCTAGCTTCTCAGAACTCATTAGCCTCAAGTTACCTGGTTAAGGGATTTGAATGAAGCCGGTTAAGACCACCCGATTTAAGAGATTTTGAATCAAGCCAGTTAAGGCTACCCTGTTAGGGGATTTTACAACTGTTGAAGTGGTTAGAGATCAACATGAATTACAATGATCTGTTAACAGCACTCAATGCTAATGCAAATCCATTTAGGCTCCTCTTTTCCTTCTACACATTCACTTTGCAGGTATCTCTTCTCTCCTTTGGTCTGGCAAGAATTACGTATCACTTCCCTTGGATACACACTCACAACTTTTGCCAACAACCTCAGAAAGAAACACAACATCGACCTTATAGGAAACATATAGGTTGGTAGCAAAAACCCTAAACCCTAAACCTATTAGGTTAAGCAATTCAAATGGTTCAATCCTGACCGCTGAATCATACTGCATTAAATGCAACAATCTTGAATCGATCTCAAAACATTCTCCATCATCCATTATCCACCAATTTCTTAGCAGTTGATAACCCATCATGCATTATCACCATTTGACAAACTTCATTCATTCTCGAGGTAGATAGGTATAGTCTTCTTCATGCAAGATCCTTCACGCGCACAGAGCTTACGTGGCAACACGATCTGTCCTCCATCATACTGCTAACTCATCACACAAAGATCACCGATTGAGTCACACAGACTTGAGGTACTCCAACCAGAAACCCCGAAGTGGAAGCTACCTACCAATCGGTAGTCATACAGTGCTTCCATGTGCTAGTTCCCATAACTACATGCCGGTTCACCTTGATAAAATATGCCGCTTCACTTTGACATATAAACCAGTTCATACATATGTCGGTTCCTCTCTATTCACCTATCACATGTACCGGTTCACACCATGTCTCATATTGACATCAATGACAACATACAATATCATTATGTCTTCATGCCAGTTCACGTAATGCCATGCCGGTTCACATAATGCCAACAGAAGATAAGGTAAATGGAATTGAGTCTACACCGATAGTTCATATTGATTCCCTGACAAAGGTTTTGGTAATTGACACTTCTCAAGTTGAGAAGAAATTAGTCACTGAGATGAGTCCAACTGAGTTAATGATGATGGCTACTCAGAAACTATTAAAGGAGGGATCTGCAGATAAGGAAATAATAGATTAATCAGTTAGAGTGTTGCATAAATTGATCCCTAATTGTTAGATTGAGAATGAAGAAAGCCCTTCTAACAATATTAAAATACTAACAAAGCATATATCTAACAATTTTCAACCAATGCAACAGATATTAGACCATTAGGCATTAGAAAGATTTACTGTAGCTAAGAAAGCCGCCTTTGACGAGATCATTGAAACAGAGAAAAAGAAAATTGAATCTAAACTCATTCTTATTGCGAATTTCTTGAAACAGTGTACAAAAATCTATAGGGTCTGTTGTAACATAGAAATTCCTACAATAAATGTAGATAGCAGATTAAAGGAATTACATGTTAAGGTTACAAATATTGCTAATTTTTTTGATGGATTAACCTCATTGACAAAATCTGTTAATGGATAAATTTTTTCCTTGGAGAACTAATTTTTTTCTTCTGAGAAGGAGAGAGATAAAATCATTAAGAGAGCAAGGAGTCTTAGAGGATTGGTGAGTCCCAGATTGGATTCATTGGGTGTACATAAAAGAGAGTGTATGTGTTGGTTCCTAAAACCATAGATTGGAAATCCTAGAGCTTTGCCAAATCTCCTATTGATTTCTCAATCAACCTTGGCCAACTAACAGGAATGGTCGAAGACCAAATTCCTCTACACTTTAGGCTCCACTAGATCTAGGTGGGTATACCTTAATGTCCAAAGCACAAAGAGACTTCTTTATAGTGAATTTAAGTTTATCAATTTAGCTGTTTACAGGGATGACAAGATGTCTCCTGTAACTATGATTTATTATGTGCTTTTAACTTGCTTTAATCTAAAAACTTGAGTATAATTGATAATGAACAAAACTCATAAAAGAATGCTATTGGAACCTTGAGTAATTATGAAAGAATTATGCTAGTAGAAACTAGTAATATTTTTCTCTGATGAGGACTTTGTGCACACCAAATTTACTCACAGAAAACTAAAAATAGACCATTTCCTTATCTAACAATTTACATGTTACTTAATGGACAAATGTTTGTGGTCCTTGGAGACAATTTGAGAGAACTCACAAGTATGCAGGACTATCACTGCAATGACTTCAATGTATGTTATAAGAACAACAAAAACAATTATGTTATCTTTATAGATTTATCCAAAGGATTTTAACTCATCAACATCATATAACATGAAATGATCTGAAGATAAAAACAACAAATCTTGTATATTAATTTTTGGAATAATGGGTATACAAAAACTAGAGACTCGCAGATGCTTCATGGTACACTTGCTTGCACAAAATGGATTTTCATTTCTATAGACCTATTTTACATAGCACCACTGGTTCCAATAGACAATCTGAAAAATAGCAGTGTTAGGCCCAATATGGAAAGCTAATGTACTGAGAAGGGAGGGGTGAATCAGTACTTCAAATCATTTTATCAACAATATCTTTACTATTATGCATAAACCAAAAACTGTTGTAACATAACATAAAGCTAAAACAAATGAGTAACAATCATACATGATTCACTCCATAACACATGTATTTTGGTTACGCAGAAACTCTTGGTTAGAGAGAAAAACTGCGGTGGGGATGGCACCCACAACTTCACTACTGCAATAATAAAGAGTGCTCGGTTAGAGCTACATTTAACTATTTCTGATAGCTTACCCTGTTAGGAGTAACAAGATCTGTTAGATCTACCTTGCTAAAGGATTTTACAACACTATATAAATGCTGCACCTGGTTAGAGGATTTACAATTTATAGACTTGATTAGAGTCTTTTACCCTGTTAAAGGTTTCTCTTACAACTTCAAAATATTACAATAAGACTTTACAAATATCTACAACTTTGCATTTGAAATGTTGTAACAGATTCTATGTGCTCAAAATAAGATTACCTTGCCTATAGCATACCTCAGTAACTCATAAAGTAACTTGGTAAACCCTTCTGTTTACTCTATTCTTTGACTGTTCTTTGATAACCTTCTCAGTGACCTCTGTGTCTTTGTAACAGTCATAATACTCTATGATTTCTCATGTATCACATAAGTCTTGCTTCATACACATATGCACACACATTTCTCTCATTCACATGTCTTGTCTCTAACCCTAAATTCATGTTATATAAATAGACTTCTTATGTCGGTGATCTGATTCATTGCTTCGATCTTACAAACATGATTTCTCTAATAAATAACCATGCAAAATATTTCATTGGTTAGATGACCTCAAAATTATACAAAATCTATATGTGCAATTTCCAATGTGATAACGGTTCTATGTGCCTCGATCTTGTAACATGTTTTCATATGTGTGTCTAGGTTCAATGAATCTGGTAACATGTTTCACTCGGTGTATTATCTTTACTGCTCGGTAGACATGAATTAACACTCGGTAGACAGCTCGGTGTATACTGGGCTCTGTGATTGTTTTTCTTCTGTAACCAACTAGAGTATATAGAATGACTTTGTATATAAAACTAATGGCAATTTGATAAGTAGTAACAATCTCCCCTTTTGACATTAGTTGAGATGTTTGACAAAACTACTTTCAAAGTCATTACTCAAAGATCTGTATACTTTACAAAAATTGACTAAACATATAGTATATACATTAGTCAATGAAATAGTATAATCAAATATACTCCCCTTATCAATATGCTGTACAAAACTCTGATTATGTGTGCTCGGTGATCAATACTCTGTAATCACTATTCTTTCCTCTGTTCACTGCTCTTGGATACTCTGCTTATTCTGCTCATTTTGCTCGATATACCTCCCCTGTATACTACACTCCGGTTGTTTGATACTTTGAATACTATACACTCCCCCTGTGTACTTTGATGATATACTCCCCCTTTTTGACAAACATCAAAATTTAGTTACCATTTGGAGGTGGCAACTGATCAAAAATGGATTTGTACTTTGTCTTGGCTTCGGTGAGAGTGATAGAGAGTGCATCCTTTACACTTGTGTGTGTGAAAAAGTGAACTTGTAGCTGCAAGCACAACACTTCAATTAAGTCATTATATGCATGGTTAGTAATCAATAATCAATAAAAATAAACCATAGCAAAGCGACCCATTGCCTTCTACAAGATGTGAGTATAGGATTGCTCTCAGTTTGTTATAAGCAATACCAGTGACTAGACTACACCAAGACGAAGGATTTAATCTATATGATATTAAGCTATATGGATGCAAAAAATGGATGAATAATTCAAGCAAAAAAATCACTTCAATCAATAATGGATGTAAGATGGATGCAAATAATCTAAAAAAAGCAATAATAATCAATCAATGACTCCAGAGCAAAATCAGCATAATAATGATGTATTCTCAAAAATCTCTGGGGTGAATTGGAATGAGAGCTGATAACTGAATTTATATAGAATTACAAAGAGATGATGAAAAAGCTCAATTTAGGATTAATTGAAATAATTGAGAAATCAGGTTGAGTTAACCTTGAGATAGATTCTAATTATAGTTCAATTGAAATGCATTCGAATTAGAAGTCCAAGTTGCATTGGAAAACAATAATAAATCAATTCCATGCATTTGTGATAAAAATAGATAATTCTTCAATTTAATCAAGAAAAGAGTCTTTTTAATGCAATTGAACTTCTTTTTCTGAAAAGCTTTGAGTTCCAATTTAAGAGAATAATTAATAATTCAATTAATTGCTTTTCTGATTTCAAATTCTCAATTTAGAAAAAGAAATAATATCTCAAGTTCGATTTCTCTCTCAATTCAATTCTTTTATTTAATTTTCAATTCAACTCTTTGTTTTGTAATAAATTCTTCTTTTTTTAGTAAATTAATTCTTTTTTGCATGATTGAATGGCAAATATATTAATTAATTAAATATGCAAAGATATTTAATAAATTAAAATAGGATAATTGATCAAAATGAATATTCTTGGAATAATTCAATTAATTAAATAAATATTTAATTAATATTGGATAATTGATTTTGCTGTAATGCCCATACCCTGGTCGGACTTTTAAAACCCGTTTAACCTTGATTGACTACCTATGTGGCATTCTCGAATGGTAGATTAACCGATATGCAATGTGTAGTTTAGATAATATAAATAACTTGTGCATACTTATTATTGTGCTTTTGCATCGATTTTCGTGTAAATGCAATTGTTCCCTAACCCTTGAGATAAATCTCGAGCTAACGCCTTCATTGAATATGTATATGTATATGCATGCTTGTATGAGTTCATGGGTGCAGGAGATTGCAGGTACAACACCGCTTAGGGCAAGGTTCACCTCCTTTGGAACTTGCAAGGTTGAGTATGCTCTTTCATCTTTTGAATTCGGAATTAGTGGTCATATAACGCTCGTCTTGACTTAGCCATGGTTAGGTGAGCATCGTGCGTGGATTCATGGAGCTTGCCTTTCATTGGGATGCGTGTCGAGAGATTTGGAGGACTACCTCGATTTGCGTGCCTTGCACGAGGTAAGTGAGGTTTGTTATCCTAAGTATTAAATTTAAAATTATGGTTAAATGTACACATTAGAGATATAGAAATTTAAATAGGTAGCTTATTTATACGATTAATCAGTAATTAAAGAGAATTGCTTTAAATTATTATTGTAGCAAGTTTAAGGTATTTAACTGAGGTTAGTGTGCTCATTTACGCATTTGTAACTTTTATGCATTTGTAGTCGAGAAATTAGAATAAATTAAACTCTTGCATTAGATTAGTCATTTATTTAAAAATATCGCTTTATTATGTTGTAGCGAGTTAATTTAATAGCTAATTTTAAAACAATGAATTTAATGAGATTATGCGTTTTTGGAAAGGAAAAATTTAAAGACATTTGGGGAGATAGCAATAAATTACGCATTTTCGCATTTGGAGGGAAAAGGGAAAATTATTATTGTTTAAAAGAAATTATTTCTTCTTACTTGTATAGTTGATAAAATATAAAAGTTTGAATTTCAGTAAATTAAATTAGAGTTGAATATGAAATAGAAGCTTTTAAATTTTAAAAGAAAAATGAACAAGGAGGGAATGAATGATTCCCATTTGGATTTTCATTTATTGTATTTTAGAAATAAAACCCTAAATTCGAAATTTAAAATTAGGGCAAAATTAGGGCTTTTTCTTTTTAACCCAGTTTTGGAGACATTTTGGGGGTTCTTGGTTTTGGGAGTTTTTTTTTTTGGAAGAAAAATGGAAGATTTGGATGGGAGCAGCAGAATGGGAAGCATTTTATCAAGATTCATGCCTGGAAATTGCATTTTGAGGTAGGATTCCAATCTACCTGTTTGTTTGTTGTTGTGTTCTCCATGAAATGTTGAAGAAAAGAAAAGAAATAAATGATATTAGCCATGAATGTTTCCTTGAAGCTTAGTTCCAGTTTTTTTTCAAACTTGGTTGTTCTTGAATCAAATCCTTGTTCTTAATGGAGTTGTGATCTGAAAACTTGATGGAAAATATCTTTCCCATAACGATGATTTTTGGAAAAATCTGGAAAAAGAATGGATCTGTAATAAAAATAAAATGATGGGAGATTTCGTTATTTTCGTTGTATACCTATTTTATTTTATTTTGAAGCATTCTTAAATGATTAAAATTCGGACTGTGAGGCGAATCAAAAAAAAAATTATTAAACAAAAAAAAAAAATATATACAAAATTTGGGGTTTTCGGGGGGGGAGCCGAAGCTCAACCCGCCCCTCCCCGCGCGCCGCTCGCAGTTCTTTCGGTGCCCACACACAGTGGGGGCCGAGGGGACTGCGTCTCCCATGGAGGCCACAGTCCCTCCCGGCGCCACTGTGTGGGGAGCCGAAGGGCCTGCGACCCCCACGGAAGGCGCAGAACCCCCGACTCCACTGTAAGTGGAGGCCGAGGGGCCTGCGTCCTCCGTGGAGGCCGCAGCCTCTTCGGCTCAGGCTCGGCCGCCCTAGGGTTTCACCGCCTAGGGTTTGGCCGCCCTTTGCTTTGTTTTTAAAATGTTTTTTTTTTAAAAAAAAAAAAAATCTTATCAGTATAGTTAAACATGAAATGGGGGTTTTCATTTTATAAAATGGGGAGATGTTATTGGTGTAAAACCTGTTTTAAGTAATATATTGTATTTTCAAAATGAGTTGGGATTTTATATTAGTATATATAATGTTTAAAATAAAAGAAAAGGGGATTTTACTTATTAGTATAAAGTTATCATAAGAACTATTTTGGTATTAAAAAAAATAATGAGATGTAGTTTATACTCTAGCAAGTATGTTTAACCAAAAGGGGATAAAGGTGTATATTTAAAATATATGCTAATATGGGTAACACCTATTTAGCATGTATTATTAAATATATATATACAGAATTATGGGCCTTAATATAGCAATGACCTTCATTGTAATTTTTAAACCCAAATGATAAATAACTATATGATAAAGGGTAAATTAAATGGAGGTGATGGTTTTGATCCTTAAATGTATGCAATAGAAGCTAATTTAGCTCGGAAATGATTCCTTTCCTTTTTGTCATTCACTCATTATGTATTTGTTCTTCATAGAAAAAGGGGAAATTTTGTTTTGTGTCGTTAGAAAGGGGGCTAGACTATTGTTGAAAACCATCTTATCATTAGTGGGGATCTAGTGTTAACTAATTTGAATAGACGTTTATGTCAATTTGAGAAAATGTTGTATTTACTCGTTAACGTTTGTGCATGATCTATTAATTTGGAAATTTGTGGGGACCCCGTCATCTGTTTTCCTTGGTCTATCCAACGTCGGTCTAGACCCCATTTAAGGTACCACCTATTAAGGAATCCTTGCCTTTTTTTTACTTGATGTACTTAGTAGGATCCGTTACAAAAGGGATCATTATGTAATTAATGTCCGAAGTGTCTGTTGTATATTGATTGTAATCGCCTAAGTGGCAAGATTGTAAAGACATGTAATTATGTAACCTTAACTATATTAAATACCAAAAGGGTCTTGCAGTTGAGCAGACCCGGAGATGTAGCCCATCCGGGGTGAACTCCGAGATCATATTCTGTGTCATGCGATGTTTATAGCGTACTTTGTTTATGTTTTAAATTATCTTGATGGTTGTATTCTTGCTTAGTGTAAAGTGTAAATTAAATGAATTCAAATTTAAATGTATAACATTTTTCAGATGGATAGATGTAGTTATTTAAGTTCATAAAACTTGGTGAATCATGGTTATGGCAAGCATTTAAAATATTGAATTTAGAGTTGTGGAAAGGAGTATTTTGATAAGGTTAAATGAACGTAGTAATAATGGAAGGAACCTTGCTAGTTTTCTTTATTGGATTAACTTGTTATTGAGTATATAAATGGAACGAATGTAAAAAGGAAGCAAAGTTAAAATTTATGTCACAATTCCTAGATTTAAAACTAAAGAATGAACATCATATAAATATCTATCTTTTTCTTTTACCTTAGAAAATGGATCACGCCATGTCAATTATGTTTCATTACATTGGACGAAATGGTTAAGTTATGTCACATTTTAATCTTAACAAAAATACTCATCGGATTAACTTGATAACCGTGTGGACCCAATTAGGTATTCATGTTGTATAATGGATGAATATACTTAGTAATTCATGTTGTAATTATAAATCAATAATCCTCACTAGTTTAACTTATAATAGTGCGAACTCAAATAGGTATCCATATTTCAATCCCTTATAAAAGGAATCCCTCCTGATTGCCAAAATAAATCTAAATGGGAGAGTAATTGGCTTGTGGTTTTTACATTTAACTTAGTAAAATTATCTCCCTCATTTTAAGTTCATTTAACAAAAAGAAAAAAAAAAAGGGGGTGATATGAAATCAGGAAATTGTATTTTAATCCTAAGAGAGAGTGTCACCGTGATTTTAATTATTCTAATCTTGAAATGTTGATTGTCATCTAGTTAACGATACTTTAATTTAAAAGATGTTCTCGTGTGGCCTAATGCATATCCATCTTAATGAAGTTAGTCTACTTATTGCATTATTAACCCTTCAAATGAATTCCATGGCTATGCACATATACCTTTCATAAAAGAATTTCAACTCATTAGTTGGTTAAATATGAAAACAAAAGAAGAGTCCTCACTCTACTCACGGAAGTTAATCCGAAAGAAACAGATTTATCGTATTAACCATATTGTTTACTATTTTAAAAGAGGTATCAAATGTGGGTGAAAATTTTAAAGTCAAATGAAGGAAACCTCGCTTTACTAATCATAGTTTAACCTTAAATGTATGAATCTCATTAAGCCTATTATTAACACATTAAAGGATGAAATCATTTGTGAATGGATACCTCAAACCCAAGGAATGAACCTCTCTTTATTAAAAGCATGAACCCTTTTGGAAGACCTCTTAATGAAATTATGAATTAAAGTGCTTTGAGTAATTAACCTCTCGATGGTCTCCTCATCAACCAAAGCAAATGGACACTTCCTCAAATTTATAAGATGACAACCCAATGAACACATATGTAATTAAGATCTATGCATTACCTCGTAATTAAGATATCCAGTTTAATGGATCTAATGATGCAAGTTGAGTTAGGTGTAAGGTTATGTAATCGCGTTAGGAAACTCCTTAGGATTGGTTGAGCCTTCCGCTATGATATCTAAGTTGATAGATAATCCCCATTGTATTTTTACGTCGTGCCTAATATGAATTGAGTTAACTTCAACTATCTTAATATTGTAACCTTTTCATTTACACTCTTAATTATTATAAAAAAAAAAAAAAAATTACACTCCAATTGAGTGTTTTTAACTTAAACCCTTAGGGGTTTCCTGGCGGGGCATTACATTTGGTATCAGAGCCAAGTTGCAACACTGGGATCTCTGGTTTCGCTTGTGCCCTTAGTTGTTGTGTATGTGTCTATCATATGTTGTATGCTTGTCCACCTTGATGTGAGGGTGTGATTTAACAAACCCTATTTGTGTGTAACATGTGTGTTCACACTTTGCTTTCACCTTATTGATGTGGGTGTTTTGGAAATAATTATGGGTGTTTTGTCTACCTATTGAGGTCTTGGTCTATGACTTCTCTTCTTTGAAAAGGATTCGTATGTACCTTCATTCTTGCTTTGTTTTACCTTTTGACTAATCTATCTAAGTGGTTGTTAATGTCTTGAACCTAAAAGAACGAAATGTGTTTGTTTGTGGTTTTGGCTCTATCTTCATGATTGTCCACTTGAAAGACTAGTATGACAAATGTTAATGCTTATCATGTAGTACATTGAGTGATTATGACTCATCTTCTTTTCTCCTTCTCTAAGTAAAATAAAATGAATTGATATGTGTAGTTACCTCTTAGTTAAGTTTTCTAATTGCAAGAGAAAGGATGATATTTCTTGAGCCTTGTGTGAGCTTCATAACGTTTTTGTGCTTTAGATTGTGAAAAGGATTGAGTTAGGAGTTAATTTTTGGTTAATGATAGAAAATGGTATGTTTTCATTAAAAGGTTCTCCATGTGTTTGGTAGGAGAATATATAGTTAAAATTCCTCTTAAGTAAGGTGCTTCAAAATGCGTATAGTTGATTTTGTGAAAATTGTTGATGTGAAAGGGAAACCAAAGAGGACATGTTGTAGTAGTTTCAAGAGTAAATTGATGTGCTCCTCAACAGATTGTTTTATGAGTCTATTCAACTAGTGTGATTTAAGATCTATTAAGTGATGCACCAGATTTCTTGCTTCGGATTTAGATAATTGCCTTATTGTGTTTAAGAAAGAGTAAATGAAAGACTTGTGGAATTGTATGCACTAAATGTGTAAAAATCTAGGAGATAGCTCTTTATTTACCTCCTTATCATATTATGAAGTTTCAATGTTAAAATTGAGGTATTATTGTATTGTAACGTATTATGAATAGTGATTGTGCTTTAGAAGACTGGTATTACAAAAAAGAAAATTTGGTTATTTGAATTCTTGTTCGGAAAACTAGAACATTATAGTGCAGCAATAATGATTAGGAATGTCATGTGGGATGTTTTGGAACCTTCCTAAAAGATAGAAAAATGAAGACCGTGCAACTCAAATGATAAACTTATATCCGAGCATATGGTGTGATTTTGAAATCCTTGTGTATTCGTAGGAAATGGTTGATTTTCCAACTCTTTTCCTCCTCTTGTCTAAAATATAGGAATTGTTGTTTTTGAAACATTATTTAGAATGCAGTGATTTAAAGAAATTCTTATAATGCATATGAAATTTTATGTTGCTTTGGGCTTCTAGTTAAAAGGGGAACATTTTTGCATCTTGAAAAAAGGGAAATTGCATAGTTAGTAATATGAGTAAAAAAGCTCAGGGAAGATTGAGAAAGATATCAGAATGATGCTATTACTTTGTGTAAATTTGAATTGTTGAAAATATCAGTACGTGGATCCAGAGTAAACTTTGTTTGGTGATTCATGTGTAAAGCATAATTAAAATTTCCCTTAAGTATATGTTAGCATAATGTAAAGTGCTCCCCGTAAATGTGACTAAACCAGTAATGGTGCTATTCTGTGTGTGTTGTGAGAAAACCCGTACTTGCTTTGTGTGCCCATGGGTTGGTGAAGTAATCAACCATGGGGAATATGTTTGTTTATGAGTATGGGAAACCATACCTATTTATATGGTGTTGCTTATTTGTTACCTTACTGAGTGCCAACCCACGGGTTGTTGATAAGTCAGTATGTGAAGGGGTAGTAGTAGAAGTCACCATCCCTCGAATAGTATGAACAGCGTACGAGTAATGTCGACGCGAAGCGACTTTAGCTTCCCTATTTTGAGGGAAAAGTATGGTTTTGTAACGAAACTATAACATAGGTGTACTCAATACTTCCCCTTGTGATGAACCGATTTATGAGGTTCATGTGTGCCAGCCTTATTCCTATCCTTTATCTTGAGCATATATATGATAGTTTTTGAGCATATTGTTGGATTCCATATTGGAGCATTTGTTGCCTTGTCTTCATGAGAGGCGTGGTACTTTCTTACATATTGGAGCATTTGTTGCCTTGTCTTCATGAGAGGCATGTTATTGTTCTACATAAGTTACCAACTGGCTAGTGTTGGTAGACTTATGGGTAGACCTTAGCCATGTATACCTCTGGCTTACGGCGAGTATCCTGAGAGGAACATCGCTATGCGGAGTGTGACCAGCGCGTGCCTTATCCGCGGGGTACACTGCCATGCGGGATACGTCCATTGTGTGCTTTGTCCACTTGGAGTATTGCCATGCCGTGCTGAGACACGATGCGGGATGTAGTAGACATTGCCATGCGGCCTACCAATAGGTATAGGGTAGGACCATGCCACGTGACGACGTGATGCGGGGTGATGCCGAGGTGCACACTGCCATGCCATGTGGGTGTGTGACTTGGCCACACCACATGATGAGCTACTAGGATAGCTAGACGATTGTTCCTTCCTTCCTCGTTGGTGGCTAGCTATTAGTCACATAGTGATGTAATGTGCACTTATGAATTTCTTATATTTATTTATTTATTTATTTTCTTGTGGGCCAGCAAATTTATTTTACTTTGACCTCGATAGTTTAGCCACGATCTTGCGATCTTGATTTTACTTGCTTTGATGTTGCAAATCCGGAAATTATTTTCTTGTTTTATTGTTGGAATTGACAAATATTACCCTTAATCTTTTGTACTTTGGTGGCTAAACCGGTTTATTCTTGTTGTTTTTGAATGCTGGTCTTGTGTTGTAATGTGAACTCCTCTCCAAGAACGTGGGAGACGGGCTTGGATGAGTGTATACGAGGAAGTAGACGCAAGGAACCTTGAGGATGGAGGTATGTGAGGCTGTGAAAACAGCTAAGATCCACTACCTACCTATGAGTGGTGACTATCTCTTGGAGGCTAAACACCTTACACAACAAGGGATATTCACGAGGGACTTATATGGAAGGTGGCACCGCTATGGTGTACCCTAGCACCATCAAGTCCTTGAGTGAGATGTTGGATAATTGTTGATCATGTATTTATTCTGAGAGCAGACATAGAGATGTGGATCATATATGTTACCTTTGACCGAGCATTAGACATGCTCACATGTAGCCTATTGTGTTGTGCAAACCAGTCTTGTGGATGGATATTATGTGTGATCATGGATTAAATGGTACTAACTTGTCACTATGTTATGGGGCATAGTCATTGGAAAGGATCTTGTATGTCTGAAAAATGTAACAATTGAGTTCTTACGTTGTTCTTATTTGTTGAAAAGTTAACTTGGTGGTAGAAATTGTTATTTGAGGCTAGTTTTATGTGATAAAGTTTTGTGAAAGGAATGAATTGGTGAAAGAAATTGACCTTGAGAGCATATTTTCGTGTCTTGTTTGATAAATGAGTATGATAACTGTGCTTATATATTTTAATTGCTTTAAATTTGGTGAAATAAAAAGGGAAAAGTCTCGTATCCTTGCTATGATTGAGTGTAGATTATAGAATGTTTGAAGGTGTGAATGATGTTAGATGCGTTTTTATTGGTGAATAATGTTTTAAATTGTTGACAAAATAGTTGTTTGTGCAAATTGATAATTGTTAATTGAGTCTAAGAACTAATAAGTGTTGCAGGACTTCCGTTTAACTTTGCGACTTCCAGGAGTAAGTCGGAACCTAGGGGGGGAGAATGTAATGCCCATACCCTGGTCGGACTTTTAAAACCCGTTTAACCTTGATTGACTACCTATGTGGCATTCTCGAATGGTAGATTAACCGATATGCAATGTGTAGTTTAGATAATATAAATAAATTGTGCATACTTATTATTGTGCTTTTGCATCGATTTTCGTGTAAATGCAATTGTTCCCTAACCCTTGAGATAAATCTCGAGCTAACGCCTTCATTGAATATGTATATGTATATGCATGCTTGTATGAGTTCATGGGTGCAGGAGATTGCAGGTACAACACCGCTTAGGGCAAGGTTCACCTCCTTTGGAACTTGCAAGGTTGAGTATGCTCTTTCATCTTTTGAATTCGGAATTAGTGGTCATATAACGCTCGTCTTGACTTAGCCATGGTTAGGTGAGCATCGTGCGTGGATTCATGGAGCTTGCCTTTCATTGGGATGCGTGTCGAGAGATTTGGAGGACTACCTCGATTTGCGTGCCTTGCACGAGGTAAGTGAGGTTTGTTATCCTAAGTATTAAATTTAAAATTATGGTTAAATGTACACATTAGAGATATAGAAATTTAAATAGGTAGCTTATTTATACGATTAATCAGTAATTAAAGAGAATTGCTTTAAATTATTATTGTAGCAAGTTTAAGGTATTTAACTGAGGTTAGTGTGCTCATTTACGCATTTGTAACTTTTATGCATTTGTAGTCGAGAAATTAGAATAAATTAAACTCTTGCATTAGATTAGTCATTTATTTAAAAATATCGCTTTATTATGTTGTAGCGAGTTAATTTAATAGCTAATTTTAAAACAATGAATTTAATGAGATTATGCGTTTTTGGAAAGGAAAAATTTAAAGACATTTGGGGAGATAGCAATAAATTACGCATTTTCGCATTTGGAGGGAAAAGGGAAAATTATTATTGTTTAAAAGAAATTATTTCTTCTTACTTGTATAGTTGATAAAATATAAAAGTTTGAATTTCAGTAAATTAAATTAGAGTTGAATATGAAATAGAAGCTTTTAAATTTTAAAAGAAAAATGAACAAGGAGGGAATGAATGATTCCCATTTGGATTTTCATTTATTGTATTTTAGAAATAAAACCCTAAATTCGAAATTTAAAATTAGGGCAAAATTAGGGCTTTTTCTTTTTAACCCAGTTTTGGAGACATTTTGGGGGTTCTTGGTTTTGGGAGTTTTTTTTTTTGGAAGAAAAATGGAAGATTTGGATGGGAGCAGCAGAATGGGAAGCATTTTATCAAGATTCATGCCTGGAAATTGCATTTTGAGGTAGGATTCCAATCTACCTGTTTGTTTGTTGTTGTGTTCTCCATGAAATGTTGAAGAAAAGAAAAGAAATAAATGATATTAGCCATGAATGTTTCCTTGAAGCTTAGTTCCAGTTTTTTTTCAAACTTGGTTGTTCTTGAATCAAATCCTTGTTCTTAATGGAGTTGTGATCTGAAAACTTGATGGAAAATATCTTTCCCATAACGATGATTTTTGGAAAAATCTGGAAAAAGAATGGATCTGTAATAAAAATAAAATGATGGGAGATTTCGTTATTTTCGTTGTATACCTATTTTATTTTATTTTGAAGCATTCTTAAATGATTAAAATTCGGACTGTGAGGCGAATCAAAAAAAAAATTATTAAACAAAAAAAAAAAATATATACAAAATTTGGGGTTTTCGGGGGGGGAGCCGAAGCTCAACCCGCCCCTCCCCGCGCGCCGCTCGCTGTTCTTTCGGTGCCCACACACAGTGGGGGCCGAGGGGACTGCGTCTCCCATGGAGGCCACAGTCCCTCCCGGCGCCACTGTGTGGGGAGCCGAAGGGCCTGCGACCCCCACGGAAGGCGCAGAACCCCCGACTCCACTGTAAGTGGAGGCCGAGGGGCCTGCGTCCTCCGTGGAGGCCGCAGCCTCTTCGGCTCAGGCTCGGCCGCCCTAGGGTTTCGCCGCCTAGGGTTTGGCCGCCCTTTGCTTTGTTTTTAAAATGTTTTTTTTTAAAAAAAAAAAAAAATCTTATCAGTATAGTTAAACATGAAATGGGGGTTTTCATTTTATAAAATGGGGAGATGTTATTGGTGTAAAACCTGTTTTAAGTAATATATTGTATTTTCAAAATGAGTTGGGATTTTATATTAGTATATATAATGTTTAAAATAAAAGAAAAGGGGATTTTACTTATTAGTATAAAGTTATCATAAGAACTATTTTGGTATTAAAAAAAATAATGAGATGTAGTTTATACTCTAGCAAGTATGTTTAACCAAAAGGGGATAAAGGTGTATATTTAAAATATATGCTAATATGGGTAACACCTATTTAGCATGTATTATTAAATATATATATACAGAATTATGGGCCTTAATATAGCAATGACCTTCATTGTAATTTTTAAACCCAAATGATAAATAACTATATGATAAAGGGTAAATTAAATGGAGGTGATGGTTTTGATCCTTAAATGTATGCAATAGAAGCTAATTTAGCTCGGAAATGATTCCTTTCCTTTTTGTCATTCACTCATTATGTATTTGTTCTTCATAGAAAAAGGGGAAATTTTGTTTTGTGTCGTTAGAAAGGGGGCTAGACTATTGTTGAAAACCATCTTATCATTAGTGGGGATCTAGTGTTAACTAATTTGAATAGACGTTTATGTCAATTTGAGAAAATGTTGTATTTACTCGTTAACGTTTGTGCATGATCTATTAATTTGGAAATTTGTGGGGACCCCGTCATCTGTTTTCCTTGGTCTATCCAACGTCGGTCTAGACCCCATTTAAGGTACCACCTATTAAGGAATCCTTGCCTTTTTTTTACTTGATGTACTTAGTAGGATCCGTTACAAAAGGGATCATTATGTAATTAATGTCCGAAGTGTCTGTTGTATATTGATTGTAATCGCCTAAGTGGCAAGATTGTAAAGACATGTAATTATGTAACCTTAACTATATTAAATACCAAAAGGGTCTTGCAGTTGAGCAGACCCGGAGATGTAGCCCATCCGGGGTGAACTCCGAGATCATATTCTGTGTCATGCGATGTTTATAGCGTACTTTGTTTATGTTTTAAATTATCTTGATGGTTGTATTCTTGCTTAGTGTAAAGTGTAAATTAAATGAATTCAAATTTAAATGTATAACATTTTTCAGATGGATAGATGTAGTTATTTAAGTTCATAAAACTTGGTGAATCATGGTTATGGCAAGCATTTAAAATATTGAATTTAGAGTTGTGGAAAGGAGTATTTTGATAAGGTTAAATGAACGTAGTAATAATGGAAGGAACCTTGCTAGTTTTCTTTATTGGATTAACTTGTTATTGAGTATATAAATGGAACGAATGTAAAAAGGAAGCAAAGTTAAAATTTATGTCACAATTCCTAGATTTAAAACTAAAGAATGAACATCATATAAATATCTATCTTTTTCTTTTACCTTAGAAAATGGATCACGCCATGTCAATTATGTTTCATTACATTGGACGAAATGGTTAAGTTATGTCACATTTTAATCTTAACAAAAATACTCATCGGATTAACTTGATAACCGTGTGGACCCAATTAGGTATTCATGTTGTATAATGGATGAATATACTTAGTAATTCATGTTGTAATTATAAATCAATAATCCTCACTAGTTTAACTTATAATAGTGCGAACTCAAATAGGTATCCATATTTCAATCCCTTATAAAAGGAATCCCTCCTGATTGCCAAAATAAATCTAAATGGGAGAGTAATTGGCTTGTGGTTTTTACATTTAACTTAGTAAAATTATCTCCCTCATTTTAAGTTCATTTAACAAAAAGAAAAAAAAAAAGGGGGTGATATGAAATCAGGAAATTGTATTTTAATCCTAAGAGAGAGTGTCACCGTGATTTTAATTATTCTAATCTTGAAATGTTGATTGTCATCTAGTTAACGATACTTTAATTTAAAAGATGTTCTCGTGTGGCCTAATGCATATCCATCTTAATGAAGTTAGTCTACTTATTGCATTATTAACCCTTCAAATGAATTCCATGGCTATGCACATATACCTTTCATAAAAGAATTTCAACTCATTAGTTGGTTAAATATGAAAACAAAAGAAGAGTCCTCACTCTACTCACGGAAGTTAATCCGAAAGAAACAGATTTATCGTATTAACCATATTGTTTACTATTTTAAAAGAGGTATCAAATGTGGGTGAAAATTTTAAAGTCAAATGAAGGAAACCTCGCTTTACTAATCATAGTTTAACCTTAAATGTATGAATCTCATTAAGCCTATTATTAACACATTAAAGGATGAAATCATTTGTGAATGGATACCTCAAACCCAAGGAATGAACCTCTCTTTATTAAAAGCATGAACCCTTTTGGAAGACCTCTTAATGAAATTATGAATTAAAGTGCTTTGAGTAATTAACCTCTCGATGGTCTCCTCATCAACCAAAGCAAATGGACACTTCCTCAAATTTATAAGATGACAACCCAATGAACACATATGTAATTAAGATCTATGCATTACCTCGTAATTAAGATATCCAGTTTAATGGATCTAATGATGCAAGTTGAGTTAGGTGTAAGGTTATGTAATCGCGTTAGGAAACTCCTTAGGATTGGTTGAGCCTTCCGCTATGATATCTAAGTTGATAGATAATCCCCATTGTATTTTTACGTCGTGCCTAATATGAATTGAGTTAACTTCAACTATCTTAATATTGTAACCTTTTCATTTACACTCTTAATTATTATAAAAAAAAATAAAAAATTACACTCCAATTGAGTGTTTTTAACTTAAACCCTTAGGGGTTTCCTGGCGGGGCATTACATTTGCCATGTGATATTTGATAATTAAAGAATTAATTATGTGCTCAAGATTGATTTAATTGCCTTTTGGTTAGGACCTTGGTGATGTTGTCGAGATTAGGGGCCCATGGTTTAGATGACCATTTTTAGGGTATTACAGTTGCCCCTCTTTGAATTAATGTGCGAGTAGCGCGTTGGTTCAAAGAATGTGTGATGTCTAGGAGATGTCAGTTCTGAACTTGATTGATCACGAATTAGATGAAAGCAAGGTGTTAGCTTGATTCAAAGTGACAAAATTGAATGAAGTTTGATTAAAGCGATACCAATCCTGAACTTGATTGAATTGAGGAACAACAGAAAACAAAGATACCGAACTTGAACTTGATTGATCAAGAAGCGGATCTTACTAATCTAGAACTTGATTGAACTTAGATGCAGTGAGTGATGATAAAAAAAAAATCAATTTTGAACTTGATTGATCAAGACACGATGAATGAAGATAAAACTTGTCCAGCTTGATCAAGAAATGAATACTGAACACCTGCTTAGATTGAGTGTGATCAAAGATACTCTTTAAACTTTTGATTGAGTTTAAACAAATAACCAGCTTGATTTGAAGCGATGAAATTGATTAATGTTAAGAGATTAATTCAGATGATTGAGAGATACCAACTTGATTTAAAGTGATGAAACTGATATGCCTCTAGCGATTGATTAAATTTGGATGATCAAGAGATCTCAACTTGATATGAAGTGATGAAGATGAGATGCCCCTTAGAAATAAGGTCTTGATTTTCTTTGATTGAAAAGATTTTGCTCGACTTTTGATAAAGATTTAAAAATTTCTCGACTTTGAGATATGAGGTCATAAGGTCGTGAGTATGCCCCCTCGAGAGCGAAATCGAAAGATAGCGAGGGTACATGATTAAGGCAATTTTGAGCGATGATAAGTCAATTGAGCGCAAATTAATTTTGAAGAATCTTGAAGATTGAATTGATCGCAAAGTTGACTGGTAGAATTGAAATTGATATTCAACATTGATTGTTGAGAAATTGAGCATAACTTGAAGAAAGAAGAAGAATTTGATGAAAAGAGCGCTAAGTGGTCCAAATTGTGAAATTGACTAGCAAGATGATCTCGAATTTCGATTTCGATCCCGAAAATGAAATCAGAGCAGGCACATTAGCTAAGAGTACAATTTTTGTGTCCATCAGAGCAAGTTGAAAAATTAGGTTTTTGGCTATATATGGGACAAAAGTGTCATTTTCAATTCATTTTAACCCTCCAAGTTTGAAAATTTGAAAAACCCTTCTGCGAAGAAAATGGTGGTCCCTACTCGTCAGCATCAATTTGAGGACCAAAGAAGACATAATCGACCCCAAAACTACGAACCAACGTTAAGTGATCGATCTTAAGCCTGTTTATGTTTCCAACTTTGAATTTTTTTATGCATTTTTCATGTTTTTCATGGGTTTTGGGTCGAGTGTCGCGGTTTATCGTGCGAGACAGGATCCTGTCTCGTACGAGAAACTGGCAAATTTTCTTTTATCATTTAAACCCATTAGAATTGTCGTACGGAGCCCTCCCTTATGTCATATGAGAGGTTGGTTAAAAGAACATTTTTTCGTGCGTTATATAAAACTTTGTCGTTTGAGGTTGTTTTCTCGTACGAGAGCCATTTATGACTCGTATGAGATTCTGCTTAACTATGTTTTGTTGTTCGAAAAACAATGACCATTTTTGAAAGTGTAAACATGAAATTTTGGTTTTGCATTTGACTTAGTTAGATTTTCATGATGTTTAACTTCTCTTGTAGACTCATTTGGAATATTTTCTGATGCTTCATTGTTGGATTGTGCTAGTTCGATTACCTCCTGTGCTCTTTAGATGTGTATATCCTCCCACTATGGCTTTAGTTCATGATTTGTCTGAGGTTGAGAAGGCTCATATTGATATGTGTGGCTTTACCCACCTGATGAGGTTACCTAATATCCGTGTGAACCACAAGATGCTCACAACGTTGGTAGAGAGATTTCATTAAGAGCATAATACCTTTCATTTGCCAGTTGGGGAGCTGACTATTACTCCCGAGGATGTGTACAGGATCCTTCGTATCCCTTTTGCCAGGGATAAGGTGGACTATGATACCGCATTGTTACCTGGATTGTAGGCACTGAGGAACATTTTCAGGGATCCAGATATCTTGACTCGTTCCATGAGTTATGATATATTGATGAGCAGGTACAGTGAGGAGTATCCACTGGCATGTGTTCTAGCAGGGTTCATCGGTTGCTTTTTGATGCCGGACAAAGGGTAGCAAGGTTTCTAGAGCGGATGGGGATGGATGTTAGAGAGGTTGATAGAGATCCCTCAGAGACTTGGTTGGGGCTCTTGTTTATTATCCCACATGTATCGAGAGATGCATGAGATCGTTTACAAAGATGGGCAGAGCATGGCTGCCGGGCTGTACATTTTACAGGTGTGGGCTTGGGAGCACCTTCCTGTTTGTCAGCTGATAGTTGATGATAGCAGAGAGATAGGGAAGCCGATCATTTACAGGTATGCCAGATATATTATGCAGCCCCATTTGGGCAAGACAAACTTCTGGAGATGGCAGCTCGATGATCTGATAGCATACAAATAAGCGGAGTTGAGGTATGTGAGGTGATTTCACCTTAATGTGAAGGCACTTATCACAAACACCCAACTAATTTATATGTTTCCAGATCATTGGGATCATTCCTACAAGCAGAAAACAAAGAAAATATTATGCCCCCAATCCTTGCTCCTGTTAGTCACAATAGACTTCCTCGAGTTACTCAGAGGGACAATAATAAAAAAATCAATATAAAAGACAACATACAAAGAAAATTTTCATGCAAAGCTTAAACTGTTCAGTGATCATTTTCTGTTATGTTGTTTTGCTTGTTAACTCAATGATAAAAACTCTGTAGTAGTCAGGAGATAGATGACTGACTCGGAGTGGACGACCGGTTTTCACTGATGGGAAAATGACTTGTTTGATACTGCTTAGGACATGGGATGTGATCTATCAATTTTCCTAAGACTAGGGCATCAATCAGTTTCAAGTCATGTGGGTTCCAATGAACCAGGGTGTCACAAAAGTGACTACAAAATATGTACAAGCGGAAGCAAAGATGCATGAAAGCGGGAAATGCCAACGTTGCATTGATAGATGGAGTGCTTGAGTACAAGAGGCACATGTTTACCAGGTTTTCACTTGCTTGGCAAAGAATCATTTTTTTTTTACCAAGGTGCATGTTTACCAGGTTTTCACCAGGGCATTTTCTCTTTTACATTTTTTTTTTTTTTTTTTTGCTTTTTTTTTTTTTTTTTGTATTTTATGATTTTTCCATTTTTTTTAATACTTTTTTCAAGACTTTTCCAATTTTTAGGATTTTTTCAAGACTTTTTTAGCTGTACAGTTTGCTGGAGCAGAGAATGCTAAGTAAAGAATCTTTTCAGGTGGATGGTGTTAATCGGTTTTCGGAGCTGTTCTCCTTCTGATGTTGAGAGTTGATAGGCACCAGAGCTGAAGACTGCAGTACCGATATAGGGACCCAGCCAGTTGGGTTCAAACTTCCCTTTGTTATCTTGAAACTGTTGATTTTTTGGATTTTCTCTTAGTACTAGGTCTCCAACCTGAAATTCTCTTTGTCTAACCTTCTTGTTATATCCTCTGGACATTCTCTTTTGGTACACTCTGAGATGATCAAACGCCACTTGCCGACATTCATCCAACAATTTGAGTTCTTGCAATCTAGATATTCTGTGATCTTCATCAGTAACAAGACCTTGCAATGAAACTCTTAGAGATGGTATTTCTACTTCAATAGGTAATACTGCTTCGGACCCATAAACCAAAGAGAAAGGTGTAGCCCCAGTAGGTGTTCTGATACTTGTTCTGTAAGCCCATAGTGCAGGATTGAGCTGCAGATGTCAATCCTTCCTAGATTTGTTCACTGTTCTGTGCAAGATAGTCAGTAGGTTTTTGTTAGACGCCTCGACTTGTCCATTACCTTGAGGGTAATATACTGATGACCAGTGTTGCTTTATTTTGAATTTATCACAAAGCTCATTTAGGTCTTTATTCTTGAACTGTCCTCCATTATCAGTCACGATGGAAAAAGATATCCCATACCTGCAAATTATATAGTTTAGGATGAATAAGGCGACTTGTTTACTAGTTGCTTTGATGAGCGGAACCGCCTCTACCCACTTGGTAAAATACTCAGTGGCCGTTATGATGAATTTATGTCTGTTGGATGATGCAGGATATATCTAACCAATGAGATCAAAGGCCCATTGCTGAAAAGGTCAGTGTGTAATGAATGGTATGAGATCCCTCACCAGGGCGTGTATGAGATTTCCATGAAGCTGACATTTCTCACAAGTCTTAGCAAAATTTATGGCATCTTTTTCCATATCTGGCCAGTAGTAGCCAACCCGTAATAGTTCCTGAGCTAAAGTAAAACCATTCAAATGAGATCCACAAATACCTTCATGGACTTTCGATAATACACATTTAGACTCTTCAGTTTCTAGACATCTAAGCAATGTACCATCCAAACCTCATCTAAATAAATCGTTAGCTATGATAACATATCACGAAGCATTTCGAGTTAGGTTTCTTTTCTCATTTCGGGTAAGATTTTCAGGAATAACTTGGTCACGTAGATAGGAGTAGATGTGGCTATATCTGGATGAGTTGTGTCCAATAATAGAACAGACTATTTGGGTTTCAGGGGAATCATAAGCTGGGTAATGTAACTCTTCCACCAAGAATTCAAAGCAAGCATTGAACTCTTGTAACTCAGGTATGGATGCCAGAGTGGCCATAGCATCTCCTGCTCTGTTAGCGGACCTTGGGAACTGCTGGAATGACACAAAAGCAAAGTACTTCTTGAGATCGTCCACCATTCTCTTGTAAGGCATCAACTTCTCATCTTGAGTCTGATATGTATCATTGATTTGATTGACGACCAGCTGAGAATCTCCATAAATATGTAATTCAGCAACCTTCCATTCAACGGCTAGCTTTATCCCATTTACCAAGGCTTCATATTCTGCAATATTGTTTGTGCAGGGAAATAAAATCTTGTAAGATTTTGGGATGGAGTACTTTTGAGTAGTAATGAATAATATGCCAACACCTGAACCATTTTGAGTAAAGGACCCATCAAAGAACATCTTCCAGGGTTGTTGAGTAAGATGCATTATTGATTCATCTAGGAACTCGATGTGTAGTGGTTGAGTATCCTCAAGTGGAGTTTCAACAAGTTGATCAGCAATTACCTATCCTTTTATGGCTTTACGTTCCACATATTCAATGTCAAATTCTGTAAGGATCAGGACCCATTTCGCCAATCTTCCTGTGAGTGTCGCTTTATTAAGAAGATACTTGAGTGGATCAATTTTAGCCACCAACTTGACTGAATGTGCTAGCATGTAGTGTCTTACTTTTTGTGATGCAAAGAACAATGCTAAGCATGCTTTTTCTATTATAGTATAATTCATTTCATAAGACACCAATGTCCTGTTGATGTAATAGATAGCTCTTTCCTTTTTGTTGTCATCTTGTTGCGCCAAAAGTGCCCCCAGTGATGAATCTGTTGCTGATATATATAAGATTAGTGGTTTACCTTGAATAGGTGGCATTAAGATCGGTGGATTTGATAGATACTTTTTGATTTGCTGAAGATGTTGCTCACTTTCTTGATCCCAATTGTATAATACGCCTTTCCTTAGTACCTTTGTGAAAGGTTGAGCCTTGTCTTCTAGCTGAGAAATGAACCTTCTGATAGACTAGAGATGTCCTTGTAGACTTCTCATTTGACTGATATTCTTTGGAGGCGGCATTTCCATTATGGCTTGGACTTTCTCAGGATCAACTTTGATTCCTTTTTTTGAAATAATGTATCCAAGTAGCTTACCAGATGTCACTCCGAATGCACACTTCTTTGGGTTTAACCAGAGTTTGAACCTTTCCATTCTGTCGAGGATAGGACCTAACTCTTGAATATGTGTTGATCTTTTCATAGTTTTCACTAAAGTATCATCAACGTAGTCTTCCATATTCTTGTGCATCATATCATGAAAAATTTTAGTGACTGCTCTTTGATAGGTTGCTCCTGCATTCTTTAGCCCAAATGGCATGACATTCCAGCAAAAGGTTCCCCATGCACAGGTGAAAGTTGTCTTTTCCTGATCTCCAGGAGCTATTTTGATTTGATTGTATCCGGAGAATCCATCCATTAGTGAGTACATTTCATACCCCGCGGTCATGTTGACTATCATATCAATATTTGGTAATGGAAAATCATCCTTCGGACATGCTTTGTTAAGATCTCTGAAGTCAGTGCAAACTCTGATAGATTTGTCTGCCTTTGATACAGGTACTATGTTTGAAATCCATTCGACATAATCTATAGCTCTAATGAATCCAGCTTTGAGTAGTTTTTCTAGTTCAGCCTTGACCAGTAATGCTACATGTGGGTGCATCTTACAGAGTTTTTGCTTAACTAGTTTTACTCCCAGTGTGATTGAAAGATGGTGCATAATGAGATCAGGATCCAAGCCTGACATATCAGAGTACGTCCATGTAAAGTTTATTTTCTTTTCTAAGAATAGCTGGGTGAACTCTTTCAATTCTTCTACTGATAGTGATTGAACTACATGAATGATATGTGGTGTCTCTTGACTCCCAATGTTCATTGGTTGAGTTGGCTCGATCAATATGGAGGACCTTTCTTGAAAATGATTTGGCAGTATATCAAGTATCTCACCTTTAGGTGCCTCAGAGAGGTTTTCATCTTTAGGTACGTCCTTTATTTTCTCCTTTTTAGATTTTGACACCGCCACAATGTGGTTTTCACCATCAGATCTTTTATTTTTATTTTTCTTGTTTTTGCGACTAAGATACTTGACATCTGCTTCAGTCATATTTTCACTTTGTTCACTGGTGGAAGAGTCTATAGGTTCGACTGCATTGAGATAATAGGATAATGTATAGTCATTGGCAAAAGTAGGTATATTCATGGGTTGGTTCTATAAAGTACAATCAATCAATTCGAGATGTACTATGGATAAATTTTGATAGATTCGAGAGCATTCATGGTATTGTTATCACAGCTACAGATCGAGAAGTCGAGTTCTAGAAGTATACCCTATGTAAGTGTCTCGAGACCAGGAAGAATCAGATCATGATTATTAAAATTCACATTAATATTTAATCGATCTAATCCAATAGGCATACTTGTAATGTCATTTACTATGCCAGACTGGACTTCGTATCGTGGTTTAACAACAATAAGACTAGTAGGCAACTTTTCATTGTTTATATCAGATGATTCCGATTTTGAGTCTGAGTGGATATCATCATGAATAGGACTGTCATTAGAGTCATCAAAGTCATCAGATAAGGTTTCCAAGCCTCGTTCAGGTGATTTAGTAAGCATATGTATGGTATCAATGCTGACATCTTTAATGCTACAAGTTCCTTCATGTTGTGGTTCATTTGTCATTTGTATTTGGCACACCTGGTGACATGATCTCATTGTTTCTATAATTTGTTGTCATCTACTCCATTCAGCTTCTTTTGGATTGATAACTGGTTCTTGTTATGTAGCTTCCAAATCTTCCTGTGTAGTGTTATAGCTGATTTGTTCTGTTTTAGGATACGGGCACATAGATGAGAAGCTTTTTGGTATTCTTCCTTCTTTTAGTTCTTGTTCATAATTTGCTTGCCTCTTTTGTCTAATTTCTTGTATTTCCCTCTCTATTTTTATGCGCATCAGCTCTTGAGTATCATCTATGACACCACTAGATTCTTCTAGAGTTTCTATAGCAGATGTGTCTGAAAGATAGTCAGGACCCCATTCATACTCGTTTGAATCAGTCTCTGAATCATCTACTTGTTGCCTGCCAGTATATGTGACTGGAACTTTTAATGGTGCAAACAATTCTCTGATTCTTACCACTTCATCTCTTATATCCTCACGAACCTCAACTTCTTGTATTATCATAGCTGATACCATCAAAGCCTAAGCACTGACCATTTCTTCCTTCTTGACTGTTGATTCCTCTTTCTCTTTTCTACACTCTACTTTTGTTTGTTGAGTGTTTGCTTCGTGTAATGTTAAAGGTGATATCTTTTTTGAGCACTTAGACTTAGAAACATGTTTTTGGTCTAATGTCTTTTTCAGATTATATCCCAGTCTAGCCTTATCATTTGTGGATTTGGTTTGTAGATGAATTGGTTTAGTAATACCTTCCTTTTGTTTACCTAGAGGACCAGTACTTGAGTATCCCATACGTTGCATCATTTTATAGCCAGGACCATATTGTTTTGAGGAAATATCATAGTGTCGTACCTCCTCATTTTGACTGTCCTCCTTAAAGAGCCAGTTAAGGACAACATTTTCTTCTATTTCATCGGCCAAGGAGGTAGAAGACTATACAAAGAGACCATCATATATGGTATTCAAAGGTGAAGTTTGTGTTCTCATAGCCTCTGATGGTTTGCCCAACTATTTTGGTGATGGAGGGAGAGAAACTAATGATAGCACCGGTTCTATCTTGTAGCCATCCATGCCGGTATCTGTAATCTTCAGTCTCTTTTCTAAGTCTTTCATTAATGTTTCTGGATCTTCATTTGGAGAGGTTGTCCTATTATGAGGCACAAAAGTATCTGCACCCTTTGTCAATGCATTACAGATGATATTTATATCAGTAGGAATACTGACTTCAGCTCCGTTATAAGGAAACTTTAAGCATTGGTGATATGTTGACAATACTGCCTTCATTTCATGAATCCATGGCCTGGCCAGTAAAATATTGTATGACAATGGAATATCAAGAACCTAGAAAAGGACATCTCTCTCTACCAGTCCTACTCTGATTGGTAATGATACCAGACCTTTGGAGGTCCTCTCTTCCTCATCATAGGCTTTAATTGTTAGTTTATTGCTTGGATCAATGACATTTTCAGAGAATCCTAGTTGTGTAAGCAGATGGTAAGTACAGATATTCAACCCCGCACCCCCATCTATCAAAACACGTTTGACTCTGTGTTTGTGGATCATGGCCTCAATATGCAATGGCTGGTTATGTGGAGGATTTAATGAATTGTCATCTTCTTCAGAGAAGGTCAAATAGTGAGGTGAAGTCAGATGACCCACCATAGACTGAAACCGATCAATGTCTAAATCTTTTGGAACGTTGGTAGTGAGAAATTCTTTGTCTAGGATTTCCTTGTGAGAAAATGAGAGTTATAGCAATTCAAAGGTTGAAATTTGAGCATTTGTCCTTTTTAGCTGTATTCGGAGGATGATGATGAAGTTAACCTTTTAAATTTGTCCAAGGTCGATTCTTTTTGTTTGTTTGGTAAGGCTATTGGGTTTGATGTTTCTTGAGCCGGAGTGGAAGAACTAGCCCCTTGGAGAGTGACTTTCTTTTGAGATCGAGTTAGAGCTCTTGCATATCATGATTCATTTGGTTTATCGTGAACTATAGTCACATTGCAATATTCTGAGTGTGAAGGTTCAAGCATGCTAATAATGTTGTCCTGGCTGGCATAAGTATAGTTGACTTTAGCACCTCCTTTGGTTTTTGATGAATCACCTTGTTCGTAAAGAGGTAAAGGATCTTTGAATGCTTTGTGATCAGCATTGGCTGGGTGATTTTCGACAATGATTTTACCAGCATCTATGAGATCTTGAATCTCATGTTTTAGTTTCATGCAATTGTTTATGTTATGACCCTTATTCTGATGAAAGTCACAGTATTCATTTTCTCTCCACCATCTTGGTTTGACTTCTGGATCGTATGGTTTGGAGTTATCTGGTAGCGTTATCAGGTTGTTTGCCAATAGAGTCTTGAAAGTAGATTCATATGATTCTTCAAGAGGAGTGAAATCATGCTTAGGTTTAGAGAGCCAAGGTTTCTCTTTGAACCATTCTTTTTTCTTAGGAGTATTCTCTACTGTAGTTTCAGCAGCTTTGAGTGCTTGTGTACCACTAGCCAAGTTGAATATTGTGGGCTATGAGGTGGTTTTAATAGTATCTACTACTCCATCATTAACAACATTCTTGTTGTTGTCCTTGATAAATTTCCAATACTTGCTCTTCTCTTTAGAGCTAGATCCTGGTTGTGTTTCCTTTCAAGCTGAAATATCCCCTTTTTTGATGAGCACATCTTCCATTTGAATGGCGTTGTCTACCATCCTATTAAATAATGGGTGTACTTGCATTTGGATACTATATTTCAGTTCTGGGACCAAGTTATTGACAAATATATCCATTTTCTCAGAGTCTGGGATAGGTCGTGGATACCTAGAGAACATCCTTCTCCAACACTGGAGGAAAGTGAGAAAAGGTTCTCCCATCTTCTGTTTAGTATTGCAAAGATCGATCATAGTCACAGGATGTCAAATGTTGTATGAGTATTATTGCAAGAATAGTTGGACTAATTCTTCAAATGATTTTATTCCTTGAGTAAGACTTGAGAACCTTTCCATGGCTTGTCCTCCCAGACTCCTCGGGAAAAGATGCATGAGATAGGTGTGATCGTGCATGAATTCCATATAGGCAACACAAAACTCTCTGACATGATCTTGGGGATCTGAGATACCGTCATATTTGTCAAATTTTGGGATTTCAATTCGTGAAGGAAATGGAGGCATGTATAGATTCTTGTCAAATGGAAATGGGAATATTGTCTCCAGGGAATATTGCTTTGGGGATTTATCCTTATTCTTCAATTTTGTGATCTCAGTTTTCAAGGCTAGTAGTTGTTTGTGTACTGCGAGGATAGGTGAATCTTC
Source organism: Cryptomeria japonica (assembly GCF_030272615.1). Classification (NCBI taxonomy): domain Eukaryota; kingdom Viridiplantae; phylum Streptophyta; class Pinopsida; order Cupressales; family Cupressaceae; genus Cryptomeria; species Cryptomeria japonica. The sequence continues at coordinate 378,803,590 of NC_081413.1, forward strand.
CTTTTTGGTGACAAGTGTCTGAACATCATATCCAACAGGAAGTTTGGCACCTTGTCTTGCTAATTCTAAGATATAGTCTTCCTTTTCTCTAGCTAGGATAGCATTCATCACTTTTCTAAAGTCTTTGTCCTTTTGCAAGTCAAGAATTTCTTTTTCAGAAGGTTCAGCGTCACTAGAGGAGGAATCATCACTCCCATGAACATTAGTATTGTCCTCATTTTTGCTACCATATACCATCTCATATACAAGAGGAGGTTGAGGTTCTTCAAAAATTGGTATTCCTGATGACGAAGGCATGTTAGTGAGTGGGTCTTCCTTATAAAATGGATAATGCTGGTATGTGAAGACTGGTTCCTTGCATTTGGCTTCTTTCTTACTAGAACTCCTGGTTTGTCTAGGCATCTTTACGAATTAGTGTAATCCAAAGCTTGTTTTTGATGTAGAGGTCAAGATCAATTTCAGTGCTAGTTTGTTCAGTTAAAGTATTGTTTAGGAGAAACAATTGAGATTTAGTCCGATTTCAGGAATGATCTATCCTATCTAAGATGTTTACCTGGGTTGATTCTAAAATAGTAACTAAGATTCAGTCTGATTCAGGAATGATATATCCTATGTAAGACGTTATCTAAGTGAATTGAGTTTGATAAGTAGTTTGATTTGAACTAGCTGAAGGGTGATCAACCAAATCGTGCAACAAAAAATGGCAGAGGTACACTGTCTTGATCTGTTTTATGCTTAGGAAAATGATAACCAGTATTATGTTCATTGTAAGCTATTTTTAGGCAAGTTTGACTGTTCTGTTTGACAAAACTAGAGACTCATACGAAAGGGTTTTCTGGACTAGATGATAATTTAGCAGTTATAGGACAACAATAGTTCTATTTTGTACGAGTTGCTGCCTTGTACCGTATGACTGATGGGCATGTGCAGGATGACAAAAGACTGAGGTCGATTCTGCCTCGTACGAGGTAGGATACAGTGCAGGATGATGAATGATTTAGACTCATACGCTAGAGAATTTGCTATATGGAGACAATTGAGTAGATTTGTATGACACAAGACTGGTGCAACATGATAATTTAGCAGACTTGTACAACTTTTCATAGGGCAAAGACTAAAATTCTAAGTTTTCTGACTGCTGAGTATGACAACTGAGTATGACAAATTCTGAGATGGACTGATTTTTGACTAGGATATACTAGTTTCTGACACGGACAAAATTTTGATTTGGGATGGACTAGTTTCTGACATGGATAGAGTTTTGACTCACTGAGTTTGTTTCTTGTCTTCTCCAATTTTTGGTATTCCAGTTTTTGTTTCAGGGATGAAAACATAGAAAACAAGTAGTATGTAATAGTGACTCCAATCACAACATGCAAACCCTAAGAAATTTGGTGAGGCAAGAAAACCTTTGCTTGTAGACTCAGGTACACACCCAATAGCTAATCATAATACGGTTGCTGAGTCTCATGCAATGGATTCTCAACATCGTATTATCCGACTCCAAATGCTAATGGGGGCACGAAATGACAAGTATCTTGGGAGAGTTACTATCTCTCTTGCACAAAGATTATCTCCTTTTCGGAGGTGAACCGGGTAGCTTCTAATTTTAATTGGATTTAGTCAGGGGTCCGTTTGGCACGTCGAGGTATAAACTCAATTAAGAGGTCTCCCAGCCTTGAAAACCAAGGTTTAATATACCCAAAGGTACAGAGGAGAGCTATTCCCGAGCACTGCAAGCACAACACTTCAATTAAGTCATTATATGCATGGTTAGTAATCAATAATCAATAAAAATAAACCATAGCAAAGCGACCCATTGCCTTCTACAAGATGTGAGTATAGGATTGCTCTCAGTTTGTTATAAGCAATACTAGTGACTAGACTACACCAAGACGAAGGATTTAATCTATATGATATTAAGCTATATGGATGCAAAAAATGGATGAATAATTCAAGCAAAAAAATCACTTCAATCAATAATGGATGTAAGATGGATGCAAATAATCTAAAAAAAGCAATAATAATCAATCAATGACTCTAGAGCAAAATGAGCATAATAATGACGTATTCTCAAAAATCTCTGGGGTGAATTGGAATGAGAGCTGATAATTGTATTTATAGAGAATTACAGAGAGATGATGAAAAAGCTCAATTTAGGATTAATTGAAATAATTGAGAAATCAGGTTGAGTTAACCTTGAGATAGATTCCAATTATAGTTCAATTGAAATGCATTCGAATTAGAAGTCCAAGTTGCATTGGAAAACAATAATAAATCAATTCCATGCATTTGTGATAAAAATAGATAATTCTTCAATTTAATCAAGAAAATAGTCTTTTTAATGCAACGGAACTTCTTTTTCTGAAAAGCTTTGAGTTCCAATTTAAGAGAATAATTAATAATTCAATTAATTGCTTTTCTGATTTCAAATTCTCAATTTAGAAAAAGAAATAATATCTCAAGTTCGATTTCTCTCTCAATTCAATTCTTTTATTTAATTTACAATTCAACTCTTTGTTTTGTAGTAAATTCTTCTTTTGTAGTAAATTAATTCTTTTTTGCATGATTGAATGGCAAATTTATTAATTAATTAAATATGCAAAGATATTTAATAAATTAAAATAGGATAATTGATCAAAATGAATATTCTTGGAATAATTCAATTAATTAAATAAATATTTAATTAATATTGGGTAATTGATTTTGCCATGTGATATTTGATAATTAAAGAATTAATTATGTGCTCAAGATTGATTTAATTGCCTTTTGGTTAGGACCTTGGTGATGTTGTTGAGATTAGGGGCCCATGGTTTAGATGACCATTTTTAGGGTATTACAACATTGTCCATTAAAGAATTTTGTGCATTAATATCAGCCAATAATGAAATTAAGCCATCTAAAGTGCTTCCCTCTTGTGTAGTAGAGAGGTAAGTGGCTCGGTTTAGCTATTTTTGAACAGATGAAAGATGAGGAAGAAATAATGTTTGAAGTGTCATTATGTCCATCCTGATCTTGTGCTCTTCATTCCTTAGTTCCAATTGTTGAGCCATGAGCTGTTGTAGCTTAGTATAAAAATTCTGAACTGAATTGGGCTCAGGGGTCAACTTATTTGAGAGATCGATGATCTCTTTCTCAATTGCTTCTATTTTATTCTTAATGTCCTTAAGAAATAAAGAAAATGTGCAGAGTTTCTGAAATAATGAAAGAATGTGCCTGAGTTGAGGGGACAACTCAGCAATAAATTTGACAAGTTTTACCTTGCCAACAACAATGGATTTCTGTACTTCCTCTATCATTTTAGTAGTTAGCTTCTTGTCTTTTAGTTTTCTCAAGTATTCAGATGAATCTACTCCAGATGTCTCAATCTGATTTAGGAGTTCATCCAATTGAATATGGATGGCTGCATCGATTGATACTGTAGCTGAAGGTAGCATATCTGATAGTAAGGTCTTTACCTTCTGAAGTACTTTAATCTTCTTTTGTATGGCCAGTTGCTTCTCCTATTCGGCCTTCGCTTTGCACAGTTCACCGAATTTAGTGAGTGCTTGCCCTTTCAATTTGGAGATGTCTACATTGGGCAACACTATCGGTTTTGATAAATTAGTTTTGAAACTATGCTTTTTCAACTTCTTTTCTTTACCTTTCACCAGGTGAACCACTACAATAGCTTGAGAGGCTTGAGGACCCTCGGTAGGTTGCTTGGTAGAGACAACACTTTGGTCAGTTTCTTTAGCCTCGGGAGTGTCCTTCGGTGTCTCAGTGCTTGGTGTCTTAGTTGTAACATTTTCTGTGCTAGAAGGTGCTTGAGAGGTTTGTTCTTGTGAAGTACCTTCTGCTGTAGACTTTTGATCTTCGGTGCCTTCACCTGTATCCTGAGGAGCTTTGGTTGTAGTAGGTTGATTGATCGGTGGGTAAGGCTGAACTTGTTCCAAAACAGATTCACTAGAGACAAGTTTTGCATAAGCATTGCCTTCTATCATTTCTTGTTCAGGTGCCTCTGCATCCATGATATTTTCATCTATTTGAATGGTGTCAGCAGGGTCTTGCTTGGTGACATCAGGCTCTTGGTCGGTGACATCAACTATTTCCATTGTAGATTGTTCACCAGCATTCTTTCTTTGAAAGATGGCCTTCCATTGCTCTTTTGTTTCCTTCTCCACTTCTATATATAGGCCATTCATCAATTTCAAGGCCTTTTGTTTTACTGTAAATTATGTTTGGCTGTTTGTCAGATGTTCTTTTATTTCATCAACCGACATATTAGGAAAGAGATGCACTAGACTTCTTTCTCTGATTTGTTTCTCCAAGTCTAGGGCATATTGCCATCTGGTTTCAATATGTGCATATAATTCCTTAGGAATAGAATTACATACTTCTAATGGGACCACTCAGAATTTTAGAAGTGTGCAAATGACAGCTTCTTCAATTTGCCTCTTTTCATCAGCAGATCTGGATTCATATTTGACAAATTTGAATCCACCAAATCCACCATATTCCTTTAGATTATTACAAAAATTTTCTACACTGTGTACATCTACCTTCTTGCTTTTCACAATCTGAAATTTATTTGCATCTTCAGATTCGGTATCACTTGACTCTTTTGGCAAAATGAGTCTCCGAGTAGATTTCTTGTAAGTTCTAGTTACCTTAGGAATGACAACAGTCTTTTGTTTCTTACTCAGTGATGCAGAAGATGCCCTTGTGTTAGGTCTTTTCATTGGAGGGGTCGATAGGGCCATTGAAGTGTCCCGTTTCTTTCTCTTCAACACTTTTCCCTTAGGCAATTCGGTGCTAAGTGTTATGGTTGCTTCTTGGGCTTCTGTCTCCTCTTCGATGATGGCTAGAACTCCTTTGACAGGTGTGGAGGAAGACTCTTCTCCAAATTTCTCAGATAATGCCTTAATCATCTTTGTAGCTTTTCTTGTAGCCTTAGGTACTACAATGCTCATTTTTAGTTTTTCCTTCACCTCTTCATAGGTTCCATACCTCAGCTCGGTAGTATGCCTTGGCAATGATAAATAGGCATCAATTTGCTATTGTGTGATATCAAAATCAATCTCATAACCCATAGGTGACAAAGATTGAGTCCTTGGTTCCACATCATTCACATAACAGTAATCAGTGTTGACCTCAAAACATATTTCATCTTTGTATTTTTCTACCAGCTGTGGTGGAATCTGGTACCTGTTATGCATTTTCTCTTGGAACTTGCTGAAGTAATCATCCATTATATCATTAAAGTTATCACCTAACTTCTTGATGAAGTCATTGATCTGATGGGTGATTGGTCGGTGTAGTTCCCAAACAACTTTACCGACTGTTGGAAAAAACTTCTCAAAGTAGAAAAACATACATACAAGTAGTGATCCAAATTTTAGAGTATTTGCTGAGTTGTTCTTCTTCGGCTTCCTGATTGTGTTGAGATTTTCAAACAAGTTCTTCAATAATACTTCACACAAGTCAATTTTCATGCCTTTCTTAACAATTTTGTATGCTAAGTCCACTGCTGCACAGGGTACATTGTTTTCTCTTGCCGATTGGAAGAAACAGTAACCAATTACTCTAATGGCAAATTTGAGTTCAGGATCAGTGACATTGTTCAACTTCAGACCTCTGCAATTAGATTCTACTCCAGTCAAACTGATCAATTCCTTCTATGATATCATTTTCTGTGCTCGGGCATGATCATAGATAGGATAACCGGTGATCAGATGAATGATTTGTTTAGTGATCTTAAATGGTTGCTCTTGTAGCCAGATGAAATCATCATGCACTTAGCTTAGTACAAACTTGACCCACTGGGGTTTGAACACACGGGGATAGGTTAGGGCTTCAGTCAATCCCTTGATTTTTATATGCTCATACTTGCTATCCATTTTACCATCTGTGCACAATTCATCATATGCATCTTTGATCTCAACATGACCAAGTTCTTCAGCATGGCATTTTGTGAAGAATCTCACATCCTCGACTAACAAGACTCAACCCGGGATGAGTGAAAATGCAGTTTTGTCATCCGGTTCAGATGCAATTTTGGGAGTCAAAGAGTATTTTAGTGAGGGCTTCTCTACATTCTTGACGACAATGGGGTCTTGGATCTTAAGTGCCATTTTGATTTCAGATAAAATTGACACAGGAACCTTAGGGTTTGAGAACTTAACAAACGGTAGATGCTTCACAATCAGTAGATACAACTTAATGAGTTTGGTAAACTAGCTTAGCAATGTGATGAGATTCGATGTAAATACCTTAGATTTTTCTTTGAAGATGGTTTGATCGCCTTGATTCGCTTTGCTCTACTTCTTGAAAACTTGGTGAATGAAAATGATAGCGAAAAACCTTTAAGTACTCAAAAATACCTTATCGAGCTCTGTGCAAGTTAGGTCAAAAGACATTAAATGCACTCGGTTCTCTTAACTTTCTTTCCCTTTTTGTGCTTTAATCAAGTAACCAAATTTCCTTCATATACCGACTTGACAGGCTTCCTGAATTCACCGACTTGACAGTTTTCCTGTAAAGTGCTTTTAAGAGACTTTGATAGAAGTTCAAACTTACTACTACATCTTACTATGCAGATTTTGAATTTAGTACATACTAAAATAGGAACTGTTTAAGATTTAACCTTGTGAGAATGTAGTCCCTTCATACCTTTACCGATTAATTTGGACTGCGAGCACCTAACTTGGTAGGTAAGGCGCTTTCTTTATTTGACACAATTTCCTTCTTTCTCCAAATCATCTTTAATTTCTCTTTTATTTCCTTAGTGTCTTCTCTAGGTTGATCTCTGCAATCTCTAGCCAAGTGTCCAACTTTGTGACAATGAAAACATGCCATACCAGGATTTCTCCGTGATCTTCGGTTATTCATTCCAAACCTTATAAAGCAGCTGACACTTATATGTCCATATCTTCCACAACATTCACACCATATCCTTGTATTGTAATCCCATGGTACTGTAGAATATTGTCAGTAAGGATCTGTGTGAGTTTGGTAACCGTATTTGCTCGGTGTGCAGACCCCATGTGGTTCTTTTGCTTAAACCAACACTTCTTGGTACTATGTCCATATCTATTGCAGTTTTTACAAAACCCTTTAAATTTTGCCTTTTGATAATTATTAACAGACTTTGTCCTACATTGATTAGATGTGTGACCATATTTATTACAATTGTAACAATAACCATTGGTCTTAGTGGCATTCAGTTGCTTACCTTTTCTGTTTTGACACATGTTGGCAGTATGACCTTGATTTCCACAGTAGTAGCAAATAGGCTTCTTCCTTTTGATGTTATTCCTTTTTCCAGCTTGTTTTGATGATTCTCCTTTCTCGGTAGTGCAAATTTCATTCTATGATGAGTCTTTTCCTTTGTAACCGAGTCCTCCTTCTTTGTAGGGTCGTCTTGTGTTCAGTTGCTCATCCAACATCTTTGATGCTTCATAACTCTTCTTCAGTGTTTCCTTGGATTTCTTCTCTATTTCAAGTTCATTGCTCAACCTTGATACTTCAAGTTTCAATGCTTGATTCTCATCATCTTTCAGATTTGCTTCATGATGTGCATAACCTAGTTGATCTGTCATGTTTTGTTGAATCCCAGTCAACCTTATGATTTTATCATCCTTATTAGATACTAAAGCTTCAAGTTGTTGTTTTTCTCTTTCTAGATCTCTTACTTTGTCCTCGGTTGTCCTCAATGCATCAAGATTTTCAATCATATGTGTACTAAAATGTTCATGTTCTCTTTTCATTACTTTTAGTTGATCAGCCAGTGCTTTGTTCTTTTCTTTCTATTGTCCAATCATTTCTTCAAGCTCTTCAGACATACTATTCTCATATGATGTCTCAATTTGTTCCACTAACTCTTGAGAGTCCTGCAAATCATTAGATAATCTTCTTCTCACTTTCAGAGATTTTTGCATTTGCCTTTGCATGTCTACAATCACTTGATTAGCATGATCCAATTCTTCTTGCAGATACAATCCTTTGAGATTGTTTGTATCCTTCCATTGGTAAGATCTTTCTCTTTAGGTAGTTAAACCCTTTTCCAAGATTCAAGCTTTGATACCAATTGTTAGGCCCAATATGGAAAGCTAATGTACTGAGAGGGGAGGGGTGAATCAGTACTTCAAATCCTTTTATCAACAATATCTTTACTGTTATGCATAAACCAAAAACTGTTGTAACATAACATAAAGCTAAAACAAATGAGTAACAATCATACATGATTCACTCCATAACACATGTATTTTGGTTATGCAGAAACTCTTGGTTAGAGAGAAAAACTATGGTGGGGATGGCACCCACAACTTCACTACTGCAATAATAAAGAGTGCTCGGTTAGAGCTACATTTAGCTATTTCTGAAGGCTTACCCTGTTAGGAGTAACAAGATCTGTTAGATCTACCTTGCTAAAGGATTTTACAACACTATATAAATGCTGCACCTGGTTAGAGGATTTACAATTTATAGACTTGATTAGAGTCTTTTACCCTATTAAAGGTTTCTCTTACAAGTTCAAAATATTACAATAAGACTTTACAAATATCTGCAGCTTTACATCTGAAATGCTGTAGCAGATTCTATGTGCTCAAAATAAGATTACCTTGCCTATAGCATACCTCGGTAACTCATAAAGTAACTCGGTAAACCCTTCTGTTTACTCTATTCTTTGACTATTCTCTGATAACCTTCTCGGTGACCTCTGTGTCTCTGTAACAGTCATAATACTCTGTGATTTCTCATGTATCACATAAGTCTTGCTTCATACACATATGCACACACATTTCTCTCATTCACATGTCTTGTCGCTAACCCTAAATTCATGCTATATAAATAGACTTCTTATGTCGATTATTTGATTCATTGCTTCGATCTTACAAACATGATTTCTTGAATAAATAACGATGCAAAATATTTCATTGGTTAGATGACCTCAAAATTATACAAAATCTATATGTGCAATTTCCAATGTGATAACGGTTCTATGTGCCTCGATCTTGTAACATGTTTTCATATGTGTGTCCAGGTTTAATGAATCTGGTAACATGTTTCACTCGGTGTATATCAACTTGGTAGACAACTTGGTGTATACTGGGCTCTGTGACTGTTTTCCTTCTGTAACCGACTAGACTGTTCATACTGACTAAATATTTTGGTAGTAGTAATCGACTAGAGTATATAGAATGACTTTGTATATAAAACTAATGGCAATTTGATAAGTAGTAACAAGCAGTTCTTCTTACGTTCCTTTTTAGAATACAAAATGACTCCCTATATACATATGACTCAACAAACACAAATGAAAAGACACACCCTTTCATTATTACAAACTAAAACTAACAGAAACCTAACTAACTCCCTAACTATTATAACCAAAACAAACTACAATGACATAGACTAATTCTTTCCATCCAACCATTGACCACACTTCTGGATATGTTGAAGATATCCTTCATCTTTATATGTGTAGGTGTTGAAGATGATGTCTCTAACCACTACCTCTGCTGTAACAAAACTCTCAACCTGTTCCAATATTTCATTCATATCCAAAGTATCCGCACGGGCAATGCTAAGTGCTGAATTGAGTAGAGATCTACATTTGGTAATCCACTGGTCTTTATCCTTAATAACTCCAGTATCATCTACCACACCTGGGAATCCAGGATTAACAATCCCCTTACACTCCTCATATTCATTTTTCAACTCTATTTTGAATCTTTCATGAGTGTCAATCAATTTTTTGACTTTATTGATACTTTTGTCACCCAATGTTTGATCCTGCAATAACATGTTTAACCTATCAAAGATCCTCTAGTGCGACAATGTGTTATCCATGTTTCTTTGGTAAATAGTCCAGAATTCCTCTAGTATTTTCTATAGATTCTCAAAACTTTTAGACAACAAGACACATGTTGTGTCTGTCCATATGCTCTGTATTCTTTCCCTCAACTTTTTTTTTCTTTGTGCAATTATTGGCACTTCTTTTTCAATTTGGACTCATCTTCTATCTGGGGTACAGGCTGGCCCCTGCTTCTTAAAAATTCCTCATATAACGATTTGTATTTTCCCGCTTCTTTTACTAGCATCTTCATCTGTGCTTTATTCAATTTTAAAATATCAACTCCCATATCCATCGTGACCATGGGATCCACTTCACTAACCTTCAACTTCATCATGTGTCCAAAATCCTTGTCCACATCTATGATCTTTGACCTCTTATTTGGAGGATAGAGGGCCTACAAATGCATAGCCTCATCATCTGGATCATATCTTGATCCAATGAAGATGTCATTCATGCCCTGAATGTCTAACTTGAACTCCTTCTTCTTTTAATGCAATAGGCTATCAAAAATAAAGGATGCACTAAGATCTTAGCCTGGAAAGAGGATAATTCCTACCTCTACAAGAAGTTGCCTTCCCCTTTGAGGGGTCATGCCTTCTACTTCTGCATCGATATCAACCTTCAGTTTTTAAAGCATCTTTGCCTCATTTTCTGGTGTTACATCAGTCATTGATTCTCTTAGCCCCTTTCCTTTGAAATGATACAAGGACTTAAATTCCTTCGATTTGAGGAATTCATCATCAGACACAAAAGAAGTGTGCTTCTCTAACCTAACATCAACATTGACATTCATCCTAACCACAATTTGGTCTTGAGCTCTAGGTTCCTCCTCTCTTTCAGGCATTGTAAATCTTGAAACAACCTCATTTTCACCCAATTCACTCTCAACTTCTTCTTCTTCCATTTATTGTAGTCTTTGTCCCTTTTCTTCCATTTTTTGTTCAAATCCTGAAAGATCTGTATAGCCTCCTTAGATTCCTTGTTCTGAAGATGTCCAAGGCTTCAACATGTTCATGAAAATAGTCACCTAGATTTTTCCCTTTTCTGCTCTGGTGTATGTAGCCCTCCGGGTCATAATTCTTTCGGCTTGTGTGCTCATAGAGGTTATAATATTCTATCAACCTCCTATCAATGACTTCATATGCCTTTGTGGATACAATAGTGAAGTCACCAAAATGTAGAGTCCTGGGCAAAAAAACTTGCTTGTAGGTACCCTCAAAATGCTATGCATTAAAGACACTCATTTATCTCACAATTTATAGGTAGGCACTTCTATCAGGTGCAGGCTTTGGTAGCACATAAGGCACACCTTTGAATCCAAACACTCTAATATATGTGAAGTCCTAGCACACATACCATTCACCCTAATTATGATTAACCCTGGTATCCCCATGTTCATGGGGTCTAAGAAATATTTTAATTTCTTCTGAAAATGATCCATCAAAAGAAACCCCAAAAGCTCTGTATAATGGTTGCACAAAAAAATCTTCAAACTTGACATAGTGAGATCTCATGAACTGAGAATCCCACAGTGATACCCATAGTTGTATTGGTTGCTCCTGTCCATCCTTGCCATGAATGTTTAATTTCAAATCCTCAAGCCACAACCCCCTGAGTTGTCCATAAAACAAGACAATATGCATCAAGAATGAATAAAACCTAAAAGATTTGTCAGGGTTATTCTGAAGACTCAGGAAACCCTCATGCATCTTCTCTTCAATGTAAGCAGCATAATCAAATTTTCTCAACTCATGGATCCGTGTGTCTGCAGCAAGTACCAAAGGTCCTATCCAAGCTAGATCTGGAACCTCAACTCCTCCCACTTGACCACATGCCATATATGTATATTACAGATATTGCCTGAAAATGTTGATATCAAAAGGGGGCCCATCTTCATTTGTTAACTTTCTCTTTTCAGCCTTATGTATGGCCAAATTCCACCCATTATATACAGTATCCATCTTGGTATACTCTTCCTCTAGTTTCTCAAAAGATAGAGGCACACCAGATTCAAATCCAAGATCAAAAACCTCCTGAATGGTGGCTACCGAGATATGGATGAATGCATCACCATTTGGTAATTGAATACATCTTTTTCTGGCATTATAAGCCCTAACCAATGTTTTCATCAATTGAATATTCACAAAGACATTAGGAACCACAAGTTTACCCAATCCAGTTATCCATGGGTTTGAGATTGGGGCCAGATTTCTTCTTCGTGAATAATGATACAAGAATAAATTGTGACCTCTAACCCTGGTCCAAACATCACCAATTTCCTTAAAATCATCTTCTAGTTGATCACGGATAGGAAAATTAGTCTTAGATCTTCAAGATTTGGCTCTTGGTGAGCTCATTTGGTCAATGATATCTTGGTTTAACTTTCATTTCTGCGCACCTTCTCCACCTTTAGATTTCTTCGAAGTGATCTCAGAGACCTCAGTGACCTTTCTCTTGCCCTTGGAAATAGAACCCTCCATATTTGAGTCCTTTAAGCCTTTTGAAATTCAAACTTTTTGCAGTTTAATTCTGCTTCAATCTCCCCATTTGCTTAAGTCTACTATGCAAAATCCTTAGACCAGCTTCTATATAAAGATTTAATATACCAGGAGCATTTACTCAATTGGAATGGTGTTGTGAGTCACCTCATGTAAGGACAGAGCTATCTGTTTCCTATATTTAATTATGGCAGGTGGATTCGTTGAGATAAGATTTGCAATGACTAGTCATCATAACTCCTCCCGATAATTCAATCATTTTGCGCCACCCGTTCTTTTGATCAGTATAGGTCTCATCGATCACTCCATCGAGTATCAACGTAGCTCATTTGTTATCATCCCGAGGGTTCTAACTTCCCTGATGGCTCTGCCTTCCAGCTAGGCTTTACCTTTTCCTTTATATCACATTGATGTAGGTCATTCTGATATACCCTCCTCCTATTCCTTTGTGGCATTTTGTCCATTGGGTATCAACATAACTCCAAATACGCTCCTTCAATGGTTTAAGTTATCCCGATGAGTCCTCCTTCATAGTCCGCATCTCGTTTGTTACATTGGGTCACCTTATCGGCCATCAAAATAACTCACTTTATGCTTCTCCGATGACCCGATGTCATCACCTTTGCACTTATGTATCTTTTATTCCTTTGGTCTATCGACATACGTTTCCCCAATGAGATCTCCTTGTTCGCACCTAGCTCCGCTTTCTCATCGATTATCAGTGTAACAAAAGATGTCTGCTCCTAATGAGGTGATGATATCCCAATGACTATGTCTTCGATTGGTGTAACTCATCCTGATCAAGTCTCTTTCTCCATGCTCGACTTGTCTTCCTCATTGGGTATCAACATAACCTAAAACACCTCTCACCGATAGTTTAAGTTACCCTGATGACTTAGTATTTTCCTCCCTTTGATATTGCCTCATCTTAGTAAGTCATGTTGATGACACCGCCTTTGCCACCTAGCCCATCGGGTATCAAGGTAGTGTGAGATGCCACTTTTTGATGACCCGATGACATTGTCGACCTCTACTTCACATTCTCCTTCATCAATGTAAGTTATACCAATAACCTCATCGGCTATTGGAACAACACTTTTCTCATGCCCCCTATAGTGAATACTATGTTGATGAAACCCTCCTTTTGAACTTCCTTTTGGTTCTCCTTCACAATGGTCGGTCTAGGTCATGCCGATAGGTTCTTTCATTGTTTCGAGTAGTCGGTCTTGTCAGGGTAACTTACACCGATAGCTCAAATTTGATTATCATCCTAATTAAGCTCCTCTTCATATATTGTTTACACTTCCAACCTTCCATGGAAACTTCATACATACTAATAAATGGCATAGTCTATCACATAGGCCCAAAGAATGTCTTTATAAGGATCCCAATACTGTCATGATGCAACTTCATCATGTAGTCCCTATTCAGTGCCAACCCTTAGCATGCCCCAATAGTACTTGTTCAATTTTGAAAATAGGTCACAATAGGATCCTTTTGATACTGCAACATACTTCTTGCATATTCAATCCAGTTATAAATGTTCTTATGGTGAAAATGTACATATAAAACATCAAACAAATAGCATACAATATTTTGCAGAAATATGTGCTAATAGTATGGACATGATTGCTAGAACCACACTGGCAAAAGTCAAAGAGAAGGAATCACTAGCACACTTACTAAGTGGACTAGCATCCATATCTAAAACTTTCAAAACCGGCTAGGATACATAACTACAGTTGCTGGATAAGGCTTACCTGAAAATTTTGAAGTTAGTCAAGCTCTGGTAAAACAAACAGTATTTATTGAATTCTTTCAATTATTTCACTAGTCTTTGGCATTAATGCTAAAGGAGGAGTGTATATATGTGAAAAATATCCAAAAAATATCAGACAGGAACATATGGGAAGGACATCAGAATATCAGAAGGAGAGTATTGCTCAGGGGGATCATATTTTAGTTGAACCGATAGGGAATCCATTTTTCACATGAGTGTTGCCATCAATGCCAAAGGGGGAGATTGTTGGTAATTGACACTCATCAGATTCATTTTGTTATCATTGATGGCAACACGATCAGATGGAAGTCATATACTGACATTAGAAGACATTTATCAACAGACACCGACACTAGAGTATCTCGGGATACACCGGCACTGACATCAAGTACTTCAAGGAAGTCGACATCAAGGAAGATTTATTTAGAAAATCATTTTGTAATTATTGTCAAGGCCAACATTGAATATCATTTGTAATGTATTGTAAGTCAACATAAAGCATATTGTTTGTAATGGGTATATAGGTCAGTCTGCTAGGTCATTTTGATAAGGGTGACATAGGAGAATATATTAGAACTGTGTAATGCAAAGAATGTGTATGTAGATCATTTGTATGTGAATGTTATATCATGCAATGATCTGTAAATGTTTTGTAAGACATTCTTGGAGGGAAGGTGATACCGGTAGTAGTGTTCAGGGCTTATGAACCAGTACAGAGCAAAGCTAGAACCAGAACTCTATTTGGCATAGTAGATGCATTTTGTGAGTACATTTTCATTATTTTACTTTAGCAGAATCTTGTAGTCAGTTAGACTCTTTAGTGATGAGTAGTGTGCTCTAGGTAGTGTGTCTTCCTACATGTGCAGGCCCCCATTATATGTAATGTCTTTTCATATGGCTAGTGAACTGATATTGTGGGTCACAAATCCCACTGTGGTTTTCCCTCTTTGAGGTTTTCTATGTATAAATTCTATGTGTTATGGTGTTCATTCATGTGGATGGTTTATTTTCTTCAAGTTATATGTTTATTTGTTTACCAGTTTATATGTGTATGGTATAAAAGGATAAAATCTTATCTTCCCGACAAAACACTGATTCACCCCCCCTCTCATAGTTCTTGGATCCCAACACTTAGCAGTAGCTATCGAGAGTTGTCTTACAATCTCCAGGTATGCTAACCTATCTGGAACTATTATCGGTAATAAATAAGGTTTTCCTCCGAGCCCATATACCCTAATCTGAGTATAATCCACAAAGAAGTGCCAATATCCAGAATTATGGGAAATCCTTCGCTCTTCATCGAGTTATTATGGCCTGAGAAATATCTTGACTTGTGGTGATAGTGAGAAATCACATGGATACCCAAGAAATCTATACATGTGTTTCACAAAATGCTCTTCAAAATGCATATATTGATTATTCACACAACATTGGTCCCAAGCAGATAACCATAATTAGACTGGCTTCCAAATACCTAATCTATTATACTTCCTAATCGACAAGTCTTCATTCCATAGCCTTACCTCTTGTCCTACGTAGAGTAACATGTGCATAATGTGGGAATAGAACCTGAAATTTACATGTGTTCTGTCGATTTTGAATTTCTCTAGTCCATGATTGATGGCATGGGCAAGATAGGTGGCAAAGTCAAAGGTCCAAAGATCCTTCGAGTGGATATTGACACATATAACCATAACTGCAATGTCCATTAGTGGAGAGGCTTCTACAC
This sequence comes from Cryptomeria japonica, assembly GCF_030272615.1. NCBI lineage: Eukaryota > Viridiplantae > Streptophyta > Pinopsida > Cupressales > Cupressaceae > Cryptomeria > Cryptomeria japonica. The sequence goes on from NC_081413.1 coordinate 378,819,438, forward strand.
TGAGAATTTGTGCATCACAGTGGTAAGTGAGCTTGAAGTAAGAGGAGAATAAATTGACATTGAATGGGGCCACATTGGTGTTGGTGAATGGAGTCATATGTCCATCAATTTTTGGCCTGTGTGGAGGGAGTCTCCATCGCTTGTACTTTCACTTCATATTCAGATATTCATACACCCTTTTTTGTTTTAACTTCCTCTTCATACCCCCATTCTAACTGGAAAACATGCTCAATGTAATTCTTAGTAATTGGTAGCAGGGAGTTTCCCTTATAATCTTGGATGGTCTGCATCTATGGATCATACTAGTTTTCCACCGCTGTCATTAGCTTGATGTTCACAAAGAAATTGGGTACTACCGGTCTTCCTAAATTAATTGTGCAAATGTTGCAGACCGGTTTACAATGAAACTCCTATCATAGCAGAAGACAAACAATTAATGTCCTTTAACCTCTGTCCATATATCCCCCAGGTTCTGAAACCGGTCTTCTAGTCCATCGTCTTCTCCTTTGATCTTCTAGGATCATTGGCTAGAGAGTAGAAATTGGTCAAGGATAACCTGACTTATATTTTGTCCCTCCTTCTACCTCTTAGGCTTTTCTACCTTAGAGGCCTCTCACCCCTTCTTAGTTTTTCCCTTTTTGGAGGAAGAGCTTTTCATATCCGTATCCCCTTTGAACCCCAATAGAAAAAAAGGGCTTCCGATAGATCACTCATGGTTCTTCTTAGAACGCTTATACCTCCACTCAAGATTTCCCGACAGTCCAATGCCACAACTTGAGTTTTAATGCATTAACTCACCACATCCTCCAACAAATTTCCTTCACTGGATCTTTCAACATTTTTATCGATTCCTTCTAGATGTTATATTTCAATGAAATAGATCCTCTCAATAAAATCATTTCTATGCCCCTTGATACTCAGGTTTCATCGACATTTATCATTACCAGTGACTCATTGTTTTGATGAAAATCTGACTTCGTTCAGATACTTACAACTTTCATCGATGCTTCCCTTTTCATCGACACCTTTCTTTTGGCCAAACAGTCACTTCCTTCATCGATGATGTAATTTTGATGAAAACCCTCTCTTCAGTCTATCATTTTAGGGTTCTATCGATGTCACATTTTCATCGAAAAAGCATTGTTCAATGAAATCAACTTTCTTTTCTTCGAGTTGCAAGTGTTGATAGAATTGTCCTTTCGATAAATGCTTTATTTTGTCTATCAAAATTTGTATTTTCATTGACAAGTCCTTATCGATGAATTCCAATGTGACTTCATTGACAAATATATATCGATGAGGATTTGGGTTGGGTGAAAGTTCATTTGTATTGTTCGATGTCACTCTTTTTCCGAAACACTTGTTTCAGTGGAGCTATTGCTTCTTTTATCGACACCAGTTTTTTTGATGAAACTTCGGTATTGTTGGGCTTCTTTTGAAAATGTCACTACATGGGGTCAGATAAATATCATGTTTTTACTACAAGAACATGGGCTCCAGTGGAATATGGGGGTTTCCTTAGGCATTCTCTATGGTGTAATTTGGGTAAGAAAACTTCTGTAGCTTTAGCTCAGAGGTGTCATGGATGTCAAGTGGTGACAATTTCTGCTGATGAGATTTTTGGTTTTAACAGTGGCTCTGTCTTGGGGATGTAAGTATGCTATGGATACTTGCAAGAATTCAGAATCTCTGGTTAATGGGTAAAGTGGATGGTGTATGTACAATGGAGTGCATCCTAATCTACTATGCATGGAACATATCTTCTTTTCAATGGAATATTTTTTTACGAATTGTCCATGCACTAACAATTCCTATTTTTCTCCTGAAACACTCTGCAGATAGTATGAATCCTCACTGGCTTTTCTTGTGATGACATAAGGTCCTACCCACAATGCTTCAAACTTCCCATTCTTTCCTTTTTCCTATTTTTTAGCATTCCACATCAAAACCAAGTCATCTACTTGGAATTTCCGATCAGTTGCCTTCCTATCATACAACTTATTCATTCACTTTTGGGATAAAACATTGCTTTTCTTTGCTTGTGTTCTATCTTCATCTAATTCAACAAGTTGCACCCAGCTTTCTTCCATTGGATCCATAATGTTAATCTCCTCATCTACTATAAATTGGTAGACTGGTAAAAAGTTTTCCAAGGGCATCCTAGCCTGTTTCCCATAGACTAACTCAAATGGGGATTTGCCTATGGTTTTCTTAACTGTGATTCTAGCCGCCCAAACGACCAAGTTCAATTTTGAGTCCCACGCCCTTTTGTTTTGTCCAAGCATCCTTTTGATCATTTGAAGAATATTTTTGTTACTTGATTCCACCTGCCCATTAGCTTGAGGATGGTAAGGAGATGAGAATGATATTGTCACACCATAGTCTTTGCAAAAAGTTTTAAATTCCTCAGATCTGAAGCACATTGCATTGTCAGTGATAAGCCTTACGAGAACTACAAACCTTGTGATTACATTTTCCATCAAGAATTTGATCACTACTTTACTCATGGCTTGTTTGGTTGGAATTGCTTCCACCCACTTTATAAAGTAATCAGTAGCTACAAGGATCCATCAGTGACCCCCACTCGATTTCTCTACTATCTCTGATTGTTAAAATACTGCAAAGCTTGATGATCTGTATACAACACAAACTCCTTAGGCAACAGGTAATTCTCCACTTCTTCAAGGCTTGAACTCTGGCATAAAACTCCTGATCATACACTAAATATCTCCTCTGGGCATCATTCAATTTCTCATTGAAATAAGCTACTGCTCTCCCTTCCTGACTCAAGACTGCTCCTAGTGCTGTTCCACTTGCATCTAAATCCACTTGAAATACTTTATTGAAATCGGGTAAAGCTAACACATGTTGTTGTGTCACTTTATGCTTCAATAGTTTAAAACTTTTGTTTGTTCTGGTGGTCCAATTGAATTCCTTTTGATCTCCTCTCATGGTCTCAGCCATAGGGTTACAAACTAAGGTAAAATTTTTGATGAACTTCTAGTAAAAACTAGCCAATCCATGAAATGATCTTACCTCTCCAATGCTTTTTGATGTAGGCCACTCAGCAGTTGCTTTTACTTTCTTAGGGTCCATCTTCAAGCCATCCTCAGATATCACAAATTCCAAATAGACTAACTCATCCTTCATGAAAGTACACTTCTTAATATTTATCAACAACTTTTCTTCTCTCAACCTATACAAAACTTGTCTCAACTGCAACAAATGCTCCTCTTTTTTCTTATTAAAAAATCAGAATGTCATCTAAATATACAATAACAAACTTACCCAAGAATTTATTCAATACCTCATTCATCAGCCTCATGAAAGTACTCAGTGCATTAGTTAACCCAAAAGGCATCACCAACCATTCATACAGTCCTTCATTTGTCTTGAATGTTGTCTTCCACTCATCTCCTTCTCTGATCTTGATCTGATGATATCCACTCATCAAATCTATCTTTGGAAATTATTTTTCTCCACTCAAAAAGTCCATTATGTCATCCATCCTAGGCAAAGGAAACTGATATTTCACCATGATCTTGTTTATTGCTCTGGAATCAATACACTTTCTCCACTCTCCATTCTTATTAGGTGCTAATATTGCTGGTACTGCACAAGAGCTCATACTTTCCTTGATCAAACCTTTCTTCAACATATCTTGCACTTGTCTATTCATTTCTTTATTCTCTACCGGTGTCATCCGGTGTGCAAATTTGTTAGGCAAACTAGCTTTGGGAACCACATCCATGCAATGACTAATACTTCTCACAAGTGACAATCCATCAGGTACATTATCTGAAATAATATCTTCATATTCTATCAGCAAATCTTTTATCTCTTCCGGTTATTCCTCTCCATGTTTTGGATTCTTAGTCTTCTTTGAAATTAAGGAAAAACACACATTCTCATGTCTCAATCCATCTAGGAATTTCCTTCCATCTACTAAATAGATTCTAGCATTCGTATAGACTTCATTCTTCAAAGGTTCCTCCAAGGGAAACAAGGTTTGCTTCATCCCATTGGCCACAATAATGTATGTATTCTTCCTCCCATCATGTTTCACCTATCTATCAAACTACCAAGGTCTACCCAACAAAAGATGACAAATATCCATGGGCATAATATCACATAAGACTTCATCATGATAATTCCCAATTTTCAATTTTACCAAACATTGCTCACTTACTAACAACTTATGTTCATCCTGAATCCATGCTATCTGATAAGGTTTAGGGTGTTTCAATCTCTTCAAATTTAACTTATTCACCATCTCTTCTGAAACAAGATTATCTGAACTACCACTATCAATAACAACTTTACAACACTTAACCGAATACCTTACATCTGGTCTCAAACAAATTCTTCCTCTGCAAGGGCTTTGTTAGCACATATTTTAACAAAATATTTTGTGCTATATGGAGGCCTTTTCTTTTATCATATGAGAATTTATTGCTGGTGTGCATGTGCAAGAACCTTATTAGCATGAGTAAAGTTCTCTAAGGATCAACTCTTTCAGGAATGTCAAGGTATCACTTGTGCACACTAAGGGCATGCACTAAGTATAGACTACACAAGGAATCCAGTATGGAAGCATTTAGCAACGAAGAAGTCATTATGGTATAATCTAAGATTTTTTTCTACTATGTATCAGACCCTATGGGATAGTTGGGATCACTAATATTCAAGGTAGATGGCTCATTTGTTAAAAATTGCAAAATTTCAATTATCGACATAAGTAGTCCTGATGAAACAACATTGGCCAGCAAAAGAAGGATTATCGACATGACATATAGTGATAAATCAAAGGGAAGATTCATTGAGGCACTGAAGTGAATATTCAACACGGTGCATGCTCTTGGAAAATCATACCATCAGGATAGCTTGTTCCGATGAGGTCGAAGGTGGGTATTTTTTTATTGGCTTATCGGAAATAACAAGAAAACTCTATCCCTATACCTGATGACTAAAGGGAACTCAAAGTGGGTCCATTAGAGAAAAAGACCATATCCGGATAGTGCAAAAATAGTTAGGCCAATCCCCAATGACATGGAGAGTCAGAAGGCGGAACTATCGGTATTACCTATACCGATAAAATAGACTCAGAGGTATAAAGCATAAAAGTGCATCAGAGACTAATCGAGACTTCGAGAGGAATAGAAAAAGGCTATTCCAAACCCTGATGAAAATAAAAGCACCTACGGGGATATCAGTGTAAAATATAATGATAAAGTAAACATTAAGTGAGGAATCATCGGGACATCGGAAGAAGAAATGTTATGCTATGTCAAATCCTGATAGGACTATTAAGGTGGATGGTGAGTTATAAAGAGTTCTTCAGGGTGAGTTATGCAGATTGGTATATTGAGATCATTAGGGCATCGGAGGGACATAAAATGAACTATGCCGATACCTGATGGGTAAAGTAAAGGAAAATCAAAGGTGGATGCATCAGGGAGAGTTATGTTGATGGATTGTGAAAACAAAAAGAAAAGCTGAAACTGAAGGAGTATCCATCAGGATAAAGTGAACCATCGGGATAGGATAAAAATTGCTATCCTGAGACCCGATAAGTCTGTGGGATAGATTATGCTGATCAGAAGGTAAGAAGTGGTAAAGCCATAACAAACGGTGCCAAACAATTGAATCATTGGGAAAAGTCTTGTTGATTAGCCATTGGAGGTCTTGATGTGAAAAACTAACAAAATGGCTTCCATTAAATGCATCCATTGAGTAGGTATGTTGCCACATGAAGAAGATCCATCAAGATTGTAGTAATTAAATACAAGATTGGACTTCTTGGGATATATAGCTAGTTTTGCATAACAACATTTCGCACATATTGCATAAAGATATCAGGTGTTTATTGAGAAATATTCTGAGCTGCTGAGCCTAGAGCTTTTGATTTTGCTTCACACCTGGTGGATAGACTTCATGAAGGCTTCATGAACTTGAAAGACAATCTAGACAAGTATTTCAAGCATTATGCATTGTTAATGCATATTATTTTATTTTATGGGAGATTTAGAGGTTTATGGTCAGAAGTTTTGAATGTAAGTATAGTTGGGAAGAATGGACAGGATCAACCAGTGTAGTTATGGGTTTCTCTCTAGGATTATAGATATGTAAATTCTCATTACCTCAAATTTGAAGAATTCTTTGTTAAGCTGATTTTCTTGCTCTTTGGTGAGCCTCTGCAGGGATCATTTTCTGAGGATGTAAAGAAGTTTCTTAGGCCTCATGAGCACAAAAATCCAAAGGTTAATCACAATTGGGGTGATTGGTACTCATGCCAAAACTTCACTTTTGTTTGGTGTTATGGATTTGAAGGTTACCCCTATGTGCTACTGAAGCCTGCACCGAACAATATTTCTTTTTTGGAAATTGTAAGGCAATTAAGTGTCTCTAATGCCAAACATTTCAGAGGTGCACATAAGAAAGCCTTCCTCCCTGGCACACTTCATTTCTTAGATTTAAAAATTGTATCTACTAGAGCATATGAGGTTATTGATAGGAAGCTGGTGGATGAGTACAACCTATTCCATTACACATCTAGAACGCATTATGATCCTGAGGGATACATCCACACAAGCAGGAAGAGACAAGAGTTGGGAGATTACTTTCACCAGGAGGATGAGTTTGAATACATGTGTAAAAATAAGGAAGTAGAGGAGCTTATAGAGGTTATGGAGACCTTGGAGAAGAAATTGGAGGAGAGAAGACAAAGACTAGAAAACATGGAGGGAGACCCAGCTCAAAGTGATTCAGGGGAGAACATGGTAGTTTCCAAGCTCCATGCACCTGAGAAAGAGAAGGAACCAAACGCACAAGATAAGCTCCTCGTTGTGCTAAATGCAGAATCATATGAAAGGATGACATAGCACACTTCATTTGTTTCAGATGATCAATTCATCAAGTCTAAAGAGTTTAAATCCTTCTTATACCACTTCAAAGGGTAAAAGCTGAGGGAAGCAATGCCAAATATCACACCAGAGAATGAGGAGGAAATGTTGTAGAAGATTAAAGCTGATATTGATGCAGAGATGGAGACAATGATCCCTCAGAGAGGAAGGCAATTTATAGTGGAAGCAGGTATTATTCTTTTCCTAGGATGGGATTTGAGTGCATCATTCATTTTTGACAATTTATTACATGCAGACAATAAGGACTTCAAGTTGAATGTCCAAGGGGTTAATGATATATTCATTGGATTGAGGTATGATTTGGATGAACAAGAAATGTTGTTATGGGCATTGTACCCCCCGAATAAAAGGCCAAAAATTATAGATGTGGATAAAGATTTTGGTCACATGATGACCCTGAAAGTTGGAGAGGTAGATCCTATGGTCACTACTGACATAGGTATTAATATCTCAAAATTCAATAAGGCTCAGATGAAACACGAGATAGCGGAGAAAAATAAATATAAGGATTTATATGAGGAAAATCTTAAGAGGAGTGGGAATCCGATCCCTCAAATTACTGATTCAGAAGGCCATTGGAAGAAGAAATTTAAAAAACTAGCTTATGAGGACACTAAGTTGAAGAGGGAGATGAAGAGCATCATGGCTAATACTGCTTATGTATTGATGAGTAAAAGATATGATAACATGGAGAAGGCATTGAACAAATTCTAGGATTTTTATCGGAGGAACATGAAAAATATGGTGTCTAATACCAGAATTTGAGATAGACTCAACCTGTTGTTAAGGTTCAGGGTTTGCTCATTACACATGATGAAATTAAGAAGGAATTGAAATCTGAATTTGACGAGTGCCATCAAATTGTCTAGCATGGGGTTCATAGTTTTGTAGATGATGCAAGTGTAATCAAGGATAAGACCGTATGGCTTTCTGAGTGTTAGTCTTTGCTTAGTGCAGCCCAAGCCATTGTCAAAGCAGATATTCTTGATATGAATGAAATGACCGATCAGTTGGAGAACTTTTATGTGATAAATAATGCAACCAAAGATGTAGTATTGAATGCTACTACCTACAAAGACACAAGCTATTTGTGGCACATTCAGAAGTGCGGACAGCGATTGGATCGAAAATCTTAAGTCATTGTTTAATTTTGTGTTTATAGTGCAATTGATGTTTTAGTTAGGCTATTTAGTTGTTGTTTAGTTAGTTTTTTAGGATAATTAAGGGGTGTGTCCTTTCATTCATATCTCTTAGCATGTGTATTTATAATGAGTCATTTTGTATGTAAAGGCATCTAGGATTAAAAAAAAAACATACTGCCTAGAAGGACTGCAAGTTATATGTATTAGGGAAGTCTATAGAATGAAGAGGTATATTTTGTGCAAACAAATTGTAATGGAGTATTTTCAAGTGAAACTTATGTATGCAATCATCTCTTAAGGATTAATATATAAAGGTTGATTGTTTCTTATTCTAAGTATTGTGCATACTTCTGTGTTGATGAGTTATCTTTGTCCTCTTGATAAATCTGTCATATTATTTGCTATGATGTGCCATCACATGTTGTTACATTAAATGCGAGATTGGGTTTTTCATTGCTATGTAACACATACTGAAACCTTCATAGTTGATGATTAATATTGTCTCAGGAGTTGATAAGATTTTTTGTCCACAAAGTGTCATAAATACCCCTAGATAGAGGCATTGGTCTGTTATTTATCTTTTAAGGTCCTGGTTGGCCATGCATTTAAGGTCCTTGATAGAGAAACATTCTTCCCAAATTCTATATGAACTGATCTTTGCATATTTCTTTTATGTCCTGAAAGCATTCTTATTCTCAATATATTATCATAATCATTTTCATTTCTTTTCAAAGGCATTCACTTAAAGCACATAATAAAGCATAATTGTAGAACAACAATTTGCTAGTTTTTGTAATTCACTAAAAGGCTTAAATCCACTTTAAATAATCTCTTTTGTGCTTGAGAGGAAGAGGTATAGTCACCTAGGTTCAGTGGAGTGTTAAGCACAGAGGGATTTGGCTTTCGGCCATCCCTATTTGTTGGCCAAGGCTAGTTGGATTAGTTGAGGATTTGGCAAACCCTTAAGTTTTCCAATCTGTGGTTTTGGGCACCAACAAATTGGCAACTCTACTGGGGAATTGTGATAAGAAGTATTCAAAATTTATGGTGGATTCACTTCAAACTCTGCTAGAGGAGGGAGCCCAAAAGATTAGTAAAAGATATTGTTCCTCTTAAGAGGTGGCGACTCTACATGTAATACATGAATAATAATTGGTATGTTGAGAGAATAAAAGAAACTCCTAGAAATTTGTCTTTAAGATTTATGTAGGGGAGGAGGTCTCTGCACAAAGGACAAGAAGATCTTGTTTAGTTGAGTCCCAAGAAAAGGAACAAAGGGAAAAAATTAAACATGACATTTGAAAGATTAAGAGATTTCCTAGTAGGGAGGAAGATTCTTCATCTGCTGGCAAATCTGAGAATAGAGAGGAAAAACTTTGTTATAAAATAAATTCAAAAGATAATAGACATAGCCATGATGAGATCATGACTGCTGAGGAACAAGAAGCAAAACAGTGGGATGAACTTATTCTTAAGATGGCTGATATGAATGTTGATGATGCCAAGATGGAGAGGGCACTTAAAAGGCAACCAGATTGGGTGTTATAGAAAGTCAGAATAGAGAGAAATAATATTTCAAGCCCCAAGACAAACAAGGTAGGAGAAGAGAGAGGTGAAACAAGTAGACAAGTAGTTCCAAAATATAGTTCCCCTCATATGAGAAGAATGGACCAACCTTTTGTAACTTATGATAACCCATTGGTAAATGAAAATAGAAGATGGAAGGATGTGCATATGGATCAAAGTGAAGAGAGGTAGGAGGATGGAAGAAGGAATGGAGATGGGGGAAATGATGTGAACTTGATTAACACAAATAGGGGCAACCATGTAGGAAATAATGGATATGGAAAAAATCAAAATAATGGACATAATAGAGGTAACAATGGTAATTATGGAAGTGGCAATGGTGGAGGTAGGAATAGTAATAATGGTAATCATAATGGAAATAATAATTGTGGTGGAAATAATGGTAACAAAAGAAACTATGGCAACAATGGTGGATTCAATAGAGGAATTATGAACAATCAAAGCAACCATCATGTTGGCAGGCAGCCCTTAATCATTGAAAGATACAAACAATTGGATTTCACTGGCATTGTTGGTTATCCAAATCAGATCACTAATGATTTGAGATTAGCAATCCCCAAATTCTCAGGAAATGGAGTTGATTCAGCAGAGCAACATGTAATTAATGTAAAAAATATCATCGAAGAATTTGAGATTCCTCATGAAGATATATTCATGAAGTTGTTTGTTCAATCTTTGACAGAGGATGTAGGGGAATGGTATAGAAGCCTTCCTGATAGATGTATTTGTAGCTGGCAGGAATTTGTAACGGTATTCTTGGAAGAATTTGGAGATCACAATGATCCTTCATTTGCATCCCATTAATTAACAAGCATAAGGAAGAATCAAAATGAATTAGTTGTTGAATTTAATAAAAGATTTAATAAAGTATTAAATAGAATACCCAAAGATGTTACACCAGTTGATTCATTTTTGATTAACTTTTATTTGAGTGCTTTTGACAACAAAAATCATTATGAGATTTTGTCTCATAGAACTGACACTTTACAACAAACATTCAAGACAGATGCTACTATTGAAAATAATAGGAAGGTGGCTGGGAAGGTTGCTAAGAGAGATGATCCAAAGCTGTACAACTCCAGGATTCCCAAGAAAGATGATCTTACTCAGATCATGGACATGCTTAAGGACTTAAAGGGTAAGCAAAATCATAATGAAATGCCACCATATAGGAACAATAAGCAAATAAATTACAATAGGCCAAGGTTGCATGACATGCCATATAACACAAATTGGAAAGATGGAAAACTAGTAAAATCAAGTACACACAAAGAAAATCCTAACCCATTAAAAAAATCCACAAAGTTTCTAGATGAATATCCATGGTGTGATGTATGTAATCTGCCTCATGCTACAGAACAGTGCATGATTGCCCAAGGCTTGATAGAAGAGGAAGATAAAAATGAGGATTATGAACCAACTCTAAATGCCCTTTCATCTGATCCATATTGGGGAAGGAATGAGGATTTATCTAAAGAAGAAGAAAATTATGATGTGTACCAAAGAAGAGAGAATTTGCAATATGGTATACAATATGTTTTTTTCTGATGATGATGAAGATATCCCTACCTTGAGAAAATTGTTTCAGGAGGAAGTAGTGCCTTCTTTAAGAAATTTGACTGAAGAGGAGAAGAAAGCTTTCACTATTGTAGCTATGGAACAAATGAAAAGTACTTACCAACTGAGAAATAGGAATGTAAATAATGAGCATGGCAAGCTAGTAGGTATTTTTGCCAAGGTTGGAAAATTTGGTGGAACCAATAACAATGCAGCCAAGGGAAAGGATGTGGGTACCAAGAGAGGGACAAAACCAGAAAAGACTAAACAAATTGAAATGCCAAAATTGGTCAAACTAGTGGAGAAAAAATAGATCAGTAAGCCTTCTTCAAACTGTGGAACTTTTATGTCTCAAGCGTTGTCTCAGGTAAAAGTTTCTATTCCCTTGCTTGAAGTGATGAAATTTCTAGAATATAAGGATGAGACCTTGAAAATCATATCGAATGTTGGTGATACAAACAAAGATGCTTCTAGGTTGAAAGAAGATCCTCCAGTGATTTACTTAGGCACATCTATCACAAAAAACCTCACACAAGTTGATCCATTCTATTTGACATTGTTAATTAACAATAAAATGGTCAAGAACTGTATGATAGATTCAGGGGCAACAGTGAACATCATGCCTCAAGATGTCATGAGAGAACTCGGGATGCATATTGACACACCTTATGGTAAGTGTTATGCCATGGACAATAGGTTTGTACCTATGGTGGGTATTATGAAAGACATAAAGTTCAGGTTTCCAGCTTGCTTGGATACCACATATAAGACAGACATCACAGTGGTACAAGTTCCTACAAACTAAAGAATGTTGTTGTCCAGGAAATGGTCAAATTTGGTGGGTGGTCATGTTCAGCTCAATCTATCCTATGCTACCATTCCAGTAGAAGGGATAGCGGTGAGGATAAACATAGAACCAAGATCTCCATATCTCATAAAAGAGGTTGATCTTGATGAAGCAACTTGCTTTTGCCATTCTGAAATGGACAACTTTCAGGTAAGTATTTCTAAACCTTTAGAGATTAATAAAGTTACACAAAAAGATAAAGAAAATGAAAACATAATTTGGAAATTATACCTTTATGGTGCCTGCAGTAAGGAAGGAAATGGAGCAGGAGTTGTACTTATTTCACCTAATGGAAATTTTTTAAAATACTCTTTCTTGTTAAATTTTGAATATACTAATAATGTTGCCAAAAATGAGGCCCTCTTATTAGGACTTAAACTAGCAAATAAACATGGTATTAAATTACTAAAGGTTTATGGTGATTCAGAATTAGCCATTTCACAAGTTAGAGGCAAATTTGATGCAAAAAATGAAAAATTAAGAAACTACAAGAACAAAGTTTGGGATTGCATTGAATTATTTGAAGATTTCTCCATCAATTGAACTGAAAGATCAAATAATATTTGGGAAGACTTCATGGCTAACTTGGCTATCAAGCACAATGACATCCCTTTGGATGACATTACCCAAGTGGAAATCAAGACCAGACCATCAGTGCCTGATAATGTAAAAAGTTGGCAAGTCTTTGATGATGATAGGGATTTACTAAAATTCTTATTTTGTGAAGATTAGTATGAGCACTAGCGGATTGATTAGAATGGACTTGTGGAGGACAAGGATGACAAAGCAACTGTACTTGGGAAGAAGTATTGCAGCTAAAAACTAATAAAATCCCAAAATGATTGATAGAGCTTGAAAGAATGTTTGATGATAAAGATGTAATGAATTTCAAGCCTAATTCAGGAGGATGTGAGGAAGTTGAAAAGGTAAACTTGGGAAGTGAAAACAACCCAAGAGAAGTATATATTGGAAAGAAGCTCACACCAAAAATTAGAACAAAATTGATTATTCTACTAAGGAAGTATAGGCACATTTTCGCTTGGTCATATGATGACCTTAAAGCATACATGGAAGATTTGTTCCAGCATGAGATACGTTTGAAGCCTGATGCAAAACCTTTTAGACAAAAGAAAAGGCGTATAAACCCTACCTTGGATACTAAGATGAAGGAGGAGTTAATGAAAATGAGAAATGCAGGGATTATTGAGCCTATAAGGCACTCAACATGGGTGTCAAATTTAGTACCAGTAAGAAAGAAAAATGGTGATATTAGGTTATGTGTAGATTACAGAAATCTAAATGTTTCATCTTTGAAAGATAACTATGCTTTGCCTAACATGGAAGCTCTATTGCAGAAAGTCACAAGGAATGAATTGTTATCTATGATGGATGGCTTCTTAGGTTATAATCAAGTCAAAGTTAGGGAGGCAGAAAAGTTCAAAACTGCTTTCACTACACCTTGGGGTACCTATGTTTATACTAGGATGCCTTTTGGACTAACAAATGTAGGAGCTACATTCCAGAGGGATGTGGACGTGACCTTTGAGGGTATGATTGATTGTATCTTGGTAGTATATCAGGATGATATGACTACTTATTCTAAAAAGGCATAAAATCATTGTGATGATCTAGGAAAGATTTTTATTAGAGAACTAGAATATGGCATATCTTTGAATCCTAAAAAATGTCATTTCGGGGTTATGAAGGAAAATTGTTAGGTCACATTGTCTCAAAAGATGGAGTTAGAATTGATCTAGAAAGGATTGTTGCTATTAATAAAATTCAAACCCCAAAAACTGTTAAAACAATCCAATCTTTTTTTGGTCAAATCAACTTTGTGAGAAGGTTTATTTCAAATTTCTCTGAAATCATAAAGCCTATTGTTAAAATATTGAAAAAGGGTTCTGAAATAAAATGGACTAATGAAGCTCTCGAGCCTTTGTAAATATCAAAAGAGCCATCAAGGAAGCCCCTGTTTTAAAATCACCTGATTTCTCTAAACCTTTTCAAGTATTTTCATCTGCCTCATTCCATACTATTGCTACTGTCATGTTACAAAAAAATGATGAGGGTCATGAAAGTGGCATTTTTTAGAAAAATATTACAAGCATTAGAATTGAATTATGATTTGAATGAAAAAGAGGCTTATGCTCTTGTGAAAGCTATGAAATATTTTAGACCCTATCTAGCTAGTGCCACTATTATTGCCTATGTACCAAATGGTGTTGTTAAAGACATCTTTAGACAATCAGAAACTACTAGAAGAAGATGCAGATGGATAAACCAGATCCAATAATTCAATATTGATCTACAAATCACAAAATTGGTAAGAGGTCAAATTCTAGCGAAGTTGATGACATAATCCAATCTTGAAGTAGCACAAGTAAATCAAGTAGAGTTAGAGGATGTACAAATTAGCATTGAGAGGTGTCCCTAGTATGGAAATATTGTATATTACCTAAAATACATGAAATGTCTGGATAACTTAAATGATAGTTAGAAGAGAACTTCAAAGCTTCAAACAACTAGGTATGTATTACTTAATGGAGACCTATACTGGAAAAACAGAGATGGTGTTCTTCTATTATGTCTAGATGAGTGTCAAGTGTTTGTTGTTTTAAAATATTTACATGAAGGTGTATGTGGAGGCCACTTCTCAACTAAGACCACTGCTCATAAAATTCTTAATACCAGCTATTATTGGCCTCAAGTTTTCAAGGATTTCCATACTTATATTAGGAAATGTGAGGCTTGTCAAAAGTTTTTAAGGAAGCTTAAATATAATGGAACCATTCCTCTCAGACCCATGCATACAGAGGGACCATTCCAGATGTGGGGTATTGACTTCATAGGTGAGATAGCAAACAAATCTAGTGGTGGGCATAAATGGATTTTGGTGGCTATTGATTATTTTACTGAGTGGGTTGAAGCCATTGCCACAAGACAAGCTACCAACAAAGTTGTGATAAAATTTCTTTTGGAAAACATTTTGACTAGATTTGGGGTGCCTCGGAAGATTGTGGTAGATAATGGGTAGTGTTATATATCAAATGAGTTTTTTGATTTCTGTGAAAACTATGGCATCACTTTGTCATATTCATCACCTTATCATCCCCAGGGAAATGGATAGGTAGAATCCAACAATAAAAAATTATTGAAAATTATCAAAAGGATGTTGGGTAATAATAAAAGAGCTTGGGATTCAAAATTGACATTAGCAGTATGGGCTGACAGAGTGACAGTTAAGAAGTCCACATGATTCGCTCCATATGAGCTTGTATATGGCAAAGAAGCATGGTTACCATTGAATAATCTGCTCCCAGTTTATAAATTTGTTGCGGAGGAATTTTCAAAAGAAGTAAACTTTATGGGAGACAAATTGATGGTGTTGGCTGAGTTGGATGAATGTAGAAGAGAAGCTCGGGAAAGAAACCTGCAAAGACAACAAGTGGTAAAGGCTTTACATGATAGGAAAGCATGTGATAGGTCATTTGAAGAATGGGAATGGGTGTTAAAATGGAATGCGAAAGATCAGGATAAAGGGAAGCATGGCAAGTTTGATGCACTTTGGTTAGGACCTTTTATCATTTCAGAAAAAGGTGGAGAAAACTATTATTACTTGAAGGATACTGGTGGTCAGGTGTAGCAGTTCCCGGTTCATCCTCGGTATCTTAAGCATTTTTTCTCTTGATGAGCAGGAAGTATTTTTGTATCATAATAGTTTAAATTTCTTTTTGCTTTCAATTTTTAGCTTTCATTTTTGGTCTGCTTTCCAGAGATAACTAGGATCTTGCTATGTCCTTAAATAGAACATAAATCCCTAGAAAGAGCCGCTATTAGCACATATTTTTACAAAATATTTTGTGCTATATGGAGGCCTTTTCTTTTATCATATGAGCATTTATTGCTGGTGCGCATGTGCAGGAACCTTATTAGCATGAGTAAAGTTCTCTAAGGATCAACTATTTCAAGAATGTCAAGGTATCACTTGGGCACACTAAGGGCATGCACTAAGTATAGACTACACAAGGAATCCAGTATGGAAGCATTTAGTAGTGAAGAGGTCATTATGGTATAATCTAAGATTGTTTTCTAGTATGTATTAGACCCTGTGGGAGAGTTGGGATCACTAATATTCAAGGTGGATGGCTCATTTATTCAAAAATTCAAAATTTCATTTATCAGCATAAGTAGTCCCAATGAAACAACATTGGCCAGCAAAAGAAGGATTATTGGCGTGACATATTAGAGGGAAGATTCATTGAGGAACTTAAGTGAACATTCAACATGGTGCACGCTCTTGGAAAATCATACCATCAGGATAGCTTGTTCTGATGAGGCCGAAGGTGGGTATTTTTCTATCGGCATATATCGGCTTATCGGAAATAATGAAAAAACTCTATCCCGATACCCGATGACTAAAGGGAACTCAAGGTGGGTCCATCAGATAAAAATACCATATCGGGATAGTGCAAAAATAGTTAGGCTGATCCTAGATGACATGGAGAGTCGGAAGGCGGAACTATCGATATTACCTATAACGATAAAATAGACTTGGAGGTATAAAGCATAAAAGTGCATCAGAGACTCATCGGGACTTTGCAAGGAATAGAAAAAGGCTATTCTAACCCCTGATGAAAGTAAAAGTGCTTGCGAGGATATCAGTGTAAATTATACCGATAAAGTAAACATTGAGGACTCATCAGGACATCGGAAGAAGAACTTGTATGCTATGCCAAATCCTGATAGGACTGTTAAGGTGGATGGTGAGTTGCAAGGAGTTCTTCGGGGTGAGTTATGCCGATAACCCGGGGGGCTTACTCAGAATGCAGATTGGTATATTGAGATCATTAGGACATCAGAGGGACATAAAATGAACTATGATGATACATGATGGGTAAAGTAAAGGAAAACCGAAGGCGGATGCATCAGGGAGAGTTATGCCGATGGATTGTGAAAACAAAAAGCAAAGCCGAAACTGAAGGAGTATCCATCAAGATAAAGTGAACCATCGAGATAGGAGAAAAATTGCTATCCTGAGACCTGATCAGTCGGTCAGGATAGATTATGCCAATCAGAAGGTAAGAAGTTGTAAAGTCATAACAAACGGTGCCAAACAATTGAATCATTAGGAAAAGTCTCACCAATTAGCCATTGGAGGTCTTGACCTGAAAAACTGACAAAATGGCTTCCATTAAATGCATCCATTGAGTAGGTATGTTGCCACACGAAGTAGAACCATCAAGATTGTAGTAATTGAGTACAATATTGGACTCCTTGGGATATATAGCTAGTGTTGCATAACAACATTTCGCACAAAGTTATTACAAAAAGATATTAGGTGTTTATTGAGAAATATTCTAAGCTGCTGAGCCTAGAGCTTTTGATTTTGCTTCATACCTAGTGGATAGACTTCATGAAGGCTTCATGAAATTGAAAGACATTCCAGACAATCATTTCAAGCATTATTCGCTGTTAATGCATATTATTTTATTTTATGGGAGATTTAGAGGGTTATGGTTAGAAGGCTTGAATGTAAGTATAGTTGGGAAGAATGGATAGGATCAACTAGTGTAGTTATGGGTTTCTCTTTGGGATTACAAATATGTAAATTCTCATTACCTCAAATTTGAAGAATTCTTTGTTAAGACGATTTTCTTGCTCTTTGGCGAGCCTCTGTAGGGATCATTTTCTGAGGATGTAAAGAAGTTTCTTAGGCCTTATGAGCACAAAAATCTGAAGGTTAATCACAATTGGGGTGATTGGTACTCATGCCAAAACTTCACTTTTGTTTGGTGCTATGGATTTGAAGGTTACCCCCTATGTGCTACCGAAGCCTGCACCGGACAAGATTTATTTTTTGGAAATTGTAAGGAAATTAAGTGTCTCTAATGCCAAAAATTTCAGAGGTGCACATAAGAAAGCCTTCCTCCCTGGCACACTTCATTTCTTAGATTTAAAAATTGTATCTACTAGAGCATATGAGGTTATTGACAGGAAGTCGGTGCATGAGTACAACCTATTCCAACACACATCTAGAACGCATTATGATCCTGAGGCCTACATCCACACAAGTAGGAAGATACAAGAGTTGGGATATTACTTTCACTAGGAGGATGAGTTTGAAGACATGTGTAAAAATAAGGAAGTAGAGGAGCTTATAGAGGTTATGGAGACCTTGGAGAAGAAATTGGAGGAGAGAAGACGGATACTAGAAAACATGGAGGGAGACCCAGCTCAAAGTGATTAAGGGGAGAATGAGGTAGTTTCCAAGCTTCGTGCACCTGAGCAAGAGAAGGAACCGGAAGCACAGGATAAGCTCATCTTTGTGTTAAATGCATAAACATATAAAAGGATGATAGAGAACACTTCATTTGTTTCAGATGATCAATTCATCAAGTCTAAAGAGTTTAAATCCTTCTTATACCACTTCAAAGGGAAAAAGCTGAGGGAAGCAATGCCAAATATCACACCAGAGAATGAGGAGGAAATGTTGCAGAAGCTTAAAGATAATATTGATGCAGAGATGGAGACAATGATCCCTGAGAGAGGAAGGCAATTTCTAGTGGAAGTAGGTATTATTCTTTTCCCATATTGGGATTTGAGTGCATCATTAATTTTTGATAGTTTATTACATGCAGACAATAAGGACTTCAAGTTGAATGTCCAAGGGGTTAATGATATATTCATTGGATCAAGGTATGATGCAGATGAACAAGCAATGTTGTTATGGGAATTGTATCCCCTGAATAAAAGGCCAAAAATCATAGATGTGGATACAGATTTTGGTCACATGATGACCATGAAAGTTGGAAAGGTAGATCCTATGGTTACTACTGACATAGGTATTAATATCTTAAAATTCAATAAGGCTCAGATGAAACACGAGATAGAAGAGAAAAATAAATATAAGGCTTTATATGAGGAAACTCTTAAGAGGAGTGGGCATTCGATCCCTCAAATTATTGATTCAGGAGGCCACTGGAAGAAGAAATTTGGAAAACTAGCTTATGAGCACACTAAGTTGAAGAGGGAGATGAAGAGCATCAGGGCTGATACTGCTTGTGTATTGATAAGTAAAAGATATGATAACATGGAGAAGGCATTGAACGAATTCTGGGATTTATATCAGAGGAACATGGATAATATGGTGTCTAATACCAGAATTTGAGATAGACTCAACCTGTTGTTACAGGATGCATCGACTAGGGAAAAGGTAAAGAAGAAGGTTCAGGGTTTGTTCGTCACACATGATGAATTTAAGAAGGAATTGAAATCTGAATTTGACGAGTGCCAACAAATTGTCCATCATGGGGTTCCCTGTTTGGTAGATGATGTAGGTGTAATCAAGGATAAGACCGTATGGCTTTCTAGGTGTAAGTCTTTTCTTAGTGCAGCCCAAGCCATTACCAAAGTGGATATTCTTGATATGAATGACATAGCCGATCATTTGGAGAAATTTTACGTGATAAAGAACGCAACCAAGGATGTAGTATTAAACACTATAACCTACAAAGACGCAGGCTATTTGCGACACATTCAAAAGTATGGACAACAGTTGGATCGAAAATCTTAAGTCATTGTTTAGTTTTGTGTTTATAATGCAATTGATGTTTTAGTTAGGTTGTTTAGTTGTTGTTCAGTTATTTGTTTAGGATAATGAAGGGGTGTGTCCTTTCATTCGTATCTCTTAGCATGTGTATTTATAGTGAGTCATTTTTGTATGTAAAGGCATCTAGGATTCAGAAAAAACATACTGCCTGGAAGGACTATAAGTTATATGTATTAGGGAAGTCTATAGAATGAAGAAGTATCTTTTTTGTGCAAACAGACTGCAATGGAGTATTTTCAAGTGCAGCTTATGTATGAAATCATCTCTTAAGGATTAATATATAAAGGTTCATTGTTTCTTTTTCTAAGTATTGTGCATACTTCTGTGTTGATGAGTTATGTGTGTCCTTTTGATAAATCTATCATATGATTTGCTATGGTGTGCCATCACATGTTGTTACATTAAATGTGAGATTGGGTTTTTGATTACTGTGTAACACATACTGAAACCTTTATAGTTAATGATTAATATTGTCTTAGGAGTTGATAAGATTTTTTGTCCAAAAGGTATCATAAATACCCCTGGATAGAGGCACTGGTCTGTTATTTATCTTTTAAGGTTCTGGTTGGCCATGCATTTAAGGTCCTTGATAGAGAAACATTCTTGCCAAATTCTATATGAATTGATCTTCACATGTTTCTTTTAAGTCCTAAAAGCATTCTTATTCTCAATATACTATCATAATCATTTTCATTTCTTTTCAAAGGCATTCACTTCAAGCACATAATAAATCATAATTGCAGAACAACAATTTGCCAATTTTTGTAATTTGCTAAAAGGCTTAAATCCACTTTAAATAATCTCTTTTGTGTTTGAGAGGAAGAGGTATACCCACCTAGGTTCAGTTGAGCCTTAAGTGCAGAGGGATTTGGTATTCGATCATGCGTATTCATTGGCCGAGGCTAGTTGGACTAGTTGAGGATTTGGCAAACCCTTAAGTTTTCCAGTCTATGGTTTTGGGCACCAACATTCTCTTCATCTCCTCCGGTATGACACAAAGCTCTCCTCATCATCAACAGTTCTCCATATTCTGATTTATTGTCTGATCTAGTGGGGTTTACTTCTACCATTGTTGTTCTTCCGATATTATTTGTCTTCTTACACTTGAAAGAATGATGTCCTTCTCCTCCACACTTATAGAAATTTCCTCTAAATGTTCTCTTGTCTTATCTTCCAAAATTCTCACTCTGATAGCCATTTGGTTCTCTCCTCTGGTAGAAATTTCTATCATCCTTCCGGTATGAATTATCTTCTTTGTTCACTTCCTTGTCCTTTTTCTAATCTATACAGGTTCCTCTACCTCCGGTATATCCTCTTCCTCCTTAAAATATTCCTTCAGTAAACCTTCCACCTCTGCCTCTCTGCCTCTGCTCATGTCTTTTATTTACCTTTTCTTCTACTTTTAGGGCATACTGGTAAGCCTCTTCAACACTCTCCAATTTGATCAAACTGAGTTCATCTTGTATAGACATACACAATCCATTCAAATATCTTGCAACTTGTTCAACTTCATCATCAACATGTCTGGATCTGATGTTCAACTTGTAAAATGCTTCGGTTTATTCCTTCACACTAGATTCCTTCTGTCTCAAATTTTGCAACTTTCAGAATAGATTCACTTGATAATCAGCTGGCATAAACTTTGACTTCAACTTATCAATCATCTGATCTCATGTCTTGATCTTCTCGTCACCTCTTCTCTGTCTATCAACTTGCAAATGTTCCCACCAAAGAAATGCATGACCTTTCAACTGGGTACACGCATATTTCACCTTCCTTTCTTTTGCAATGTTTTCAAAATCAAAGTATTTCTCCATCTCTGAGATCCAATCCATCAATTCATCTAAATCCAACTTCCCATCATATTCCAGTGGGGTAAAATGAGGTTTAGTATTGTCCCTACTCAAAACCCTCAAAAACCTTTCCTCATCTAGATCCCATCGGTGGGTTTAATTATTCTGCTAATCCTTCTTCGCCTTCATCTTCACTTACATTTTCAATATGTCGGCCTCTTCTCTGGGTTGTCTCCATGGCTTCCAACCGGGCTACTATCCCTCGCAAAATTTCCATCACATCAAGGTCTGCATTTCAACACGCTCCACCATTACTAGCTTCTCTTCGTGCCATTGTTCATGCTGATCCTCTATAGTTGCAGGTCGGATCCATAATCTGCCACCCTACAACAAAATTTTAGGACACACAACCTTTAGAATGAAAACTTCACTCTGATACCACTTGAAGTAGTCACCGGTTGGGAGGGACCTCAAAGAGATTAATTCGGACCGGTCAGCAAGAGTAAACATAATGGAAACACAAAGATATGATGGAGGCAATGTAGAATAGATTGTATTATTACAACCGGGTTACAACATAACTGACTCACAGGCCTGCTAGAACATTCTCAAAGTACAAAATAGGTGACAACCAGGACCTTTAATCTTAAGATATATCTTCTACGCTCAGTCTAGCTACTTCATTCTTTGATTGATACATTCTAATGTGCAATTACAATTATATATACGATCCAAGGAGATCTGGTCGGCCCAAAAAGGGATCAAAACCCGAAGAACAAGACCTAATGTGTAAAATCAACAAGGTCGGCCTCTGCCAAGAGATTCCTTTGGAAAATACAAAGGATGAAGTGTAGATCGTGGGAAAAGGTCAGCCACACATTGAGGAACATTAGAATTAATGCCCAAGGCTCCGCAATATTTGAAAGGGGTTCCGATAGATAACTAAAATAGGTCCAGGCAACTGGTAACAAGAAACTGTCAACTGGTAATAAGAAACTATCAAGGAAACCGATAGCGATAACTTTCCAAAAAATAATCCAAATGCGATGCCGTATGGAAACAAGAAAGATGACCAAGTCTTCAAGTAGAATCCAACTCCATAGGGTTTGGTGAGCCACCAGGACACACAGAAAGAAATGTTGAAACAGCAAACAGAAAGCAAAACAAAAAGAAAATGTTTTTGGTTGATGCAAGATTACTATGAACCGGGGATGCTCCTGCATCATAAAGCTACTAAATACACCAAATTTGCAATAGATAAACCATCCGATGGAGCTAAATCTGGTATGAAACCTAAGCCATATGAACTTGATGAGGCATTAAAGATAGAAAAAATTAAAGTTAAGCCTCCTATGTCTTTGAATGAGATTTTTAATGAGGTCGTGAAGAATGGTAACCTAAAGCCATTAACAGAATGGTATGGAAATTTTGATGAATCTGAAAAAAGAACTTTAGAAGATGCAATTGTAGAGTACTTGAATGCATATAATAAAGCTCTAATTGAACTAATAATAATCATACCCAAGAGCTTGTATGAAATTTTGGATGCTAGGAGATAAACAAAAAATAAGGAAGATGATAGATTGAAGGAATATGTATTAGTCAACTTATGTTCATTTATTACTAAGGAGGAGATAAATAGATTACTTAAATTAGCAAAGAATGAGTTTAGGAGTAAGTACAAAGTAAATAAAATCATGCTTAAAAAAATTGATGAAGTTGCAAAGGAAACTAAGAAAATTTTGACAAAAGTTTTGATAGAAAACAAGTATAAAGTTAATCAGGCAAAAGGACAAGAAGAATCTCATTGGGAAGAGAAAATCATGCCATCACAAGCTGAGTAGACAATGGATGATACTTCTCCTAGAAGTTCGGACAATTGAGCCAGTAGAGGTTAGTGTGCAAGAAGAAGCTAGAAGAGATGGTGTAGAAAAAGTAGATGAAGGAAAGGACAAGGTTAAGAATCCTATAGTTGTTGTAGTTAGCCCTCCAGTTCCTGAGAAGAATGCATAAAAGGAAAAGGTGGAGGTTAAGGTTGAAGTTAAGACTGAGGTAAAAGACATTGCAAAGACAGTGAAGGGAAAGTAAGTCATTGATGATCTAAAGTTTATTCAAGTTCTGATTAACCTCACCTCTCTATTTCCAATAAAAAATCTTTAGTTAGCATCATTTGCACAAGCAAAAGCCAACAAGGATCTTCTGAAGTCTCATACAAAGGATAGTATGTTGCTAACCTTGGCAACCATTATTTTGGAAAAGTTGATGCCCTCATTTCAAAAGAATATATTGTTGGCAAGAGACACTATTATGGTCAAGATCGATGCATGAGAGATGCTCTGGGGTTGTCATTGATGGCAACTCAGTCTAGAAATTACATCTAGTGTACATATATTTGGTTTACCAGAAGTCATATTGTTCATGAGGCATAAGTCTGGAAGGTGGAACCTGGTAACTGGTGGAATATGAGTACAGTGTGCATATCTTGATTTTGATTGGGTAATTTTGGTTACAGTGATTAAGATAGATGATTCGAGATTTGAGGCAGATTATTCCATAATCCTGATATCTGGTGTTGATTCATGAGCAAGATTAATGGTCCGGTATCCGGTAATTCAGTTAGAATAGAACTATTTTTGTGTAATGTGTGATGCTGAATTGTTGGGTTGGTTTCGGTGACTGGTTTTGTGTTCAAGGTGATTCGGCCGACTTATGCAAATATTTTTATCATTATTTTTAGGTCCGCATATGGATTTGTGGATGGATTGAGCTGAATTGGTGATACACATTTCATGTTGCATGTTATGTGGTTTTTGGAATCTGGCATGGTAAATGATTCATTTTGTTGATGCAAATATATAAGATCGATTTGGTTGAGTATTTTGGTATATGTTATGAGTGAAAGAAATTTGTATGAGTGAATGTGCAAAGTCTGGTGAATGTGATTAAAGGTTTTGGTTATCCAGTGCATGACAAAGCAGGAAAACAAAGTAGAGAGATAAATCAGCTGCAAAAGATAATCTAAGCCTAACCGAAACTGCTTTTTGGCATAAGTAGATGCTATACTTCAGTTTATTATTGCAATCAATTGTAATAGCCTCCAAGGTACTGAGCCTTCCTCTGGGTTGTATCCCTTATGTATTTGAGCAATGAGCTCTAGGATAGTGTTCCTGAATGCAAGTGCATTGCCATTATGTAATATTATCATACTTCTAGCCATAGTATAATAATATTGTGGGTTCAAATCCCACCGTGGTGTTTTCCTTTTTGGGATTCTATGTAAAAATCTTGGTGTTATGGTTGTGTGGTTGATTGCTTTATGTTTCTACACTTTACTTTCATTCTTATGCATTTGGTGGTTTAAGAATCAGGTTAATAACTTTGAAAATTGCATAACATTGGTTCAACCCCCCTCTCAATGTTCATTGATTCCAACATATCTCAGACACTCCATCCGGGCAGTTAAAAAGTTTGATTAATTCTGTAGATACATATTTTTAGTCTTTTGAAAAGTTTGTTGAGAATAAGGTCCAAAATGAATTCAATGCAAAGAGGCTACAATTTGAAAATGATGATTACCAAAGACAGAGTCACTTTAGATGCCTATGTAAAGAGTATGCAAGATGCATTGTCTAAAAGTGGAAACTTGTACAAATCATGCTTATCACAGTCCAAGTTCACAACAGACATTGTGAAGAGGTATGAGGTGCATTAAGATGAGCTTGAATGCATATCTCAGTTGGTTGATCCTATGTTTGTTAGGTCCTAGAGACAATCGAGAGGGGGGGGGGGTGAATTAGTTGTCAAGTAAATTCAAACCAAAAACACTTAGACCAACTTAATGCTTAATACCGGTAAACCAGTTAAGTATGCCAGTAGACATTGTTAACAGTAAATTGCTATACCGGTAAAGATTAATGCATGAAACACAAACATAAAGTCATCCACAACACATAACACCAATATTTGTGCGTGGAAACCCTGTAAGGGGAAAAACCACAGTGGGAAACCTTACCCACAATTAGATGATACTACTGTAGATAGTAAGTGTGCATAAATGGGGTTTGCACATGCAGAAAGAACAACAGCCTAGAGCTCACTGCTCAATCACAAAATGGGAGTCACACTGACTACAGTTGGATGGTTAAATCCAATAAGAATGTACTGCACAAAATAACATCTTCATATGTTGGATTCAGTACCAGTGTAATGCTGATATGCTTCTACAAAAACCTAGCTTCACCTTCAAATGATGTCTTCATGTATACCTCTGCTTAATCTCACATATACCTTCTCTTAATTCTTTTTCGCATTCCACATTCAATCTTACAAATAAGATCTTACATTTATACCATAACCTAAGACCAATTTTAGTAGGTCGGCTCTACAAGATATTACAATAAAAACATTTTATAAACAATATAATATCCGATGCCATAACCGATTGAACATGTCAGCTTAATGCATTTACAACAATAATAAATCATCTCTATAGCATGCCATGTTGGTCTGGGAAAGATAAACCTACCGGTGTAACCCTAGGTAACCCTGGACCTATTTGCCGGTAAAAGAAAATATGTAAATATGAATATACCAATGATTAATTCTTCAAAACAAAGTGTCCACACGATGTCTTCAACATTACCAAGTGTCTTCCATATCATTCCAAGTGTCGGTGATCATTATCTCCTGCCGGTGAACATTATATCCTACCGGTGAACCATATACCAGTAACTATGCAATAGTTATTTGCTTGCCGGTGAATGCTACTGGATCTCCAAAGTGCTAGTGTTTTAGTAGGTGTTGACATCAATGACAAAACCATACCAAAATACCAACAATCTCCCCCCTTGGCATTGATGGCAACACAAGATGGAAAAACCATCAAAGTGCCAAAACAGAAATGACAAATACAAAAAATCAACAATCTCTCCTAAACAACAATCTCTCCCCCTGGGAGAAACATGTGTTTATCCAAAGATTTTCAATACCAATCTCTCCTTAAAAGATAATGTGTTTTTCCATAGATATCTCTCTCCCTTTGACATCAAATGCGAAAGTTACAAAAATCAAGTTCATATACAAAATACCAATCAATTCAATATACTAACTGTATATGGTGAAAATGGATAACAATAATAACAATATTGAAAGGCTAAATAGATTCAACCACAAAACCCTAGCCTAACAATCAACAAAGATCCACCATAACATATGAAGATTACCTAAGACAATGCAAATAAAACAAAATCACAAAGATTATACCATCACATGTCCAATAGGGTTTTGATCTCCATTCTTCCTATCTCCATTGATCCTGCTTGATATATTTGCTCTCAGATTTTATGTGCACAAGAGCTCAACAAAGAACGGAATGTGGTTGCAAGTAGGATTGTAGTGTAGTCAAGTCCTTAAGATGATTCATTAGGGTTTGATAATGAAGGAAGCATCTTCTTAAATAGAAGACACAATATGAAATGGAGGGATAAGATTGAGAGGTGTAAAAGGAGGTCGGCTATGATTAGAGGGTAGGTAGAAGAAATAATAAAATAATGAAAGGGGTAGGTAATGTATGAATTAAGAGATGAATGACATGTGTCATAGGTAGAAAAGGCTAATGAATTAATTAAATAAATAAAGATTTATTTAATTAATAGAAGAAGTGGGATCAATTAAATAAATAAGATATTTATTTAATTTAGGAAAATGATAATTTAAATAAATAAATGTATTTATTTAAATGAGAAATAAGGCTAGAAGAGGATAAATGAATTAATTAAATAAATAAAGATTTATTTAATTAATAGAAGAACTAAGCTTAGATAATTAAATAAATAAAATATTTATTTAATTAGACTGGACAATTTTGGGTGTCTACATTTTGCCCCTCTTTGAGACAATGCGGCTTGTCGCGTTGTTTCAAAGAAGATAAGATGAACTGATACAGAGTTGCCCCAGAATGGGAATAATATGCCCCCTCGAGAGATTGGATGAAAATGTCTGAAAAGATTGCAGACAATCTCTCGATAAGAAAGAAAGGCTAGAATGGATTGACCGGATAAAGTGACAGAGTCACGGGATAATGAAGACTAACTCGAGAAATGAAGGCTAAGGCTAGGGTAGGCTATAAGATAGACCACGGGCAAAAGACATCCTCATTGTCATCTACACCATCACGAGATCAAAGTGCAGAGCGAGAAAAGAGCAGGAGCAGTCAGCAGCGATGGCTTTGGTTCACATATTCGACCGCGTTCGCCGATTCCAGAGGCCAGCAGAGGCAGGAGAGCCGGTAAGTACCACCAAACCTCCTCGTACTTTGATGCATTTAATTTTGTCATTAATGCATGCTAGTTAGAGAAATAAATGTGCTTAGGAATAGGGTACAGAAAAGTCTAAAATCATGTAACCGCGTCTGCGTCGGTGCCAAGCGCGTCTGTGTCTGACAGGCGCGTCTGTGTCGGTGCCAAGCACGTCTGTGTCTGAAACCGCGTCTATGTCAAATGCGGGCGCGTTTATGTCATGCAGAGGCGTTTGCATTTCAAAGTCATGTTTATGAAAAGTATAGGCATGTTTATGCCATACAGGCACGTCTGTGTTGTTCAGGCACGTCTGTGTAGTCTGTAGGCGCGTTTGTGAGTTAAAAGCGCGTTTATGTCCGAAAATGCAAGGTTGCATCTTCTAGGTCAAATCGACAGTTCTGTGATGAACATACGCTGTCGATTGGATAAGCTGCTGAGAGGATACACTCAAGCAGGTCCTCTAGGAAGACTAGGATAGATCAAGGCACTTTGTGATGAATAGTGAGTACCAAGATAGAGTACTCTGTGATGAACAAGGAGTACCCAAAGTATGAACAGCACTTTGTGATGAACAGGGAGTGCAAATATGAGTAACACTTTGTGATGAACAGTGAGTGTCACACACATAGTACTTTGTGATGAACAGGGAGTACTACTAGGATAGAAGCAACACTTTGTGATGAACAGTGAGTGTCACTAGGATAGATAACCATATGCATTTAGATAAAAAAGTAGAATTTTGTGATGAACAGTGAATGCCACTATAACTGACATGATTGATTTGCTTGACTGCAGGAGTACTTGCCTATGCTGAGTCACGGGAGAGATTCCCATCGACGCAGAGATTGCGACTTGAGCTGACCTTCGAGGACAGAGCTGCTATTGAGGCTATGGGTCTGAGACATATTCTGTATGTGCCTGAGTTTCGGGCAAACATGGGACTGTTGACTGCACTTGCCGAGAGATGGCATTCTGAGACATGCACTTTCCATTTGTCGATGGGTGAGATGACAGTCACCCTTGAGGATGTCTACAGGATTCTGCATATACCGATTGATGGAGATTTGATTCCATATGATCGAGATGGTGACAGAGAGGCATTGAGACGGGTGTTTCAGGATCCCGGCCTAGAGATGAGGGCTGGTCATGTGGCATGGGACACCATGACAACCACAGGGTTAGCATTGCTAGCTGTGATCGGAGGAGCTATCAGTGGGTTCTTGTGTCCGGATAGGGCGACACGGGGATTGGCAATGGGCTGGGGCGGAGTACTGGAGACACTGGTGATGCAGCACACCAGATATGCTTGGGGACCATGTGTGTTGGCCCACTTATATTATGAGCTTCACCAGTTTGTATACCATGGGTCAGTTGGATTGGGCTGCGGGGTGACACTACTACAGGTTTGGGCTTACGAGTATCTGCCGATCACCCGACCGATACACTTTAGGGGTAGAGTTCATGGACGCAGCTTTGTTCATTTATATGACATGATCACCTCGCAGCCGCGAATTGGCAAGTTAGAGCATTGGCGGCGAGTTATAGATGACATTGATGTAGTCATCTGGAGACCGTATCTAGGATGCGAGGAGTGGGAGGATGACGCAGTGGAGCTGCCCTACACCTTCCGGAGTAGGTACCTGATTGGGCAAACACCCTATATACTAGAGAGGCAGCTGGTGGACAGGGTTGGCTGACAGTTTGGCCGGATTCAGAGGATGCCCCGGGGATCAGGCATGTATGCCCGCACAGTCAGAGATCAGGCACAGTTTGGGCCGCTACTGTCGTATGATCAGGCAGTGACTCAGCTGGTGGAGATGATACCTCTTCCTTGGGACATGTGGCCTGAGATTGAGGATGCCGGGATGGATGCAGAGTATACAGCGTATTGGGCAGAGCATCCATTCCCATGATTGACAGATCCAGGGGAGCTATTGGATGGAGATGGAGGTGGGGATGATGATGATGATGGTGGAGGTGATGGGGGTAGAGGCTGACAGAGGCGGAGGGGAGTAGTGGAAGAGAGGTGAGTTGCACCTCAGAGGGAGGGTGGGGAGGAGAGGCAGGCTCGGGTGGTGAGGGGTCGCGGCGGATTGCCCCTACAGGTACCAGCAGCACAGGGTCCCAGGGAGGTACAGAGACAGGGACAGGTACAGGGACAAGTACAGGGACAGGTACAGGGACAGGTGCCAGTACGGGTACAGGTACAGGGATAGGCACCCACAGAGGAGGAGCCACAGGCAGAGGTAGAGGGTGGGGATCTAGAGGAGGATGAGCTGATTGAGCTCAGGGAGATCTGCCAGGGCCAGGCAGATGAGATACAAGAGTTGGAGAGGGAGAGAGACCGACTCAGGATGAGGCTCAGGGATACTGAGCGGGAGAGAGATCAGGCGATTCAGCGCTACACAGAGGCTGAGACAGCGCTGAGGGCAGGGAGGCAGGCGGCGGAGGACACAAGGGCAGGCTATGCATATGTCCTGCGGGTCGGAGAGGAGATAGGGTACTGGAGGGACCTCTACTATGGTGCAGTGCCAGTAGATCAGTGGGCAAGGAGCTTCCATAGACCGTCGCGTACAGTGACAGCTACGGGAGGGAGTCGGAGGAGGCAGGCATCTAGCGGTGGGGTCATGGGTCCTCCACCACCACAAGATAGAGGGGGTAGGCGGGATGATCCTGGGGCGGGTCCTTCAGGGGCTCAGATTCCATCGAGGCCAGGCGGCTCCGAGGGAGGGAGTTCATCATAGCCTTAGAGGGCTCCCATTGTATCAGTGTTGTACCATTCTTTTGTATTGTAGACACCTGCGGGTGATTGTAGCCATATGATTTTGACATCATTGTATCATGACACTTTATATATATATGAGATGATTCATCTTTGTGGTAGCTATATGCATGTGTACCTATGTGATGAGATGTTCTTATGTGATGCTTATGATATGGATGCAAATATGTATGTAATGCAATATTTTTGTTCTTTTATGTTTTAAAATGTTATGCCAATGCAAATGTAAATGTATATAATGCATATGAATATGATAATGCAAATGTAAATTGTGCTAACAGGTGTTGTGTGCAGGATGTGATGCAGTTGTGATATCTATATGTATGTATGAAATGCTTATATGTGGTAATGCAGGTGCAACTACATGAAATGCAAATGTTTTTGGTGTGTCATTATACTCAGTCATGTGATAGCAGGCTACACGGACTCGAGAAGGATGATGGAAGTCAATCAAGAAAGGGGGGATGAAGGACAGAAGATATGAAAGTGAAAGAGCTTCTTGTGTGTTATCATCATTGAGCTTTATTATGGCAATTAGGTTATGACAATCAAGGCATATGTTCGACCCAGAAAGTCATTGTACCTGTTTGCATGGAGATAAGATAGTCACAAACAAGGAATGCCCCAGTTCATACTAGACTCACAGTGTCCTCATATCCTTGGACAAGTCATAGCATTACTAAGAGACAATCCACAGATAGCAAATACAAATAGGTGACGATACCCCATCCTCGCCTTTCTAGTCAAAGACATCTTGGAGATAGAATCTCTAGTCAAAGACATCCTAGAAAAGCTAAAAGACATGTCACCAAAAGATAAAATCAAAAGAAAACCAAGACTCGACACCAACATCCACTGTAGTCCTCAAGTTTAGTGTCTCTTGTCACTTGTATAAGTCTATTTGATTGTGGTCACAATTTTTACTTTCACAGAAAGGATAGATAGCACTGAACCATATGTTGTCTGAGTCTGTTGAAAGATTTGATTTGTTGAAGCCTATTGTTGCTGCTGTGTCTTATCTAAAACTGACTGAATCCATGAAACTGATACTTTATTGTGGAGAAGATGAAAATTTATTACGGATCTGTGATGCATATGTTGCTTTATTGCGGATTGTGCGCGAATAGACTGAAGGAAGCTAGAAGAAACTGTACTCCTCGAACATGTGATGTTCTCAGTTCCACACCCATTACTAGACGTAGGATTTGCCTTAGCCACAGATAGTATCTGATTTATTATGGATGGAAAGGGAGGTGAAAAGGGAGGTTTATTATGAATGGCTAACCAATTTTAGGTAGATCAATAACAAGCCATGATGGGAATGGGTAAGTTTATTATGAATGAATAGGTTGTGAGTGTGTGCAAAGTGAAGGATGAAAGTGAATCCTGAAGGAGGGAGGAGCAATGTCTCTACGCATGGCTCTGGTGACCCAGTTTTTACCATGGTACTTGCCCAGGGCACCACCGAAGTGGTTTTCACCATTGGACAAAATTATTTCTCTTTACTTTTTTCGATTTTTCAATGTTTTTTGTGTCACAAGGTGCCTGTTTGCCAGGTTTTCACCAAGTAACGATTTTTTTTGTTTTATAATTTTTATTTTTTATGAATTTTTTGATTTTTTTGTATTTTTGAATTAGGATATTCTGAAGAGCTATGTGTAAAACCTGCGAAGGTGCATGCTATTGATAGGATCCTCCAAAGGTTCACCTTTTGTAGTTGAGAGCTGATATGCCCCAGATCCATAGGCTGCTGTGATGATGTAAGGACCAAGCCAATTTTGTTTGAACTTGCCCTTCTTCTCTCTGTCTTCCTGATTCTTGGGGTTTTCTATGAGAACCAAGTCACCTACCTCAAATGTGTGAGGCTTGACCTTGTGATTGTATCTGTGACTCATTCGTTGTTGGTAAGCCTTGAGATGATTAAAAGTAGTTTGTCTCTGTTCATCCAGCAGTTCTAGTTCCTGTAAGCGAGAGACCCTGTAGTCTTCATCAGTGATGATGTTTTGCAAAGAGACCTGTAAAGAGGGTAACTCAACCTCAATAGGCAAGATGGCTTCAGAACCATAAACAAGTGAATAGGGTGTAGCTCCTATAGGTGTACGGACGCTTGTGCGGTAGGCCCAAAGTGCAGGATTGAGTTGAATATGCCAATTACGACCAGCATCGTCGACTGTCTTCTTGAGGATTTTAAGGATTGTTTTATTAGACGCCTCAGCTTGGCCATTACCTTGGGGGTAATATGGTGTGGAGAAACGATGAGAAATATGGAAGCGATCACAGAGTTCACGAACATCCTGATTTTTGAAGGGACGCCCGTTATCAGTGATAATGGAAACCGGAATACCGTATCGACAAATGATATAGTTAAGGATGAATGTAGCAATTTGTTTTTCAGTAACTTGTGTGAGAGGCACGGCTTCAATCCATTTTGTAAAATACTCTGTGGCAGTGATAATGAATTTATGACCATTGGAAGAAGGAGGGTGAATCTTGCCTATGAGATCGAGTCCCCACTGACAAAAGGGCCAAGGAGATGCAAGTGGTTGAAGTTCTTGTGCTGGCGCATGTATGAGGTCTCCATGAATTTGACATTGCTTACATTTCTTGACAAACTGATATGAGTCTTTTTCCATATTGGGCCAGTAATATCCAGTCCTGATGAGTTTCTTGGCCAAGGTAGGACCACTAGCATGTGGACCACATATCCCTTCATGCACTTCACGTAACACAATCTAAGCTTCGTCACTTTCTAGACATCTAAGAAGAGTGCCATCTAGACCTCACCGGTATAGGGTATCAGCTAAAATGACATATCGAGAGGATTGGCGAATGAAGGTGCGGCGTTGGTTATTTGATAAATCAGGAGGTAGGATATTGTTGCGAAGGTATGTGAAGATGGAACCATATAACTGGGATTCAGGACCGACAACACATATCATCTCAGTAGGAGTGATCTCATATGAAGGGACCAAAAGGTTATCCACCAAGAACTCATAGCGGGTCTCGTTTGGAGGTAGATCAATCAATGAAGCAATTGTAGCCATGGCATCTACGGCTTGATTCTGCTCTCTTGGTATCTGCTCAAAATCTATCTTTGTGAAGTGTTGTTTCAGATCCTCCACCATTTGTTTATAAGGCATTAACTTTTCATCTTTTGTTTGATAATCACCAGTTGCTTGACGGATAACAAGTTGGGAATCTCCAAAAACACGAAGTTCCTGGATCTTCCATTGAACTGCAATTCGTAATCCTGTTGTTAATGCCTCATATTCCGCTATATTGTTAGTGCAAGGAAATGATAAGCGGTATGATTTGGGTATAGAATCCCCTTGAGGAGTTATAAAGAGGATGCCAGGTCCTGCCCCATGCTGTGTGTATGAGCCGTCAAAATATAGTTGCCAGGGCCTTGTATGTGATATTGTTAAAATGGATTCATCTGGAAATTTTGAATTTAGAGGAACATCATCAATCATGGGGGCATCTGCTAATTGATCCGCGATGGCTTGTCCTTTTATTGCTTTTCTGTCCACATACTCGATGTCGAATTCACTCAGTATCATTACCCATTTGGCCAGTCGCCCAGTAAGCGTTGCCTTATTGAGAAGGTATTTTAATGGATCAATTCTTGCAACCAACTTAGTTTTATGAGTGAGCATGTAATGTCGTAATTTCTATGAAGCAAAGACCATAGCAAGACATGCGCGCTCAATTGGTGTGTAGTTTAGCTCGTATCCCACCAATATGCGACTGATATAGTATACTGCTTTTTCCTTGCCCCCAGCAATTTGTTGTGCTAAGAGTGCCCCCAGTGCTGTTGGAGTAGCTGATATGTATAGTAGCAGTGGTTGATCTGGAACTGGTGGCATCAGAACCGGTGGATTTAGGAGATAGTCTTTGAGTGTCTGGAAAGCCTGTTGACAGTTGTCATCCCATTTGAATTTGATTTTTTTATGTAGCAGGTGCTGAAAAGGATTACACTTATCTGCCAGTTGTGCTATGAATCTTCGTATGGACTAGAGTCTGCCTTGTAAGGATCGAAGTTGACTGATATTTCTTGGTGGTTGCATTTCTAAGATAGCTTTGACTTTTGCTAGATCCACTTCGATTCCTCTTTTGGATACAATGAATTCTAGGAGCTTCCCGGAGGTTACTCCAAAGACACATTTCTTAGGGTTTAATCTTACTTTGTATTTTTCCAACTGATCAAAGGCAACTGAGAGTATGTCCAAATGTGTATTTCTGTCTATTGATTTGACCAAGAGGTTGTCAACATAATCTTCCACCATTACATGCATGAGATCATGAAAGATAGTGGTCATTGCTCTTTGATATGTAGCACATGCATTTTTTAACCCGAAAGGCATGACATTCCAGCAGAAAGTTCCCCAAGGACAAGTGAATGATGTTTTGTGTTGATCTTCGGGTGCGATCCTTATTTGATTATAACCAAAGAATCCATCCATTAATGATAGCATTTCATGACCTGCTGTGAGATCAACAATCAAGTCAATGTTTAGTAATGGGAAGTCATCCTTTGGACAAGCTTTGTTAATGTCTCTAAAATCTGTGCAAATTCTGATGCTGCGGTCTGGTTTACTGACAGGTACCAAGTTAGAGATCCATTCAGGATAATCAATTGGACGTATGAATCCAACATCGAGTAATTTCTCAAGTTCTGCTTTGACTAGTAATGCCACTTGTGGATGCATTTTTCTCAATTTCTGTTTTACTGGTTTTGCCCCTGGTTTGACTGTCAGATGATGCATTACCAAATCTGGATCCAATCCAGGCATATCAACGTATGACCAGGCGAAGTTGATTTGTCTCTCTTTGAAGAAACTTATGAATTTTGACCTTTCAGACTCTGTCAGTGATTGAGCTAGGAATATGTTGTGTGGAACCTCTTCTGTACCGATGTTTGTTTTGATAGTCTCCTCTACCAACATGGATGATTTTTCTTCATATGATGCTGGGAGAATGTCGAGCCTTCCATCTTCGGGCACCTCAGAGAGGTTTTCACCCTCAGATACATCCTTTCTTTTTACTTTTTTGGGATCAGATAGCGCCACAATGTGGTTTTCACCATAAGACCCTTGATTTGTTCTTATTTTCACATTTTTGCGACTGGAAGGTCCGACACCCTCACCAAAATATGCCACACTATTGAGTTCTATGGTGTATCCCGCTTTATGGTCTCCAGGGGGAAGATCGTTCCGCATGCCTAGATAATCAATAAAAGCTTCATCGTTTTGGAATGTATCCAACTGTGGAGGTCCTTCATTATCCCAGTCAATGAGTTGGTGATGAACAAGGGGAATACCGTTAATGTCTTCGAAGTTAGCGGGGCTAAGAGTGAAGATGTGGTTATATTTGGGTATGTCAAGGTAATTATCGAGGTCATCGATGGCACTCTCCTCATCAGTCTCGATCGCGAACGAATCCAAATTATCATCACTAGTAGCGCATTCCGGAACAGGTGTTCTCATCCTATGTGATTTCAACCTAGAACCTTGAGACAAGGACTGTATAGACTCCTCATGGGTTGTTTCTTGACCAACTCTGAATTTGTTATAAAATTCCTCCTCTTCTGTGGGTTCATCTGGCTCTCTGAATGTCTCGATGAGCTCATAGTCACTGGAGGATTTGTCTGAACCCCATTCCCCTTCGTTGGAGTCTGTGGAATAGTGATCCTCTTGTTGAATTTTGGCAATTTTGATTTGTGATGCTTCTTCTGTCCTTTTAGTGTGGATCTTGGAAGTTAGAAAACCAAGTCCCTTCGAGCGTTCCCTTTTTACAGTCAATTCAGGTTGTAAGGGCTCCATAACGCCTTCTTTTCGTAACCCAAGAGGGCTTTTTCCATCATACCCAAATTTTTGTAGAATCTTGAAGCCTTTGCCATATTTCTCATAGGGTATATTGATCTGATCTTGTGTGTCATCTTCAATGTCTTTGTAGAGCATTTTGTATAAACCTTCCTCTTCCAGTTAGCCCCATCTTTGAAAGGTAGTAGGATCCCATTTGAATACCATGATGGATATTTGCTTGTTAGGATGTGGCCTTCCATATTCTTTTGGAGAGTTCATGACTTGTCGTAAATACATGGTCTGATTTAAAGTGTATTCTCCCATGCCTTTATCCTAAAATTTGCCTTTAAGTTCACCTTGTTTTGATGTCGAAGGTTTTAACGACTCAGGGTCAATGTATGCCGAAGAAGGAACAGCTTCACGATTACTGGGAATGATGGTCTTAGTATGTGATCTCAAGTTATTGCAATATATAAATGGATTAGGATCGCCGTTAACTATTACCTCGACTCCATTGTGAGGAAACTTAATGCATTGGTGATATGTCGATGAGACTGCCCTCATTTCATGAATCCAAGGACGTCCTAGCAATATATTATAAGTGAGATCTAAATCCAGGACTTGACAAACCACATCCTTTGTAACTGGCCCAATTCTTAGAGGTAAGGTGACTGTGCCCTTGGATGAGCGCTCTTCATCATCATATGCCTTGATGGTGATTTGATTTTTTGAATTCACAGCTTTATCGGAATATCCCAATTGTTTAATGGTGCTCAATGTGCAGATATTTAGACCAGCTCCTCCATCTATCAGGACTCATTTTATTTGATGTTTGTGTATGAAGGCTTCAATATGTAATGGTGCATTATGTGGCTGACTTACGGAGGCGTCATCAGCTTCTGTGAATGTAAGGGAATGTGGAATGGAAAGGTATCCCACCATGGCTTGAAACTGGTCCACGTTCAGATCAGTAGGAACGGCAGTGTCTCTCAAGATTTTGTCAAGAATAGCTTTATGAGCGGGGGATATGCGTAAGAGCTCAAGGATGGAGATGAGCGTGGGTGTCTTCCCTAACTGTTCTACAAGGTCATACTCAGGTTTGGTAGATGAAGAAGTGGTGTTTTTATTTGAAGCACCTGGCAAAGTAAGTTTACCTCGACGAGTTGTAACATGACATTCAGAGGTAGGCTCGGAAGAAGATCCAACACCTCTTAGGACAATCTTGGGTTGCTGAGGAGGATTCTCAGGGTTTTTTTTCTTGATGGTAATAGTAGAGATATGATTGTCCATCGAGATATGATTGATAGTTGAATCATAGTTGTAAGGTGCTCTAGTATAGTTGGCTTGATCATCTGTGACTTTAGCTTTTCCATTGTCGTGCTTTGGGAATGGTTCCTTAAACATCTCATGTTCTTGATTGGATGAGTGTCCCTCAATCTCAATGTCACCTCTATCAATGAGATCTTGCACAATGTTCTTCAGTCGATGACAATTACCTGTTTTATGACCCTTGCTTTTATGAAATTCACAATACTCATCATCATTCCACCAATTTGGTTTGACCTTTGGTTCATATGGTGGGAAATCTGGAATTGTGATCACCTTGTTTGCCACCAGCTTTTTGAAGACTGACTCAAGTGGTTCTCCCAAAGGAGTGTACTTCCTTCGTGACCTGGAAGTTGTTTGAGTATTCACTTGATTGTTTGTAGAACTTGATCCTGAAAAGATGACTTTGGGTCGCACTGTGTTGGCATCAACAACACCATCATTGACTGTGTTCTTGTTTTTATTCCAAAATCTTGGCTTGTCTTTTCCTTTAAAGTCATCTTTGTTTTCCTTGAATATTTTAATGACTCCTTGTTCAATTAGGACCTTTTCTGTTGCTAAGCCTTTTTTGATAACGTCCTTGAAGGTAGACAAACAAGCTTTCCTTAGATCATAGCCAATGTCTTTGTTAACATTTTGGGTGAACATCTCTACCATTTGTTTTTGTGGAATTTCACAAGAGCATTTGCTAGCTAAATTTCTCCATCTTTGTAAGAACGATGCAAAAGATTCTCCCTCTTTTTGCTTGGTGTTGCACAAAGTAGTGACTGATATGTCTGTCTCTATGTTATAGGACAAATGTTGAATAAATGCCTCTGCTAAGTCACCCCATGACTTAATACCAGGTGGAAGTTGGGAGAACCATTCCAAAGCTTGATCGCCTAAGCTTTGTGGGAATAATCTCATCAAATATGTCTCTTCTGAAGCCACTTCAATGCAAGCTGTGAAAAACTGTCTTATGTGTGCCTTAGGATCCCCTTTTCCTCTATACTTGTCAAATTTAGGTGTCACAAAATGTGTAGGAAATGGAGGCATTGGAATGCTCTTGTCAAATGGATAAGGACATATGTCTCTCATTGTGTATGTTGGCTTCGGTGTATTTATGCCCTCCATTTTCTTTTGTAAGTCCCTGATTTGTTGTTCCAAACTGCTCTTAGGTGGAGATCGACTTCTTGGACCATATCCTATGTTTGAGGTACCCATTGGAGGAGGTAAATGTTGCATATATGGATGATATTGATCATACACATGTTCATATGGAGGAGGTCTATAGTGATGTTGCGTATATGGACCATTTGGTATAGATTCATGTTGAGGAACCCCATATCTATTTTGCGCATGTATACCATATTCTACAGGCATGTCATGTTCTATTGTGTTGCCCCCAAATTTGACATGAGGTTTCCTTGTGTCCAAATTTTGAGCATGCCTTGGAATATCCCATTGCTTTGGTGGTTGATCCTTAGCATTGATATGTGATTGAGCATATTTTTCTCCATAAGACTTCCATAATGGTCTGCGAAGGTGAGTATCATATGTTTGACCATGTGTATGTGGGACCTCTGGTTTTTGAAGCAAAGCTGATGGTGATTCAGGTACCATGTGTGGTCCTCTATTTCCTCCACTATTAGGTCTCCTTTGATCCATGTTGGAGTGAGGTTGTTGCAAAGGTCTATGTTCCATTATTTGAGACATGTCAAAATCATGAGGTATCTTGGCTCCACTTTGTGCCATCATGTGTAAGAAGTATTGTCTATCCCTCCTCATTATTTCCTCAACCAATCGATTGAAATGGGGATTCATAATGGATTCTTCCACATCTGCTGAATGTATTGATAAGTTGTCCAAATTGTCATTGTGTGTAGCATTGTTGTTTAGAGTGTCCATGTTCTCAACATTTGGGATGTTTCTATAAGCCTCCATGTCCGGCAATGTAGTGTGATCAGTATTGAAAAATAAATCATTGTCATACTCATAAGAACTCATGTTTGCGGACTCTTGAGCTTCTTTAGTTTCTCTCCTAGATTTTTGAAGATGGGTTTCAACCATGAACTAGGTATTAACCAAGATGTGTGAGACTAGATGAAAAATGGAAAGAGTACGGAAGACCAAGAGTTGGATGAAATGTAAATGAGTCTGAAGTGTACTTGCAATGTCCAAAGTGTAAGACCAAGTATGTATGTAGTAGAGTAGGTGTGACTTCCAAAGAGAGGATAGTTTCTCTTGATGAGGTAAGCTGACCTTGACCCTAAGTAAGACCAAATGAGACCCAAAGGTAAGAAACCTTGATGAGGGACCACTTAGCAAAGTGTTGTTGTATGTAGTGTGTTGACAAAGTATGATGAGGACAAGCAAGTGACCTTTTGACTCAAGTTTAGACAAGTATGAATGTAAAATGAGATGTGAAGCAATGATGGACTATGTGAGACCCAAGGACAGGTTGAATGCTAGATGAAACCTGAAGAAACAACCTAGGAAGCTCAAGTATTCCGAAACTGATTTCTTTTGTTTGCTGGACTGTGAAATTTTTCTTGCAATTTTGAACACAGACGCGACTGTATACTTCACAGATGCGGTTTCCGGACACAGACGCTACTCTGTTTAACCCAGACGTGCTTCTGTGATTTTCTTGTTTATGTTTGCTGGACTGTAAAGATTTTTTGCAATTCTGGACACAGACATGACTGTATACTGCACAAACGCTGTTATCCGACACAGATGGGTTTATATTCAACACAGACACTATTATAAACATAGACACTATTCTTCTCTTCACAGACGCGCTTATATGACCCAGACATGGTTAAAACAGACACAGACGCGTTTCTGTAAAATTTGTGCAATTTTTTCCAATCTGTGAAGTCGTTTTGTTGTGACCAAATCTAACTGTTTGACTATTTTTCATGACAAGAGGACACAATGTTGATGAGGACCCAATGTTTGCAAGTGTTTAGACTGACAATGACTCCAAGAAAAGTGTGTTGTTTGATGTAAAATGTTTTGCATACACTTGAAGACACAAAAGACACAATGTTTTGTTGTTTGGTCTTGAATGTTTTGAATGTTTAACATAAGTCAAACACAATTCTTATGGCTGGCCAAGACAATAGTTGTTGATCCCACATGGGGTTTTACCCCCGAGGCTACGCTATTCAGAGCGGATACTTAGATGCTTGACCTCACTGGCTCCACCCTCGGCACTCACTTCTTGGGTCAGCCAAGCATCAGTCCCCATGAAAACTCCCCATGGCGAACTTTGTATCTCTACTAAGAACCGTATGTGTGTGGGCCGCTACCAGAGGTCCGACCTCCTGCCCCAACAACTAGAAGGATTTGGGCCTCTAAAACAAAATGGTGCTAGTAAGGGCATCCGCTCGTGTGGCCATACATGCAACACTTTCAGCTCTGTAAATACAGAAGGCTCCTAGCCGGTAGGGGTTACGCCCTACAAATGATCAAATAAATTTGATCAAATGGGTTTATGGGGAGACATAGTGTCGGTATGAACTAATCAGCACACGTTATCCATAGTTTTCACCATGAATACATTTGATTATAGTGGTTTGGATGAGGTGGGTTTTCCTCGCTACCACTTGGGTCGTCCTCTTCTCACTAGTAGTCCTAATGACCACACGGGAAGACAGGCCCTCTAAAGATTAAACAAAAAGAGCCTATTGCTCAAGACACAAAAGACAATGATTCAATTTTAGTGCACCAATGGAAGTGTTTGCTAGTCTATGAAAACAAGGCACACAATAAAAATTCAAAACCCTAGCCAAGAACCTGCAACAAAAGTTGTTAGTAGTTTGGGTTGTTTGACATAATCACCCCTTCCTGCAAACATACAAGTTAGGTACATTTTAAAAACCCAAAAGACTTTGTGACATAGGGGCCTTCAACAAAACGTTTTACTTCCAAGACAAGCTGCACCAATTTAGTTAGCTAGATCTGAAAGTGTTAGTCCGAAAATAAACCAGATCTGAAACCCTAAGTACAAAATCCAAAAATTGAATCAATGAAAACTTCAAAATTCTGAAACAGTAAATACACAGACGCTGTTACCCTCAACACAGACGCGTCTGGATAACATAGATGCGGTTCTGTGATGCACAGACGCGCCTAAAAATCACAGATGCTCCTTTCCGACACAGACGCGTTTCTGAAACACAGACGCCCCTTTTTGAAACCTGCAAAATAAAATTTGTCGAAAACACAGACGCGATTCCAGATACCATAAACGCGCCAGAAAATCAAAGATGCGATCCGAAAGTTCACAGACGCGAAAAAAAAATTAAAATGCTGTCGAAAAATGTCCGATCTGCAATTTAAAAAAAAACGCAAAATCTGCAACAAGGAGGTTAGATGCAAAGGGACAAGAGTCCCACCGGGCGTGCCAAAATGTATATGGTGAAAATGGATAACGATAATAAAAATATTGAAAGGCTAAATAGATTCAACCACAAAACCCTAGCCTAACAATCAACAAAGATCCACCATAACATATGAAGATTACCTAAGACGATGCAAATAAAACAAAATCACAAAGATTATACCATCACATGTCCAATAGGTTTTTGATCTCCATTCTTCCTATCTCCATTGATCTTGCTTGATATATTTGCTCTCAAATTTTATGTGCACAAGAGCTCAACAAAGAACGGAATGTGGTTGCAAGTAGGATCATAGTGTAGTCAAGTCCTTAAGATGATTCATTAGGGTTTGATAATGAAGGAAGCATCTTCTTAAATAGAAGACACAATATGAAATGGAGGGATAAGATTGAGAGGTGTAAAAGGAGGCCGGCTATGATTAGAGGGTAGGTAGAAGAAATAATAAAATAATGAAAGGGGTAGGTAATGTATGAATTAAGAGATGAATGAAGTGTCATAGGTAGAAAAGGCTAATGAATTAATTAAATAAATAAAGATTTATTTAATTAATAGAAGAAGTGGGATCAATTAAATAAATAAGATATTTATTTAATTTAGGAAAATGATAATTTAAATAAATAAATATATTTATTTA
Organism: Cryptomeria japonica; assembly: GCF_030272615.1. Lineage (NCBI taxonomy): Eukaryota > Viridiplantae > Streptophyta > Pinopsida > Cupressales > Cupressaceae > Cryptomeria > Cryptomeria japonica. The sequence continues at coordinate 378,862,132 of NC_081413.1, forward strand.
AATGAGAAATAAGGCTAGAAGAGGATAAATGAATTAATTAAATAAATAAAGATTTATTTAATTAATAGAAGAATTAAGCTTAGATAATTAAATAAATAAAATATTTATTTAATTAGACTGGACAATTTTGGGTGTCTACACTAACTACTCCCCCTGAGAAGTAGCTTCCTCTTCAAAGACTAGAGTAAAAGATTTGTCTTTTAATTCTATCAGTTGATGACAATCATCAACTGTCTAAGTCTCTATCAGTGGTGGTATGACTCCAAGCTGATCTCTAAGATATTACAAGGTCTCCTTAGGCAAAGGTTTTGTGAAAATATCTGCAAGCTATTCTTTAGTATTCACATAAACCAGTTTTATCTCTTTTTCTTCAAATTTTTCCCTTAGAAAATTCAGTTTGATAGAAACATGTTTTGTTTTAGAATGTAATACCAGATTCATAGATATATCAATTGCTGTAGTGTTATCACAATATATAGTAATAGGTTCCTTGCATTTTACCTTTATGTCTTTCAGCATTTGCTTAAGCCATAGTACCTGTGTACAGTTAGTTGTTGCTGCAACATATTCTGATTCTATTGTTGATAAAGATGTATAACTCTTTTTCTTACTCAACCAAGAAAGAATGCTCCGCCAGTGGTGCTTTTTCTATCATCCACATCTCTTGCCCAATTTGCATTTGTGTACGCACATAGATCAAAATTTTCATCTCTAGGATACCATAATCCAAGACTTGCAGTGCCTTGTAAGTACCGGAAAATCCTTTTTACTACTGATTCATGATTTTCCTTAGGATTACTTTGAAATCTTGAAACAATACATACTAGATTCATAATATCAGGCCTGGTTTGTGTCAAATATAGTAAACCTCCTATCATAGATTTGTATCTAGTTGGATTAACAGGTGTAGATTCATCCTTTTGAGATAATTTGTCATTTGTAGTCATAGGTGTGCTTACCAGTTTAGAGTTCTCCATCCCAAATTTCTTTAGTAACTCTTTCAGGTACTTGGATTGACTCAAAAATATACCTTTGTCAGTGTGTGAAATCTGCAATCCTAAAAAGAATTTTATTTCTCCAATCATAGACATTTCAAATTCTTGCTGCATTTTAATAGAAAATTCTTTACAAAATCCATCTTCTCCTCCAAAGATTATATCATCAACGAATACTTCTATAATCAAGATGCCATCATTAGTTATTTTGTAATATAAATTGTTGTCTGCATTTCCTTTAGTAAAACCAATCATTAAAAGATACTTATCCAACCTTGCATACCAAGCTGTTGGGGCTTGTTTTAATCCTTACAAAGCTTTTCTTAACCTACAAACCATATCATTGTCATCTGTCAAAGAAAATCCATCAAGTTGTTCAATATAGACTTCCTCTTCAAGATCTCCATTCAAGAAAGCACATTTAATAGCCATTTGATAAACTTTGTAGTTCTTGTGAGCTGCAAAGGCCAAGAATAATCTGACTGCCTCAATTCTAGCTATCGGTGCAAAGGTTTCATTGTAATCAACTCCTTCTTTTTGAGAATATCCCTTACACACTAGTCTTGCTTTATTTCTGACAACCTTACCATCTTCATTAAGTTTGTTTCTAAATACCCATTTGGTTCCAATTACATTTTTATCTTTAGGTCGGGGAACTAATGTCCAAGTATTATTTTTCTCAATTTGTCCTAATTCTTCTTCCATAGCTTTAATCCAAAATTTATCTTCACATGCCTCATTAACAAATGATGGTTCAATTTGAGAAATAAGACATACCTCTTCATTTGCCAATCTTCCTCTTGTCATAGCTCCTTTAAATTTGTTTCCAATTATCTGATCTTCAGAATGATTCAATCTTACATACCGGGGTGTCTTAGTTTGTTGTTGTTCTTCAATTACTATGGAATCCTTTGATGGTACCGGGGTAACTGAATCTTCATTTTGTACCAATGGATTTAGTGTAGGTTCATTTGTCACAATTTTTGTTGCCGGTTTAGAGTCTATATACCTTGAAGTTCCTCTGAATTGTTCATCAATCTTTACATTTGTACTCTCAACAATTTTCTACAATCTCTTATTAAAACATCTACATGTCTTTCTCTTAGATGAATAACCAAGAAATATTCCTTCATCACTTCAAGATCAAATTTGCCAATATACTCATCTCTTCTAATATAACATTTACTTCCAAAAATTCTGAAATACTTAAGAGTAGGAGTATTACCAAACCATAGTTCATGAGGGGTCTTACCGGTTTCACCTTTTATGTGAACTTTGATGAATGTATAGATGGTTGTGTTGACTGCTTCTCTCCAATACACATGTGGTAAATTTGCTTCAGATAACATACTTCTTGCTGCATCCAAGATAGTTCTATTTTTCCTTTCAACAACTCCATTCTGCTGTGGTGTCCAAGGTGTTGATAGCTGTCTTCTGATTCCATTCACTTCACAGAATGTATTAAAGTCCTTAGATGTGAATTCTCCTCCTTGATCTGATCTTAAACATTTGATTTTCTTACCGGTTTCATTTTCTACTATTGCTTTGAACAGTTTGAACTTTCCAGGTGCTTCTAATTTTTCTCTGAGAAAAGTAACCCAACACATTCTAGAATAATCATCAATAATTAGCATAAAATATCTATCATCTTGTAGGCTTTTAGTTCTAGCTGGACCACATAAATCAGTGTGAATCAAATCAAGAGCATTATTGGATTTTTCTGGAATACTTTTGAAACTAGCTCTAATTTGTTTTCCAAATTGACATTCCTTACAAATTGTATTTTGAGGTTTCACAATTTTAGGTAGATCTCTTACTGCCTTAGAAGTACTGATCTTTACCATGCAATCAAAGTTTACATGACATAGTCTCTTATGCCATAACCAACTTTCATCTATATGTGCAATCAAGCATGCCTTTTCACTGTTATTCAAATGAAAGATATTACATCTAGTCTGATTACCGGTTGCAATCTCTAAACCAGTTCTATTCATGATTTTGCATTTTCCATTTTTAAATTGTAACTGAAATCCTTTCTCAACCAATTGACCAACACTTAAAAGATTATGCTTTAATCCTTCAACATAGTAGACATTGTCAGTGTTATGCTTACCATCAAGAGATATTGAACCTTTATCTTTGATTGAACAAGCTTTATCATCTCCAAATCTTACTAAACCTCCATTGTATTTTTGAAAGTTCAAGAATTTACCTTTGTCTCCTGTCATATGATGTGAGCATCCTGAGTCAATGATCCATTCATCCTTTACTTCAACTTTATCTTCTAGGGCTTGTTCTACCGGTTGAGTAGTAGGTGTCGGTTGATCTTCTGTTATAGCAACAAAAACCCATCCATTGTCTACTGGATCCTCATCAAAATCATCAGTCACACCTTCATCAACAATGTAACAAGATTTGTCTTTGTTCTTCTTAAATCTGTATCTCTGATATTCAGGATTAGGCTTGTATGTTTTTCTATCTTCTTCTCTTAGTCTTGCATGTCTATCAGGGCATCTCGAAGCCATATGACCACTCTTATTTTAGTTAAAACATTTAAAGGGTGCTTTACCTTCATACTTACTTCCAACTAGACCTTTTGGCATTTTCCTTGGAAATAGTGCTTCAAGTTCTTCAAGCTCTTCATTCTCCTTCCTAGTTTCTTCAAGTTCTCTTGCATAAAGGGCTTTCCAATCTGATTTGTCAAATGATGGAGTAGATGATGTTGATTCTTTAGAGGCCAAATCTGTCTTTATAGTAGCAACAGGACCAAATTCCTCAATTTCAAAAGCTGAAAGTTTTCCAATCAATGTATCCCTAGTTACTGATGTATTAGGCATTGTTCTCAACTCATTTATAGCAGTAACCTTCATTTAATATGCCGGTGGAAATCCTCTTAATATTTTTGAAACAATTTCATCCTCACTCAAAGTTCCTCCACAACAATTAATACCCAAAACAATTTCATTTACTCTTTCCATAAAAGCAGAAATCCTTTCATCTTCTTCCATTTTCAGATGTTCATACCTGACTCGGAAGCTTTCAAGTTTTGCAATCTTGACTATGGAATCTCCTTCATTTAGTGTTTCCAAATGATCCCAAATAAATTTAGCAGTAGACCTATCTGATAATCCCATGATTTGTTGATCTGATAAAGCACTCAAAAGTGCTTCTCTTGCTTTGCAATCATTCTCCTCATCTTTAGCTAAGGTAGTTGGAGCAGTTTGACCAACTACAAAAGTAGTATAACCATTCTTTGTAACTTCCAAGATGTCTTTACCAATGCAGTTTAGATGTGTCTCCATTCTGATCTTCCATATCCCATAGTTGGTTCCATCAAGTTTAGGACTGTCCTTCTTGAAATAATTAGTAGTCATTGGATCTCCTCAAGTTGTTAAACTTGTGCAAAAAGAGGACTAAGCTCTGATACCAATTGTTAGGTCCCAGAGACAACTGAGAGGGGGGGGGGGTGAATCAGTTGTCAAGTAAATTCAAACCAAAAACACTTAGACCAACTTAATGCTTAATACCAGTAAACCAATTAAGTATGCGGTAGACAGTGTTAATAGTAAATTGCTATATCAGTAAAGATTAATGCATGAAACACAAACACAAAGTCATCCACAATGCATAACACCAATATTTGTACATGGAAACCCTGTAAGGGGAAAAACCACGGTGGGAAACCTTACCCACAATCAGATGATACTACTGTAGATAGTAAGTGTACATAAATGGGGTCTGCACATGCAGAAAGGCCAACAGCCTAGAGCTCACTGCTCAATCACAAAATGGGAGTCACACTAACTACAGTTGGATGGTTAAACCCAATAAGAATGTACTGCACAAAATAGCATCTTCATATGCTAGATTCAGTATCGGTGTAATGCTGATATGCTTCTACAAAAACCTAGCTTCACCTTCAAATGATGTCTTTGTGTATACCTCTGCTTAATCTCACATATACCTTCTCTTAATTCTTTTTCGCATTCCACATTTGATATTACAAATAAGATCTTACATTTATACCATAACCTAAGACCAATTTTAGTAGGTCGGCTCTACAAGATATTACAATAAAAACATTTTATAAACAATATAATATCCGATGCAATAACTGATTGAACATGTCGGCTTAATGCATTTACAACAATAATAAATCATCTCCATAGCGTGCCACACTGATCTGGAAAAGATAAACCTGCCGGTGTAACCCTAGGTAACCCTGGACCTATTTGCCGGTAAAAGAAAATATGTAAATATGAATATACCAATGATTAATTCTTTAAAACAAAGTGTCCACATGATGTCTTCAACATTACAAAGTGACTTCCATATCATTCCAAGTGTTGGTGATCATTATATCCTGCCGGTGAACATTATATCCTACCAGTGAACCATATACCAGTAACTGTGCAATAGTTACTTGCTTGCCGGTGAATGCTACTGGATCTCCAAAGTGCTAGTGTTTTTGTAGGTGTTGGCATCAATGACAAAACCATACTAGAATACCAACACTATCAGTATCATTGAGCAATCATGAAAATTAGGTAAAATCATTACTTGAGAAAATTAGAAGTCTGAGCCATGACCGAGAGAGAATAATTGGCAGAGTTGGAGAACTTACGAGTCTCCTTACTCCTAAGCAAGAAATTATGCTCAGTTCCTTGAAGGATTCTCAAGATGCTCTGACAAATAGTAATCTAGTAGATCTAAAGACAAGAGAATCCCAAGCTTATCTTTTTAATGGTTTGATAACAATTTTGGAGAGCTTGAAGAAGGTCTGGGACAATCACTTAGATACATTGAAGAATTCCTATGTTGATACTTTCAAATGTTTGTGAGTATGTAAGGACTGTTTGTACATATGCGTATAACATTTTTGGCTTGAATTTTTGGTTTCCAGAACCCTACCTTTGCCATTGATGTCAAAGGGGGAGTGTATAGTAGTGAAAATGTTGATCTTGGGGGGAGTCTTGATTCTTGGAGTCTGGTAGTCATATTTTTTGTTGTAGTGTATATATTTTAGTTTTGGTCTCACACTAGGTCATTTTTACTAAGTGTTGCCATCAATGACAACGAGGGAGATTGTTGGCATGAGACACTGCATTGGTGTTCAAATGTTTTCATTGATGAAAATTTGAGTTAAATATCCAATCCACAGTTCATGATTCATTCATACCAGAAGAGAGATTGAGGTTCAGTGAGGTCTGGTGAGAAGAATAGAACATTCGACAAAGTGTACAATGTTTTGGTTGGAAAATAATTTGTGTTGAGTATATGGTGTTGTGGATCTCAAAGAAGCATTGTAGACATGTAATATGCCTTATTCCAAGTTTATGGCCTTTGGTGTTGAGTTTTGAGTGAGTTGGGAGGTTTGGTATACAGGCTTTTGGTTAGAACAATGTTCATCAACATTACTATGTGGATATTCATTGTGCGGATCATGCAGAGTAATTTTGGTGATTGTTTGTGTGTTCAATAATGATAAGCCGACATGTGGCAAGCACATGGACAATTTTTTTGGTTCGCATGATTGTTTTGGATCGAATTGAGCCATCTTGGCTAACATGTTTCATTTGCATGTTATGCATATTTGGGCCGACATGAAATATATTTAATTTGATGTTGCAAGTATATGACTCATTGATTTGATCATTTTTTATACTGGTGGTTATGTGTGAAGTGTTGATGAGTGATTGTACATAGTTTCACGTGCACGATTGAAGGATTTATGTCGTGGAATTTAGCAAAACAACATAACTGAGCAGTGTTGTAGAGCGGAGGATTTTGTGCTTAACTAGAACTATTTTTGGTATTTGTAGATGTTGTTTATTAGTTTAGATATTCCAATTATTATCTTTAATCATTTGTAAGGAAGTGAGCCTTCCGAGGTTGTAGCCCTTATTGTAATTTGAGCAGTGAGCTCTAGACAGTGTGCCTTAATGCATGTGCATTCCCCTCATGTAATATTATTATACCTCTAACAAGGTATATTAATATTGTGGGTTTCAATTCCACCATGGTTTTTCCCTTAACTGAGTTTCCATGTAAAAATCTCAGTGTTATGGTGTTGTGGTTATTTGCTTTGGGTTTATGCACTCTACTTTTATTCATTTGCATTAAGTAGTTTAAAGGATAGATTAAGAATGTTAAAAATTGTAGAACACTGATTCACCCCCCCCTCTTAGTATTCCTTGATTCCAACAAGAAGTCCTTTAATGTTGTTATGGATCTTGGTTCATAGTCTGAGGAGGAAACTAAGATAAAGGAAATGGGATTGAAAGGTAAAGCCTCTACTGCCAATATTTTTGTTGTTAATTGTGCTTCTACTTCTCAAGTCTATGACATCCTTGAAGATAAGAAAATAAATTATCTTTTTCATATTAGGGTTGTTGCTAAACACACTAAAATTGATGCACTCATAGATAGTGGATCTCAAACTAACTTAATCTCAAAATATGTTGTGAGGAATTTGGGTTTGAAAACTACACCACATAAGAGACCTTATCCACTAGGTTGGGTTTGCAAAATTAGCGAATTGCAAATAACAAGGCAATGCACTTTAAGGTTCACAATCACAAGTAAGTATGTTGATGAGGTTTAATTTGATGTGGTTCCATTATATGTCTATGGGATAATGTTGGGTATCCCATTTTTGTATGATCGAAAGGCTATTTTCTACAAGGAATTTAATAAGTATTATTTGTTTAAAGATGTCACCCAGTATATTGTACATTGTCATAGAATTAAGACTGATGAGTATTTTGCAAATATAGGGCAGTTGAAGAGGGTGATGTATGCAAGTAATGATATGTCTCTTATATTTATCAAGTCAGGTGATTATTGGCATGAACTTGAAGCAATCAAGGATAATCAAGATCAGATGTCGTAGAACATGTACCAATAGTACAACATGAAGAAATAGCAAATGAAGGCATTGACGATCCAAGTCCTCAACTTATGGTTGAGATTTTTGAGGTTCTCTTGGTTAAAAATGTTCCTGTTGTGAAAGATAAACATGTTGTTGATTCATTCACTTTTATATCTGCATTGTTATTCAACTTGATATTAATTAGTGGTTATTGGTTAGTAGCTAAAGTAGTTGATTTAGATGTTTATGAAAGTGATAAAATGATGCATATGTTCAACAATATTGTTGCAGTCTTGATTGTGGTGATGAGCGAGGTGTACATATGGGCATATGATGTAGGACAAGTGGGGAGGCTATGTCCTCACTTAATTTTTGAATAAATGAAAATTTTGAATGTTCAAAAGTTCTCCAGTGGGGAGGATATATCTAGGACGATATTTTCTCATCAAAATAGTTCCAAATGCCATGTGGCACCCATGTGGCAGTCTTAGTTCCATCAGTTACAATTTATTGGTTCAAAATGTTGATTAAGGGATTCTAACCCCCAACCTCTCCTCTCCTATTTTCACTCCCCACTACTATGCCATGTAGATTCTTTGCATATATGATGATGTTGCTTCTATTCAAAGACTATCGAACACCCTATAAAGAATTATAGAGGGTTAGTGATTTGTACTGGTGACCGCATAGTTACGAGCTACCACTCTCTACCTCTATACCATGCAGTTGTTTCAGGATAAGACTCGACATTTTAGAGTTTTGTTGAATGTGGTGTTGATCCAAAAGGAAACGGTCCCTAAAATATATATTAAACTATATTTAAACAAACTCAACTATTAATAAATTTAAATCGACCTGAGATATATATTATTAAGGCATGAATTATATGAGCCATGTATTTAAATGGGTTGGGATTTTAAAATTGAAAGATATGGGGAAAATATTATTGTTAACCCCATTTTAGCATGTAAAATAGTATTTAAGGGGGGTGATTTTTGTGTTGTAGGACATTGGAGATTAAGGAATTGGGAGAGAAGTCTTTTGAAGAATTAAATAACTTTGAGGAGTTTGCTTGTGATAGTGAATTGGTCATATTTGTGTATTGGGAGCTTGAAGCCAAGCTTGTTGTACTTGGGAGAAGGGCTTTTGTAATTCTCTATCATCCGAGGGGGCGTGGGGAAACTTTGTAACTAGTTGAAGACCTTGTACCCTTTTTATAGAGCATAATCAAGGATTGGTCACTCTGTTGGAGAGTGTTATCAACTCGTGGTTTTCCTTGTCTTCTCTTCTTTCTTAAATGTCAATTCATTGTTAAATCATTGTGATGTTTATTTAAGCATTTCAATTTCAATTTCAATTTCAAGACCTTCAATTTAATATTTGTAAAAGTTAATATCTCATCTGCAATATTCGGAGATCCTAATATTAGATCACCTGTCCACCTATTGAGGTGTTGAGCTAGCTTGATTGTGCAATACCTTGTCCTTGCGAAATGATTATATGGTTTTGCATGAGTTGTCCATGGAGGCTAGAGTTTGGAACTAGGAGAAGAGTCATACTACCAAGGCAACCCGCGAGAGGATATGCAATGATACTTTTTCCTTACGTATCCTAGTATCCTATTGAGTTGATTGTTTGTGGAATCCTCTAGGAGTTCTTTTGGATATTTTGATTGATATTATTACTTTGGTAGTCCTTGGTTGTGGAGGATCTTGAATATTTGATTGTTATCCTTTCTTTGGGAAGTCTTTTGTGTATTGTAGTATCCTATGGTGTCAGTCTTATTTGAAATGCCTTTAGGAGTTCTTTAGATGTTTCTTTGGATGGTCTTTTGTTGTTATCTTTACTTTCTTTTCTTGTGAGTTGGTATTTTATGTATTTTTGAAAGTATACATGTTCTTCCCTAGCCTTCTTGTTTCTTTATTGGGGCCTTGTCTCTATCTCCTAGAATAGGGTGTGGGCCTAGGGTTCCACATGGTTGGGTGGTGTTGCTTTTTCACCCATTGGGAATATTTTGGTGGACTTGTTCGTGTGCGGATGGATTGATATCTACAATGTGCTTTTCAATACCTTCATATTTCAATTGTGAGATGGTTTACCATTATGTTATTATTTGTAATAAATCTTTCAGAAATGATGTAAAAGATTATGTAATTGTTTATTTATATTCGTAACTATAAAAATATTTGAGATTATTCTAAGTGGAAAGTTGGTAATAGAATAGATGTGATTATATCAATGGATGCCTTGCAAGTGAAAGAGTTATGTGAATTACATATATGTTTTTATTTCTTGATGAAGGTTGTCATATGAATCTTTCTTTTGGTATTTTAAAATGAACATAGTGTATATCTTTCTGTGATGAGCTATATGTTTAACATATGGTAGTGAGTGTTTCTTAGTGGCAATGTTACAAAACCCTTAGAGTTATATTATGTGATGTGATTGTCTTTCTCTAAATATTGTAACTATGATTCTTATATGTTGTGTAATGTGTTTACTTAATGTTGTATTGATTTAAAGATGGTTGATGTATTATGTTTCCTTTAAAAAAAAAATTATTTGCTAAGTATTTGAGTTATTAGTTGTTATTACTCTAGGGTTCCCTAGTGGGGCATCACAAATATTTCTTTCATACTACTACAACACAATATTTACTAGATTTGGAAATTCTCAACAATTTGAAGCAGATTTTTTAGACTTCTCTAATCTATAGATTCCTCCCAAATGGATTTGAAGATTGTATTTCCAGAGTAGTCACCAATCTATTGGTTCCAATGTAAATAGATCCTTTGAATCCTAATGAATAGGTACTTTTTGATGTTTAGAATTATGGGTGGATTTGGCCAATGAACGAGATTTAGTCACATCACTAAAATCTCACGCACTTCTGTCTTTGCTAGACCAAGGTACATCCTAAAAATGACTAAAGATTCAACACATAATTTGCATAAAAAATCTATTTTATAGTAATTCCCAATAAAATTTCACCAATGGTAGTATAAATAACTTTAAATTTGGCTTTGATCTTGGTCATTATCATTTACTCAACAATTGGGAACAATTCCTACACTACACCTAAATCCTACAACATAAATTTAAAAGAGGTTTTAATAAATTTAAATATTGTTGAAATAGATATGAGAAATGTCATAAATCAGTGCCTAATCCTTGGGTGTGGAGTCAAATATTAGATCCTGAATGCAAATTCAAACAACAAATTACTCCAAATTAGTGGCCCTTTTGATAGTAATGCCTAACATTAATGTTGCCTCTTATGCTATTGTAGAATCATACTTATAGGTCCAAATCATTTTCTCAAACCCATAGGAATTTGTATAAAGAATTTGATTCCTTCCTTGAAGGAAAACCATACACAAACTACACAAATACAAGAAAATTGTAGTGACAAATCTAAATACCCTTGGTATTATCAATTCATATGAAGTTCCAAAATACAATATGGAGATAGTTTGCTGCAACACTTTTACTATTTACTCAAAACAAACTAACATTGCTGTAGGAATTGTACATTTGTTCTTTTGAAGAAATTGTAGCTCCAAGGTATACATTTATCTATTCTATTTCTTAGAAATAAAAAATTTAGAACCTCTACAAATGAGACAAAGAAAGAAGATATAGAAAAAAAGTAAATTTCTAGATTCATTCCCCTGTTGTCAGCTGTCCACTTCTTTCAAATTTGATTTATGAAAAAATGATTTTCCTCCTTAGTTTACAATAATAAGCCTTGTATTATCCTTTCTCTTGGCCTTATCACTTCCGTGAAATATCTCTTTCCTTGATATAATATAATTATTTGTAGCATTTTTAATAAAATGATCTCCTTATTTGCTTTTACATGAAAATATTCACATTTTGCAACAAACATTTCAAAAAAAAATATATCCCAAAGCTGGTTAAAATAGTCAAAATTAAAAGTCTTCTCTATGCCTTATTGTTTTGGGTAAAAAAACTTACCCCTTATTTATACCTTTACCTTTACCTAGATGTCATATGAGAATATTTCCACCCCTTAACAAAATGATCATTTTGAAGTCACATTATTCCTTTTCATAAAACAATTTCCACCTAGGACATATCCACAACATAAATTTATTTTATCTCGTTATGTCTTTACTTATCTTATGTAATGCAATGTCCACCCTTGATAAGAATATTTGATGATGCATTATTACCCTTCCACTTCTGAGTGAATTAACTTCCCTGGGTGAGAAATAATTTTAACTCTATTTCACTTTTGGTTGCAATAATATCCTCTTTGTAAACCACTTCACCATGGTAAAAACCATTTACCATATTTCACTTCTTGGGTGAGAATATTTATTTTTTGCTTGCAAAGATGTTGTGGCCATGGAAATAAAATCCCATTGGTGGATAAAAATGCATTCCTCAAATGTGCAAATCTATGAAAATTTTAGTTCCTTTTATAGTTTCAGAACACTTGATTTCTTTTTTAAAACTCGCTCTATACAAATCACGTAATGGTCATAGGCGAGACCCTAGAATCCCAACAATGTTGGTATTACTAAATTGACAAAAAAAAGGGAACCATGAAAACGCATTGATACTGTTATCACTAGGAAATAAGTAGGTGACTCATTGACCTACATGCCTCCAACTCATACATTGCACATGAAATTGTGAATTTTGTTCGTGTCATGAATCTAATTCCATTCATATTGATGGTAATATGGATTTATCTATTTATAGGATACGGTGTTGATTGATCATATTCATGAGTATCTTGGTTTCATTCTTATTTTTTCTAAGCCGACTAGTGTTATTTTGGGTCCATATTAGGCCTAAAATTCGATGATGAGTAACAAAATTTGCATAGCGTGAGTCATGATTTGGGTCCAGAATTTGTAATGGCTGTAACATTTTGATTTGACTGATGATGTGTGTTGTGGTATGGTCTAATTCTCATTCCTTCCCACCACTAGAATGTTTAGTGTTGACCTATTCCAAATCCCTATCTTGGGTGTCTTAGAAGATTATGTTTCCCGAAGATAGTATAAATATGAGGATGATCTAAATGAGTTAGCGTGACATTTTTTGTTGTAATGATACATGGAAGAAATGCAATGTTGAAAAAGAAAAATCTGATTATTGTTGATGTGTGAATATGATATGAGAAGTGTGTTCGTGTTGAGGTACCAAAAGAAGATCTGGTATTGCAGATTGGGTATCAGTTGTTGATTCTTTTTTTATTTCTTCTTTCTTTGACAGTGAGCCTTTTTCTGGGTAGTGAGCCCTCATGCAGTGAGCATTTTGGCAGTGAGCCACCCTTTTGTAAAAATCACCTTAACCAGTGTTAGATATTGAGATCTAACATTCTCCATGTTTTTTCCCTTCTTGGGTTTTCCATGTCATATCTGGTGTTCACTTTGTGCTCTATTTTGTTTATGTGCTCGCATATGTTACTCCAGATGTGTAAATGAATTGAAGAAACAGTTTTAAGGTAACAAGTGATTCACCCCCCCTCTCAGTTACCCAAATATTAATAGATAGTGATGTGCCATTTAAGATACAATGATACTTCATTGGACATGATCATAATCTGTATTTCACTTTCAAGGTCTTGAATAATGGTCAATGGTTCTATATGCGGCTATTTCAAAGTAAAGAATGGATTGAGATAGGAGGATCCTATTTAACCATTCCTATTTGTAATCATGGATGAAGAAATGGAACATGTCTTCAAGAATGGTACGCAAGATAGTCTCCAATCAAGCATTAAGGTGATTGATGGTATAGACCTAGGTACACATACACAATTTACAAATAATCTATACTTTTTGGAGAAGTAACTATGAAGGATGATGAGGGGATAAAAAATGCTTTGGAAAAGTACTCCACATTATTTGGTGAAACCCTAAATAAATAAAAACTAGAAACCATCTTCTTTAATACTAAAAAACCATATTGCAAGATATATTGGTTTTTTCATTGCCTCTCTACCTTCAAAACATCTAGGGGCTCCATTATTCTCTAGTTTGTCACTCCATATATTTGTAGGAAATACTAAGCAATTGTCAAAATAAATTTTTCACAAGGAGGAGAAAATGGGTCAAAGATTGGTGAGTACACGATTAAAACTAGCCATGTGATCCAACATGCTATGGAACTCAATCCTACATGGCTATCAGAATTAAGTTGGCACTCACCTATTTTACCCAAAGTCCTCTGATTCCCTCTAGATAAAACTACATAGGAAAATTTTAAGTATGGATAGACTGATGAAGATTGGAATCCATGACCCAAGTCATTTCTCATTATGTTGGAATGAAAGTGAATACTCAAATAAAAAACTCATGGAATGCTCATTCACGATAAAGTGTTGAAATTGACTACAAGTCTAGCTTGGTTGGGTTGGACCAAGACAAAATGATTTACATGATTTTCTTATTGAATGGCCTATAGGACACAAAATCTCCTTATGGGCTGACATATAGAATGTTGCTCCTTCAATGGTGGTTTGACAAATTGTAAAGAAAGTAACAAATGGGTCTTCACGAACTTCTAAATGGAGGTGAATGAAATAATAAGAAAAATTAAAATAAGAATCTATAAACTAGTCAATTCAAAATATACACTCAAAGCATATACAACATTTACACATTGGGATGAAGAAATACATAAAAGGTGGGAGGACCTAAAATGGCCAATAAGAGAGCTCAAAAATAAGAAGAAAGAAAGGTAGAATGCTAGATGGGTTGCTCCTAGGCCTAGATGACTCAAATTGAATTTTGATGGTGTTGCAAAGGGTAATTCAGGCCATGCTAACGTTGGGTGCATCATAAGGGATGATAAGAGTAAATGTGTATGGACACTATCATGAAAAATTGACATTGCTACTAACAACGATGCAGAAATGGAGTCACTTGCATGTCTACAGTTGCAAAGAGAAAAATATATCCAACATAGGCATATAAGGTGAATCACAAGTTTGCATTAATACAATATTGAGGAAAGACACTTCAAATTAGAAACTCAAAAGATGGATACCAAATATATGGGAGTGTTTTGATGGGATAGGTAATTAGAAAATTGAACACATTTACAAGGAAGCCAATAGAGCAATTAATTCATTGGCTAACGTTGGAGTTATACAAGTTCAAAAGGAGATGGTAGCTAATGAATGTAGTGAATGGAATGACTTGGATATATTGGTATTACACAAGGAATCTACAACTTAGTCATATATTTTAAGAACAATAGCTATAGGACTAAGTGAAGGTTTATCTCCTTTCAACCTAGAGTTAGATGGTATGATTAGACTCTCATGGTCATCATTATCACTTTTTCCTAAACTAAAGAAAACAATAAAAAAGAAAAGGTTTAAAAAGAAAGAAAAATATTCTAAAAGATCATGTATTAATGACTGATATTATGAGGATTGATTAAAATCACATGATAGGAAGTGGGTTTGAGCTTGTTCTAGAGGGACAAGATGTATTGTTAACACCTTGAAGCAATAATAGTGGACTATCTTGACTTCTCATTCATAAATAAAAACTAATAGTCTCAGAGATAGATCATTGACAATTTTGTACAAATCTATGACTATCAATCTCTAATTTGATAGCATGATTTACTTATGGAAGGAATAAAGTTATGACTGGAATGAATCTACTTTGACATTTTAGACTAAAATAGTCTTTGTGTTTTTATGAAATGCCAAACATGATGTGCATTCAAGAACTGAGCCGAGACTAGATGTTTTGGGCTAAATGGGTAACTTAGGAGAACATTTTTTATAAATTATGGTGGATTGGAAACACAAAGCATAAGATGGAGACTTATATCAAAGTGTGATGTCTTTGGTTGGAATAGAGCATGGAATAATAGATATAAAGCTTGTTCCAATTATATGAATAGGCTACAAAGGACACAATCATAAAAATAATAGGAGCATCATTAGGTAGATCCCATTGATGGGAAATGCATAATACTTGGAAACATATTGGGGGAAGGAAAATTCCTCAAAAGAAGAGGCCCAAAGATCTCAGTTGGAAAAAGCATCATCACTGAAAAATCCTTAAAGGAAATTAGACATAAATAAGGAATTGAGGATCACTTTGTTAGAAGAAGTATTATCTACACAGATTCAGGATCTTCGACAATGAGATTTGATATGTAAGTTTTGGAATATTTCTCCAGGTAAGAAAGCATTATTTAAATGTGTAGAAGAAAATTGGGCTAGAGTTAATGATTTTTTCTTTATAGACCAAGGACAAATATTCTTTGTTGTTATGTTTAACTCTAAAGAAAGTAGGTATTTAGTGTTTCCAATATTGGTCCTACAAATGCTCAGGTTTGCATATGCAAGCTTAGACTCCTAATTTTAATTCTACATTTGCTACCATAAAATTCATTCCTATGTGGATTTAGTTGCATAACATTAAATTAGAATACATGGAGATTGAAATTTTAGAATCTATTAGAAATAGAGTGGGAATATTTCTAAAAAATGATCTGATCTTCTTTGATAACCCGCATCTCCCAATTCATATTTGTCTACTTATGGACACTACCAAGTCTTTTCCATTATTATTGTTGAGCACCCAGAATAGTGAGAGGGGAGGGGTGAATCAGTATTCTCTTGAACTTATTAAAACCAACCAACCACATAACATTACTTAGCTAAAGTAATAACAAGATAGTAGACAAAAGAGTACACCACATAACATAAAGATTTATACGTGAAACACCCAAGATGGGAAAAACCACAGAGAGGGTTAACTCTCAGTAATATGTAACCGATTATAGTAATACAAAACAAGTGGCTCATTGCTAGATAGAATCACTGTCTAGAATATGATGGCTTACAACCGAAAAGTGGCTTACAACCAATAGCACAAAAAAATAAACTGTTATGATTGGGTGAACTCACAATGTTGGTTCCCATACATTTTTTAGAAAATATATTGATTTAAGCTTTAAGAGGTCCCATTTGAAATAAATTAATTTAAGAGAGTTAGATCAAAGGCTCTTAGATCAAAATTTCTTGGATAGAACCTCTCTACTTCTAAATCATACTTGCAATGGAGTCTCCTTTGCATCTATCAAATGCTGATAAAAAACCAATTTTACATTAGGTTTTGGGGGGTCAAATGAATTTATTTGGAACTTTTGTTTTTTTAAGTATTTAGTCCTTATCATAAGCTTTCCAAATAGTATAATTTTTAATATATTTAATTTCATTAATATATTTTTATTTTATTTCTTATGAATGTAGGTTTTTCACCGAACATGAACTTCTTTGTTCAATGCATTAGGAAAAATAGTAAACTAATTCAAAAAAATTAAGAAAAATATGTATGTAGTAGGTATTGATGTCTTCTTTCTAACAAAAAAAGTAAACTTGAATTTTGATATATATAAAACAAGTTATGTGTTCAAACGTGCACACATATCTAAATTATAATTAGTTGGACTTCAAAACTTAATAAAATGAAAAGTATTCAACATATCACTATCAAACCAACTACATGCCCTAGGTATTGATGTTGCAAACCAAAATTCAAAAGAATTAAGTTTTTAATCATTTATAGAAAAAAGCTATGTGTTTCGGGATTCACATCACTCTTAAAAAATGTAGTTTTCTGTAAAAAACCTACTTTTTGAGGGAGATGGAAAAATCAATAAAATTTTATTCAAAAAAAATTGAAAAAAATATATTTAGAATCTACAAACAAGATGTTATAAATTACTAGTTTACATCATCTTCAAATTCTGAACGGTTTAAAAGTTATCGGTGTCAGAAAGTGAAGGTTTTTTTCAAAATGTTCATCTATGTCAAAGTTAGTAAGAAAGTGGGAACAAGTATTGTGAGTTCATCGGATTACATCTATCATATGCATGAGATATAATTATGATTAAGTACATATTCTATATTACAATCGTTGTACAAAATCACTTTCACATTCACTATTTGATCACACATACTATACACCATATCATATGATCAAAAAGATCATCTATCTAAATATTGCTAGCTAACTGCATTATATACTAAACATGTCTTCATTAAGTTGACTTCAATTGGAGTAAAGGATACATTCTAAAAATACTTTACATGCCATACTATATTGATTGTATTATATTAAAGAAGTTAGCCATAGTACAAAAAAAATAATTCCTCCATAACTTGAACTACAAAACATCTAACTTGTCGATGATTTTGGATAGGACCTAACCAAAAACGTCGTGCTCCATTAACTAAGTAAACAAAGTACCTCATTATCGGACCTTTAACAAATTTGTAATAACACATCAATATTATAATGTTCGGATGTAGACATCAACAGAGATATACACCATGATCCCAAAGCCATATCTCTCCTGACATCTACATCCATGATATATGCAAAATTCTAAAGCAATGGTGATTTTCGGACTAGTAATAGTGCCAGACCTTATGAAGCTTGTGTCAGATTGTGCTGGATGTGAAGCTTATGCCAGAATGTGTCAAACCAATATTGCTGGATTCACAAACATCAATGACATCAATGACAATATTCTAAGAATCTCCCCCTTTGACATTGATGGCAACATTGTATATGTGTGTACAAAAAGAAAAAAACATATCTATCCAACCTTTACATATTCACTCCTCTGTACAATTTTTACAAATTTTCCATATATATAGTCACTCCCCCTTTGACATCAATGGAAAAGGGCGTGGACATAGATTATATAAAAAAAAAGAGAAACCCCCCCTAAGAACAATAACCATAAAAGAGGTTAACCAAAAGATTATTTGATCTTCTGAATTTGTGTAGATGAAATACCTTCACTACTGGTCCATTGTTGAATGGCATCTTTGAGAAGAGCAAACTGAACTTGGAGAGAAGAAAGCATATTTTTATAATCTTGAATGGAACTAGGTTCAGAGAATGTGAACTATTGTGCCTTGGAGAGGGCACGATTCATTAATGAGATGCAGTCACTGCACATGTCCCTTAATTGTCCAAGAGGGATAATGACATTGTCCCTCTGTTGCTAAAGCTTGAAATATATTTTTTGCAAATATTCAATGATTGACCTTCTGGACCCAGTGAAGTCCTGAGCTAAGCTAAAATGAGAGAAATTCCTCCTAAATTTTTGATTCAATTGTGTCAATCTCTTTATGAACACTCTTGGTAGCAGCCGACCATTGAAAACTATAAATATAGATTGTATTTCCAACAAAGAGACAATATTCACCTTGCGCAATAATTTGACATAGGTCTCCATTTGCTATTGCATATTTACTTTTCAAATTAGATAATTTTTTTTCTTTTTTAGCCTCCTTTTCATGAACGATTTGAGATTCTAGGGTAGAGGAATAGCTTTTGAGATATTTTACCAAACACTTGCATTTATCCAGACTAGAAGAGGATGGATCTATTGGCAATTTGGAGGAATTGATTTTGTGTTGCATTGATGTTTTGTCATTGATGGCAACACCGACTATTTTGGTTGTTTATCGATTTTTGGTTGGTTCTGGTAGAGTGGTTGGATTATGATATTGATCCAGTATGCTTTGGTATGCTTTGGTTTGTGGAATTAATTTGGATCTATCATTCATGCTATTTAGATGTGTATCATGATCAATTGGTTCAGGATTTGGTGACTCAGATACTATCATTTGTTCTAGTAAGCCTTTTGGTCACCGGTAAAGGTTTTAACGGCAGAGCTTTGTTGAAGATCTTTTGATGCACATGATAAGTGGTGTTGGTGCAGCTTCTATATGGCTTTCAAGATGCTATTGGTTATCTTGTTCGTATTCTTGTTGATCGATGGTGTTGCATTTCTGACCGGACCTAATGTTGTCTTATTATGCTAGGTTATGGACCGACTTATGTAATGTGTTGATGGGTGATCCTGATGTGTTACCAGATGGATTGATTGATTGGATTATGTTGTTTCAGTCTTAGGCCAACTTGGTTGATCATTGGAATGTGGGTTTAAGTTATGAATTTATTATATTATCTTTCAGGTGGCCAACCTAATTGTTTAGGTCCCAGGTTGGTATAAATATGATGTAAGATCTCTTTGTAGATCATGGGATTATGGTTATGGGATAATTATGTGATTACCTATGTGAATAATGTTGTAATAATATGCAGGAGTTTTGGTTGATCATAGGTGATCGAATTGGGACCTCTAGTACTGAGCTTAACTAGAATGTACTCAGGCATAGGAGATTCTATCTTTGTATTTCACTCTTCTTTCCGAATTGTAGTTTGGATTTATTTTGTAGTTAGTGAGGCTCATTTTATGATGAGCAGTGCGCTCTAGGTTGTTGGCCTTCCTACATGTCCAGGCCCCTAATTTTGTAATCACATACTTACTGCAGAAGTATTTTCTGACTATGGGTAGGCTTCCCATCGTGGTTTTTCCCTTTACCGGATTTTCCATGTACAAATCTTGGTGTCATGTGTTCTGGATGAATGGTAATTGTTTTGTGATTTATGTTTATGTTTAATTTCTATATCAGTTATTCTGGTATTTGGTTTATGCATTCTGGTATTGGTTTTATGTGTTTTGGTAATAAGGATTTGACTACTTAAAGTTTTGTAATTTGTTGACAACTGATTCACCCACCTCTCAGTTGTCCTCTGGTTATCTTAGCTATCTAACAATTGGTATCAGAGCTTGGTCCTCTCTGTAGAAGCTTAACCGCTTGAGGAAGATCCTATGGAATCTAATAGTTGAAGTTCATCAAATACATCTGCAGTTGTTTTCTAGAGAAAAATTCCTAGGCTTGATGGAACAAATTATAGGATATGGAAGATTTGGATGGAGACTCATCTGAGATATCTTGGAAAGGAAATTTGGGAGATCACTAAGAAAGGAGTTACACCTTTTAATCCAGTAATCCTCCTCTGATAGGCCTAGATAGGGAGCTTGAGAATGATTGTAGAGCTAGAGAAGCCCTTTTGTGTGCACTTTTTGATCAACAAATAATGAGACTAACTAAAAAAAAAACTGCAAAGGCTATATGGGATAAATTAGAGACTTTGAATGAAGGTGACCATACTGTTAAAATTGCTAAACTTGATGGTTACCGAGTAAGGTATGAGAGCCTGAAGATGGTAGAAGATGAAATGATTACTGCTTTTATAGAGAGAGTTAATGAGATTGTTATGGGAGTTCAATGTTGTGGTGGATCTTTGAGTGAAGATGAAATGGATTCTAAATTACTAAGAGCTTTTCCACTGGCTTATAAGATGAAGGCTAATACAATTAATGAGTTGAGAACTATGGCAAACACCTCTGTAAATAGGGATACCTTGGTTGGGAAGTTATCTGCTTTTGAACTTGAAGAATTCAAACCTTCTGGAGTTGTAAAATTTGAACCTTCTTTTCATGCATCTACATCATCTACCGGCAAGAGTGATTGGAAATATTTATATGCGAAGGAACTAGAGGATATGAAGAAAGAAGATGAAGAGTTTGAGCAACTTGAAGCCTTATTTTCTAGAAGAGTACCTAAAGGACCAATAGGAAGTAAGTATGAAGTAAAATCACCTTTTAAATGATTTGCATATAACAAGATAGGTCATTTTGCATCTAGATTTCCTGAAAGGAATTCAAGATTTGAAGAAAGAGATAGAAGATATTTTAGGCCTAACCATGATTATCAGAACAAGCATTAGTACAAGAGGAACAAAGACAAATCATGTTACTATGAAGATGAGGAAGGTGTGTCTGATTCTGATGATGAAATGACAAAAGATTCAGCTAGTGGATTTGGCAATGGAAAGGAATGGGTATTTTTGGCTATCAAGGAAGATGATCCGATACCTGAAGAGAAGGCCCTTGCTACTAAAATTGAAGACAAGGATGAGTGGTGATTGGCAGTGGATGTTCACATCATATGATTGGAGATAGAAGGAAGTTCTTATCTTGGCAAGAATTTGATGGTGGTCTGGTTAGATTTGGAGATGACAAAGCATGCATGATCAAGGGAAGAGGAACAATATCATTGGATGGTAAGCATAAAACTGATAATGTTTATTATGTTGAAGGTTTAAGGCATAATATTTTGAGTGTAGGATAATTGGTGGATAAGGGATTTTAGTTATAGTTCAAGGATGGAAAATGCAAGATTATCAACAGATCTAGATTGGAGATGGCAAACGGTACACAGACTAAAGGTAATATCTTTCATTTGAACTTTGGTGAGAAGACATGTTTGATTGCATAAATTGATGAGAGTTGGCTATGGTATAAGAGGTTGTGTCATGTATATATTGATTGCAATGTGAAGATCAGTTTTACTAAGGCAGTTAGAGATATACCTAAGATTGTAAAGACCTATAACTCGGTATGTAAGGAATGTCAAATGGGAAGTCAAATAAGAACTTATGAGATAGAACCAGTAGTGGAAATGATCATAATTGAACTAATAGTGCCTACACCAAAACAAAATTTTGAACCATTTACTCCGGCAGTATCAGAAAATTCAACAGTAACAGAAGATCAGGACAGAGGAACCAAAAATCAGTAGACTCCTAGGTATGTAGGGTTGAATCATTTAGAAGATCAGATCATTGGAGATAAGAACAAAGGAGTAATGAAAAGAAGAAGGTTGGCAATTGATGAGGTATGTTTAATTTATCAAGTTGAACTGGCATCAATAATTGAAGCTTGTAAAGATGAATGTTGGATGAAAGCTATGAAAGAAGAATTAGATCAGATAAAAAAGAATAACACATGGACTTTAGTTCCCTGACCTAAAAAATAAGAATTTTATTGGAACTAAATAGGTTTTTAGGAATAAATTGAATGAAGATGGACAAGTTGTGAGGAATAAATCTAGATTGGTTTGTAAAGGATATTATCAAAAGGAAGGAATTGATTATGATGAAACCTTTGCACCAATAGCTAGGATTGAAGCTATGAGATTATTTCTTGCTTAAGTTGCACATAAGAACTACAAGGTTTATCAGATGGATGTTAAGTTTGCAATTCTAAATGGAGATCTTGAAGAGGAAGTTTATATTGAGTAACCTAATGGATTTTCACTTTCAGATGACAAAAACATGGTTTGTAGGTTAAAGAAAGCTTTATATGGATTCAAACAAGCCCCTACAACTTGGTATGCATGACTGGATAAATATCTTTTGAAGCTTGGTTTCACTAAAGGTAATGTTGATAGTAATTTATATTATAAGATCACTAATGATGACATATTGATTATTGAAGTCTTTGTTGATGGTATCATTTTTGGAGGTGAAGATAAGTTGTGTATGAAATTCTCTAACAATATAAAGAATGAATTTGAGGTGTCTATGATTGGAGGTTTGTTATTTTTGACTCAGACTAGACTAGATATAATAAATGTAGTTTGTATTGTATCAAGATATCAAAGTGATCCTAGAGAAAATCATGAGAGTGTGGTGAAAAGGATTTTCAGGTATTTGCAAAGAACAACTGAATATGGTTTGTGGTATCCTAAAAATGATGACTTTACATTATATGCATATACAGATGTAGATTGGGCTGGAGATGTTAATGATTGGAAGAGCACATCCGGTGGAGCTTTCTTTCTTGGAAGGAAACTTGTTTCATGGATCAGCAAAAAGCAGTCATGTACCTCTTTATCTACTGCTGAAGCTGAGTATGTTGCTGCTGCTACTACTAACTATACACAAGTTCTATGGATGAAGCAAATGTTGAAGGATATAATGGTGGATTGTAATGAACTGATAGCTATTCACCATGATAACTCTACTGCTATTGATATATCAAAGAATCCCGTATTTCATTCTAAGACAAAGCACATATATATCAAGTATAAATTTTTGAAGGAGAAGGTGGAAGCAAATTAAGTCAGACTAGTTTATGTGAACACTAAAGAGCAGTTTGTAGACATCTTCACTAAAACTTTGCCTAAAAAATCATTTGAGTACTTTAGAGATAGATTGGGCATTTCTACCCCTCTAGTAGAGACCTGAGTGATTTTGATTAGCATCAGTCCGATATGCATTATCAGAGCTATTACTCATTCTGGATTGATGTAGTGGTGCTACTACTCTAGGGGAGTAGTCAACTGTAAGAATCAGAGGATCTATGATTTGTCTTTGATATTTATGTCAGATCTTTGGAATTTATGTCAAAGGGGGAGAGTTATTCTTGTGAAAAACATAAGGGAGAGATATATTCATAAGGGGAGTTTGGTTCAAAGCTTCATTGCTTATATCATTTTGTGGGAGATTGTTGGTTGTCTTCCATAGGGGAGATTTGTTTGGCATTTCTTGGCACTTGGATGTTTTTCACATCTAGTGTTTCCATCAATGCCAAAGGGGGAGATTGTTGGCAATTTGGAGGAATTGATTATGTGTTGCATTGATGTTCTATCATTGATGGCAACACTGATTGTTTTGGTTGTTTACCAGTTTCCGGTTGGTTCCGATAGAGTGGTTGGATTATGATATTGATCTGGTATGCTCCAGTGTAATTTGGCTTGTGGAATTGATTTGGATATGTCATTCATGCTATTCAGATGATATCACGATCAGTTGGTTCAGGATTTGGTGACTCAGATACTATCATTTGTTCTAGTAAGCCTTTTGGTCACCGGTGTATACACATAAAATGGCTACGAGCAATTAAATAAATATTTTATATTTTTTTAATATTTATTCTTCTATTAAATAGTTAATTTGAAAAGATTAATTTATTTAATTCATTTAATGTCCTTATATTAATTAATTTTATTGAAATATTTTATTAATTAATTCATTTATCCTTTTCCTCTAATCAATTAATTAAATATATAATATTTAATTATTCCTCTAATCAATCAATTAAATATCTAATATTTAATGATTATTCTTCTATCCTATAGTCTCAAATATTAAATGATTTCTTAAATTATTTAATTCATTTCCAACTCATCCTTCCATCTCCACTTCATCTTTCCTTTGCCAACTCATCCATCATGTGGCTAAATTAATTCAACAAAATTAAAATAAATAAAACATTTATTAGCCACTTATCTCCAACTTCCAAAATAAAAAAAATTTAGTTTACATACACATATTTCTTACCCTTCTTCTATATTATCTCTAACATCTCTATATCTTAGGAAGGACTCGAGTCCACTTGTCCTCTCATGCCTAAATCTTCTCCAACCATCCCTAGATTCCCTCAGTCAACAACCCAGTCAAGGTGAGATGAGTGACACTTGTCTTCTCCTTCCCCCTTTCTCTTAACCTTCACCTTTGCTCAAAACCATCCAAATTTGTAGATCTGATCATGACCGTTGATCTCAGACACAACATCTTATCCTCTCAAAAGTCTATAATAATAAGAGTTTGAGTTGAGAAAGAGTTAGTCTTCAAGTTAACAATTTGAGTAAAAATATGCATCCGTGAGTTTTATCTTGAAGCAATTTAGCAATTTAGCATTTCTCATTTAGCTTTAAATGATTTTCATTGCATATCATAGTATTAGTTAACTATCAATTATCAGTCCATTCTTCATATGCCATCTTGGAAGATACCTATGCTTGTTTGAGAGCAAATCATCTGCAACCAAGAATAGTGGAGTTAGGACACAATGAGACTTAAATCATGAAGGTAATAATAGTGTTTTTATTTTATATCAATTTCATGTAGTTTCATTAGTTGAGTTTGGATTTCCTATAGCATTTTCCTTTGTATTTTGTGAAACTAATATGTCGCGGGTAGTATTCTGAAGATGAATTCAAGTCAACACATTTTGGTTCCCACCGTGGGGCCCAAGCCTCGAACTTACCTTTTCTAATATCCTCTTATTCTTGCAAAATAAATTTAATGCTTTTTTAAGTTAGTTTCACGCATCTGTGAAATTTGACAACACTTTTGTTAGATAGGTTAGCACTTTTGTTGCTTAGGTTAGCGCCTGTTTTCAATAGAATAATGCTTTTAATCATGAATTCACGCATTCAAATAGTAGGTTAGTGCCTTTTTCGCATAGGTTAGCACTTTTTTAACATAGGTTATCACTTTTGTAACATAGGTTAGCGCTTCTGTAACATAGGTTAGCGCTCTTGTGATGCAAGTTAGCACATTTGACAGATAGTTTAGCACATTTGACAATTATTTTTGGAAGATCCTCCAAATTTTAGACTTAGTCAAATTTTAGGGCATTTCAGAATTAGGAGTGAAAAATTTGTAACCACGATTTGAAATTAGGCTTGTGGAAGCCCACCTAAGGTTTTGGATTTTCACTAACTTCTTTTTTTTTGCAGGTTTCTAACAATTTATTGCAGATTTGGAGGAGTTAAGTTAGGATTTAGTTGTTTCTTTTCTAGCTTTGGTTAAAAAGAACTCTTATTTCCTTTTGGGTAAAAGAACTTCATTTTTCAATTTGGTGTTCTAAAAAGTACCTCACTTGTTTCTGGGCTCTAAAAATAATCACATTTGCAAGGTAAAAAGAACAACAAATCAAACATTTACTTTCTTGCAAAGTTGGGATTCACACCTCAAATTTTGGGCTCTAAAAAGAACAACAATCTTTCATTTTCTTGAAAAGGTAAAAAGCACAATCAATCTTTTTTTTTTGCAAGTTAAAAAGAACAATCAACTTGTCCATTCTTATAAAGCAAGTTACTTTTTGCAACGATTTTCATTTTGTTGACCAGGATTTCCAATTCCTAGTTTAGAAAATCATTTGCTATGTCGGGCTAAAATAAACACCATGCTTGTTGGAGCAACATCTCCAACTGGAGGATAGATCACATTGCTATGGAAGGTTTAAAAGAACACTTATACTCCATGTCTCGAAAGAGGTAGACATATGCTCTCCCCTTAATTGGGTGACCAAAAAGCCGAACCCACTCTTTTATGCTTTCTTTACTTTTCAAACAATTAAATCCTTTAGAGGGTCTACCTTCCCGAAGCCTTGAGGAGGCTAGTGAGAAGGGTATGACCCAAGTGGGCAATGACTTTATTGCCAAGTTTACCTACCCACTATAATCAAATGTGGAGGCTGATGAAAATCCCCTCCAATGGAAGTGTGTATTTGATAGCCTTTCCCTAGTATCCTTGTGATGCGAAAAGCCTTCGTTGTGAAGGTTGGGAAGCCTCTTAATTGAGTTTATTATTTTTCGTGCCAAATAAAATCCTTACTATGAACCATATAAGTAGAAGCTTTGAGCCGAGTCAGTTGCCATACATTGGCAATATCATAGTGCAAGGGTGGGGAACTCTAGCCCCAAGATTACTCACCATATATCTCCTAAGATAAATACTCTATTGAGGAGAAATTCTCTTTGAGTTAATTTCTGGAAAAAAAGGCAAAATGGGCACCCTCTAAGGGGTGACAAGGTTGTTTGAGCTGACAGAGTATCGAGACTAGTGGGCTATGATATTGTTGATGATCTTTGAATAAAGTGTCTATTTGATGTGTCCTTTATTGTAAATCAAACCAATGAAAACATTGGGGATTTTGAAAATATCCTCACAAAAACATACACTCAATGTTTAGCATAGGGATGATCATTGTTTTCATGTGTGATATGTCTTCTTGTTATGAACATTGAAATATCTTGCAAATCAACCAATACAACAATCAATTCAAAACAAAGAGAAAAGAACAATCTTAGAGAGAAAATAATTTTCAAATCCTACAAAGCATCTTTTGAGGTGGTTATCAACTTTTCAAATTATCTTTAGGCAATATTTTCATCCAACCAATTTAGAGGAGTATCAAAACCAAGTGATCAAGAGTTTATCATCCAACTATCTCAATGACAATAATACCTAGCTAGGTATTCAAGTTAGTCAAATCAAGTTTTCCTATTGGGAGACTTTATCCATATCATTTAACGTACTTTGTCATAGGGGCGAATCAAACAAACCCTCTATTCGACTTAGTGATCTTGGGTATCCGAATCGAAGTATCCATCAAGTCAACAACATCAACCTATCCAAACTAAAACTTTGAGCACTCATGTGACCATCCCTTGTCACTTGAAAAAGAAGAAGCTTATTCAAAAGGAAATGAGTCCTAGCCTAAATCAAGATCAAGATACCATGGCTCTCAAATCTAGTCCCATTTTTTATCAAGATCCCACCTATCAGGAAACTTATGATGATCCTCTAAGATTTTGGTATTCCATCCATGATGATCCCCTTTTATCTCAAGAATAGAGTCCCATTCAACATCCACCTCCTAAGCAAGAGGATGATATCGCTTCCATCTCCTTCACTAATCTAATTCAAAATCAAGAGAAAATCACAAACTCAAATGATCCTAGTTCAAGTCAAGATCAAGATCAAGGAATCCCTTCATTCTCCAAATCCATTTTAGGTCCTTATGTTCCAAAGTCAAACTCTTCATCCTCCAAATTCATTTTAGGTCCTTTCGTTCCAAAGTCAAACTCTTCATCCTCCAAATCCATTTTAGGTCCTTTCATTCCAAATTCAAACTCTTCACCCTCCAAATCTATTTTAGGTCCTTTCATTCCAATGTCAAACTCTCCATCCCTTCCCTCCATCTTGGGTCCTTACTTCCCTCCATCCACCATTCTATCACCTCAAATGATCCATAAGAAAGATCAATAAAGTCACACATCTTTGAACTTCTTTCAAACATCTATCTAAACATATTTTTAAAATTATTCTTCCATCATTTCCTTTATCTATTTTGGATTCTTATGTCCCAAAATTCAATTTTCTTTCATTTCTTCATCACTTCTCGAGTTGTGTACCAACACTTATCTTGAATACATTTCCATCTATCATCGCACAAATATTCAAACATTCTATCTATTATCCAACACCTCTTTTCTATCCTTCCATCCCTTTCATTCAATCCTTTGCATAAATTCATCATCTGTGAAATAGGCATTTGTGTCATTTTGTCATAGGCTTGCCCATTCTCGAATCTCATGTTCAATCCTTTTCCTAGATATATATTCATGAAATTCTTCAAAATCCAAGGTTGTTCCTCTTTAACATTATATTTTGCTTGGGATACACACTCAATCTAGAAAAGAACCACTTATCGTATCTTGGTACCAACATATTTGATTACTATATCTCATACACTGAATCAGTTTCTCTAAATCATTGTGATCTCTTAGTAGAAGACATGCTAGTGAAAAATCTAAAATCTTGCTTTGGCGCCATTGTAATTATTATATCCATGTAAGTTTCATTACTTACAAGCCAATGCAATCAAAATAAGAAAAGAAAAAGACAATATCAAAAGATCCAAAGCATGATCAAGAAAAGAAATATCCAAAATAAGAAAAAAAAAATGAAATATCAAAATGCTTGGCTATGGGAATATGCGAGTAACTCCATCAGAGCTATGGATTTCTGACTGGAAATGGAGCAATATTTGTGATATTACATCGATAACCTCATTGGAGCTATGGATGTTTTTTGGCAGCAAGGCTCTATCCAGGATGCTTTTGAAGTCAGGGTAACTCATGTAGCTAGCCATGTTGGACACTGAATATTACAATGAGCATATGAGCCAGAATGAACCCAATTGCACACACATGGGTAATCAAATACTAAGTACCTTGATCTAGTTTGGGATTCTTATTCACTTTTGAGTCTATTTCCTAGTTGCTAGATATGTTTGGTTGAATTTTTTGGAGGTTCTAAGTGTGGGTTAGGTCTCTATCTTTGAAAAGTTCAGGAACACTTATTCAGGTGGTGCTAAATACTATGAAAATATTACATATCACCTCTTTACAAATAGAGACTTCTATACTTGGGGTCAAAGTTTCATCCACTCAATTCTTCATACCACATCTCCCATTATCCTTCCTCCAGTATCCATTACCCTATCTAAATTCATCCACTACTATCTATGATCTTTCTTCATGCTAATCTATACCATCTATCCTAACTATTCATTTCTTCTATCATCTATCACTATCTATGATCTTGTTTCTCCTATCCATGTCCTGTCTCCATCCATATCCCCTTTTCCATCCTTGATCTTGATTAAAACTAAGCACAAAAACATGCTTAAAAAAGCTCTTGACATGTCTCTTCATGTTCCATAATAAGATACATCCATCTTTCACCCATTCATCTTCAACTCAACAATTCATCTATTCCTTGTCTTTCTATACATTGGGGAAACCAAATACATCTTTCTTCTAATCCTAAAAGCTCCAAAAATAAAAAATCTCAAAAAAACTAAAAAATCAAAAAAATCAAAAGAACAAAATTGAAAATCAAAGCATGAGCGAATGGACCATTCATCAAATCATCAACAACATGTAAATTCTCAAAGTCTACAATCAAACTGATCACATGTCTAGTTAATCAATCCATCTATCAACATCAACCTGTCTTATACAAGGATAGGTACACTTAAAACCAGACAGATCGATCTTATACGAGGTACTCACTCTTTGAAACTAGACATTCTTATCAATCACCGAATAAATCAAAACAATGACATAGATCAGTATGACTGCTGGATTTTGTTCTGGGTAGTCTTATCTTTATCAATTGATAGCATGACATGTTTCATCTCTCAAAATCAAGAAAGACAAAAAAATAAAAAACAAATTAAAATGTGCAATAAAAACAAGTGGTGAAAACCTGGCAAACAAGCGCTATCTAAAAATGAGTTCTTCCATCTATGTGATTGCTTTGGACACCGATCCACTCCATCCTATCACATCTATTGATTCCATCTATCTTATCCTATCTATTTCATCTTTCACATCCATTGCTTTGAACCATTTAGCAGGAAATATGTAGCTTACCAACAATTATTAATCTTTGACATACTTGTCATAGTCGTTGTCTTAGAATTTATCAGAATCAATCATATCTGCATTATATCCTGCCATGGTTTAGATCTTGATCAATTCATACATCCATAATAAACTTTTGTTTCCACTGGGGGAAAAATCCTAATTCCTTTTGTTAAGGTGATCTTTTAAATCTTTGAAAATCCAAAACATTCATAAAACTTAGAAAAACCAAAAACATCTAGGATTTTGAAATAGATAACGAGCAACAAAGCAACGAAGATCAATGACTTTTATAAAAACTGAATTGTGAAACTCAAAAAACAAACAATCAACCAGCAAGTAATGAAGGATTATCAATGATCATTCATCAAGATGATTATATTAGTTAATGACCATGAGAACATGTGAATGACATACAAGATTCAGTGTTTATATATTGATTTTATTTCTAATCATGTACTCTATGTGACTCAAGGATGTCCGTGACTAGAGAAGCTATGATGGGGCATGATTATTTTCTTTGTTTGTTATCTATGGTTTATCTCTTATTAAGGTATGTACTTTTCTAAGGATATGATCGAAAAAATATCAAGGAGGACGTTTCGAGTCATGCATGAAAGGAGATAATCCTTGTCTATTCTATAATAAATAATTAGGTCAGCTTGATTTATTATATCAAGTTGCTTGTATAACCTTGCTATATCAAAATCCATGTAAGAAATACTCAGGTCAACTTGAATCATTATGTAAAGTTGCTTGTATTTTCTTACAACATTTTAAAGCTCAATGATGAAATCAAGCACCGTTACAAGACAACATATGAAGAATGGAAGTATCATTTTAGTTAGATCATTTTTAGATTAGCTCATTATTCATCTGCATTATAAGAATTCATTACAAGCATGATAATCATTTCATTTCATTAAGAGATCAACGGTCATAAATAAATATTGAGTATACTTGGACAAACAAAAAAATTGCATTTGATCATTGTAGGTTCATTGATCTTTAGAATCATTTAAATTATTATCATTCATTTCATTTAGTTGCATTTAAATCATTGCATTAGTTTGCATTCCATTAAGTGAATTTCATAAATCATGTAGTATATCATCATTATTAGTTGCATTAGGATCATTATCATTATATTTATTAAGGTCATTTAGTTGCATCTTTGTACTTAGATTCATTAATCATTATAAGCATTGCATATAAGAATAGAAAACATTAAAAATAAATTAAAAAATAAACATTCATTTGAATGCATAATCATTAGAAGCATTCTCATATAGATCATTGAATAGACATCATTTAAGTAAAGCATATCATTTAAGTTAGTAATAATTTTTCATTTGCATCCATGATCCTCAAAAATCAAAAGCATTTTTCATTGCATCATCATATAGAACATCATCAACATGAAAATAAAAGGAAAGAGAAGATCATCAAATCTGCATCCATCTAATCACTGAATATATGAATCAATGCATATAGATCATCATCATATAGATTAAATGCATAATAAATCAAAGATCATCATATAGAGTCCATGTCTCCATATAGATCATCATAAAATAATTTAAAGTCCAAGTATACAGTGATATCAGATAAAAAATACAAGTGCCTCATCAATATAAATTAAGTCAAGGTTGTCTTGTGCCAATACCACCTAACTCTATCTGTCTTTGTGGATGTGGGTGAGAAGGTCCTCCAGATGGCTGTCCCCCATGATAACCACTCCTCTGAGGAGGTCCCATGACTCCACTGCTGCTAGTATCCATCCTCATAGTAGTATGATAGCTACCCGCCCTCTAACTATTTGCGACTAAATCCTCATTTAATCATCGCCAGTGTGTTGTCTCCTTCCCGTCCCAAAATAATGCTATGATGGTATCGACTGAGAAAGTGCCTAATCCAACCTACTAAATGTGATCAAGAAGATTTTGAGTATCTTGTTGTCTCCTAACAGCCTTGTCTCTCTCTATCATGAGTGTCTGTACCTATGCTCTAAGCTAATCAATATATGCTCTGACACTATCCAAGGTATCCTGCTCTAGAACATCCTACTGAGGAACATGATCCCGAGTTCCCTCATCTCCACCTGCTGGAATCTCAACTTGAGTAGCTCTAAAAACCCATCATCTAATGAGAGGAACATAATCCTCTGAATCCTCCTCCTCTCTACCATGAGCTGCAATAACCCTAGGGTCTGGCTGAATCTGACCAAAATCAATGCCTCCCACAACCTTCAACCAGTTCAATGCTCTTGCCTTCTCCTGTAGAGGGTGATCCTCTCACTGATCTCATACCTGCCCTGCCAGTGTCCCTCCCAATCCATCTTGCATCTCTCCCACCCATGGGAAGTGGTATTCCAACCTTGCCAACCGGTCCAAAAGGTCCTCCACGGACTCTCAATCGACCTCCTCTCCATCCGGGTCTCCTACCACCTCCATCTTCTCCCTTATCTCCCTCACCTCCAGCCTCTCAAGTAGCTCCAAGCTCTCATCTCCATCTCTGTCTCCTAATGATGGGATCATCTGAATCATCCTCCTCATCTCCTAAGATGGGAAGAGGGTCTTTTGGATCAGTAATTCAAGGAAAAGGGTGTGTAAGCATTTACTGAGCATAGTCAACAGTCACTCAATGATCTAGAATGTGTAATCTCAAATCATTAGCCACCCTAGGAGTAGGCAGAAACTCTGTGTGTGCTATCTCAAAGACAAAGAAGGTCCCCAATCTTGCCTATCCTTGTACCACTGTGCATATATAGTGACACCAATAGGAATGTGTTGAATGATACCAAACTGTCTCAAAATGTGACTCATCAACTGCCGCTCAATAATGTATGGAGTACGACCAATCAAATATCTACTCTGCAGAATATATGGTAATTTCTGCACATCATCCATCCATGGATCACAATCGATATAAGGTCTCCAAATGATGCTATCTAGTGAATCCAGAACCCAACACCAATACTCCATCTTACCCAACTTATGCTGAGTAAGGATACCTGCATATAGATAGACATATGGCTTCCCCTCACCATGAACTCTATGATGGATAGGCTGAGTAATAGCAATGTGCTCCCAACACCATATCTGTAAAAGTGTGCATCATGTAGATACACTAGCACTATCATAAAAAAAAACCTAATGAAGATCATGATACAAATGAGAGAGCATGCAAACACCCCACGCATATCAAGTCCGATGTTGCATCATGCTCTGAATAATCTCACTCCAACCAACAACAAAACCTCTAGATCTCCTGTCTAGATAGATAAATCCACCAATCAAACCTAGAAGAATCCCTGGGAGAGTCTTGTAGTACATAATCATATCCTCCCATTGGATCTCTCCTCTGGAAATTCTCTCATCACCAAATATGGCTCTGCAAGCCTCTGTTCATCCAAGATCCTGAAAATCATACTAGACTAACTCA
Source organism: Cryptomeria japonica (assembly GCF_030272615.1). Lineage (NCBI taxonomy): Eukaryota > Viridiplantae > Streptophyta > Pinopsida > Cupressales > Cupressaceae > Cryptomeria > Cryptomeria japonica. The sequence continues at coordinate 378,896,177 of NC_081413.1, forward strand.
CCAGTCACGAGGATGTGAAGAATCTTGTAGACATCCTCGAGTGTCACACTAATCTCACCAGTGGGCAGGTGGAAAGTGCTATGCTCGCTATGACATCTCTCTGCTAAGGCAGTCAACAATCCCCTATTATGGGTAATATTATACATGTATAACAAATGGCGTAATCCACAGGCATCTATATGTCTAATCTCAGCCTATGTAAGCTCTAGCACTAAATGGCGCATGGCCGAGAATTTCTCCCGACGGTGGAGAACATTGAGTTTCTCCTGTTTAACAAGATAATTTGATTTCTATCAATCATCTATCTATCAAATCAAAGAGATCGCTAATCTATCACATCAACAATTGGTACATCTTTTTAATAAAGCAAATCAGGCTATCAAATCAACCAAAAACTATCAATCATGATTTTCTATCAATCAATGAGTTCAATCAAACTCTGCAATGCTCTTCATTTGAAACTAAATCGGTCTCTTAGATATAATCTATCAATATACCAATCAAATCAATCAATCATTTATCCTATCAATCAACATTATCAAAATTTCTATCAATCAAGACATCAATTGAATACCTATCAATGTCATTTGCACATCAAATGCCTAAATCTAATAATCTCAATAAATTTTAACATGAACAAAATCAAACAAATTCATCTAAAGCATCTTTTTAACAAAAGCGCTATTCTATTAAATACAAGTGCTAAATCATTCAAAAGCGCTAATATTTTCAACAAATGTGCTAACCGACAAGTCAAAAACGTTAAATCAATCAAAAGCACAAACCTTTTTAACATATGCATGAACACATAAAACAAAAGCGTCAATTCTACAAAAACGCTAACATCCCAAGAAAAAGCGGTAACCAAACAATCAAATGCGCTAAATTTACAAAAGCAAGAATCTACAAAGCAAAAGCAAGAAACAAGAAAGCAAAAGTGCTAACACGCAAAATCAAAAATCGAAAAAATTAAAAACACAACATAAAACGTGTCGAAAAGCAAGGAAATTAGTATGACAAGTTGAAAACAAGCTTGGGATAAGGTACATACCGGATAACCATACTCAAGAGGTTGTTGATAACGTCGAACATGCTCAAATTGATGGTTCTTGAATGGAATCAGCATTTTGCCAGCTCACCAATACAATTATTTTCACTCCACAAGCTGACAAGGATGCAAATGAGGATAAAATTATCCTAGGTTAATTTTATAATTACCATTTGGAAGGGTAATTAATGCTTTTAAGTGTGGCAATTTTATTTATTTTTCACAAATAAATTTAATTGAAGGACCTTTTCAATTATCGTGAGATCAATCGCTTATCCAAAATTTTCAACACTTTCATGATCAATCTCCCGAGGGGGCACACAATCAGGTTTTTTATCTCCATCAGGCGCACTATCAAGACTTGATTTAATCTTCGAAACAATGTTGTCTCAACATCATTTCAAAGAGGGGCAAAATGTATACATAAAAAATGGCTATGAGCAACTAAATAAATATTTTATATTTGTTTAATATTTATTCTTCTATTAAATAGTTAATTTGAAAAGATTAATTAATTTAATTCATTTCATGTCCTTCTATTAATTAATTTAATTAAAATATTTAATTAATTAATTCATTTATCCTTTTCCTCTAATCAATTAATTAAATATCTAATATTTAATTATTCTTTTTCTTCTAATCAATTAATTAAATATCTAATATTTAATTATTCTTTTTCTTCTAATCAATCAATTAAATATCTAATATTTAATGGTTTTCTTCTATCCTATAGTCTCAAATATTAAATGATTTATTAAATTATTTAATTCATTTTCAACATTATTCCATCTCCACTTCATCTTTCCTTTGCCAACTCATCCATCATGTGGCTAAATTAATTCAACAAAATTAAAATAAATAAAAACATTTATTAGCCACTTATCTCCAACTTCCAAAATAAATGAAATATTGTGTATGTACACATATTTCTTAACCTTCTTCTATATTCTCTGTAACATCCCCAAATCTTAGGAAGGAATTGAGTCCATCAGTTAGCAACTCAGTCAAGGTGAGATGAGTGACACTTGTCTTCTCCTTCCCCTTTCTCTCAACCTTCACCTTTTCTCACAACCTATAGAGCCCCTCAATTAGATGTAATTTTCTTGTGTATCATTTATATGTTAGGGGTTTGGGGTCCTACCCCGAACCCATCATAAGAATACCTTTCATTTTTTTTTCCTGGACTTATCTTTCAACATAGAACCTTGATACATCACAATCATGAGACCCCTTTTGGCATAGGATCCTCATGAGACTAGTGGATAAGATGTAATTCCACATTATGATTGATTTCAATACTTAGATTGATGATGTTGTGATTCATTGTGCATGCCTAACTGGCGATTGCTTTATATGATTTCATTGATGTTGCAAATGAGTATATGGCCGCATGAGAATTATTGAGAAAAGTAATTGAACCATGTTATGGAATCATTTTACCTTGCAGTGCACATTTTGATGAATTATAGATTTATATTCTATATGATCCAGTGATTGGATAACATTGATATGATGTAGGTCATCTATTTATGAAATTATAGTACTTCATTATGATCTTAGAAAACATGGATGCATGCCTTACGAATGATTGAATTTCATGATGATTATGATGATGCCATTTAGTAAATTTCTTCATGTGGATTCTATTGGATAATTGATAATTTGATTGTTATGATGTAAATTGTATGCAAGTGTCTGATTTACACTCTTCATATATTAATAATTAAATTTGATTATTTGAGATTACTAATGTGACAGTGAGATGTGCAGGAAAACTAATCCATGTGACCATGGAAACTATTTGAAGAATCAAGCTAAACCTATGTGCATTTGTGAAGCCAAGGGTTGTCTATTTGGAGAGACAACACCTCATGTGTTATGTATTATATTTGTAAATGTGAATGCTTGAATGTGTGTTTAATTTGTAATTGTTAAATTTGTTAATTCCAAAAAGGGGCATGCCATGCGTATTAAAGTATTGTGTATTTTTATGGTATCACTTGACACTTGTGTTGTGAAGTGAGTTGGCAATGACATGTCCCTTGGAGGGAATTTGTATAACCAATGCATTATTCATAATATCTTAGTGTGGTCCCAATAGAGTCTTGGTTAGAGATCCATTAGAATGGTCAACTCAAGTTTGACTCATAGGTAATAAACTCTGGGTGAGTTTCTGGAGGGTCAAACTAACTCCTAAGGTTAGGTTTAGGGCATTTTTGAAGGCCCATATGTTATACCTATGAGTAAAGGTCAATTTTATCCATGTGACCACTCACATGTGATTATCAAGTCACCTCAAAAGTGAGTTTCCCAAGATGGACGAAAATTCAACTTTTGAGGATTTCTCCTTGGTTAGACAACCTTCCATTTGAGTGACAGTTTTGAGTTTTAGAAACCATGTAAGAGGTTGGGAAGACCAACCTATGAGATCTCACATCCTTTCCAAGGAATTTGGAAAGTGTGAGAGGGGCCTATTTAGGGAAGGGATTCAAACTTAGAATTTTGATCACCCACTCTCCATCTTGGAGACTTGAGTTGTTGAAAATTTTGATTTAGAAGTTGCATTTTTTTTGTTTTGGGAAGAAAAGACTAGTGGATTGGGAAGCTCTCCTTCAACCATTCCTCATACCATTTGCAGGATCAAAGGTTGGTAGTGTTCTTCCATGCATTTTGAATAACAATGTTAATGTGAAGGAATATTGTTTGTGTATTTAGCTTTTGTTGTTTTTATGATTTATGGAGTTGAATGTTGAAGTTCCTTCTTGTGTTTGTTTTTGTAAGTTGTGTGATTATTTTGTGTTATGGGTATTTCAAGGCCATACTCATCCTTGGGAGGGTACAGTAGCCTTAGGGGTGAAGGGTTGCTTGACAGCCTATGAGTGTAGAGACTCTCTTCTTGGAAGAGAGAGATACACAAGGGTTATGGGAACCTTGCTGCATTATTTTTATGCTTATGCAAAAGGGGGTCATAAGGGGAGATATGGGCTTGTAAGCCATGGGGGACATAAGGTTTGTTTTGGGTCAATTATGTGACTTGAGTTGGTTATATTTTGGTAGCTTTGTGAAGGCATTTGTTCCTCTTTCTTGCAGATCTCCTCTAGGTACTTGGTCCACCTTCACCCCATAAAGTTAGTGACATAGTGACAATGTAAATCCTTGGGTTGGGAGTTCATATGTTGTTTGATTTCTTCTTTCTTATGTGGTTGAGTTTGTTTGTAACCCGTTTAGCCTTGGTTCTCCTAGCTCGGGGGTGGCTTCTTGTAAGCCTATGTTGGGAGGTGAGCCTCCATGGTCACAACCTATCATTTTTATTTGCAGGTTTTCATTTGGGATAAAAGAGGGAGAAAATCCTAGTTCATGTGCAAAGCCTCCTATTAGATTCATTTAGAATTTTGAAAATATGTATTGTAACAAGCCCTCATTCTTTTAAAAATGTAAGAGAGGCTTGAAGTTGTAATCTTGTTATTATTGTAAAGTGGATTTAAAAGAAAGGAATGTATATTTACTTTTTTGTATATTCATTTCAAAGAAATCAAAGAAACATTTGAATAGTATTCATATATTGTTTATTTAATATCATGAAATGGAGTAGGAAATGTAAACTTATTTTCAGCTTTAATGTCTATTGAAAAAAGAAATATATATATAAATAAAAGGGTAGATAAACATTTAAATAAAATGCAGTTTTATCTCTTTACTCAGTTTTATGGTGTAAATTTTATTAGTATGAAATCTAAACATGCAGTGTTGAATAAATATATATTTACAATTCATTTATTTATTTGAGCATATTCTTATGTTAAAAAAAATGCTAGTAGTAAATCTACAAAAGGAAGTAAATATTTAACAGACTGTAAAACTAGAAAGTTATAGTTCATATTTATGTCTTGTGTTCATTCATTATGTACATGAAGTGTTATTGCTGGTTAGTCTTAGAGAAAATAAAATCATTACTGTTATATATATACTATTCTGGTAATTTTTCTGTGAGCCCTTCTTTAAGAAAATATAAATATTTTACTTGTAAATCAAATGTTGTTGTACTATAGTCTATTCTGGAAAATATATTTGCACAGTAAATGTATGTTGATATAAATATATCTATGCAATACATGTCTATAAAATAATAATACTACTAGCATGAAAATCTGTAAAATACACTGGATATCAATGAATGTGTTTTGTAGTTCATCCATATATATATATATATATAATATACATTACATATCGCGTTTATCAATTTAACAAATTGAGGAGAGAACATCTTTAGAGCTCCCTAACGTTGTTTTGGACCACATTTTGTAGAACATGGCTAATACTCTAGTGGTAAATTTATTCTCCCTGCACCCCACAGTGGAGATGGTCAGAAAATGGGTCAAGGACAAATGGAAACTGAAAGGGAGTGTTTCTGTTAGTGTCATGCTTGGAGCCCTCTTCCTCTTCAAATTCACTACTGAGGAGGATGTCTCTCTTATCGTCTCTGGATGTTGGTCCTATGGTCAAAACAACCCATCCCTCTGTCATTGGAAGGTTGGCTTCAACCCAGCAGTTGACTAATAGAAAACTTCTCTGGTATGGGTTCGGCTCTCGGGGCTCCCCCTTGAATACTGGGATGAGTCCATCTTTAAATGGATTGGGAATTCCTTTGGTCATTTTGTTGGTGATGATAATAGACTAGAACCAAATCGTGCCTAGTCTATGCTCATTTCTATGTTTAAGCTACTGTGAGCATGAATCTCCCCAACTTTAAAACCCTCAAATCCAGGCTTGGTAGCTAGACTCAAGCCCTAGTTTATGAAAATGCCACCCTCTTTTGCCAAAAATGTCTTAAATCTGGGCATACTATTTCCCAATGTAAATCTCTAACTCCACTACCTCTTAAGCTTAAGGGCCCGACCCTGGTTGAAGACCCCATTCCAAATGATCCTCTTATTCATCAAGACCCGTTTGTGGGGCTTGTTGTGACTCCTACTCCTAGCCTAGACTTGCCTCCCCTGCAGTCGAGGACCCGGTTATGGAAGAATGCCCCTTTCCTGAGAGTATTATCAACCTTCTCAAATCTCCTACAAATCATGTGGATGAAACCCCTAAATCGGCCCTGAAGGAACAGTGCATCTCCTTGACGACCATCTCGGTTTCACTGGTTGATCAACTAGAAGATGGAGAGATTGTGAGGGACCCCACTCTTTCCCTAGAGACAACTCGCTCCCCATTTGTGTTTACCACTCCAAACTAGGGTGTATACTCTCCCTTGGTGCTCTTGGTGCGTCATCAAGTGATTGCATGACTCCTATTAATGAGGCCTGTATTACTCAAAGATGCAAGACCAAGAATGCAAAGCCTGATGTGGGGACAAACCTTAAAGTGGGTTGGCCATCGCAGAGACTATCAAGACAAAAGGAAGCAACAAGGGATATTGCCAATGGCAGGCAACGGACCTTGGAGTCATCCATAAAAGGTAAGAAATGAAGGTCATCTCATGGAACATGAGGGGCCTCAATAACCCCGAAAAGCAATATGCTCTTAAAAGTGTATTTTTGAAAATAAAATTATGGTCCTTCTTCTCCAAGAAGTTAAGATGTCTATGTCTTCCTTTTCCCTTGTTGCTAGGAAAATTTGGCTTGGTGCTAAGTTTTTTATCAGTGATGCTACTGGAGCCTCCGGTGGCTTGGTTACCATATGGGATCCCTCCCATTTTTCTGGTAGTCTTCTCTCCTCCTCGGCCAACCTTTTGGTATCTGAACTCTTTTCCCCGATGGACTCCTATCTTCTCATTAATGTTTATCCCCCCCAATGTTAGATTGGGTAGACTAAATCTCTGGAACAACATAACTGCTCTAATATAAAATAATGCCAATGCCCACTGGTTGATTGCGGGTGATTTCAACTCTCCTTTGATCCCCTCTGAGAAGTTGGGAGGCCTTCTAGAGTACTCTGACAACATGACCGATCTTGCCGACTTCATTGGTAGGAATGGGTTGATGGATGTGGAACTAACGGGGCAAAAATTCACTTGGTCAAATATTAGGAAGGGAAAGGATCTTATTCAGGTCAGACTTGACAGATTTCTCATCTCGGGAAATTGGGAAATTGGTCCCTCCTTGAAGCTCATTTCCCTCCCCAGAATGGTCTCTGACCACAACCCCCTCCTCCTCTAGAATATCACAAATGCTACAAGGAAAAATCATCCTTTTCGATATGAAATTATGTGGATCTCTCATCCGGAGTTTAAGGATTGTATTAAAAGATGGTGGAGCACCCGCATACCTAGCACACCTATGTTTCGGATTGCCCAGAAGCTTGACTTGGTCAAAAGAAACATCTAGGGTTGGAATAAATACACCTTCAGGGATATCTTCAGGCAAAAAAAGGAGCTCAATAGTAAACTGAATGTTATCCAAGAGCGCATTGATCAAGGTGACTCCCTTGAAGCTACCCATATGGAGGAGGCTTCTCTCTATAGAAAATAGAAGGAAAACTCCCACAAAGAAGAACCCTATTGGAAATAGAAATCTAGGGTTCAATGGCTCAAAGAGGGTGACAAGAATATGACTTTCTTTCACAGATCTTCTATTATCCACATGTGTAGAAACCACATCTCCTGCCTCTTGGATGATAACAATCAAGATTTCAATGATGAGGATAGTTTGAGCAGACTAACTACCAACTATTTTTACACTTTGTTTAGGGAAGATGGTGACTTGGGGGCCCCTGTTGGTGCCCAAAAATGGGTTTATACTGACTCAAGGTAGAGACCAAGTTGTTTTCTTCTAAAATATTTATGGAAATCCACTTCCAACTGTTTAATATTCTTCAGACTTGGACCAACAATAACAAGGATGTGAGATCCTTTTGCACTTTAGGCTCTATAGAACCAGGTAGGGTGATCCCCATGCCTATTTGTGATTCTATGCCACACTCATAAATTATGCATGAAACAAAGCATATAATCTCATATAAAAACTCAACCATAAGGGAAAATGCTCAGGAATGGAAAATTTCTTAGTGATCCTCAACCAGTTTGGAGCATGAGATGATTAAAACACATGATAACATTCATGTAAAATGAAAGTATTCTGATATTCAACAGGTTATACAAAACCAGTGGTGATTCCGAACAGTAAATAAATACCAAGGCATTCACTTAACTATAATCAGTGCCTTATTCCATTGGGTACATGTATTCATACTGTATTAAACTGTACTTTCGACAAAATTTATCTAAATACATATACCTAAGATAATATTGCCTTGCAATACATCATATTTGTAATCCCTACCTAGAACTACTTATCAAAATCCCTGTAAATATCCCTATCACTCTACAATTTTATTCAAGCATTTAATTGACCCCTTAGACCAAAGCATGAATAAAAGTGCATACACCACAATAGTGCAACGAATAATAAAATCCTTGAGAATATGCATTCAAAACATGGTAGAACAATACACTGGAGAGAAGTGCTTTTGAATTATATATTTATTTAATAATTCTACTATCTCTGTAAGAATACAATCAACACATAACTTCTTCAAGAACCTGTAAAAATTATAGACACAAGAATCTTCCTATTTTGCTTTGTAAAATAACCTTTTACAACTTTTTGTTTCACCTAGACTTTGCTATTTGGAAATAGAAATTTAGAACACTCAAGAGACCAAAAATCTGAACCCCGTCTCATAGCCCTGAATTCCCTTTTATAAAAAATAAGGGAGAAAACAAGCTTCAGGCCAGAGGAGACACTTGTCATCTCAGAATGACTACACATAACTGCATTATGTTATATAATCATTTATCCTCGAACTCGCTTACGCAGGATCAAAGTATCCAACTGCCTTCTTCAAAACTCATGATGAAAATTACCATCATTTTGTTATACAAGTTCAAAAATATCTGCCACTAAAAGACAAAAATAGTTATACAAATTGTTTACAACTTTTATTCATCATTCAAATACATGCTACTCCACACACTATAGTCTTCATTAGATGGCCAATTGAAATTCACGACTTCATCAACTTTTTCCCTTTATGGAATATACTTAACATCGACTTGGTTTGACTCTCTTTCAAAAGTTTCAAAAAAATAATCTTGCAGAAATTATTTTATCCATGCTATCCTCTAGCATATCCATATTTAGCCCTTCACATATCATTTCTACCTGGGTATTGATGATCCTCTCTTCCTCTTCCTTCCAAAATTGTAAAGGCTTTACTGCCCCTTCTCTATCTTCAATATCTGGCAAAAGAGTTTGTTCTAATTCACTAAAACTCTTCATCAATTCCCTTACCTTTCTTTCTACATTCTCTGGCAAAATTTGGGCTTCCTGCATTGATTTTACCAACAAATATGTTGTTTGGAGTGCATGTGGTCTCTCGGCATGAAATTTAGAGGCCATGGACATCATTCTGAGCTCATTTCCTTTTTGCAACCATTTTGTAAACAAGGGAATTGCCACTTCTTTATCATCATTAAACTTTTGAATGGCATAAAGAAGTAAAGATAATAAGGCATGAATACTGTTTAACCTGCTATCAACTTTCTCATTCAAATGAGTTAGCACTGAGCTAACTATATCCTTTTGTTGCCCAGCTGATTATTTTTCTGATTCTTTTAGTTTTTTTTCTAATTCAACAATCTTCTCTAAAAGATGAGACTCATTTGGTTCAGTTGATCTCGTAGTATCAGGATCATCATCATCATTATAGGGGACCAATGCCATACCAGGGACATCAATACTTGTATTTAGTTGAACTTCTTCTCCTCCACCTGGATGTCGATGGCTCGGATGGCCATGTAAGTGCAAGATATGAAACCTTTATTTGTCCTTGCTCAAGGATTTGCACTCTCATTTGCAACTCCACACATTTTATGAGAAGCATTATAATCATTAAAAATATTGTCAAACTTTCTTATTAGCTCAACCTTCTCTGAAGCTTCCTTTCTTTCGCTCTCATGTGCCATCTTAGCAACATCAACATTTAACTTTCTAGCCTCTACACTTTATGTGTCGGATGCATTTTTTATAATTAAGATTCCCCTCAAGTTCGGGTTTAAATCACTAATGTTAGGCTTCCTAGGTCCTTCCTCTAGTGCCCATATTGCCAAGGTTGCATAATCATCCACAAAATCTGATCCTCTTAGTGCTAACCTTGCTTCTTCTTCTAGATTGGAAGACTGACCCTTTGATTTCCTAATTGTATCAAATGCCACTACATCTGCTATGTCCCACTTTGGCAAGATCAAGTCTCCAACCCGACTTACGATTTTCCTACCCTCATCAATAGTGATTTCCTTAAATTCTTCCTTCATTTCACTCTTTACTTCCTCTTGGCTTTCTTGATCTGATATGTATGGCCTTTGGGCCTTCTTCTCAGTAATTCTTCTTTTATACTCCTCAACCTTCATCTCCCATAATAATTGCAAAAAGGATGGGCTCCTTACAAAAGCATCATCCTCAAGGAATTTATCACATGCCACCTTTCTTGCATCTTTGAAGGCTTTACCTTGGATATCCAAAGGAGTAAGATCCAATTCCAAACTAGGAGGCAATGTAGGAACACCAAATTGCATTTTGCACTTGTTGCAATGAACCTATCTACCTCCATTTGTTCCTCACCCTGCCTTACTAGTGAAAAAGATACAGCTGATGGCAATGGACTTCTATCAGAATATTCAAGATCAATGATCCTGATTCCTTGAAGAGGCTTATTTTGTATCTTGGGGAAAGGCTCTGAACCCATCATCTTCTTACCCTTTCTCCTTATCAATCTTCCACTATCATTGCTACTATCCTCTTCATCACTTGTTTTTTCTCTTTCTCTTTTGTGAGAAGATTCTGGAATAGGCTTCCCTACTACCATGCCACTTGCTCTCTGGGATAAATGAGGTTGTGAGATTTATTGTTGTCGGTCATGAACTTCTTCAAGTTTGGCTATCTTATCCTTTAAAATCTTGTTCAACTCATCAAAAAATTTCATAACAAAATCAATCTTGGCATAGAATGGGGAAAAATCCTTTAATGGGTCATATTTTGGATCCATGTTTTGGATAGTAGCCCATAATTTTCTAAATATTATCCACTTCTCTTTTCTCCATTTGTGAGTCATGGAGTCAAATTCATCCCTGATTAAGTCCTCAGGAAAATTATGCACATGGGGCAACAAAGTTCCTTTTATTTGTGTTCTTAAAGTTCTATAAAATCCCTCATGATCACTGTTTCTAGCTATACTCACCCCCAAATTATATTGAGAAAAGAATTTGTTGAAGTGCTCATATCCTCCCTTTATAATTACAAAGGGATAACAGTGTAATCCAGGAAAATTGTTCCTTTTCCCTTTCCTTTTAAATCCTTATCCTAAATGTATCCTATTTGCCACATCCCCTTAGCAAAACCCATTCTTGTAAGAATGTTGAAGGGCAGTACATGTGGGTGTCCGGAGAAACCATAAATCTCGATAATAGTACTTATAGACTAAGGGATAAAATCCCCCCAATTAAGTTCAATCCTGGCAAGAGGCACCGTCTCCTTGGGTCTCACAAAATCATATAGTTCCTTAGGAATCCTCAGTGGATTTACTATCAAGTTTTGCCTCAACCTAGAAGAAAAATTGTTATCAAACCTCATAAAGCTAGCCTCTTGTCTATCCCAAGACATATCTATGCTCCGGAGCTATACTGGAATCTCCTGGTTATCAATTGTCATTTTGGGGTTCTTTGTACCCTCAAAGTAATCTGCATTCCTAGAAAGGAACATATACATGAGTAAAGAATACCAGGAGAATTAGCATCAGTAACTTGATTCTTAATGTCTAGTAACCCCTCATGATTCTTTTCCTCAAGGTAAGGGTCAAAGTTGAAAACTACTATAAAGTCTGGATGTTGTATTTGCATAGCCATGTACATAAAATTAGGTGGCATCACTGTAATTGGATTAAAACCCAATATTTGACATAGAGAGAAGAAAGTAGCCTAAAAATAAGGAGCAAAAGCACCAATTGGGAATGGCTCCTTTGAGCTAGGCCCGATATAGTATGTTGTATTCTCTTCTTTGGCTAAATGCATTGGAAGAAAATTATTTCTAATGAATTCCCTCATCTTGTAATACTCTACCTTATGCTCATTTAAATCTATCTGCACCATGCTCGAGGATGGTTCATATAGGTCAAAAATATCTTGGAACTCTTCCCTTCTGATGGTTAATAGAATTTCTCCATCATTTCCCCTAATAACCCTTGAAACTGGGTCATATTTGTCTGCAACAACTTTGAGTAGGTTGACATCCATGAAAACACCCAGTACTACCAACTTGCCCAAATCATACTACCAAGGACTGGATAATGGGGAATGCAATTTTCTTTATCCATACCATAACTTAAACATTTCTAACCCAGTCATCGGTATATTAGCATCCGCCAAGCATAATTCTTTGTCAGTTAACCCTTCCTCTAGGGTTTTTCCATCCACAAATCTCTGCACCTGTTGTTTATCATTTGTAGAGGGCTCCAATTGGTCCAAGATATCATCATATAGATTTATTTTCATATAATCCACTTTTCTTGAATGTTTCTATGAGGGAGCCATCTTTTGCAACTAGGGCTTTATACTATAACTCCAAATTTAGGAAGGAAAAAACTAGGGCTAGTACAATATTTTAAATTACTAGAGTAATTAAAACAAATTTCACTACTCTCTGTCTAGCACCTAACCCTAGAGAAAATTGAATTCTCTTCTTACAACTTTATGCACAATTTATAATAGCAATTTGTTTCAAGAACATATGGATAGTTCAGATAAACTTACTACTTTGATTTTCACTAGAGATGGCAATTCTATGTCATAGAGAGTCGTTTCAACCTTCTTCAGTAGCAGGAAAACCTTCTGGATTCCTATGAAATATTTTGCAAATGAAGAAAAACCTTTTAAGAGTCTTTAATTATTGCCTGGAAAAGAACGAAAATGTCTCATCTGCCATTAATACTCGTGCGAGCAAAACAATGACTCGTAACTTTTAATTTAAATTTTTTTGAAACCTGACTGTTGATCATCTTCCAAGTTGGCAAATCCAACGATCATCTCTTGTCAACTAAACACTTGATTTTCCATCTATATCAACGGACCCAAAAAATCACAACTAATCAACACCACATCATCTTTTGACCAGACTCCATCAACGGCCCACCGTAAGCCTTCCTGGTCAGCCCAGGACACATGGCATCATCTCGTGATATCGTGGTCCATAACATCCTTGCAAATTTCATCGCAGGGATACGGGGGCCGTCAGATCTATTCAAACTTTTCCACTTTGCACAATGCTCATTAACTTCTCCAGAATTAAAGAATCGAGCACCTTTTACCTTAGGATAAAACATCTTCGTTCATTTTGAACACGTGCAAATTGATGGGATTGTTAGTAGATGAAATTTTACTTCCTGAGAATTGGTAACACAATGCTTTGACTGGTTATACTGCCAACCTTGTCGGTTCCCAGTGAAAACATGTCGCACAATCTCGCAATGCCCTAGTCTTTATAATCCTTGCATCTTTAATCACAGGGAAGCGCAAACCTTTGGATTCATTATTTCTTTAACAACCTGCCGAACTACTTAGGATTTTGGACCTAGGAAAACATAAGCACGGGCACAAATATTTAAAAGGGAGACTAGTCATAGGGAAATTTTATGTGCATGACTTAGGAAAATCATTTTTCATAAACCGGTTAACCACCACTTAATACTTCAGAAATGGAATGGCCCCGCCAATGAATGTGGTACCCTTGGCCTTAAGTGAGAAAAAGGTAATGATAGAATATAAAAAGGATCGAAGACTTTCCTTCATACCAAGATTTAATCAAGAAAAGACATAACCCCTAAGGCCCTAAACCCTGATAACTTGACAGAGGGAAAAATAAAACCAGAACGACCAAATTTTGCAAGACATAATTTTTAGGTCCTACCATTGGCTCTAGTTGGGGGCATCCATTTCATAGGAATGAGATGAGAAACTAGGACCTTTGGATGAAGTAGACCAATTACAAAGTAGACCAAAAATATATTACCTAGATAGGGTAACTTCAACTGAAAGGAAACTACACTAATATATACAAAACCTAACTAACGCTCATGGAAAATAACTACTTTCAAGAAAAGTAGAGCTTCAATAATTGTCCATGAACAAGCAATTCAAGAGTATCACCATGTATATCCTGGAGAATATAAGAATGTTCTCCCCATTTGATTTGAATTAGATATGGGCCCAGCTAAATGTCATCAAACTTGCCATGTTTTCCCTTTTCCTCTATTCTGGCAGTCCACATCAGAACCATATCATCAACTTGAAAAATCCTTGTAGTTTCTCTTTTATCATACATGTTTTTAACTTGCATCTATAACTTTGTATTTCTAGTTTTGGCTTCTCTTCTAGATTCATCTAATTCCATTAAAGCCTCAATTCTCAACTACATATCATCATCTATATCATTGTTATAAGTTTGGACAAACTTATACATCTCCATCAGATTATTTTGGGGTAACCTTGAATGCATACCATACACCAAATCAAAAGGTTCACATCCAATTGCTTTCTTGATTGTTACCCTATCTGCCCAAACAACTAATCTCAGCTTTGTATCCCAAGCTTTTTTATTCTTTTCTAGGATTCATTTAATAATCTTCATCAAACTTTTGTTTCTAGATTCAGCTTGCCCATTTCCTTATGGGTGGTAAGGTGATGAATAGGAAATCTGGATATGATATTTGTTGCAAAAGTTTTCATATTCTTTTGACCTAAAATTCATTGCATTATCAGAGACTATCCTCTCTAGACATCCAAATCTGATCAATATATTGTCTGTAAGGAAATAAATTACCACCTTACTTGTTTCCTTTTTAGTGGGTATAGCTTCAACCCAATTAGTGAAATAATAAATGGCCACTAAAATCCAAGAATGGCCACCACTAGATTTGCATGCTATTTCTCCAATAAAATCTATACCCCACTGTTGGAATGGAGCTTGCACATTTATAGGTCTTAATGGCAAATTTCCTAAAAAAATTTAATTTTCCTTGAAAAATATTTGGCATGGGTCACATTTCTTGACTAGTTGATGTGCATCTTTGAAAATTGTTGGCCACCAGAACCCAACTCTTAATACTTTGTGTGCAGTTGTTTTGGCCATATAATGCCCTTTGCAAAATCCACTATGCAATTCAAACAACAACTTCTGAGCTTGATCTTGGTCCACACATTTTAACATGACACCATCACTGTTCCTCCACCAGAGATTCCCATTTACAATGGCATATTTAATAGCATGTAATTTTAATGTCCTTCTTTTATCATCAGTCATGTCTTCCAGAGATTTCATCCTCTACAAATAATATATGATATCATCATACCATTTGAAACTATCCATATCACAGATACAAGATCTGTTCTCTTCTTCCATAATATTTATTTGATTGGCATCCAAATTACTCTGGGCCATCAACTTTGCCAATCCTAATCCTCTCACTAACTTAGTGATTTGGATATCAATGTTGAATTCTTGGATCCTATTTATCCATTGACATCTTCTTCCAGATACTTCCTGTTGTGTGAAAATATCTTTAATTGCAGCATTAGGCACATATGCAACCATTGTTGCTCCCATCAGGTAACTCCTAAAATCTTTAACAACCCTTACTAGTGCATAAGCTTGCTTTTCATTCAAAACATATTTCAACTCTGTAGCTTGCAAAGATTTACTGAAAAATGCTATAGGTTGTTCAAAACCTTCTAAATTCTTTTGCAACAATACAACAACAACAGTATGAAAAGATGCAAATGAAAATATCTGCATAGGTTTTCCATAATTAGGTATTTTAAGAATAGGTGCATTTTTAATAGCCTGTTTGATCTCCTGGAATGCCTTGACGGGCTCCTTGTTTCATTCTATTTTTGCACCTTTCTTTAACATTTTGGATATAAGTCTCCTAATTTCAGCAAAATTAGTGACAAACCTTCTTAAAAAATTGATTTGCCCAAAAAAAGATTGGATACCTTTCACTGTTCTGGGCTGAGGGACTTTGCCAATTGCTATTACCCTCTTTCGGTCAATTCTCACACCATCTTTTGAAACAATGTGACTCGACAACTTACCTTCAGTTACCCCAAAAGCACACTTTTATAAGTTTAGGGATATCCCATATTCAACAGCTATGTCAAATTTTTTTTCAAGGTGACCACAATGATCACTTTCCTTCTTGGAATAAGTTGTTAGATCATCCTGATATACTACTAAGAATACATTTATAATATCAAAAAATGCAACATCCACAGTGTTGAAATGTGGCGACTGATCAGCAAAGTACTATACACTCAGCACGTATCCTCGCCGGGGTCCGGGGCCGGGCCGGGCCCTGAGCAGGGGTTTGGGGGTGGCAGCCCCTGAGAAAAAAAATTTTGCCGTTTTTTTGTTGATGAAAACCGACATTGTAATAAAACCCTAAAAAAGGCCGACTTTGTTTGTTGCCCTAAAAATGCATGTTATAAGCGGCTGGGATGCTTAAGGGATTGCAAGGTTGATGTACTATTTTTGCTAGATAATAAGAAAGATTGGACGGCTGTGTATGGTGGACGTAACCCATTCTGGGTGAACCACGTTAAATCTCTATGTTATCTGTGTCCTGTTTTATTTCTTTATCTTTTGTATTTAAATCTGCATATAATTGTTAGTTCATATTTGCTTCGGATCTGCTTGAAACCCTAACAATTGGTATCAGAGTGAGGTTTTCTATAAATTGGTAGGACTTTCAGATTTGAGTGGGAGCAATGGAGGATTCCAAATTCAAGGTCGAAAAGTTTAATGGCTAGAATTATTAGTTATGGAAAATGCAGATGGAGGATTACCTGTATCAAAAGGATTTGTGGCGGCCATTGGAAGGAAAGGCAAAGAAACCGACCACAATATCAGATGAAGAGTGGGACATTTTCGATAGAAAGGCACTAGGATCCATTCGATTGTGCCTTGCGTCATCTGTAACATTCAATATAACAGAAGCAAAAACGACTGTAGATTTGATGGCAACATTGGCTAAGCTGTATGAGAAACCCTCGGCTTCGAATAAGCTATTTCTTATGAAGCGTTTGTTTAATTTGAAAATGAGTGAGGGAGGATCTATAGCGGAGCACTTAAATGAATTTAATACAATTACCAGTCAATTGTCTTCGGTAAAAATTACCTTTGCAGAAGAGGTTAGGGCTCTCTTGATTTTATGTTCTTTGCCAGAAAGCTGGAATAGCTTGGTTATGGCTATAAGTAACTCTGTCTCTGGTAAAAATACTTTGGTATTTGATGATATTGTTGGTGTTATCCTAAGCGAGGAAATGTGAAGGAAAAGCACAGGTGAGACTCCAATATCATCGGGTAGTGTTTTGAATGTGGAGAATAGAGGAAGATCAAAGGAAAGAGGAAAAGGCCCCGGGAATGAGAAGTCACGAGGGAAGTCAAAGAAAGGACGCTCTCAATCTAGAGGAAAGAAAGATTGCTGGTACTGCGGAAAGCCTGGTCATCTAAAGAAAGACTGTTGGTCTCAGAAAAACAAAGAAGGAGACAAAAATGAAAATGACAGTAAGGAAGCTAATATTGCAAGTAATACTTTACAAGATGCTTTAATCTTATGTTTGGATAATGTTAATGATTCCTGGGTAATAGATTCTGGGGCTTCATTTCATGCTACACCCCATAGAAAATATTTTCTAGATTATGTTCAAGGTGATTTTGGACAGGTATATTTGGGTGATGATGAGCCCTGTCAAATTGTTGGAAAAGGAAAGATAAGGATCAAGTTGCAAAATGGTAATGACTTGTTTCTGCAGGAGGTAAGACATGTTCCTAATTTAAGAAGAAATTTAATTTCTGCAGGGCAACTAGGTAGTGAAGGTTGCATAGTTACCTTCTCAGACAATATGTGGAAGGTCACTAAAGGATCATTAGTAGTAGCTAAAGGTGCGAAGGTAGGCACATTATATCTGTGTACTGGTAACACTTACTCTACCTTAGCTGCTACAGATAAAGTTACTGCAGGGACAACAACAATAAATGTTGCAAGAACAGATTCGATAATGTGGCACCATAGGCTTGGGCACATGAGTGAGAAAGGGATGAAAATCCTTCACTCCAAAAATCTATTGCCAGGACTAAAGAAGATTGATTTAGAGTTATGTGAAAACTGTGTTTATGCTAAACAGAAAAGAGTCAGATTTCTCAAGGTTGGGAAAGAGAAGAAGAGTGAGAAGTTAGAGCTTGTACATTCAGATGTATGGGGACCGGCTCAGGTATCATCTCTTGGTGGCTCTTGTTATTATGTTATTTTTATTGATGACTCAACCAGAAAAACATGGGTATATTTCCTAAAACAAAAATCAGATGTTTTTGAAACTTTTAAGAAATGGAAAGCTCTGGTTGAGAATGAGACAGGAAAAAAGTTGAAGTGTCTCAGATTGGATAATGGAGGTGAGTATTGCAGCAAAGCATTTGAAGATTACTGTTCCTTAAATGGGATTCGAAAGCAGAAGACAGTTCTAGGAACTCCACAGGAAAATGGTGTGTTAGAGAGAATGAATAGGACCATCATGGAACGTGCAAGGAGCATGAGATTGCATGCTAGATTGCCCTTACATTTTTGGGTAGATGTTGTACATACTGCTGTCTATTTGATAAATAGAGGACCTTCAACCCTTTTAGATGGTGGTATTCCAGAGGAGGCATGTATTGGTAAAAAGGTAAATTATTCTTTTCTAAAAACTTTTGGTTGCGAAGCTTTTGTCCATGTTGATAAAGAAAACAGAACCAAGCTTGATGCTAAATCTCAGAAATGTACCTTCATTGGATATGGGATAGATGAATATGGCTATCAGTTATGGGATTTTGAAAATAAGAAAATAATTAGAAGTAGAGATGTTATATTCAATGAGAAGGTTATGTATAAAGAACAGATGCAGGAAAAGAAGCATGAACAGGACAAACAAGAATATGTGGTGTTGGATGAGATTCCTGAAAATGAAATGCCACAGGTACCTGATGCTTAGCAACAACAGATTGTCCCACAAACTCCTGCAAGTGTTAGACATTCTACAAGGACAAGTAGACCCCCTGAAAGATTTTCTCCTTCTTTGTATTCTATTTTATTAACGGATTCTGGTGAACCAGAAGAATATGAAGAAGCAATGCAGGTGGATGCCAAACAACAGTGGCAACTAGGCATGAAAGAGGAGATGGACTCCTTGATGAAAAATAAGACTTGGGACTTAGTCCCTTTACCTGCAGAAAAAAGAGCCTTGCCTAACAAATGGGTTTATCGGCTGAAGGAGGAGGAAGGAGGTCAGAAAAGATATAAGGCCAGACTTGTGGTAAAAGGTTTTGCACAGAAAAAGGGTATAGATTATGATGAAATATTTTCTCCAGTTGTAAAAATGACTTCAATTAGAACTGTACTTAGTCTTATGGCTGCAGATGATTTACATCTTAACAATTAGATGTCAAAACAGCTTTTCTCCATGGAGATTTGGAGGAGGAAATTCACATGTTGCAACCACAGGGATACAAGGTCAAAGGTAAGGAGAACTTGGTGTGCAGGTTGAAGAAAAGTTTGTATGGCCTAAAGCAAGCACCCCGACAATGGTATTTAAAATTTGATAGTTTCATGGATGAACACGGTTATCATAGATGCCATTCTGATCATTGTGTATATTTTAAGAGATTTGATAATGGCAGTTATATTATCCTGTTGCTTTATGTTGATGACATGCTTGTTGCTAGGTCTAACATGCAACATATAAATGATCTTAAACAGAAATTAGCCAGGTCATTTGCTATGAAGGATTTGGATGCAGCTAAGCAAATTCTCGGTATGAGGATTACACGGGACAGGAAAAATAGAACCTTGAATTTGTCCCAAAGTGAGTATATAAAGAAGGTGTTGAAAAGATTTAACATGCAGGATGCAAAAGCAGTTAGTACACCTTTGGCTAGTCATTTCAAATTGACTAAGGAGATGTGCCCAAAGGCACAGGAAGAGGTTAATAAAATGTCTAACATCTCGTATTCATTAGCTATTGGCAGTTTGATGTATGCAATGGTATGCATAAGGCCAGATATTGCACATGCAGTGGGAGTTGTGAGCAGGTTTATGAGTAATCTGGGTATGGAACATTGGAATGCTATGAAATGGATTCTTCGGTATTTGAAAGGAACTACTACGAAGGCATTATGTTTCAAAGGATCTAATGCTGCTCTAAGTGGATTTGTTGACTCTGATCTGGCGCGTGATATTGATTCACGGAGGAGTACTACAGGGTATGTTTTTACTATAGGGGGAATTGCAGTCAGTTGGATTTCTAGGCTGCAAAAGGTTGTTGCACTTTCAACCACTGAAGCTGAGTATGTTGTTGCTACAGAAGCCAGCAAAGAGATGATTTGGTTGCAATGTTTTCTGAAGGAATTGGGTCAGACACAAGAGGATAGCCCATTGTATAATGATAGCCAGAGTGCCATTCATCTTGTGAAGAACTCTATTTTTCATTCAAGGACAAAGCACATTCAACTCAGGTACCACTTCATCCGGACTATTTTGGAAGAGGGTCAGTTACGGCTTAAGAAGATTCACACAAGTGAGAATCCTGCCAATATGTTCACAAAGGCAGTTCCACAGGAGAAGCTGATTTCTTCATCAGTTTCTGTTGGTCTTCTTGATTAATAATTGTGGAATTTATACCAGTCATGTCCTAGTGTTTTATCCAGTGGATGTTGCATGTATAGTGGTGTCGTGTAGTATCAGTCTCCAAGTGGGAGATTGTTCGGTGTGGAGCCTGATCAGTCTCCAAGTGGGAGATTGTTGAAATGTGGCGACTGATCAGCAAAGTACTGTACACTCAGCACGTATCCTCGCCGGGGTCCGGGGCCGGGCCGGGGTTCGGGGGCGGCAGTCCCCGAGAAAATTTTTTTTGCCGTTTTTTTGTTGATGAAAACCGACATTGTAATAAAACCCTAAAAAAGGCTGACTTTGTTTGTTGCCCTAAAAATGCATGTTATAAGCAGCTGGGATGCTTAAGGCATTGCAAGGTTGATGTACTATTTTTGTTGGATAATAAGAAAGATTGGACGGCTGTGTATGGTGGACGTAACCCATTCTGGGTGAACCACGTTAAATCTCTATGTTATCTGTGTCCTGTTTTATTTCTTTATCTTTTGTATTTAAATCTGCATATAATTGTTAGTTCATATTTGCTTCGGATCTGCTTGAAACCCTAACACATAGCTCTTTGAAATGTTGCTCCTGCATTTGTTAAACCAAAAGGCATTGTTATATAAACATAGGTTCCCCAAGGTTTAGTAAATGTTGTTTTGTATTATTTTGACTCTTTAACCATTACTTGGTTGTAACCTGAAAATCCATCCATCATCGACAAAATCTCACAGCCTGTTACCCTTTGTAACATTGCTTCCATATTTGGCAATGGATAATTATCTTTTAATGAAGATAAATTCAGATTTTTGAAATCAACACATAGTCTGATATCTCCATTCTTTTTTCTCACAGGTACCAAGTTAGACACCTATGATGAATGTCTACTAGGCCTTATAATCCCAACATCTTTTATCTTGACTATCTCCTCTTGCATTTTAGGTGCTAATGTTGGATTAATAGATCTCTATTTTTGTCTAAAAGGCTTGGCATTTTCTTTCAAAGGAATCTCATGTTGAAATAAATATTTCCTATAAGCCTTCAAGTCATCATATGACCAAGCAAAAACATGCTTGTATTTTCTCAATAAATCAATTAGCATTTTCCTAACCATGGGTGACATTTTCTTTCCAATATATACCTTCCTTGGAGCTCCTTCTGTCCCAAGGTTAACAACTTCTAAATCTTCAGGGTGGGGGGCAATAGTAACAACCTTAGCCTTATCTTGACTATCAAACACCCTCTCTAAAACAACCAAACCTCTGGGAATTTTATTTGTCTTCAGTTGAATCACTTCCTTCCCAAAGATTGTTTCCTTGTCATCCTCTGTCTGCACAAAAGCACTGAAATCAATCTCCTGATTTTCATATTCATCTACACAATGTAGAAAACTTAAAATATCATCATCATCATTAAAAACCTGCTAGTTTTCAATGTTATCAAGGACTGAAGGCCTTGTCTGAATCACAATCTTTAAGATTCCAACAAAAGTGATCCTCTAGCCTTAGATCTATATTTTCCAGGAGATCAGCCATTTTGTTATGACTTCTCTCTTTCCATTCAATACCAAATGCATCAAAGTTCTCAATTTGGTCCCATACAACATTTCTATACCTTCTATTTTTTGATGCATATTTAGATTTGATTTGGGATATGATGAACTCAGAGTCCCCAACCACCTTGAGATTCTTTATCCCATGTTTTTCAAATAACCTCAAACCAAGAAACAACATTTCATACTCTGCTACATTATTTGTACATGCAAAGGCTAGAGTAAAAGAAAACTTAAAAGTTTCTCCATGGGGTGATATGAATAACACACCTGCTCTTGAGCCCTCCTTAGAACCGGCTCCATCAAAATACATGGTTGACAAATTATCATCTCCTGATAATTTTTATACTTCTTCACCCAATAATGTAGGTTGTTCCTTTTTCTTCTATGGAGAATCTTTAACCCTGAATCCATTTATCCCTATGTCTACAAAACAAGTCATATCTTCATCAAATTGTACTGTATGTACCATCATATATGGTACCTTGGATTCTCTTTTAACCTTTACATTTTTACCATCAATGCAAAAGGTAGCATAAGACATGTCACATTGTAAACTTCCACCCATAGAGGCACTCCATTTTCTTGATAATAACATCCCATAATGCGGTGGAATATCTACAACTAGGACACTCATAGTTAATTCTTTCTCAGGGAAAGCAACAAGTTTATAAGGTAGTGCCTTTATAGTTCCTATCACAGGCACTTCTCTTGAATCCATAGCACAACATCTTCTCTGAGGACTATCTACCTTCAAACCCATGGACTGCATTATCCTTACTGGCATGACATTATTTGAGGCCCCAGAATCAATCATATAATTCTTCAAGACTTTTCCATTTATAATAATACTTAGAAATAAAGGGTATACATTGTTAGGGCTCTCACCTACTATATCTTCAAGATAAATATGGGAAATTTGAGAAACCATTCCCTCTAACTCTTTATCCTTTGTTTCATTTTTACTCATTCGTTCTTTTATATTATGAGATACATTCTTATTTTCAATTTCAATAGAATGGAAAATACCCTTGAACCAAGCCATGGATTTCTCCGTATGCTCTTCAATTCTTAACATCTCTTGCAAAGGAACCTTAACTATAATCTGAGAAAGCAATTGAAGCATATCCATAGGTGTGTAATTTGGTAATTCAAGTGACATACCTAATTGTTCTTCATATTTCTTTGGTATGTTGCCTTCAATGTTTTGTGTCTTTTGTAAGTCTCCTTCAATGGGCGAAGAAGAATTTTCAATCATCTTTTCTTTTATCTTAAGTAGAGAAGTTTTTTCAATAGGTTTCACAACCTCTGCTTTCTTAGCCCACTCCTTTCTCTTGACCTCCTTAATTTTGATTGTCTCTTTTCCTTTATTTAAAATTCTTTGACAAATAGACCCAAAGGCTTTCCATGGTCTTCACCCATAATCCTATTTCTCAATTGATAGTTGCTCTTTACTTGAGCTACCATAGCAGTTGTTATCTTGGCAATCTCTTTATTTGAGGGTCTTCTCAGGGACACAGAACACTCACCTTGTTCAACATTACACATTCGACCATCAACAGATAATTCCTCATCAGAAAAAACCTGTTAATGATATGTTTCATTTATTTTCCTTTGATTATCTATATCAAAGTCCCAAGTCTCAATATTAGAAGAATATTCTTATTCTCTAAGACAGGAAGAAATCATAAGACAGTCAACATTGTCACCTTCAAAGGTTTCTTCTTCTTCTTCTTCATGTGTCTCATCCTTAGCAGAAATAAATTGTGCTACGACACAATATTCAAGTGAGTGGGGTGATTGACAAGAAACACACCAAGGAGTATCATCCACCATGTTCAATGTATGTTTCTGCAATGGGTCAGGAGTTTGTTGTTCCTCTTTACCCTTTTTTTGCTTGAAAGGGTTTCCATCCTTCCAATTTGTATTGTAAGGATAATCTTGCAATCTTAGTGATCTATTAAATTTATTGAACTATGGCTTTTCTAGCATAGAACTCTCTAAATTTTTGCCACAGTAAATTTCAAGTCCTTCAAGGTGTGTCGACTTGAATTTCATCCTCAAAATGCTACCTGTAACAAGTTAGTTTCACAAAATACAAAGGAAATTCTATAGGAAATCCAAACTCAACCAATGAAACTACATGAAATACAGATTAAAATAAAACATTATTTTTATTACTTTCATGATTTAAGTCTCATTGTGTCCTAACTCCACTGTTCCTGGTTGCAGATGGTGTACTCTCAGACAAGCACTGATGGCTTCCAAGATGGCATATGAAGAATGGACTAATAACTAGTAGTTAACTGATACTATGATATGCAATGCTAAATGATTATGCTATTTGCTTCAAGATTAAAACTCATGGATGCCTAAGTTTTACAAATCATTAGCTTGCAAATTCACTTGAAGTCTAACTCTCTCTCAACTCAAACTCTTGATTTTATAGACCTTGAAAGGATAAGATGATGTGGCTTAGATCAACAGTCTTGATCAGATTTGCAAATTTGGATGGTTGTGAGCAAAGGTGAAGGTTGAGAGAAAGGGGGAAGGAGAAGACAAGTGTAACTCATCTCACCTTGACTGGGTTGCTGACTAAGGGAATCTAGGGATGGTCGGAGAAAATTTAGGTATGAGAGGACAAGTGGACTCAAGTCCTTCCTAAGATGTAGGGATGTTGGAGAAAATATAGAAGAAGGTTATTAAATATGTGTACGTACACAATATTTCATTAAGTTTGGAGGTTGAAGATAAATGATGAATTGATATTTAAGAAATATTGATTTCCTTAGCCACGTGATGGATGAGTTGGCAAAGGGAAGATGAAGTGGAGATGGAAGGTGAGTTGAAAAAAGAGATTAAATAATTTAGAAATTATTTAATATTTGAGACTACAGGATAGGAGAATAATCATTAAACATTAGATATTCAAATGATTGAAGGCAATAATTAAATATTTAGATATTCAATTAATTAATCAGAAGAATAATTAAATATTAGATATTTAATTAATTAGAGGAATATGATAGATGAATTAATTAATACAATATTTAAATTAAATTAATTAATAGAAAGACACGAAGTGAATTAAATAAATTAATCTTTTCAAATTAACTATTTAATAGAAGAATAATTATTAAATAAATATAAAATATTTATTTAATCGCTCATAGCCATTTCTATGTGTATACATTTTGCCCCTCTTTGAAATGATGTCAAGACAACATTGTTTCAAATATTAAATCAAGTCTCAATAGTGTGCCTGGTGGAGATAAAAATCCTGATTGTTTTCTAAATACTAATTTTTGGATATTGATTTAATGATGATACCCCCTCGAGAGATCATTTGTGCATTAAAGGCATTAATGATCTCTCGATAGAAGAAGAATTTTATATGAAAGATAGATGAGTGAATAGATTGTAGATTGATAAAATGAATTGGATTTAGATCAAGTCTGGTTTCCGGAAGGACACATCCCGTATAAGACAAAAGATGATCAAAACGTCTGGTTTCAGGAAAGATACATCCTGTATAAGACATGATAGATGATCAAAACATCTGGTTTCAGGAAAGACACATCTTGTATAAGATATGATAGATGATAGTTGAATGAATGATGAAGATATTAAATTGAAGAATGATTCCATCGGATGATGATGCTGGTGCAAGTGTTACAGGGGATCTAAGTGTTAGACCCACAGGCTCGAGAGGCAGTCATGATTCTTGACTTGATTTGTATTGATGAAGTACTTGTATTTTTGATCTAATATAATTATATACTTGGAATTTTTATTGTTTTATGATGATCTATATGTAGACATGGACTCTATATGATGATCTTTATTATGCATGTTATTCTATAAGATGATGATCTATATGCATTAATTCTATATGATTATGTTATGATCTTTTCTCTTCATTATGATTATGATCTATATGATGTAATGATAAATGTTTTTGATAACCTTGGATGCAACTGAAAATGATTACTAACTTTAAATGGTGTGTAAATGAAATGATCTAAATGCAGTGATCTATATGCAAATCAATGATTATGCAATATGTTTTTGATGCACATGGATGCAAACGAAAATGATGTGAAAATGCAAATGTTTTATTTTATATGCAAATAATGATGAATGAATCTAAGTGCAAAGATGCAACTAAATGAGCTTAAAATGGAACTAAAATGAGAATGATCTTAATGCAAATAATAATAATGATTACTATATAATTAATAAAATGCACTTAATTAAATGCAAACTCAATGCAATTTTTGAAATGATTCTAAAAAATGAATGCACCTATAATGATCAAATACAAATGGTTTTTTTGTTTGTCCAAGTATACTCAATCTTTATTCGTTGACCACTGATCTGAATGAAATGAGATGTTTATAATGCAACTGACAATGAATGCTTATAATGCAAACGAATAATGAACTAATCTAAAATGATCTAACTAAAAATTATACTACCATTCTTCAAATATTATCTTGTAACAGTGCTTGATTTCATCATTGAGCTTTAAAATGTTGTAAGAAAATACAAGCAACTTGACATAATGATCCAAGATGACCTGAGTATTTCTTACATGGATTTTAATATAGCAAGTTAATACAAGCAACTTGATACAATTAGTCAAGTTGACCTGAGTATTTTCTTGCAAAACAGACAAGGATTGTCTCCTTTCATGCATGACTTAGAACATCCTCCTTGATCTTTTGCCGATCATATCCTTAGACAAGTACATACTTTAGTAAGAGATAAACCACAGACAACAATCAAAGAAAATAATCATGCCCCATCATAGCTTCTCTAGTCATGGACATCCTTGAGTCACATAGAGTACATGATTAGCAATAAAATCAAGAAATAAACATTGAATCTTACATGCCATTCACATGTTCTTTATGGTCATTAACTGATAGAATCATCTTAATGAATGATCTTTGATAATCCTTTATTACTTGCTAGTTAATTCTTTGGTTTCTGAGTTTCATGATCCAGTTGTCATGAAATGCCTTGATCTTCATTGCTTTGTTGCTCGTTATCTGCTTCAAAACCCTAGGTGTTTTTGGTTTTTCTAAGTTTTCTGAATGTTTTGTATTTTCAAAGATTAAAAAGATCACCTTAGAAAAAGGAATTAGGATTTTGCCCCCAGCGGAAATGCAACTTTATTATGGATGTATGAATTGATCAAGATCCAAACAATGGTGGGATACAAATGCAGATTGATTTATTCTGATAAAATCTAAGATAGTGACTACGACAAGTATGTCAAAGATTGATAACTGTTGGTAAGCTGCATATTTCCTACTAAATGGTTCAGATCAATGGATGCGAAAGATGGAATGGATAAGCTAAGATATGATGGAGTGGATAGATGCGGTAGAAGTGGATAGGATGGAGTGAATAGGTGCACAAAGCAATCTCATAGATGGAGGAACTCACTTTTTAGATAGCGCCTATTTACCAGGTTTTCACCATCTAATTTTATTGCATTTTTCTCAATTTTTCTTTTTTTATTTCTTTTAACTGTTTTATGCTTTTTTTTAGGGATTTTCTACTTTTCTTCTTTTTATTGATTTCTTCAGGACTTTATATGCTTTTTATTGATTTTTTCCAGGACTTTATATGCTTTTTATTGATTTTTTCCAAGACTTTATATCTCAAGCATATAATTTATTGAGATGAATAGAATTGATAGGTTCATCAAACCAATCACCTTCAAGGGTAGGTAACTTGTATGCTCCTGATCCATATGTTGCTACTATGACAAAAGGTCCTAGCCAATTTGGTTCAAATTTTCCCTTCTTTTCTTGATCTTGCTGATTTCTTGGATTCTGCCTTAGAACTATATCTCCAATCTGAAAAATGTGTGGCTTGATTCTGTGGTTATAACTTCTTGCCATTCTTTGTTGATATACTTTCAAATGATCTATTGCATTTTGATGACGTTCCTGAATCAGTTCAAGTTATTGGAGTTGAGAGACTCGTTGTTCTTCTTCTGGTATAAGACCTTTCAAGGATACTCATAGAGAGGGTATCTCTACTTCTATAGGTAATATGGCTTCTGATCCATAGAAAAAACAATATGGAGTTGCCCCTGTTGGAGTGTGGATGCTGGTTCGGTATGCCCAAAGAGCAGGATTCAGCTAAATGTGCCAATCTTTTCCAGCTTCATTGACTGGTTTCTTTAAAATTTTCAAGATAGTTTTGTTTGATGCCTCAACTTGACCATTTCCCTGTGGATAACATGGAGTAGAAAACCTATGTTAGATATGAAAATGTTCACATAGCTCCTTCACATCTTGATTCTTAAGTGGTCTTCCATTATCAGTGATAATGGTCATAGGAACTCCATAGCGACAGATTGTATAATTCAAAATGAATGATGATATTTGTTTTCCTATCACTATTGTTAGAGGCACTGCTTCAATCCATTTAGTGAAATATTTAGTAGCAGTCAGAATGAACTTATGTCCATTAGAAGATGAGGGATTTATCTTTCCTACCAAATCAAGGCCCCATTGAGAAAATGGCCATGACCCTGTCATAGGATATAATTCTTGTGTTGGTGCATGAATGAGATTCCCATGGATCTGATATTGTTTGCATTTCCTAGCATATGTGAATGAATATCTCTCCATAGTAGGCCAATAGTAACCCATACGAAGAATTTTCTTAGCCAGTGTTAAGCCACTTGAGTGTGTGCCACAAATACCTGCATGAACTTCATTAAGAACTTTCTTAGATTCTTCTTGTTCAAGACATCTCAATAAAGTACTATCTAGACCTCGCCTATATAGGATATCTACAATAATAATATAGTGAGAGGACTGATGGATAAAATTCCTTTTCTGATTGCGGGATAGGTCAAGAGGAAGGATATTCTCTTTTAAGTACTGATAAGTTTGATCGTATAAGAATTGACTAGTTCCTGATATATGGCAAATTTTGTAGATATGCTAGGATTGAAGGCTAGGGGTTAAGATATCTTCCACAAGAAATTCGTAATGATGTTGATTCTCCTAATTTTGTAAGAGAGATGCTATTGTAGCCATTGCATCTGCTGCTTTATTCTCATTTCTTGGAATCTGGGTGAATGTTATTTCTTTAAAGTGTTCTTTAAACTCCTCTACCAACTATTTGTATGGCATGCACTTGTCATCCTTAGTTTTGTAATCATCATTTATTTGGTTAATGATAAGCTGTGAATCACCATAGACATGTAATTCTTTGACATTCCATTCAATGGCCATTTTAAGCCCAATAGTCAATGCTTCATATTCTACACTATTGTTGGTGCATGGAAACCATATTCTATATGATTTTGGAATTGTGTGTCCCTGAGGTGTGATGAAAAAGATTCTTGCACCTGATTCATATTGTATGTAAGAACCATCAAAGTATAATTCCCAAAATTTTGTACTTACTGTCAAAATGTCTGCATCAGGAAATTCAATGTGCAAAGGCATGTCATGTTGTAAAGGGGCTTCAGCCAATTGATTAGCAATGACTTGTCCTTTGATAGCTTTTCGGTCAAAAAACTCTATATCAAATTCACTCAGTATCATAACCCATTTGGCTAGTCTTCCTATCAAGGTTGACTTGCTCAACAAATACTTTAGTGGATCTATCTTTGCTATTAGTTTCACGGAATGAGTCAACATATAATGTTGCAGCTTCTGAGTTGCAAACACAACTACTAGACATGTCTTCTCTATTTAGGAGTAATTTAGTTCATAGACAACAAGTGTTCTACTGGTGTAATACACTGCTCTTTCTTTTCCTTCTTCATCATGTTGAGCTAGGAGAGCTCCTAATGATACATTTGTCACTGAGATATAGAGCAACAATGGTTTCCCTTTGGTTGGTGATACCAGCACTGGAGGATTCATAAGATATTCTTTTATTTGCAAAAAAGCTTCTTCACATTTCTGATCCCATTTGAATGAAATACTTATGTAGAAGATGGGTGAATGGATGACATCTATCTGCTAATTGAGAGACAAATCTCCCGATTGATTGCAATCTTCCTTGTAAAGATCTCAAGTGACTTATGTTCCTAGGTGACTCCATTTCCATGATGGCTCTAATCTTTTTAGGATCTACTTCAATTCCACGAGTTGATATAATGTACCCAGGGATTTTTCCAAAGGTTACTCCAAATGCACATTTCTTTGGATTTAATCTCAACTGATATCTTTCCAGCCTGTCAAAAATATTGCTTAAGATATTCAAATGTTCTTGTCTTGTATGAGATTTTGCAAGTATATCATCTACATAATCTTCCATAAATGTATGCATCATATCATGGAAAATTGTCGTCATAGCCCTTTGATAAGTTGCTCCTTTATTCTTAAGCCCAAATGGCATAACATTCCAGCAATAAGTTGCCCATGCATAGGTGAATGCTGTCTTTTCTTGATCTTCAGGTGCAATTCATATTATATCCTGAAAAAGCCATCCATTAATGAAAACATCTTATGTCCTACTGATAAGTCCACAATTATATCAATGTTTGGTAGCGGGAAATCATCTTTGGGACATGCTTTATTCAAATCTCTGAAATCTGTATAGACTCTTATGCTCTTATCTGGCTTTGACACTGGTACAATACTTGAAACCCATTCTAGATAAGCAATAGGTCTTATGAAACCCACATCTAATAGTTTCTTCAGCTCAGTTTTTACAAGAAGAGCAATGTGTGGATGCATCTTTCTTAGCTTTTGCTTAACTGGTTTTCCTTTTAAATACTTATTAAGATGATGCACGATAAGATCTAGATTAAGTCCTGACATGTCTGCATAGGACCAAGCAAAATT
The DNA here is from genome assembly GCF_030272615.1 of Cryptomeria japonica. Classification (NCBI taxonomy): domain Eukaryota; kingdom Viridiplantae; phylum Streptophyta; class Pinopsida; order Cupressales; family Cupressaceae; genus Cryptomeria; species Cryptomeria japonica. The sequence goes on from NC_081413.1 coordinate 378,927,333, forward strand.
TATTTGTCTTTGTTTAAAGAATTCCATGTATTCTTTCCTCTCTTCATCTGATAATGAGGCAGCATAATGAAGTATCTTAGTATCCTTTGATGTACCAATGTTTACTGCTTCTATTGGTTCTATTAGGATAGCAGATCTCTCCTAAAAATATGCAGGAAGAATGTCAAACTTTCCATCTTCTGGTGCCTCAAAGAGGCTTTCACCATCAGATACATCCTTTATTTTCCCTTTTGATTGATCTAGTGTTTCCATGATATGGTTTTCAATAGTAAGTCTCTTTCCTTGTTTTATTTCAATTTTGTGACTGGAAAGTTTGGCATTCTCTTGACTACAAGAAACGTTACTTGATTCTGCAATGGAAGATATCTTAGATGTTATGGGTTCGATAGCATTAAGATACATGGCTAAGTCATGATCATTGGAAAAGACATTTAATTTAGGGTTTTCTAAATTATCCCACTCAATTAGTTCAGGATGAAGAAGGGGTAAGTCATAATCATTGTCATCATTAGGTACTTCAAAATTCATGACATAATGATCATAATTTGGCATAGAGTAGGTAATGTCATAGATCGAATGATTTTGAGAATTGTCTCTCCCAAGTGTCTTCCAATCAGTTTTAACAAAATCACTATTAGTATTTTGTAGTTCACACTCAAATGGTTCTTCGGCTGACATTTGTCCCTTAAACAAATGTATTATATCAACACACACGTCTTTAATACTGCAAATTCCTTCTTGATTATTGTCAATGAATTCATTTGCATTTTGAAGTTGGCATACTTGTGTGCATGATAAAGAGGATTCTTTTGCTAGATTTTGTCTTCTTTCAAACTCAACTTCTTCTGGACTAATAGTCAATCCTACTTGACTATTTCTTAATTCTTCTATGGTTTAGCCACATCTTGATACATCTTGTTCCTTATTTGATAAAAATATGATATTTCCAGATGCTTGATCTATCTCTGTTTGTACTTCTTGTGGCATTACTTCTTTGTCTTTTTCATTCTCTTTCCTTTGTTGTTTTGTATATGCCTCTTTTCTTTGGATTCTAAGTTATTCTCGTCTTCTTTCTAACTCCATCTTTTGTTTTGTAATAAACAAGTCTTCCTCTATAATAGTTGCTTGTGCTTCATTATTTTCTTTACTTGATGTATTAGATAAGACATCTGGACACCATTCATACTCGTTTGAATCTGTCTCTGAACCATGGTATAGGACTACCCCACTATACCATACAGGAATGTTGTATGGTGTAAAAAGTTCCCTGATTTTTGCCATCTCTATTTTCATTGCTTCTGGAATATCTTGTTGAGATTCTACATTTTCTCGTATTTCTTGAACTTGTTGACAAGATTCTTCTTTTCCTTTGATGGTAATCTCTTCTTCTTGCTTTTCATGTTCTTCTTGTTTCTTTTGTTTATTGGTTACTATTTCTATTGCTTGATGTAGCTTTTCTTGCCAATTTGCTTCTTTAGAGATTGATTTCTTTCTCCACTTTGATTGTTGATAATTATGGTGCATTTGATTTGAATTTAGATATCCAAGTCCTGACTTATCTTCTTTAGATTGTGAGGGGACAAATTGGTTCTGAAATACCTTGATGTCGTTTACCAATTGGTCCTTTTCCTTCATATCCCATTTTTTGCATAATTTCATAACCTTTGCCATATTGTTTTATGGGAACATTGGCTTCTGTAGCTATTGCTATAGTTTCAATTTCATCTTTGTACAACCACAAGAATGTCCTTGTCTTCGATTTCTTCTTCAAGGGTTCCAACTCTAACAAATGCTCCATTAAACATATCTTTTAATTTCTCTGAGGTCTTTGATTGGATATTTGTAGGCTTTCCATCTGACCTAGGAGAAAGTGGAAAATTATGCAAAGAATATTTTCCCATTCCTTCATCATTTAATTTGAGCTTTTTCTCAAAGGTTTCCCATAACTTTTCTTGAATTTGTTTGGTAGGATATACTAATTCTCTATTATGTAGAACTCTTGTATCTTGTGTTGGCTTCTTGTTATTGCAATATTGACTAGAGTCTGCAATTATAGTGATCCCTTGTCCTTCATGAGGAAATTTTACACATTGATGATACATAGAAGGAACTACTTGCACATTGTGAATCCATGGTCTTCCCAGAAGAATTTTGTAAGAGAGGTTCAAATCTAAAACTTGACACAATGCATTCCTTTCCATAGGTCCTATTTTGATTGGTAACACCATAGTTCCTTTAGAAGAATGTTTTTCTTCATCATAAGCCTTAATGGTTATTTTCTTCTTTGGATCCACTGCATTTTCTGAATATCCCAAAGCTTTTATCAAACTTAATGCACAAATGTTTAAGCCGGCTCTACCATCTATGAGTATGCATTTGACACGTGTTTTATTAATGGTGACTTCAACATGTAAGGGAGCACTGTGAGGATGTTGTAAAGATGCATCATCATTTTAAAAAATGATAAGCAATGAGGGGCTACAAGGTGTCCCACCATGTTTTAGAACTGATCTATATCCAAGTTTTTTAAAACTGTTGTTTCCACTAAAGCTTTTTCCAAAATTTCCTTATGCATAGGTGAAACTTTGAGAAGTTCCAAAATTAATATTTGAGTGGGCATTCTTTGTAATTTCTCTACTAAATTATATTGTTGTGAAGTGTATTTTGGGTCTTTTATTATACCTGGAAAGGTAACCTTTGCTTTGCTTCTCGTAATAAAATTGATTGGCTCTGAAGGTGTATTATCTTTAACAATGATAACATTTACCACATCATCATATGTATAAGTGTAGTTTACTTTGGCTTTTCCTTTGTCATATTTTAATTGGGATGATTCACCTTTGTCATAATGCGAAAGTGGAGTTTTGAAAGCTACGTGTGATTCATTTGTCTTGTGGCTATCCACTGTGATAGTTCCATTATCGATTAGATCTTGGATAAGGTGTTTCAATCTTTGACAATCATTTGTTTGGTGTCCTTTATTTTGATGGTAATTACAAAAATGATTGTCATTCCACCAATTTGGCTTGACTTGTGGTTCATAGCTTCTTGCTTCTGGTAACACAATCAGTTTGTTGGCAAGAAGAGTTTTTAGAGCTGATTCCAATGGTTCTCCAATGTTTGTGAATTTCCTCCGAGGATTAGAGAAGGAGGACTTGGTCTTATTGTTTTCTTGATTGCTATTGCTTGGGATTTGACTTGATAGATTAAAAATTGGTTGTTGTTGTTTTGTGGCACTATTATCATCCTTTCCTCCATTGATGACATTCCTATTCTTTGACCAAAACTTGGGTTTGTCATTGTTGCCATTGTTTTTGTTGTAAGAATTATTGTAAAGTTTTAGGTCTCCTTTCTTTACCATTGCGTTCTCTATTTTAAGACCATTCTCAATCATCTTGGCAAAGGAGGTGTTGAACAATATATTTTAATTTAAAAAAATCTTCCCAAAGGCGCGAAAGCTAAAAGATCATCGGCCAAAATATCATGTCGAGCATCTCAGAATTTCCCAGTTTCATCGAAGAGTGAAAGGCCAACAAAAGGAGAAGTCGAGGAAATAAAATTGCCGAGGGAACTCAAAAAGCATTCATCGACAAGCAAATCTTATCGATAACAATATGTCGATAAAAACAGAGGGATTTCATCGATAAAAGAAGGACATCGAAGAAAAGAAGATTTCAGAGGGCTCGCGTGAACTTTCACCGAAGTATAAAACTCATCGAAATATGATTTCAATGAGACTCACGAATAACTCATCGAAAAAGACTTCATCGAAGAAAGGATGATTTCGAAGAGACTAGAAGATGGTTTTTCGACAAGGCCCATTCACCGATGAGTTGATATCAAGGAAAATGAACTTTCGATGAAAGGTTAAAGCATTCAACCGAAGATAGGGGTTTCATCGAAATCTCGATTCACAATCTTTTTAGCTGAACAGTACTTCCCGCGAAGGAATTAAAAGCTCAAGTTGAGGATGTCACATCTGTAATTACATTTAAACATTTTAATAGCCGTTATAAACACAGAGACATTAACTATTGCACAAGTTGCCCATACAGTTACAGCTGAATTGATTGAATTTTCATAAGAACCAGACTTTGGTGCAGAAGATGGAAAGTTACAAGGAGTTAGCTGAAGTTCGTAAACAACAGTCAGAAGAGCTCGACAATTCTCCAAGTAAGTGTGATATCTCTCATTGATTGAAATTATGGAACCATCTTCTTCTTCTAAAAAGAGTAGGAAAGGAAAGGAATTGAACCCTGAAGAGAAACCCAAATGATAGAAAAAGGAGGGTAGAGCTTTAGCTCAGGATCTGTTAGACTAGTGCCCGGCATCCAGTGTGAGGTCCAAAAAAATCAAAAGTGAAGAGGAAGGGTTGGAAGATAGATTTGAACATCTAGGAGACATATGGACTGAAATTAGAGGACATGAGTTGTTCTTATTTGGTTACAAGAGAAGGGATGCTCCTGAGCCTGTAAGTAACCTGTGGAAGAAAAATTTGGGGAAATTGGCAGTTCCGAATGTATTTGTGGATGTCGAATTAATGAAAGCTGTAGTAGATTGTTATGATCCAAAAACCAAAACCATATGTGACTACCGAGCGAATCCTATGGTGGTAATTAACAAACAGACCATTGATATGGTGTTTGATCTAGACTGGGATGTAGAAGAGAAAATTGACATACAGAAGCTATCGCAAGAGTTCTTCAATTTAGAGGACATCTATAGGAAATGCAGAATACCCATTCACCAGCCAAAAGTGGGAAAGTCCTTAGTTCCTTTTAGTAAAGATGACAAGGTGCCTTTTTATGTCAACCAATTCCATCCATATTTCAAGTATACATACTATGCTACAGCCCAAGTATTAGGCTTAGAAGCTCATCCTCTCATAGATATTGGAGTTATGGTTCTCTGTAATGATCTACAGTCAAAAGACCCTAGGCCGTTTGACTATGCCACTTATGTTGCAGAAGCCCTAAATAATGGGTTGGAGAAGTTAAAAGGAGACCTTGTAAATGTTCATTTCTCATTGTATTCCTTATTAATGCACATTATTCTTTATTGTGGACAAGAAGTCAATTTCTGGTTAGACGATTTTAGCATCAGAGCTTATGATAAAAATGGTTTGAAGAAACTAGTCCAGTTGTGGGTTTCTGCATGGGATCAAAGATTTATAAACAACCAGTATTGGCACTTTCAGGAATATTTTGTAAAACCACTCAGTGTAGCCTTCGGACAACATAGAAATTATGCTTTGTCTCCTGAAATCAAAAGATTCCTCAGGCCAAAAGACTTCTCTCCAGAGTCTCAGATTGATCACAACTGGGGTGATTGGTACTGCCACCCTAATCATACAGAAATTAGGGTTTTCGGGTATGAAGGAAAGCCATACATGCTTCCAATCACAGTGCCAAATAGGGTGGCTAGTCTAGAGATTATAAGACAACTGTCTGCTATCAGTGCCAAACATCTCACAGATTTTGGTAAACAATCTATTGTGCAAGGGTTACTGGTGTTTTCTGATTTCATTATTAAAAGTTCTAAAAGTTATCATTTACTTCAAAATAAGTTAGATTATTATGGCATGACTCTGGGTGACCCTAGAGAGAACTTTGATCCTGAGGGATATATAAAAGCTACAAGGGCATCACAGAAGCTAAAGGCTGGAATACATGTGGCTCAAATGCCAGACGATTTAATAAGGAACCTTGAAAGGGAAGAGGCTAAGGTTTTGAGAGAAAGAAGAGAGATGACTTGGGAAGCTTTCAAGTGGAAAAGAGCAAGGGGGATGGTGGATGGAGACCTACTTGGAAACCTCCAAGATCCTTTGAAGATAGCCAAAAAACTACTTCAGCATGAGGAAGAGATTATGCATAGAGTACCCCCATAGTTCCTCCATTTTGTCAACACTGGAAGAGATAGTAAGCCATTGGCTCACATGTCACCAAAATCAACTACTAGTAGCATCCCTGCTGACTCCCCTAGAGAAGATTATCCACCTGGTTTTGAAGCAGAGGTAGATGTGGAAACTGGTGATTTTAGTATTAGGGATATAGTTGATATAAGGATGACAGAGCATGAAGACTTTGTTGTAGATGACGGATTTTCTTCCTCAGGAGAATTCCTTTCATTCTAATACCAGTACAAGGGGGCTCATGTGAGACAAAGTATGGCTGGGAGATCAGAAGAAGAGCAGATGAGAAGGCTGCAAGATGAGATAGATACTCTCATGAAAGATATGACACCTGAGAAGGGGAGGAAAATATTAAAGGAGGCTGGAGTTATCATATTTTTTAGGTTGGGATATAAATTCAACACTTCTGTTTGATGGATTCTTGAAGAAGCAAGACACAAATCACTAGGTATTGCCTCAAGAAGTAGATAAATTATTCATGGGCTCGGGTTATGATCTTGATCAAAAAGATCTCCTACAATGGGCACTATATCCGAGAGGAAAAAGACCAATTGTTGTGGATGTTGAAGAAACCTTTGGACACCTTATGGTCCATCAGGTAGGAAAGACTGACCCTAGGGTCACTGCAAAATTAAACTTGGATGTAGCCAAATTAAATCTAGATTAGATAGAGTTTTTGGTCAGGGAAAATATTACCTATAAGGGTTTATATGAAAGAACTAAAGAGGAGAATCAGAGGCTACAAGCAAGGATATTGCAATTTGAGATAGGAACTCCTTTAAATAAATATGCTGCATATCCCACAGGATGAAGCTTGGATGATGTCTCTGATGTTCTGTATTGGAAATATCAAGCAGAAAAGGCTACCAAATAGGTGAGTAATATTCAACAGAGGATGGATAAAATGGTTAATGATATCATTGAACACAGGTTCAACACCATGCTCATCCATGTTGAACATTATTGGAGGGTGTACATTGGAACCATAAATGCATTAAGAGAGCATGAAAGGTTGAAAGCACGATTGCATGAAGTGATAAACAGTGTTGATGTGATGACGCTAGAGGAGAAAACAGAAGGGACTTCGTATATGGAAAATCATGTTAAATTCGAAGATGTGCTAAAAGGAGATCTTAAAGAATTGGATGATGGGAACCCTATTGGAATGCCCTCGATTTATAAAGAGGGAGAATTAATATCTATGGATGAATGGCGGAATGAACTTTTGAGCGTCAAGGATCGGGCTTTGTCAAGATTGGATCGAAGCAAAGACATGGCCCCTACCGTCAACCAGATGATATTCGAATACCTTTCATAGGGAGAAGAATTAAAGAAACAGAGCATCAAGATCAAGACTTTTAAAGAAGATGATTACATTCATCATTTAGGGATGCTTAATCTCTTTTTACTTAAGTTTGTTAGGAATGTTCAAATTGACAGTTAGTATTTCGAAAAGACATGTCTTTTCATAGATAGCATTTTGCTCTGATATATATATGAGAAAGGTTTCTTGTAATTTGGGGATAGAACATGATAGCAAGAATACAGCGATATGTGATAGCTTGTAAGTTTCCTGTTACACAAATTTTGACGGATACATAATATAATCAGTTGTCTTTTCTTTGCATATGTGTTGTGGATTATTTCATTCATTGTTGGCAATTACTTGTGATATTATCTAAAGGTGATAAGGTTATTCATATTCTTTGAGTGAAATTTTCGTCGTATGTTATAAGGTTGAAATAAAAGTTCTGCTTGTGAATTATAATTGTTCTTTGCAGTGCTTACTTGGATGGTCCCTTAAAGGTAGGGTTAAATTCATTCAAGAAACTTATGATATAGGCATTCAATTGATCTCATAAGAAATAGTAACTGACAAATCCATAAAAGGGGTGGGTTTAAAAACTGTCTCACAAGTTCACACAATAAGTCCTAAGGCAATATAAAGACTCTATAGCCCAGACAGCAAAGAAGGCACTGGCCATTTATAAATTACAACTCACCACCATATTCATCATATTTTATTTTACAATAGGAGTAATTGAGTAGGAAGCATAAAGTAAGTTGGCAATAGTATATACATATAAAATTCTAAGCAAATAGATCAAATAGCTTCCACAACAACAATCTTGAACTCATCTGCTATATCTCCATCCTAGGAACTTATGCCATTTTGTGATAGGAGGAAGCCATATAAAGATACTTAATTTGCTTTAAAAGGCACTAGTCATTGAAAACAACTAGTGAATAGGTATACCCGCCTAGGTCCTGCAGAGCCTAAAGTGAGAGAGTTAGTAACCAAATAGGTTCACTCTATAAGTTGGCCAGGTCAATTGGAGAGTTTGATCATAGGAGTTGGCATTTCCTTAGAACCTATCCAATATGTTGATTTGAGACCCAACAGATTGGCGACTCTGCTGGGGAAGAATTATTAAGACTCTGCTGTGGAAGAACCCATATAAAAAAAAAAGAAACTTTCCTCTGAAGGAGAGAGGTGGCGGCTCTGAAGTAAGGGAGAGGAACATCAATGCACAGAATGAGATCAGTCACAAGAGGACAACCTTTATCCCTGTTAGATTTCTCTCAACGAAAGAACAAAAACAAAGAAGAATCCATGAATGAATCCATGAGAGAAAGGTACAATCAGTATAAGTATGAAAACAACCAACATTCACGTTTAAGAGAAAAGGATAAAGCAACTACTTCAAGCCCAGTGAATGAGGATTTGGTTGCAGCATATAGAGCCCAAAAGGGCCGATATCAAATTCCCCTTGGTTTTGAATATCACGAGGCACGATCCAGACAGAACACATCGACTTCATCGGGATCAAGTAAGGCAGATTCTGCAGATAGATTTGCAGATTTAACTAAAAAGATGATGGAGGCAGCTACTGAAATGAGAGATTCTGGGAGGACTCAGGAGTGTTTGGAGTTATGTGCTAAATTAGGCATAAATGTTGGTGAGGACGACTTTAATAAAGATGTAAACAATTACAGAAAAAAATATGTTCAGACAGATCAGGGAGTGAGTAAAACAAAGAGTGATGATTTTAAAGCTTATGAGAACCCCTTGTTCAGTAACAAAATGAATGATCATGTGCAATCAAGTGCACCACTAGTCCAGCAAAATTTACATAATAGCTTTGCTGCTCATAACTAGTTTCCACTTCAAGGTCAATTTTATAACCAATGTCCACCCCCTAATCAATTTCAACATCAATACCAGAATCGATACCCTTTTCCCTATCAAAATCAAATGCCCTTATATGATAACATGAACCAAAACTTTAGGAACCCCCATGGGGGACATGGGCTAATGAATATGGAACGAATGAGGTAGTTTGATTTCTCAGGAATGATGGTGTACCCATATCCTATCCCGAATGAAATCAGGACTACAATACCAAGGTTCACTGGAAGTAATGCAATTATGGGGGAAGCTCATTATAAGGCTTTTGATGCAGTAATAGAGGATTTTGGTTTACCACATGAAGATGTTAAGATCAGATTATTTGTGCAGTCATTAACAGAAGATGCAAGAGATTGGTTTAGAGCATTGCCTGATGCATCCATTAGAAGTCTTGCAGAATTCAAAAGCTTATTCCTAGAACAGTATGGAGACCATAACAGCCCTGAATTTGCTTTGCATGAGATCATTAGCATCAAGAAGGAGCAAAATGAATCAATGGTAGATTTTAACAAAAGATTTAACAGGGTTCTAAACAAAATTCCCAAGAGGATGAAGTCAGTACCTGAGGTAAGCATTCTATATTACATCAATGCTTATGATAGTAAAACAAACTATGAGTTGAGAACTAGAAATCCTAGAGACCTCCGGGATGTTATGAAAGCTGCCATTATTATAGAAAATAATAGGAAGGCCGCTGGTAAAGTGGGAAAGAGAGAAGATGCAAGGTTGTACAATCCTAAAGCACCCAAAGCTAACAAGGATGAGGATAAGCTTGACAAAGTTTTGAATTCTCTAAAAGATCTATCTGTGAGGGTAAACAAAATAGAGAAGCAACAATATTATCATCCTGAAAGGCCTAGATTGCATGATATGCCCTATAACACTACATGGAAAGATGGAAGACCAGTAGATAGGAACCATAAGGATAACCAATAAGTCCCAGATCCCTTGAAAAGAACAGTGAACTACGCTCAAGATGATGACATGTGGTGTTATGCCTGCAATATGCCACATGCTCCTTCTTTGTGTGTTGTAGCAAGAGGATTACAGGAGGAAGAGAATGGCTATGAGGAGCATATGGGTGACCCAACTGTTAATATGATATCCTTTGCAGAAGAAGGAGGATTAGATTCCATGAACATTGATCAGTGCTATGTGTTACCCGTAATCACCAACATAGGTGAAGGTATTAAGCTCAGAATCCCCACTGAAGAAGAAAAAAGAAGAATTACAGCCTCTGCCGTTGCACAAGCAAAAAGGACTTACGATTTGAGGAATAGAATGGTGAATCCAGAGCAAGGTAAACCTGCTAGACTTTTTATAAAAGAAACTGATGAGACACCCAAGCAGACAAATAAAGCAGCTAAGGCTAAGGAAGTTGTACCAAAGAATAATAAAAGGGGTCTTGATGATCAAAAGGAAGAAATAGCAAAATTTCCTTTAACACAACACTCTACTTCATTTGATATTTCAAGTGCATTAACACAATTAAAAGTTTATGTTCCATTGATGGAAATAATGAAGTTTCCTGAATACAGAGAGAAGACTCTGGGGATGATTTCAGGTATCCAAAAAGAAAAAGTAAATGAACAGAAACAAGAGATTCCAAAAGGTGACAATAATGAACAAATGGCCCCAGTTATATATTTAGGGTCCACCATAACCAAAAACCCAACACAAGTGGACCCATTTTATCTCACTTTGGTGGTAAACAATAAGAAAGTGAAGAATTGTATGATCGACTCAGGAGCAGCCATAAATGTTATGCCTGTTGGAGTGATGAAAGAGCTTGGATTGGAAGTTGATACTACCTTTGGGAAGTGTTATGCCATGGACAATAGGTCAGTTCTAGTGGTTGGTATCATGAAGGATGTAGAATTCAAATTGGCAGCTTGTCCAAAAGCATCGTACAAAACAGATATTACAGTGGTGGATGTCCCTCCAAACTATGGGATGTTGCTATCTAGGCAATGGTCGAACATGATTGGTGGGTATGTGCAGTTAGATTTATCATATGCTATGATTCCAATCAATGGACATGAGGTAAAAATTGATGGGGAACCTCGGTCCACATATGTCATAGAAGACATGGAAGAATCAGCAAATCAAATATGCTTTTTGCAAACTGATATGGACAATTTCCAAGTGCAGTTGACAAAACCTAAGGTTGAAGAGTGGATCCCCATTGAATCATGTATAGCTAGAAAGGATGATCAAGTGTGGAAAATGTTCTTTGATGGGTCTTGTAGCAAGGAAGGGAGTGAGGCTGGAATCTTATTTATTTCACCCATAGGGGAAACCTACAAATATTCTTTCAAATTGTTATTTGAGTGCACAAATAACATTGCGGAATATGAAGCCTTACTCACTGGTCTTAATATAGCAGTTAAACATGGAATTAGATTACTCAGCGTATTTGGTGACTCAGAGTTAATAGTCTCACAAGTGAAGGAGAAGTATACTTCAAAGCACTTGAGATTGAAACAGTATAGAAATGCTGTCTAGGATACTATAGAACTTTTTGATGCTTTTCAAATAAACTGGATAGACAGATCAAAGAACATTATGGCAGACTTTTTGGCTAGTATTGCATTGAAGGATAATGATATAACATTAACTGGGATATCTAAAGTAGAGATGAAAGTAAGACCATCTGTTCCTGACAACTTATATAATTGGCAAGTGTTTCAAGATAATGCAGACCTGCTGAAATTCTTACAGTGTGTTGATCACTATCAGATTCAGGCTATAAATTTCAATGACTTTGTGGAAAAGACTGAAGGTAAAGAAACTTTATTTGGACATGAAATCATACAACTAAAGTCAAACAAATTACCAAGAGCCCTAGTAGCATTAGAAAGGGCTTTCAATACTCAGGATGTGATTGAGACTAAAGGATCAACTGTTAAAGAAAGTGATGTGGAACAAGTCAATTTAGGAAATGAAGAAACTCCCAGAAATGTTTTTATTGGGAAAAGGTTAACTTCTGCCATGAGGCAATAGCTGACAACATTGCTAAAGAGGTATAAACATGTGTTTGCATGGTCTTATGAAGATCTCAAAGCTTATAGAGAAGATCTTTTTCAGCATGAGATACCACTTAAGCCAGAAGCTAAACCATTCAAACAAAAGCAGAGACCTATTAATCCAACACTGTTACCAAAAATGAGGGAAGAGATCATAAAAATGAAAGATGCAGGAATTATTGAACCCTGCAGATATTCCACATGGGTCTCTAACTTGGTGCCGGTTAGAAAGAAGAATGGGGATATTAGATTGTGTGTGGACTTTAGAAACTTAAACATATCATCTCTAAAGGACAATTATCCATTGCCAAATATGGATAACATGTTGCAGAAGGTGACAGGATGTGAGTTATTGTCTATGATGGATGGGTTTTCAGGTTACAATCAGGTGAAAGTTAAAGAAACTGAAAAATATAAGACAACCTTTACAACTCCATGAGGCACTTATGTCTATGCACGAATGCCATTCGGATTGACTAATGCTGGTGCAACATTTCAGAGGGCAATGGATGTGGCTTTTGCAGAATTGATTGATATAATCATGGTAGTATACCAAGATGACTTAACTGCATACTCAAAGAAAGCTGAGGATCATTGTGAGCACCTTGAAAAGATATTCAAGAAAGCCTTACAGTATGGGATTTCCTTGAATCCTAAAAAATGCCACTTTGGTGTAGAAGAAGGAAAGTTACTTGGACACATAGTATCCAAGGAAGGGGTAAGAATTGACCCTAAAAGGGTGGCAGCTATCAATGAGATTCCCATTCCCCGAACCATCAAGGCCATCCAATCATTCTTGGGACAAATAAATTTTGTAAGAAGGTTTATTTTAAATTTTGCAGACATAATAAAACCTATAATAAGGATGTTAAAGAAAGGAGCCCAAATAGATTGGATTGAGGAAGCAATCGACTCTTTTATAGCAATCAAGAGAGCAATTTTAGAAGCACCAGTACTGATCTCTCTAGATTTTAGCAAGCCTTTTATAATATTCTCATTCGCCTCATGTCACACAATAGCAGCAGTGTTGCTACAGAAGAATCAAGAAGGGTATGAGCAGCCCATTGCATATTTTAGCAAGTCTTTGAGCCCCTCAGAAATAAAATATGAGTTGAATGAAAAGCAAGCTTATGCTTTGGTCAAATCAGTAAAATAGTTTAGACCATACTTAGTAGGGGCTGAAGTTATAGCATATGTTCCCAATGCAGCAGTGAAAGATATCTTCAGACAAACTGAGGTCACGAGCAGAAGATGTAAATGGATCAACCAAATACAAGAGTTCAACATTGAACTCAAAATTTCACAAGTTATCAAAGGTCAAGGATTGGCCAAACTCATGACAAGAACTGAGATTGAGGAGTCTTGTGTAAATCAAGTAGGGTTGGAAGAAGCCAGCTTCAGTATTAAGAATGCAACATGGTATACTGATATCGTGTATTACCTTAAGCACTTGAAATGTCCAGATGGTATGACTGATAATCAGAGAAGAACTTTAAAGCTGAAATCTACAAAATATGTGATTGTCAATGGGGACTTGTATTGGAAAAATAGAGATGGGATATTATTATTATGTCTAGATGACTACCAAGCAAAGAAAGTTCTTCAAGAAATGCATGATGGGGTTTGTGGTGGTCATTTTTTGGCTAGGACTACTGCACACAAGATATTGAGAGATGGATACTTTTGGCCATGTGTTTTCAATGACTCTTACAAATATGTCAGAAAGTGTGAAGCTTGTCAAAAATTTTCAGGCAAAATGAAATATCAAGGGTCACTCCCATTAAGACCAATGCTAGCTGAAGAACCATTTCAACAATGGGGAATAGATTTCATAGGAGAGATATCAGAAAGATCCAGCGGAGGACACAGGTGGATATTGGTTGCTACAAATTATTTTACCAAGTGGGCAGAGGCAATACCCACTAGACAGGCTACTAGTAAAGTGGTAATAAAATTCATAATGGAGAACATTATCACTAGATTCGGTGTTCCTGCAAGGATCATCTCAGACAATGGTATGTCCTTTAGGTCTGAGGAATTCAACACTTTTTGTGAAGAATATGGCATCAAAATATCTCATTCTTCTCCTTACCACCCTCAAGGAAATGGGCAAGCCGAATCAAGCAACAAAAATATCCTAAAGATCATTAAAAAAATGCTAGGACACAACAAGAAGGCATGGGATTCAAAGTTGAGTTTTGCATTATGGGCAGATAGAATAACAGTGAAGAAATCTATGGGAAAGTCTCCATTTGAGATGGTTTATGGCAAAAGAGCCAGATTGCCTTTGGACAATCTCTTGCCTGTACATAGATTCATGACTCAAGAAGGGATAGATGTTGAAGACCCCTCATAAGAGAGAATGAAGCAGTTAGTAGAGCTTGATGAAGTCAGAGCAGAGGCTCAGAAGCAGAATATCAAAATCCAAAATCAGATGAAGAGATTGTATGACAAGAGGACAGCAGATAGGAAATTTTATGTGGGTGATTGGGTCTTAATTTGGAATGCAAGGAGTCAAGACAAAGGCAAGCATGGAAAATTTGAGGCCTTGTGGATCGGACCATATGTGATTATGGATAAAATAGGAGAAGATTCTTACCTTCTCCAAAGTGCAATAGGGGAACTCCAAGAATTGCCAGTACATGGACAATTCTTGAAAAATTTCTTTTCTTGATATATTCTATTATATGTACAGTAGATTTGGATCCACTTCCATTGTAAATACCATAACTTGTCAGAATGTATCCTCGCTAACCAGAGATTCTGAATTCTTGAAGACATACACAATATGCCTCCATCCTCAGTTACAGCCACTGTTGAACAATATATTTGAATTTAAAAAAATCTTCCCAAAGGCGCGAAAGCTAAAAGATCATCGGCCAAAATATCATGTCGAGCATCTTAGAATGAGTTTCACCGAAAGAATAGTTTCATCGAAATAAAACACAAAGTGTAAAACACTAAGTTAAGATGTCTTCGACAACATATCTCTTTCGGTAAATGAAGGAAAACCACTCATCGATATCCCAGTTTCATCGAAGAGTGAAAGGCCAACAAAAGGAGAAGTCGAGGAAATAAAATTGCCGAGGGTACTCAAAAAGCATTCATTGACAAGCAAATCTTATCGATAACAATATGTCGATAAAAACAGATGGATTTCATCGATAAAAGAAGGACATCGAAGAAAAGAAGATTTCAGAGGGCTTGCGTGAACTTGCACTGAAATATAAAACTCATCGAAATATGATTTCGATGAGACTCACGAATAACTCATCGAAAAAGACTTCATCGAAGAAAGGAAGATTTCGAGGAGACTAGAAGATGGTTTTTCAACAAGGCCCATTCACCGATGAGTTGATATCGAGGAAAATGAACTTTCGATGAAAGGTTAAAGCATTCAACTGAAGATAGGGGTTTCATCGAAATCTCGGTTCACAATCTTTTTAGCTGAACAGTACTTCCCGCGAAGGAATTAAAAGCTCAAGTTGAGGATGTCACATCTGCAATTAAGTTTAAACATTTGAATAGCCATTATAAACATAGAGACATTAACTATTGCACAAGTTTCCCATACAGTTACAGCTGAATTGATTGAATTTTCATAAGAACCAGACTTTGGTGCAAAAGATGGAAAGTTACAAGGAGTTAGCTAAAGTTCGTAAACAACAATTAGAAGAGCTCGACAATTCTCCAAGTAAGTGTGATATCTCTCATTGATTGAAATTATGGAACCATCTTCTTCTTCTAAAAAGAGTAGGAAAGGAAAGGAATTGAACCCTGAAGAGAAACCCAAATGACAGAAAAAGGAGGGTAGAGCTTTAGCTCAGGATCTGTTAGACCAGTGCCCGGCATCCAGTGTGAGGTCCAAAAAAATCAAAAGTGAAGAGGAAGGGTTGGAAGATAGATTTGAACATCTAGGAGACATATGGACTGAAATCAGAGGACATGAGTTGTTCTTATTTGGTTACAAGAGAAGGGATGCTCCTGAGCCCGTAAGTAACCTATGGAAGAAAAATTTGGGGAAATTGGTAGTTCCGAATGTATTTGTGGATGTCGAATTAATGAAAGCTCTAGTAGATTGTTATGATCCAAAAACCAAAACCATATGTGACTACCGAGGGAATACTATGGTGGTAATTAATGAACAGACCATTGATATGGTGTTTGATCTAGATTGGGATGTAGAAGAGAAAATTGATATACAGAAGCTGTCGCAAGAGTTCTTCAATTTAGAGGACATCTATAGGAAATGGAGACTACCCATTCACCGGCCAAAAGTGGGAAAGTCCTTAGTTCCTTTCAGTAAAGATGACAAGGTGCCTTTTGATGTCAACCAATTCCATCCATATTTCAAGTATACGTACTATGCTGCAGCCCAAGTATTAGGCTTAGAAGGTCATCCTCTCATAGATATTGGGCTTATGGTTCTCTGTGTTGATCTACAGTCAAAAGACCCTAGGCCGTTTGACTATGCCACTTATGTTGCAGAAGCCCTAAATCATGGGTTGGAGAAGTTAAAAGGAGACCTTGTAAATGTTCATTTCTCATTGTATTCCTTATTAATGCACATTATTATTTATTGTGGACAAGAAGTCAATTTCTGGTCAGACGATTTTAGCATCAGAGCTTATGATAAAAATGGTTTGAAGAAACCAGTCTAGTTGTGGGTTTTTGCATGGGATCAAAGATTTATAAACAACCAGTATTGGCACTTTCAGGAATATTTTGTAAAACTACTCAGTGCAGCCTTCGGACAACATAGAAATTATGCTTTGTCTCCTGAAATCAAAAGATTCCTCAGGCCAAAAGACTTCTCTCCAGAGTCTCAGATTGATCACAACTGGGGTGATTGGTATTGCCACCCTAATCATACAAAAATTAGGGTTTTCAGGTAAGAAGGAAAGCCATACATGCTTCCAATCACAGTGCCAAATTGGGTGGCTAGTCTAGAGATTATAAGACAACTGTCTGCTATCAGTGCCAAACATCTCACAGATTTTGGTAAACAATCTATTGTGCCAGGGTTACAACTGTTTTCTAATTTCATTATTAAAAGTTCTAAAAGTTATCATTTACTTCAAAATAAGTTAGATTATTATGGCATGACTCTGGGTTATCCTAGAGAGAACTTTGATCCTGAGGGATATATAAAAGCTGCAAGGGGATCACAGAAACTAAAGGCTGGAATACATGTGGCTCAAATGCCAGATGATTTAATAAGGAACCTTGAAAGGGAAGAGGCTAAGGTTTTGAGAGAAAGAAGAGAGATGACTTGGGAAGTTTTCAAGTGGAAAAGAGCAAGGGGGATGGTGGATGGAGACCCACTTGGAAACCTCCAAGATCCTTTGGAGATAGCCAAAAAACTACTTCAGCATGAGGAAGAGATTATGCATAGAGTACCCCCACAGTTCCTCCATTTTGTCAACACTGGAAGAGATAGTAAGCCATTGGCTCACATGTCACCAAAATCAACTGCTAGTAGCATCCCTGCTGACTCCCCTAGAGAAGATTATCCACCTAGTTTTGAAGCAGAGGTAGATGTGGAAACGGGTGATTTTAATATTAGGGATATAGTTGATATAAGGATGACAGAGCATGAAGACTTTGTTGCAGATGACGGATTTGCTTCCTCAGGAGAATTCCTTTCATTCTTATACCAGTACAAGGGGGCTCATGTGAGACAAAGTATGGCTGGGAGATCAGAAGAAGAGCAGATGAGAAGGCTGCAAGATGAGATAGATACTCTCATGAAAGATATGACCCCTGAAAAGGGGAGGAAAATATTAAAGGAGGCTGGAGTTATCATATTTTTCAGGTTGGGATATAAATTCAACACCTTTGTTTGATGGATTCTTGAAGAAGCAAGACACAAATCAATAGGTATTGCCTCAAGAAGTAGATAAATTGTTCATGGGCTCGGGGTATGATCTTGATCAAAAAGCTCTCCTACAATGGGCACTATATCTGAGAGGAAAAAGACCAATTTTTGTGGATGTTGAAGAAACCTTTGGACACCTTATGGTCCATCAGGTAGGAAAGACTGACCCTAGGGTCACTGTAAAATTAAACTTGGATGTAGCCAAATTAAATCTGCATCAGACAGAGTGTTTGGTCAGGGAAAATATTACCTATAAGGGTTTATATGAAAGAACTAAAGAGGAGAATCAGAGGCTACAAGCAAGGATATTGCAATTTGAGACAGGAAATCCTTTAAATAAATATGCTGCATATCCCATAGGACGAAGCTTGGATGATGTCTCTGATGTTCTGTATTGGAAATATCAAGCAGAAAAGGCTACCAAACAGGTGAGTAATATTCAACAGAGGATGGATAAAATGGTTAATGATATCATTGAACACAGGTTCAACACCATGCTCATCCATGTTGAACATTATTGGAGGGTGTACATTGGAACCATAAATGCATTAAGAGAGCATGAAAGGTTGAAAGCACGATTGCATGAAGTGATAAACAATGTTGATGTGATGATGCTAGAGGAGAAAACAGAAGGGACTTCGTATATGGAAAATCATGTTAAATTCAAAGATGTGCTAAAAGGAGATCTTAAAGAATTGGATGATGGGAACCCTATTGGAATGCCCTCGATTTATAAAGAGGGAGAATTAATATCTATGGATGAATGGCGGAATGAACTTCTGAGTGTCAAGGTTCGGGATTTGTCAAGATTGGATCGAAGCAAAGACATGGCCCCTACCATCAACCAGATGATATTCGAATACCTTTCATAGGGAGAAGAATTAAAGAAACAGAGCATCAAGATCAAGACTTTTAAAGAAGATGATTACATTCATCATTTAGGGATGCTTAATCTCTTTTTACTTAAGTTTGTTAGGAATGTTCAAATTGACAGTTAGTATTTCGAAAAGACATGTCTTTTCATAGATAGCATTTTGCTCTGATATATATATGAGAAAGGTTTCTTGTAATTTGGGGATAGAACATGATAGCAAGAATACAGTGATATGTGATAGCTTGTAAGTTTCCTATTACACAAATTTTGACGGATACATAATATAATCAGTTGTCTTTTCTTTGCATATGTGCTGTGGATTATTTCATTCGTTGTTGGCAATTACTTGTGATATTATCTAAAGGAGATAAGGTTATTCATATTCTTTGAGTGAAATTTATGTCGTATGTTATAAGGTTGAAATAAAAGTTCTGCTTGTGAATTATAATTGTTCTTTGCAGTGCTTACTTGGATGGTCCCTTAAAGGTAGGGTTAAATTCATTCAAGCAACTTATGATATAGGCATTCAATTGATCTCATAAGAAATAGTAACTGACAGATTCATAAAAGGGGTGGGTTTAAAAACTGTCTCACAAGTTCACAGAATAAGTCCTAAGGCAATATAAAGACTCTGTAGCCCAGACAACAAAGAAGGCACTGGCCATTTATAAATTACAACTCACCACCATATTCATCATATTTTATTTTACAATAGGAGTAATTGAGGAGGAAGCATAAAGTAAGTTGGCAATAGTGTATACATATAAAATTCTAAGCACATAGGTCAAATAGCTCCCACAACAACAATCTTGAACTCATCTACTATATCTCCATCCTAGGAACTTATGCCATTCTGTGATAGGAGGAAGCCATATAAAGATACTTAATCTGCTATAAAAGGCACTAGTCATTGAAAATAGCTAGTGAATAGGTATACCTGCCTAGGTCCTGCAAAGCCTAAAGTGAGAGAGTTAGTAACCAAATAGGTTCACTCTATAAGTTGGCCAAGTCAATTGGAGACTTTGATCATAGGAGTTGGCATTTCCTTAGAACCTATCCAATTTGTTGATTTGAGACCCAACAGGAGGGAGGACATTGCATTCTTAGTTGATAACTCATTTTACTAATAAGATTATCAATAAATATGTCCATTTTTTCTTGATCAGGCACATCTCTTGGATACCTATTAAACATGTGTTTCCATTGTTGTAAGAAGATCATAAAATATTCACCATTCTTTTGTTTAACATTGCATAAATCTAGCATTGTTATCTCATTCCTTATATTGTAGGAGTATTGTGAAATAAATCTATTCACGAGTTCTTCAAAAGATTTGATTCTAGATGGTAATCTTGAAAACCACTCCATTGATTGTCCATTTAAACTCCTAGGAAAAAGATGCATTAGGTAAGTTTCAACATGGGAAAAATCCATACTCATAGTACAAAACTCCCTAATGTGATCCTGAGGATCGGATTTTCCATCATATTTGTCATATTTAGGGATCTCGCAATGTTGTGGAAATGGTACCATATTCAAATTTTTATCGAAAAGAAAAGGGGAGATATCTTCCAATGAATACTTCTTGGAGCTTGTTCCATTTTGCATATCTTGCATATGTTGTTGTATAGTTTTCATTTGTTGAGTAAGGTTTAACAATAGATTATCCATATAACATCTCTTTATTTCTTCGTAAGTTCTTTTATCACTACGCTCTTTTCTTGTATCATCACGTTCTTTTCTCATCTCTTCATGGCTTTCTTTGTTTACATCTTTGTTATTTGGATCATCTGTGTTTTGGGTGTTACTTGCCTCTACATCTTGTTTTAAGCTTTCTATGTTAAAATCTTGTGGCAATTTAGCTCTAGATTTTGCCAACATCAAGAGAAATTTCTCTTTTTGTTTTGTCAACAATTTTTCCATTAGCCTATCAAATTTGAAATATTGCTCAAGGTCTCTAATGGTATTATTGACTACTTCTTTGTCAACAACAATATACCTAAAATTTTGGAATACAGGATTATCTTCTTCCTCCATTTATTTTTGTTGTTTTCTAAGTTGTTCGTATTGAGCTCTAGTCCAAACTGGCATGTGATTATTTCAAAAATTTTGAAATTTCCAAAGGACAAAGTCAATAAGTGATAATTGGTTTAGGAAGATATGCTTTGTTGATTTTACCACTATTGTTTGTTCGATGTGATAAAGCATCTCTTTGTTGAAAAGAACGTCCTTGCAAAATTTCTCTGTCAAACTCTGTCCCGCAGCCACGTAAGTAATGGCGAAAATGGTGTAGGAATGTCCTATGTTTTAATAAGATCTTGTGATTGATATACAAGAATCTTATTCTTTTCTGAGTAGCTTTATAACTCAGTTTTCTTTTCTTAAGGCAATACTTAAAAGTAATATAAGCATCTGACAGTTTACAAGTTTGTTTGATTCCAATGTTGGTGCAATTCTGATTTTGATATAACCTAGGTTCAAAATAGGAAAGATATATCCAAGATAATGAACATAGGATAAATTGATCAAGCTTCGTGATAGAGGATTTGATATATCCTAATGAGAAACTTGACAATGATGTTGATCTTTTGCACTTAAGATATTTGAATCAATAGCTTGTTGAGTGTTTATGCTTATAGAAACCTTTTGGGAATAGCCAGTTGGATTAGTGACCCAGTTGTTGAACTACTTTGAAAATGTGTGATGGTTTGGAGACAAATCTACTCAAGGAGTGTTTTGATACTGATGTTTTGAAACTTTAGTTTGATCTGGTGTTTAAATGTTGGAAAGCCTTTGTACTACCCTTTTGATCAATTTTTCTAGTAATTGGTTGGATTTTTGCTCTCTTGGATGATAATTTTCTTCAATTTTTGACCATTTGGAACATGTTACAGACATAGAAGACACAATGTTTAAGAAACAAAATGCATAAGCAATTACAAATCTTATGGTAGGCTGAGGAAATAATTGTTGAATCTCACATGGGGTTTCTCCTGAGGCTATGCTATTCAAAGCAGATATTTAGATGTTTGTCCCCACTAGCTCTACCCTTGGCACTCACTTCTTCAGGGCAGCCAAGCACCAGTTTCCATGAAAACTCCCCATGGCAAACTTTATATGTCTTCTAAGAATCGTATATGTGTGAGGTGCTTTAGAGGTCTGACCTCCTACGCCAACAACTAGAAGGATTTTGGCAACTAGTACAAGTGGTTTTTAGTAAGGGCTTCCGGTCATGTGGCCATACATGTGACACTTTCAGCTCTGTAAATACAGAAGGTTCCTAGCCTATAGAGGTTACACTCCATAGGGTTTATGGGGAAACATAGTGTCGGTATGAACTTATCAGCACATGTTGTTTGTGACTTTCGTCACAAACATGATTTATTTAGAGTGGATTGGAAGGACTCGGTATTAGCCCGTTTCCACTTTGGGTCGTTCCCCTCTCACTGGCCCCCTCAAGGTAGCTCGGGAAGGTAGGCCCTCTAAAGGTTATACATAAAAGAAAGTAGGTCTCATTTTCTGATCACCGTATGATGGTGAGAGCATACTTACCTACTACTTCATCAAGCATGAAAAACACAAGTTTATTTTAACCTTTTAAAGTCTTTGTGCAACTATTTTAAAGAAGTCACTCAAAATGCAAGTTGCATGCTATCAATTTATCCCCTTAGTTAGACTAAATGAGCAAGACATGATGTGTTACTTTCCAAAATAGAGCTCTTAATTAACTAAGTGAGGAAATGCATAAAATTTTCTTTAAACACAATCCTATACATGCATGTCAGTAGTTTGAAAAATTTAAGCTTTTGGACATTCGGACCTGCAAGGAAATTCTATCAGTTGTAAATAAAAGCGTTGTTCTAACAAATGTGCTATCTTTCACCTCAAAAGCACTAATCTACAGGGAAAAAGCGCTAACCTGCACTACAAAAACACTGCTCTGTGGACTAAGAAGTGAGAATTCTCTAATCAAAGCATTAACCAAACTGAAAAATGTGCTAACCTATAGGACAAAAATGCTAACCTAAAGGACAAAAGTGCTAACCTGCAAATTAAATGCGTGGATTCTTAGACAAAAGCGTTAACCTACATGACAGATGTGCTAACCTAAAGGACAAATGCGCTAACCTATAAAACAAAAGTGTTGTCAGAATTCACACATGTGTGAATCTGCATTACAAATACGTTAAATTTACTTTTGTGAGAATAAGACAGGATATTAGAAAGATGAGTTCGAGGCCTGAGCCCCACAGTGGGTGCCAAAATGTGTCGACTTGAATTTCATCCTCAAAATGCTACTTGCAACAAGTTAGTTTCATAAAATACAAAGGAAATGCTACAGGAAATCCAAACTCAACCAATGAAACTACATGAAATACATATTAAAATAAAACATTATTTTTATTACCTTCATGATTTAAGTCTCATTGTGTCCTAACTCCATTGTTCCTGGTTGCAGATGGTGTGCTCTCAGACAAGCACTGATGGCTTCCAAGATGGCATATGAAGAATGGACTGATAACTAGTAGTTAATTGATACTATGATATGCAATGCTAAATGATTATGCTATTTGCTTCAAGATTAAAACTCACGGATGTATAAGTTTTACAAATGATTAGCTTGCAAATTCACTTGAAATCTAACTCTCTCTCAACTCAAACTCTTGATTTTATAGACCTTGAGAGGATAAGATGATGTGGCTCAGATCAACGGTCATGATCAGATCTGTAAATTTGGATGGATGTGAGAAAAGGTGAAGGTTGAGAGAAAGGGGGAAGGAGAAGACAAGTGTCACTCATCTCACTTTGACTGGGTTGCTGACTGAGGGAATCTAGGGATGATTGGAGAAAATTTAGGCATGAGAGGAAAAGTGGACTCAAGTCCTTCCTAAGATGTAGGGATGTTGGAGAAAATATAGAAGAAGGTTATGAAATATGTGTACGTACACAATATTTCATTAAGTTTGGAGGTTGAAGATAAATGATGAATTAATATTTTAGAAATATTAATTTCCTTAGCCACATGATGGATGAATTGGCAAAGGGAAGATGAAGTGGAGATGAAAGGTGAGTTGGAAAAAGAGATTAAATAATTTAGAAATTATTTAATATTTAAGACTATAGGATAGGAGATTAGTCATTAAACATTAGATATTCAAATGATTGAAGGCAATAATTAAATATTTAGATATTCAATTAATTAATCAAAAGAATAATTAAATATTAGATATTTAATTAATTAGAGGAAAAGGATAGATGAATTAATTAATACAATATTTCAATTAAATTAATTAATAGAAAGAAACAAAGTGAATTAAATAAGTTAATCTTTTCAAATTAACTATTTAATAGAAGAATAATTATTAAATAAATATAAAATATTTATTTAATCACTCATAGCCATTTTTATGTATATACACAAGGTATTAAGTACCTTGTCCCATCTTTCTTCTTCTTTAGGTTTTGTACCTAAAGACTTTTCAATTTTATCTTTGGCATTTTTAGAAAATCTAGGATCCTCTCTCCTTTCGAGCTTACCTGAAGCTATTCTATTTACTTCCACATTGATAGCTATTATAAATGCATCTCTTAGAGTTTGAGGATCCTTATCTCTAAGGATATATGCCATTTTTGTATCAAATGCATTCATATATGTGGCCAGACAAACATTGTCATCGAACCTTAACACTTGAAATAACTTATACATAGCTTTTTGAAATCTGATATTGAAATTAGATACATCCTCGTTCAATGACTTCTTAATGTTATTTAACCTTTTTAACATGAAACTAGGATTTGTTTAAAAAATCTCTCAAATTCTTCCCAGGAACTAATACTTGCAGTGGGCAATCCTCTATACCAATCCCTGGCATCCTCTGTCAGAGATTGTACAAATAATTTCATAACCACATCCTAATGCTCCACCTCATAATCATTCAGCTTATCAGTGAATGCCCTTAGGTTTTCTTCACTAGTTATAGCATTATTACCTGTGAATTTACTAAATTTATCCCTTAAGTCATTTGGGATAACATTGGGATATCCTATCAAAATGTAATTGCCTATACCTCTCTAGGTGGATAGGTCTTCTTTGAAATTGCCCTGTTGCAGCTTGTCTTGCAACACTTGTTGTGGTATTAGCTGAAATAGTGTCCTTTTTAGTGCTAACCCCTGTAACTGTGTTAAAATATTTAGGACATTGGGGCTAACTACTATTCTAACTAGTCACTTGACTTTTCTGTCCAATAACTGGAATTCCAGTGTTTTGAGTATCTTGGACATTTTGAGCTAGGACATTCTTAATGACATTTGGTGTTGTACCAGAAATACCTTGAGTTTTGGATGGGCCAACAATGAATGAAGCATTGTTCAATGTTGACAAATTAAGGAAATCAATTTTCCTTTTCATCTCTGCATTTGAGGCTTCCATTTCAACTCTCTTCAACTCTTTTGCAAGAGTTTCATTTTCTATCCTTGTTGTTTCTAGCTCAATGTCAATTTGGGATAACTTTAGACTTAGATCTAGGATAGTCGAATATTTTCTATCATCTATTTTAACACCCGATATTTTTTGTTTTCCTTTATCCAAGTCTAATTTAGGAACCTGAATACTTGGCTGACTAAGATCCACTAACCTCTGGTTATCCATATTACTCTTAACCTTTTATCTTATGACATTTTCAAATTTCTTATAAAAAATTTCTCTTAAAATAGGGCCCTCGGTACTGGGCTTATCATTTTCTTGAGCTAAGGCTTTGAGTGTTGCTAACTGTCTTATCGGACTATCTCTCTCTATCACAACTCTAATAACTTCAGATTTTTTTTCCTTTTATCTCTTACTTCTAAGATCTATCTATTCTTGGAGTTCTCTTCCCAATGAATCCAGATCTCCAAAAACTTCTTCTAGATCTAGCAAATTTATCTTAGATCCAGAAGTGTCATCTAAATCAATCAAGTTCACATTATCTTGTTCTCATATTGATTCATAACAATGAGAAAAATTTGTTGTGAGACCTAGAGGAGGAGGTACACCAATAACATTCTCGCTTTGATGACTTCTACTTCTACTTTGACCTCTTGTCTTCTTTGAATATTGAACATGAGTACATTATTATCTTTGTGGTTGCATTTCTTCTTGTATAGTTGTATCAAATAAAGAATTGAAAAATCCTAAACTATTTGATTCAGAACTTTTAGAAGATGATGCATGAACCTTAGGAATAGGATTTAACCATGACTTACTTGCATTATTGTGCTTAGGCTTCCATGATGAGGGAGTGGTGCTTGTATTTGCATTTCTTTTTGTTCCTTGTCTCTGCAGAGCTCCCTGAAGCTCTTCCAACTTTTCTTCAGGATGCAGCCTCATAAAACCTCTGGTGTTATTTGCTTTACTCATAGTAGTAGAGTCCTTCAAATATTTTTTAGAATTATTCAAAGATATACGCACTGGCATAAAAATCTAAAAGACGCCACCCAGATTACTCTGGGATATCAAATAATATACTGCTTGATAATTCTTGAAATAAATCTGTGAACCCTGTTCACAGACCGGAATATCTTTCTCACAAAAATGTAGAACACCCTTTTCACAGGAAAACATGAACCAAAAATACGGAACCGTGGGCTCAACCATCAAATCATAGAGATATTATGAAAAATTCTACTGTAATTTAAACAAAACCTCTTTAACCAGAGACTCTTTACCATTCATGTCCCTAGCAGAGTCATCTTTTTTTGTTGGTGCCCAAAAATGGGTTTATATTGACTCAAGGTAGAGACCAAGTTGTTTTCTTCTAAAATATCTATTGAAAGCCACTTCCAACTATTTAATATTCTTCAGACTTGGACCAACAATAACAAGAATATGAGATCCTTCTAAACTTTAGGCTCTGCAGAACCAGGGAGGGTGATCCCCATGCCTATTTGTGATTTTACGCCACACTCGCAAATTATGCATGAAACAAAGCAGATAATCTCATATAAAAACTCAACCATAAGGGAGAATTCTCATGAATGGAAAATTCCTCAGTGATCCTCAACCAGTTTGGAGCATGAGATGATTAAAACACATGATAACATTCATGTAAAATGAAAGTATTATGATATTCAACAGGTTATAGCAAACTAGTGGTGATTCCAAACAGTAAATAAATACCAAGGCATTCACTTAACTATAATAAGTGCCTTATTCCATTGGGTACATGAATTCATACTGCATTAAACTGTACTTCCGATAGAATTTATCTAACAACATATAAACTAAGATAATATTGCCTTGCAATACATCATATTTGTAATCCCTACCCAAAATTACTTATCAAAATCCCTGTAAATATCCCTATCACTCTCTAATTTTATTCAAGCATTTAATTGACTCCTTAGACCAAAACATGAATAAAAGTGCATACACCACAACAATGCAATGAATGATAAAATCATGGATAATATGCATTCAAAATATGATAGAACAATACACTGGAGAGAAGTGGGTTTGAATTATATATTTATTTTATAATTCCGATGTCTCTGTAAGAATACAATCAACACATAACTTCTTCAAGAACTTGCAAAAATTACAGACACAAGACTCTTCCTATTTTGCTTTGTAAAATAACCTTTTACGACTTTTTGTTTCACCTAGACTTTGCTATTTGGAAACAAAAATTTGGAACACTCAACGGACCAAAAATCCGAACCCCATCTCATAGCCCTGAATTCCCTTTTATAAAAAATAAGGGAGAAAACAAGATTCAGGCTAGAGGAGACACCTGTCATCTCAGAATGACTATACATAACTGCATTCTGTTATACAATCATTCATCCTCAAACTCACTTACATAGGATCAAAGTATGCAGCCGCATTCTACAAAACTCATGATGAAAATTACCATCATTTTGTTATATAGGTTCAAAAATATCTGCCACTAGAAGACAAAAATAGTTATACAAACTGTTTACAACTTTTATTCATCATTTAGATACATGCTACTCCATGCGCTATAGTCTTCATCGAATGGCCAACTGAAATTCATGACTTCATCAGCTTTTACCCTGTATGGAATATACTTAACGGCTACTTGGTTTGCCTCTCTTTCAAAAGTTTCAAAAAATAATCCTATACCAATTATTTTAACCATGCTATCCTCCAACATACCATATTTAGCCCTTTACATATCATTTCTACATGGGTATTGATGACCCTCTCTGCCTCTTCCTTCCAAAATTGTAAAGGCTTGATTGACCCTTCATATCTTCAATATTAGGCAAAAGAGTTTGTTCTAATTCACTAAAACTCTTCATCAATTCCCTTACCTTTCTTTCTATATTCTTTGGAAAAATTTGGGCTTCCTGCATTGATTTTACCAACAAATATGTTGGTTGGAGTGCATGTGGTCTCTCGGCATGAAGTTTAGAGGCCATGGACATCATTCTGAGCTCATTTCCTCTTTGCAACCATTTTGTAAATAGGGGAATTTCCACTTCTTTATCATCATTAAACTTTTGAATAACATTAAAAAGTAAAGATTATAAGGCATGAATATTGTTTAACCTGCTATCAACTTTCTCATTCAAATGAGTTAGCATTGAGCTAACTATATCCTTTTCCTGCCCAGTTGATTGTTTTTATGATTCTTTTAGTTTATTTTCTAATTCAACAATCTTCTCTAAAAGATGAGACTCATTTGGTTTAGTTGATCTCATAGTATCAGGATCATCATCATTATCATAGGGGACCAATGCCATACCAGGGACATCAATACTTGTATTTAGTTGAATTGCTTCTCCTCCCTGGACCATAGGTGGCAACCTGGATGTTGATGGCTTAGATGGCCCTGTAAGTGCATGATAGGAAACCTTTATTGTCCTTGCTCAAGGAGTTGCACTCTCATTTGCAACTCCACACATATTTTCTGAGATGCATTATAATCATTAAAAAGCTTGTCAAACTTTCTTATCAGCTCAACCTTCTCTGAAGCTTCCTTTTTTGTGCTCTCATGTGCTAGCTTAGCAACATCAACATTTAAATTTGAAGCCTCTACACTAGATGTGTTGGATTCTCTTTTTATAATTAAGCTTCCCCTCAAGTTGTGGTTTAAATCACTAATGTTATACTTCCTAGGTCCTTCCTCTAGTGCCCATATTTCCAAGGTTGTATAATCATCTGCAAAATTTGATCCTCTTAATGCTAACCTTGTTTCTTCTTCTGGATTGAAAGGCTGACCCTTTTATTTCCTAATTGTATCAAATGCCACTGCATCTGCTATGTCCCACTCTGGCAAGATCAAGACTCCATCCTGACTTACACTTTTCCTTCCCTCATCAACAATGATTTCCTTAAATTCTTCCTTAATTTCACTCTTTACTTCCTCTTGGCTTTCTTGATCTAATTTGTCTTGCCTTTGGGCCTTCTTCTTAGTAATTCTTCTTTTATACTCCTCAACCTTCGTCTTCCATACTAACTGCAAAAAGGTCAGGCTCCTTACAAAAGCATCATCCTCAAGAAATTTATCACATGTCTCCTTTCTTGCATCATTGAAGGCTTTACCTTCGATATCCAAAGGAGTAAGATCCAATTCCAAATTAGGAGCCAATGCAGGAACACCGAATTGCATTTTTGCACTTGTTGCAATGAACCTATCTTCCTCCATCTATTCCTCACCCTTCTTGACTAGCAAAAAAGATATAGTTGATGGTGAAGGACTTCTGTTAGAATCTTCAAGATCAATGATCCTAACTCCTTGAAGAGGCTTAGTTTGTATCTTGGGGAAAGGCTCTAAACTTATCATCTTCTTACCCTTTCTCCTTATCAATCTTCCACTATCATCTCTACTGTAATGCCCAGCCAGGAACCCTAAAGGAAAACAACACAACTAGGCAACTAAAGGGTGAAATATATATTTTTTTTAAAAGATTAAGTGCATTAACTATAACCATTGCATGTTTAATAACATAGCGGAAGTCTAACATATGATTTCCTAAGGGTTACCAACGAAGATTAATTCGTAGATTATATTAACACCAAAGTTAATTTAATTGTCCATTTAATTAGATAAATTAAATCCTTGAGTTTAAAACTACACATACATCTAAATTCCATAATGAAGAAATGAAAGTATTCCAATGTATCCACTTTCCATAAAAAACTTTAAACATAAGATCAAAGCAACTGAAATAACATACATTCCATTGACATACTATTACAATATCCATAAATACATGGCTTCCAATAATGCCACAGATTACAAAGTTACAATATCAAGGTTACATAAAAGTTTGATACAATGACCACAAGGTCTCAACTAAACAATGATCTCGAACTAGAGTTGGTACATGAACCACGAACCAAGAAACACCAGCGAAGCCTTTCCTCACCTGAAGATACAATCTAGAACATCTGATGGGAAGTGGCACTACCACTCGACCATGTGTTCCTGAAATGGAACCACCCCACCATGCTAGGAGATAGTAGTAAACCATCAAGCAAGCCAAGTAAGACAAGTACGAAAGGACTACAAGACTCTGCAAACATCCATGTAACTCAACTCACAAAACACTAGTGACTCTAAGGAGAGAGTGTCATCACATGTCTTATGGTGGATACCATGGTACAACCTCCATAGGTCCCGACCCCCATCCTGGGTTTCTCCTGGTAACCTCTCCCGAGCCTCCGGTTCCAACTAAGTCTCATGCGGACCCTACCAATCCTTTCATGAAGACAAGGTGGTAAGTTTTCCATTCTAGGCCTTCTCGTAACATTATGAGCCATGTACAAGCACTACACCTATGCACGAGGTACATTATCTTAATTAATATTTATTCTACCTACCCCCTAATCAATTATTAGGTTATCACTTTTTAACTGACTTTCGACGGGTTATCTTGTCATCCACTTCGGGCATGGCCCCCGCTCGAAAGCCACTCTCTCTCATAGGACACTAACAGGAAAGGTCTCTCTATGAGAACTCTATGGAGAAACAAACAACCATAACTAATCTTGACAAAGCACAGGTGAAGGATACACAATCACTAACCCAAGATTGACCATTTGGACAAACACTCACAATGGCTCACATCAATAAGGTTATACAACAACACCTAACTAAGGAGACATAAAAACATATGACATAATGACAGTACAACCAAAATTGCAATGAAATCAAGCTTGACTAAAAACACCATTTACACAAGATCATATTATAGGCATTCTTTTCTCAAAACAGCCAAAAGCATAAATTACTTACAAATAAAGATTTTCCACACAATAAGAAAATATAACTATTTTAATACAAAGAAATCAATCGGCCATTTGTCCAATAAGGTTAAATCAATCACATAAAAATTAACCCCCTAATTATATGTTCATTATTACTTTACAAACAAACCCGATTAGATTTTATCAATAATCTGAATTAAATTCCAAATTAAAAATTACATATAATAATATAATATAATTACATAAATAAATATATATATATATATATATTCTATGAACATAATATTATATAATTATATCACATTAAAATGTATAATAAAAAGACGATTTAATTTGAAATATCTTTCATTTCCAAAATAACATAATTAAAACCACATAAAATACTATATATATATATATATAATATATATTTTTTTTTTTAATAAATTAATTTTTTTTTTAATTAATATTTTATTTAATTAATATATATTTTTTAATTCCAATAATCTAAAAAAGACATTAAATTTTATTTCCAATAAAATTTATTTTTAGAGAATCTAATTAATACAGATTTTCTCCAAAATACTAAAATAAAACAATTTCTCCATAACTTTTAATAACCTAATAAATTTAATTAAAATTAAATTCATTACCATAGTAACTAAATAATTACACAGAGATGTACAAATATTGATAGAACAATCATAGCAAAATATCGAAGCAAAATCAAACAAGAGGGAATGATTTGTCTGGTAAACCCCATTCTTCCCAAATCTTGCAATTTTCCATGCACAACAAAAATCTTGGCAAAATTTGCCATAATAACTTTTCCCAATTTTCTCAAAATTTAATCTACAAACACCCAGGAAATAACTTCTTTCCATAAACTATAAATTAACTTCAGGAATGGACTTTAGCCAAGAACAAGAAATAATCAGACATGATATGACAAACACAAATCATTCAGAAGATAGAAGAAATATAAATATTTTCTTTAAAACAAACAATCAAAAGAAACCACCCAACCTGGTATAGCTTTCCTGGAAGAAATTTGTAGAAGAGAACCAATCTTTCAACAAGCTTCCAAATAATTTTCTTCACCTAAATCCCTGACCTGTTTCCTGTGTATCCTAAAATAATGACCTATTCCTCTTTTTAAACTAAAATTCTAGGTTGAATATCTTTTTCCCAAAAACCTAAATTTAGTAATAAAAGCAATTTTATTTTCTTTTCTAATTTCCTAACAAAGGACAAGTTAGCATGCAATAATTAAAAATCATTTTTCTTTCTTTTCTTTTCTCATGCAATTAATTTTTTAGATAAAGAAATTAAAGCAATACTATAATTCTAATTAATTCTTTTATTCATTTATTTATTTATTCATTTATTCTATTTATTCTTTTATTCTATTTATTCTTTTATTTATTTAAAATTCTAGGAAACAATAAATGCAATTAATCTAATTTATTTTTCCACTAAAATTTAAATAAAATATATTTCTAACATCATGTAGCTTGCAACTTAATTTAATAATTTCTGTTTAATTAACTAAATTTATAATCTCAATGCATAAAATACATAATTCACAAGAATACCAACCATGAGATAAATCCATAAATTTAATTAATTAATTAAATCCACTAAACACACAAAACTGAACAAACCTCAAGCAAATACTCATAAAAAGATCAAACGACACAATATGAAGGCCAAACTAACTGACTGGACGACCAACTGACGACACTCACATGAGTGTAACTGAGTAAAATAGGGTCAACTACTATCTCCTCCACTTCCATCAGAAAATATAAGGCATGCTCAGACCTATGAAGCCAGGTGGAGACGATACCCCGTACCTACCCGATACTTGTACCTGCAATATCCCGTATCACCGAAACACACATGCATATATACAGTATAGAAGACACGACATACACATCGATGAAGGAGAATCGCGACGTTCCCTATCTCACCGAAATGAGTGAAGGAAAATCATCCCCTTGCATCCAATACACTCGTAAACACGCAACATATAGTTCCACATTGCATAAATAAAGTAAAATGTCAGTAGATAGCAATACTCCATAAATTACCATAAATCACAAGTACTGAAATACTACAAATAAATTATGCATCTCATATCCAGATAAAGCATGAAATAATGTCATAAAAATCTGAATAACACATCATGGTAATGTATCCACTGAAAACAAACAATAATAAAATATGAGTCTAATAAGTTCAAACGAGTAGGGGTACTACATCTACTATCCTCTTCATCACTTATTTCTTCTCTTTCTCTTTTGTGAGAAGAGTCTTGAATAGGCCTCCCTGCTACCATGCCACTTGCTCTCTGGGATAAAGGAGGTTGTGAGCTTGATTATTATCAGCCATGAACATCTTCAAGTTTGGCTATCTTCTCATTTAAAATCTTGTTCAACTCATCAAAAAAT
The DNA here is from genome assembly GCF_030272615.1 of Cryptomeria japonica. Taxonomy (NCBI): domain Eukaryota; kingdom Viridiplantae; phylum Streptophyta; class Pinopsida; order Cupressales; family Cupressaceae; genus Cryptomeria; species Cryptomeria japonica. The sequence continues at coordinate 378,960,858 of NC_081413.1, forward strand.
TTCATAACAAAATCAATCTTGGCACAGAATTGGGAAAAATCCTATAATGGGTCATATTTTAGATCCATCTTTTGGATAGTAGCTTATAATTTTCTAAAGATTATCCACTTCTCTTTTCTCCATTCCTGAATCATGGAGTTAAATTCATTCCTAATTAAGTCCTCAGGAAAATTATGCACATGGGGCAACATAGTTCCTTTTATTCTTGTTCTAAAAGTTTTGTAAAATCCCTCAGGATCATTGTTTCTAGCTATACTCACCCCCAAATGATATAGAGCAAATGATTTGTCGAAGTGCTCATACCCTCCCTTTATAATTACAAAGTAAGGGATAATAGTGTAATCCAAGAAAATTGTTCCTTTTCCCTTTCCTTTTAAATCCTTATCTTGAATGCATTCTATTTACCACATCACCTCAGCAAAACCCATTCTCAGAGGAATGTTGAAGGGCAGTACATGTGGCTGTTCAGAGAAACCATAAATCCTAGTAACAGTACTTAAAAATTAAGGGATAAAATCCCCTCAATTATGTTCAATCCTAGAAAGAGGCACCCTCTCCTTGGGTCTCACAAAATCATGTAGTTCCTTAGGAATCCTTGGTGGATTTACTATCAAGTTTTGCCTCAACCTAGAAGCAAAATTGTTATCAAACCTTATAAAGCTAGCCTCTTGTCTATCCCAAGACATATATGTGCTCCAGAGTTGTACTGGAATCTCCGGGTTATCAATTGTCCTTTTGAGGTTCATGGTACCCTCAAAGTAATCTGCATTCCTAGAAAGGAACATATACATGAGTAAAGAATACGAGGAAAATTTAGCACCAACAACTTGATTCTTAATGTCTAGTAACCCCTCGTGAATATTTTCCTCAAGGTAAGGGGAAAAGTCAAAAACTACTTTAAAGTCTGGATGTTGTATTTGCATAGCCATGTACATAAAATCAGGCGGCATCACTGTAATTGGATTAAAACCCAATATTTAACATAGAGAGAAGAAAGAAGCCTAAAAATAAGGAGTAAAATAACCAATTCGGAATGGCTCCTCTGAGGTAGGGCCGATATGGTATGTTGTATTCTCTTCTTTGGATAAATGCATTTGAAGGAAATTCTTTCTAATGCATTCCCTCATCTTGTAATACTCTGCCTTTTGCTCATTTAAATCTATCTGCTCCAGGCTCGGGGATGGTTCATATAGGTAAAAAATATCTCAAAACTCTTCCCTTTTGATGGTTAATAGAATTTCTCCATCATTTCCCATAATAACCCTTGAAACTAGGTCATATCTATCTGCAATAGCTTTGAGTAGGTCGACATCCATGAAAACACCTGGTACTACCAACTTGCCCAAATCATACTGCCAAGGACTGAATAATGGAGAATGCAATTTTCTTTGTCCATACTATAACTTAAACATTTCTAACCCAGTCATCCGTATATTAGCATCCGCCATTAGGAATTTTTTGTCAGTTAACCCTTCCCCTAGGGTTTTTCCGTCCACAAATCTCTACCCCTATTGTTTATCATTTGTAGAGTGCTCCAATTGGTCCAAGATATCATCATATAGATTTATTTTCATATAATCCACTTGTCCTGAATGTTTCTATGAGGGATCCATCTTTTGCTACTAGGGCTTTATACTATAACTCCAAATTTAGGAAGGAAAAAACTAGGGCTAGTAAAATATTTTAAATTACCAGAGTAATTCAAACAAATTTCACTAGTCTCTGTCAAGCACCTAACCCTAGAACAAATTGAATTCTCTTGTTACAACTTTACGCATAATTTATAATATCAATTTGTTTCAAGAACATATGGAGAGCTTAGATAAACTTACTTCTTTGATTTTTGCCAGAGATGATAATTCTGTGTCGCAGAGAGTCATTTCAACCTTCTTAAGTAGCAGGAAAACCTTTTGGATTGCTATGAAATATTTTGCAAATGAAGAAAAACCTTTTAAGAGTCTTTAATTATTTCCTAGAGAAGAACACAAATGTCTCATCTGCCATTAATACTCGCGTAAACAAAATAATGGATCATAACTTGTATTTAAAAAGCTTGAAACCTGGTCGTTGATCATTTTCCAAGTTGGCAAATCCAACGATCATCTCTTGTTAACTCAGCACTTGACATTCCATCTGTATCAACAGACCCACAAAATCATGACTAATCAACACCACATCATCTTTCAACTAGACTCCATCAACGGCCCTATCGTAAGTGTTCCTGGTCATCCTGAGACACGTGGCATCATCTCACGATGCCGTGGTCCTTAACATCCTTGCAACTTTCATCGCAGGGATATGGGGGCCGTTAGATTTGTTCAAACATTACCACTTTGCACAATGCCCGTTAACTCCTCTAGAATTGAAGAATCAAGCACCTTTGACCTCAGGATAAAACATCTCTATTCATTTTGAACATGTTCAAATTGATGGGACTGTTAGTAGACTGACCTTTACTGGTGTAAAGCGGAAAAATCGAACCCTAGTCGTTCTCCCCTCCCCAACTCCAAGGAGAGAGAAGGGAGAGTCACTAGGGTTGATGGTTTTCACTTAGGAGGGACTTTACATTCAAAAGAGGGGTTGAAACCCACAAGATCCAATCCCACACAATGCAAGATTGGATTCTATATGAGTTTCAAGGGTTGTGATAGCAAGGATACCCTCTTTTGTAAAGAATGTAGATAGAAAGATTGAACTAGGAATGCATGTAGAAGCAAGAAAGATTCACTTATAAATAGAGATAGGGATATGGGATGAAGCTGCGGACCTGGAATTAGCAGTAAAATGTCAAGATGGTGTTGTTCTGCAAATTTGAGCGAAAGTTGACGGGACGATGGCGCCCGGCGTGCACACGGTCCTCCGAAAAATCCGTGAAACGAAGGTGGATCTGTTCGTCTCTGCACAAGGATTCCAGATCTTCAATTACAGCCGCGTACCTGCAACCTACACACAGAAAAGAGAGGACGATTGGGGGGTTAGGGATGCGGGGTTTGCCTTTAGGTCAAACCCCGATTTTGGAATTAACCAAGAAATGAGAATGCTGTAAATGTAAATGTTTGTAATGTAAACAAGTACTAATACCTTGTTGTAAGAATGTTTGTATTCTTACATACGAAGGTGTAAATGTTGTTGTATGTTGTATGTTGTATGTTGTATGTGATCTCCTCTTCAATGGTTGAATCCTTGTCTTGAATGCAACACTTAGCCTTGAATGGAGACTTAGAATGATCAATTGCTTGAAGGAATGCTTGAATGCTTGAATATCATTTCTGCCTTTTTTCCCTCTTCCCAAAATGGGAGAGGAAATGTAGTTTATATACTTTCCAATTAGGGTTAAAAGACTGATTTTCCCGACCTTAGGCCGACCAGGAAACATTATTTTCCAATTTGCAAACTTAAAGACCCGAAGCCCCATAAGAGACCGGGCCCAAAATAGGGCTAGGGACTAGGGCGCTGGGCACCATGGTCCTGGGGGACCAGGGCGCTGGGCACCCTGGTCCTAAAGGACCAGGGCACTGGGCGCCATGGTCCCACCTCCAGGGGCAGCAGGGTGCAAGGAGGATCAGGCCAGGGTGCTGAGAAATGCAGTTTTTGGTGTCATAAACAAGTTTCGGGGTCTCCATTCAGGTTCCATGTTGCATCACCATCATGAAGACCCAAATGCAGTCAAAATTGCAAGTGTCACAATTTTAGGATGCTACATTTAGCCCCCACTTTAGCGGGAGTATAAGCGTACGCCAATGCTTCCGGTAAAGTACAAGGAAACAACATTGAAAAAATTTCACCACGTCAAGGAGGCAAGATACACCAAGCCCCCAGTGGACTAAGGATCTTACGACTTTGATTGACAAAGTAAAAGGGAAGATCACGAGGGAGAACCATGACTGTCAGTAGTAAGGTTCCCTCACTATGAGTCATGCAAGAAAGATATCAAAAAATTTTCAAGGCAAAGCTAAATTTTGTCAAGAAATTTTCAAGTATCTTGAAAAGATATGAACGGGATGTATGCCCCCCTACATTAAAGCGATCGCACATGCCTCACCGGGGGTGATTGCTTTAAGGTAGTGATACATATAAGAATGAGAAGGGAAAGGAGCACGTTATCACAAGGATTTAGCCCCCAAGTGTGAGATAAGCCCAAGGATAATAAACACAAAACACAAAGTACAAGGTGACTTCGCTTTCCTCGGGGTCAGTATGCTGTATGATAATTCATGTATATCATATGTATGTATGCATAATTGTTCTTCATTCCCCAATCAAGGAAGGTCACCTAGAAGAAGGGAACACATGTGTCTTTTGAGTCAACATGAGAGAGACCAAAAGAGATCTCAATGCTTTGCATCATCCTCAAGTAGACAACACTAAGGACAACAAATAGAAGAATGAGAATAACACATAGAAGAAGTAACAAAAGAGAAGAGGAGAGAATCTGCTATGCTAATGAGACTGGTCTAGCACGTCATCTACCCCCCGATCTTGCTGATCAGTATTTCGGGAAGGCAGGAAACACGCTAGAGGAGGAACATCCAACATAGCAGATGGAGCTATCACAAGATCCAAACAAGGGCTATGTTCATATCCCAAGCCGCGGTGTTCTTGTCTAGGAGCTAGGATAAGTGCTTTAGAAAATGCGTTAGATAAATGGTTATCAACATCAACATATTCATATTCACTATCAGAATGAACAAGAGTAACATTTTCATCATGAATAACATTTTCATCTATATCATCATCAAGATTTATAAAAATAGGATCTTTAACTCGCACAGGATCAAGATCATCATGCATCTTATGTTTAGGAGATTTCGGCTCAATCGTCAGCTGAGGAGAAAATGGAATAATACTAGCTGAAGGTGTTTTTGGGGATTGCAAAGTTTGAGAAGCAACTTCCTGAGCTCTAAGACGATGCTTTCATCAGCGTTCACGTGCAGAACGATTTCATCTAGTCTTAGTAGGAAGTTGCGAAGATTGAGGAGGAGGAATGTTCTCATCCTTATCACTTGGGTGTTTAGGTTGTGGTCTCTTAGGTTGAATAATAGGAGAAGAGGAAGGTCTCTTCTCTCCATAAGAGGAAGGAGGAGGAACTGCTCCATATAAGGGAGGAATATTTGGTTTAGGAAGGAGACCAAGTCCATCATGACGAGGAGGTATAGGTCTACTTTTAGAAAACTTATTAGATATAGGCATAGTCACATCCATAGGAATGGGTTGGGAATCTTCTTGAGGAAAGACATTAGTTTTATCTTTCAAAGGAAGAACTTCCTTCTCAAGAATGATAGGAATGTCAAGTTTGGGTGTTCTAGGTTCACTTAGAGAAAGGATCATGTCTTTTTTCCACTTTTGATAAGATTTGAAAAGATGATCACTTCGCGGAGGAAGAGATTGGAATTGTTTAGGCCAAAAGTAATCAATAGGAACACTAGAAGTTCTTTCAGCTGGTTTAAAGAGGCTATGATTGACAGTAACAACTTCACCATTATGGGGAAATTTCAAACACTTGTGAATAGGAGAAGCAATAGCTTTCATGGAAGACAGCCAAGGATAGCCTAGCTTCACACGAAATTGTTCGAACGATGGAATAATAGCAAAGTCCACATCAAGGGATTTGTTATGGACCTCAATAGGTAATGTAATAGAACCAATTGCAGGAGAAGAAAATGCATCAAATAATTTCACAACCACATTTGTTTCGTCATAGATCACTTGATTCAATTGCAAAGTAAAAAGAAATTCTTCAGTAATGACATTAACCATACAAGAAGGATCAATAAGCACTCCACGGCAAGGTGTATTCTTGACTTTTGCAACTATATATAAAGGACCATCAGGTGCCCTGATAGTTTCACTGGAATCAAATGTGATGGAAGGTTCTTTAGGGATTTTCTGTTGCTCTACAAAGTTAATCACATTCGGAGTCATAGACACAAGATCATCAGGTGAGACAGAGGAATCAGTAGTATCAATCGCATTAGAGGTATGAGAAGGTAATGGATCAGTAAAAATCTGAAGATTTTGGTTAGGAGGATCTACAGATGTGTTGCCTTTATCATTCACACCAGAAATAGAGATAGTATTATTATCAATCAAATCTTGAATTTTACCCTTTAAAACAAAACATTTTTCAGTATCATGCCCAGGTTGACGATGAAATTGACAAAAAGATTTGTTATCAAAATAGGGTGAATTAATCTTTGCAGGATCTATTTGCCTTATAGGAGGAAGAGTAAGCACATTTTGTTCCAATAACTTATTCATAATACTATGCAATGATTCATTCAAAGGAGTGAACTTTCTTTCTTTCTTGAAAAACTTAGAAATAGGAGGCACACCTGATGCTGCATTCACATTGTTGTTGATGATGTTTTCATTGAATTTAATGGACTCTCTGTTCAGTTTAAACTTCCCAAATGGTTGTTGACTACTATCACCCTTATCACTCGGAGCCATAGGATTTGCTTGTTCCATTTGGCTCACAGTCAGTTGATAATTGTGAAGAGTTGCGCACAACTGGTGGAAAGAAGTAAACTCAGAAAAGAAGAGTTTTTCTCTAATATCTTTTTGTAAATTAGAAATAAAGATTCTTTGAATATCATTGTCAGGCACTGGAAAAGAAGTTTGAGCATACAAATGCTTATATCTACCAATGAAATCAGTCACTTTTTCTTTAACACCTTGTTTGCAATGCATTAAATCAATCAAAGTAACTTTAGGACTTATATTGTTTTGAAATTGTTGAATGAAAGCATTTGCAAGTTGTTCGAAAGAAGTAATAGAATAAGAAGGCAACGAGCAATACCATTGTAGGGCTTTATCTCTTAATGTTCTAGTGAACAGTTTTGCAAGCAACCTTTGGTCATAAGCAAAATCAGTACATATTGTTTGAAAGGTCTTAACATGTGTTAGAGGATCACCCTTACCATTATAAAGCTCCAAATGCGGGATTTCAACATGTTTAGGGGGAATATCTCAAACAATGTCAAGAGAAAGTGGGCTCGCAACGTCAAATGTGGGCACACTAAACTTAGATTGATTCATAGAGGCAATTTGTTGCTGTAGAGAAGAGACAGTTTGTGCAAGATTGTTAATGGTCGCTTCAGTCAAAGAGTTCATATTAGACGTGTTAGATTGTGATGGATGTGTTATGTTATTGAAAGAAGGTAGAGAGTAAGGTGGTGGGACACTATGATAGTTAGTCATAGGAGATGATTGGAAAGGAGGAACACTACAAGGAGGAATGGAATGATTAAACGAATTGCCCCCTTGCGTCATGTTCATTTGTGGTGATATAATAGGAACACTTATTGAAGGAATGAATGAAGAAGTTGGATTGAATGAAGGAAGAGGGTTGATTGAAGAAGAGGGATTGCCCCCATGACTGGTGATCATAGGAGGAATGTCTTGTGTTGAAGTAGTCATTATGTTAGATGTAAAAGTAGGTATACTAGCAATAGGAGTTGTCAAAGGAATAGAATGATTAACTTGAGTAGGAGGTTGTGTATAACCTAAAGTTTCGGCACAACTCTTCATAGGCATCACATTCGAATCCACAATGTGTGCAATAACATGCAAAATATCAATTCCATTCTTATCACTTTGAACCATACGTTTTAGACCCTCAATTAATGAAAGAGCTTCGCTATCGAGGTATTCTTGAGACATCCATTGTCGAAAATCATCAAATTGGTTATCCAATTTCGAAAGTTGTTCTATAGAAACCTCATGGAGAGCTTCTTCATCATTAAGAGGATTAGAGGAATTACCCATGTCCCCGTTAAAAAGGCCATTCAAATTAGGTTCCATCTCCTCGGTAATTACACCTTGGAAAGACTTAATTCTAAGGCTTCGTCTAACGGGAATAGTGTAAGTAGGGCTTATTGTTGTAAAACTCATGCACTAAAGAGAGATAGAAGATTTTGAATTTTAGAGGTAGAAAATTTCAATAAAATCAGCCAATCTCCTAGATTTAAGCTGTTAAATGCAATCAGGACAATCTCCCAAAATTTCAGAAAAAATGTCCGGGACCGTGGCGAACGGAGTGCACACGGTCCTCGCAACTTTTTTCGAAATTTTTCAGGGATGACAGTTATGATGATTTTAAAGCTAATCTAAAAAAATTGAGTGATTTTACGATCTGTAGATAGGCCAAATTAAAGTTGCAATCTCAAAATTGAACCCTACCAAGATTGTTGAAAAATGTAAAATTTGAATTTTGACAAAGAGAGGGAAACTGAAATTTTGAATTTTATGATTTTAGAGGGAATACTAAAAGCAATGCAAGTTTTGAAATTTAAAAGTTGACTCGATTTCATGCAAAATTCAAATTTGAAAGTGGAAATCAAGATTGTTGCAATTAAACACTTAATTTCGAAAGTCACAAATTGCAAAAAATTGAATAAAACATTGAAATTTCGAATGAATGCTAACACACTTTTCAGATTTAGGACAGTAAGAAACACAATTTTGATAGGAATTTCAATTTCAATGATTTTTGAATGATTAGAAGCCTCAATCCAAGCAATCGCTAGACCAACTTTGACTTTAATTTTGAAAGTGTTAGAATTGATAAAATCAGCCAAAATTCTGGATTTTAGCAGAAAAATACAGTAAGATCTAGCTCCCGAAATTTCGGAAAAAATGTCGGGGACGATGGCGCTCGGGGTGCACACGGTCCTCGCAAATTTTTTCCAAATTTTCAAGGATGAAAGATATTGTGATTTTATTGCGGAATCCAAAGTTACAGCCGATTTGGAAGTGTTTTGATTAGTGAAATTATCAGTCAAAGGTTGAATCAAGAAGGTTTTAAAAATTAGGGTTTTGATCTTTAACCACTTAATTTTTAGAATTAAAGCACAAATATGAATTGATATTTTGCAATAGAAGGGTAGATCTGAAACAAGCATTAACAATTAAACATTTCACAAAAAAAGAAAATTTTAGGGTTTTTATGCAATCAACCTCTAAAATTTGCAAAAGATCAAACATGGAAATTTAGGAAGGCAAAATTTTCAGATCTAACCATGAATAATCAGAATGATGATGTTCACGTCGGGTTCACCAAAATGTAAAGCAGAAAAATCGAACCCTAGTCATTCTCCCCTCCCCAACTCCAAGGAGAGAGAAGGGAGAGTCACTAGGGTTGATGGTTTTCACTTAGGAGGGACTTTACATTCAAAAGAGGGGTTGAAACCCACAAGATCCAATCCCACACAATGCAAGATTGGATTCTATATGAGTTTCAAGGGTTGTGATAGCAAGGATACCCTCTTTTGTAAAGAATGTAGATAGAAAGATTGAACTAGGAATGCATGTAGAAGCAAGAAAGATTCACTTATAAATAGAGATAGGGATATGGGATGAAGCTGCAGACCTGGAATTAGCAGTAAAATGTCGAGACGGTGTTGTTCTACAAATTTGAGTGAAAGTTGATAGGACGATGGCGCCCGGCGTGCACACGGTCCTCCAAAAAATTCGCGAAATGAAGGTGGATCTGTTCGTCTCTGCACAAGGATTCCAGATCTTCAATTACAACTGCGTACCTACAACCTACACACAGAAAAGAGAGGATGATTGGGGGGTTAGGGATGAGGGGTTTGCCTTTAGGTCAAACCCCGATTTTGGAATTAACCAAGAAATGAGAATGCTGTAAATGTAAATGTTTGTAATGTAAACAAGTACTGATACCTTGTTGTAAGAATGTTTGTATTCTTACATACGAAGGTGTAAATGTTGTTGTATGTTGTATGTTGTATGTGATCTCCTCTTCAATGGTTGAATCCTTGTCTTGAATGCAACACTTAGCCTTGAATGGAGACTTAGAATGATCAATTGCTTGAAGGAATGCTTGAATGCTTGAATGCTTGAATTCTTGAATATCGTTTCCGCCTTTTTTCCCTCTTCCCAAAATGGGAGAGGAAATGTAGTTTATATACTTGCCAATTAGGGCTAAAAGACTGATTTTCCCGACCTTAGGCTGACCAGGAAACATTATTTTCCAATTTGCAAACTTAAAGACCCGAAGCCCCATAAGAGACCGGGCCCAAAATAGGGCCAGGGACCAGGGCGCTAGGCGCCATGGTCCTGGGGGACCAGGGCGCTGGGCGCCATGGTCCCACCTCCAGGGGCAGCAGGGTGCAAGGAGGATCAGGCCAGGGTGCTGAGAAATGCAGTTTTTGGTGTCATAAACAAGTTTCGGGGTCTCCATTCAGGTTCCGTGTTGCATCGCCATCATGAAGACCCAAATACGGTCGAAATTGCAAGTGTCACAATTTTAGGATGCTACAACTAGTAACACAATGTTTCGACCGGTTATACTACCAACCTTGTCAGTTTTTGCTGAAAACACGTGGCACAATCTCACGATGTCGCGGTCTTTATAATCCTTGTAGCTTTGATCATGATGAAGCGTGAACTATTGGATTCATTCTTTCTTTAACAACCCACCAAACTACTTAGGACTTTTGGACTTAGGAAAACATAAGCGTGGGCACAAATATTTAAAAGGAAGTCTGATCATAGGGAAATTTTATGCACATGACTTAGGAAACGCATTTTTGATAAATCGGTTAACCACCACTTAATACTTAGGAAATGGAATGGCTCCACCAATGAAAGTGGTACCCTCAGCCTTAAGTGAGAGAAAGGTAACGACAAAATATAAAAAGGACCGAAGACTTTCCTTCATACCAAGATTTAATCAAGAAAAGTCATAACCCCTAAAGCCCTAAACCCTGATAACTTGATAGAGGGAAAAATAAAACTAGAATGACATAATTTTTAGGTCCTATCACCTCCCACCACCCCTCTCGATGGAAGATAACAACCTCATTTTGGCCCCTGTTTCTAAGGAGGAAGTCAAGTCCGCTATTTTTTCTATGGGCTCCTTCAAAACCCTAGGTCCTGATGGTTCCCCCTGGCTTGTTTCCAAGATTTATGGGATGTGGTGGGCTCTGATGTTGTTCTGGCCACTAGGGATTTTTTCAGATCTAGAAGGATCCTCAACAAGCTCAATTACACCTTCATTTCCCTTGTCCCTAAAACTTAGGAGGCGTATCATCTCAAGGACTTCCACCCTATTAGTCTCTGCAACACTATTTATAAAATATTCAGCAAAGTTCTTGTTAATAGGCTCAAACCTTTCTTGGATCCTTTGATTAGCCCTTCCCAGAAGGGTATTTACTTAGGTAGATAGATTCTTGATGCGGTCATCTCTACTCATGAGATTATTCACTCCATGGATAAGTGTCATTAGTTGGGGATGGTTCTCAAGCTTGACATCTCCAAGGCTTATGATAGAGTCAATTGGAACTTCCTTTTCAAAGTTCTCAAAGCTATGGGTTTTGGAGATAAACTTATCAAACTTATTGGGGAATGCATGTCTACGATCACCTATGTTGTGCTTCTCAATGGGAGCCCCCTGGAGAAGTTCAAGGCCTCCAGAGGTCTGCGACAAGGGGATCCTCTCTCCCCTTACCTTTTCATCATCTCTGAAGTGTTGGCTTCTAACTTGAACTCTATGGTTCACAGGGGAGCACTACTGGGCATCAAACTAGCCTCTATGATGCCTCCTAATGTTCTACAATAGTTCATTGATGACACTATTCTTTTTCGTATCTCCTCTCTGTGGGAAGCTAAGGTTTGGAAATCCTTTCTCAAATCCTATGTTTTGGCCTCTAACCAACACATTAACTATGAGAAGAGAAGAATTTACTTCTTTCACACTCATGTCCAACTCCAAGAAAAAGTCTGCAGAATCTTTGGTTGTCAAAGGGCCTCCCTCCCTAGAACCTACTCGGGCCTCCCCTTGATTGTTAAAGAGGTCTCTAATTCCTTCTAGATCTCTATCCTTAAAAGAATGCAAAAGAAGCTGGCTGGTTGGAAAGGTGGATTCCTTAGTAGTGCTAGGAAATTGCAACTGCTCTCCTCCTCCCTCTAGGGGATCCTTGTGTACTTCCTCTCCCTTTTTAATATTTCTGCGGCTATTGCTGCTAAGATGGAGAATATCCAAAAGACTTTCCTCTAGACGGGAATGGAAGAAAAGAAGAGGCTCACCTTGGTGGGCTGGGACAAAGTTTGTCTTCCAAAGGCCATGGGCAGGTTTGGAACTCGTAAGATCTCAAGGTTCAATAAGGCCCTTATGACCAAAATTTCTTTTAAAGCTTCTGAATAAGGATATGGATTGGAGCAGGATCATCAAGGCCAAGTACTTGGGTAATGGGGACTTTTCTTCTATTCTGAAAGAGGAGGGCCTTCCCAAGGGTTCCAAAATTTAGAATAACATCTTGAGCTGCAGAGACCCTTTATCTCATGGCTTGAGGTGACTTATTGGAAATGGTAGGAATATTCTCTTCTAGGAGGATTGCTGGTTGGGAGAGAGACCCCTTGCTTCTTCCCCCTCCCTTAGAAGGCTTTAGGATGCTACCAAAAGCTTCTTTGGAGAAAGGGTCAGTGATTATTTCAGCAACCGTACTTGGAGGTGTTAGGCCCAATATAGAAAGCTAATGTACTGAGAGGGGAGGGGTGAATCAGTACTCCAAAATTTTTCTTTTGTAATAACCTTACTATTATGCATAAATAGAATAGTGTAGTAACATAAAATAAAACTATAATCAACAGTAACAATCATACATGATTCACTCCATAACACATATATTTTGGTCACGCAGAAACTCTTGGTTAGAGAGAAAAACTATGGTGGGGATGGCACCCACAACTTCACTACTGCAATAATAAAGAATGCTCAGTTAGAGCTACATTTAGCTATTTTTGATAGCTTACCCTGTTAGGAGTATTAAGATCAGTTAGATCTACCTTACTAAAGGATTTTTACAACACTATATAAGTGTAGCACCTGGTTAAAGGATTTATAATTTATAGACTTGGTTAGAGTCTTTTACCCTGTTAAAGGTTTCTCTTACAACTTCAAAATATTACAATATAATCATTACAAATATCTACAACTTTACATCTGAAATGTTAAAGCAGATTCTATGTGCTCTGAATAAGATTACCTAGCTTGTAGCATACCTCAGTAAACCCTTCTGTTTACTCTGTTCTTCAACTCCTCACTAATAACCTTCTCGATGACCTCTCTGTGTCTCTGTAATAGTCTTCCTTCATGCATACACACTGCTATCTCATTGCATCTCTTATCACATCATATCATGTCATATGTCTAACCCTAGAATCATGTTGTATATATAGATCTCTTACAGTGGTGATCTGATTCATTCCTTCGATCTTACAAAAAGATTCTTTGAATGAATAACTAAACAAAATATCTCATAGGTTAGATTAGCCTTGTAATCATACATAATCTCATAGTGCAATTTCTAATGCAAAAATGGTTAGATGTGCCTCGATCTTGTAACACATTTTCATGTGCATGTCCAGGTTCAATGTATCTAGTAAAATGTTTCACTCGATGAATATCAACTCAGTGAGTTAACTTTACCACTCGGTATCCATGAACCTTTACTCGGTAAACAACTCGGTGAATACTATGTTCTGTGACTACTTTCTTTAGTAACCAACTAGACTATTCATATCAACTTCTCTGTGTACCGACTGCATGATTCAATAATACTAATCGACTAGAATATAGTATGACTATGGATATGAAACTAATGGCAATTTGATAAGTAGTAACAATCTCCCCTTTTGATATTAGTTGAGATGTTTGACAAAAACTACTTACAAAGTCATAACTCAAAAAACTATATACTTGTCAAAATGACTATACTTGAGAATATGTACAATAGTCAATAGTATATGCAGATATACTCCCCTTATCATTATCCTATACATAACTCTGAATTTTGCATGTTCGGTTCAGTTTTGTACTATACTTGTGTGCTCTGAATGCTCTGTATATTCTGCTCAGTATACTCCCCTTGTATACAATACTCAAAATTGTGTTATCAAAACTGTACTATTCTCCAAGTGTAGAATTACTCCCCCTTTGCTGGGCTTTCCTCCCCTGTGTAGTAACATAATATTACTCCCCCTTTCTGACAAACATTAAAAACTTAATTTGCATCCGGAGGCGGTAACTGATCAAAAATAGTCTTATACTTGGTCTGGGCGTCAGTGAGGGTGACTGAGAATGAGTCCTTGAGACTTTCCATTAATGAGTTTTGTGCTTGAATATCAGATAAGAGTGATATCAAGCCATCAAGAGTGCTTCCCTCTTGGGTAGTTGATAAGCTTGTAGCTCGGTTAAGTTGCTCTTGGACTGATGAGAGATGAGGAAGGAATAATGTTTGAAGGGTCATTATATCCATCCTAATTTTATGCTCTTCATTCCTCAGTTCTAACTATTGAGCCATGAGCTACTGTAGCTTTTTGTAAAAAGTCTGAACTGAATTAGGCTCAGTGGTCAACTTGGATGAGAGATCGGTGATCTCTTTCTCAATTGCATCAGTTTTATTTTTGATGTCTTTAATAAATAAAGAAAATGTACACAATTTCTGGAATAAATAAAGAATGTGCTTGAGTTGAGGGGTCAACTCAACAATGAATTTGACAAGTTTTACCTTACCATCAACAATTGATTTTTGGACTTCCTCTATCATTTTTGCTATGAGCTCTGTATCCTTGAGCTTGCTTAAGTATTCGGATGCATCAACTCCAGATGTTTCAATCTGATTAAGAAGTTCATCCAACTAAATATGGATGGCTGCATCGGTTGACACTGTTGCTAATGGTAGCATTTCTGTGAGCAGTGTCCTAACCTTTTGAAGTACCTTGTGCTTTTTCTGTATTGCCAATTGTTTCTCCTGTTCGGCCTTTGCTTTGCATAGTTCACCGAATTCAGTGAGTGCTTGCCCTTTTAATTTGGAGATGTCGACATTGGGCAACACGATCGGTTTAGATAAGTCAAATTTAAAACCATGCTTTCTCACCTTTTTCCCTTTTCCTTTTGTCTGGGGCACTAAGACAAGTTCTTATGAGGCTTGCTGTCCCTCGGTAGGTTGCTCGGTAGATGCAACACTTTGCACTATTTTTGTAGCAGTTGCAGTGTCTTTGGATGGCTCGGTGCTAGGGGTCTCTGCTGTAAGATTTGTTGTGCTTTTCTTCCCTTGAGACGATTGATATTTTGTTGTGTCTGCTGTAGCTTCAAACTTGTTACTTGTATCTTCTACAGCTTCAGATTTGTTACCTTCGGTAACTTGTTCAGTGTCCTTGGGGGCTTCGTTTGGTACTGTTGGCTTCACCAGCGGATAAGGCTGAACTTGTTCTAAGACCGATTCACTAGACACAAGTTTTGCATAAGTGGTGCCTTCAATCATTTCTTGCTCCGATGCAGCTTCATCCATTACATCTCATCAATTTGTATTGTGTCAACTGGGTCTGGACCTTGCTCGGTGACATCTGGATCTTGCTCAATGACATCAATAATTTCAATTTGAGATTGTTCACCGACATCCTTTTGTTTGAATATCTCCTACCACTTGGCCTTAGTCTCATTCTCCACATCAATATATAGCCCATTCATCAATTTTAAGGCTCTCTGTTTCATAAGAAATTTTGAATTGTATGTGGACAAATGCTCCTTGATTTCAGCTACGAACATGTCAGGAAATAAGTGGACAAGACTTCTTTCTCTTATTTTTCTCTCTGAATCCATTGCATATTTCCATTTGTTATCAATATGTGAGTAGAGTTCACTTGGAAGTGACTTTGCTAGTTCCAATGGTGCTAACCGAAACTTCAAAAGTGTACATATGACAGCTTCTTCAATCTGTCATTTCTCATCATTGTTCCTAGACTCATACTTAACATATCTAAATCCTACAAATCCATCGTATTCCTTAAGATTGGCACAAAAGTTTTCAACACTGTGAATGTTTGCCTTTTTGCTCTTCACAATCTGGAATTTGTTAGCATCATCAGACTCTGTATCACTCGACTCTTTTGCCAAAATGAGTCTTTGAGTATATTTCTTGTAAGTCTTTGTTACCTTAGAAGTGGCAACAGTCTTTTGTTTCTTGCTCGGTGATGCAGCTGATGCTCTGGTGTTGGGTCTCTTTGTTGGTGGAGTCGACAGGGCCTTTGTGATATCCTGTTTCTTTCTTTTTAGAACTTTTCCCTTTGGCAACTCTGTGCTCAATGTTATTGCAGCCTCCTGTGCTTTTGATTCTTCCTCGGTAATGGAAAGATTGCCTTTGATAGGTGTAGATGAGGATTCTTCTCCGAGTTTCTCAGATAAAGCTTTTATCATCTTTGTAGCTTTCCTTGTAGCCTTAGGAACTACAATGCTCATTTTTACTTTCTCCTTTACCTCTTCATAGGTTCCATATCTTAGTTCAGTTGCATGCCTTGGCAATGATTAGGCATCAATTTGTTGCTGTGTGATATCATAATCAATTTCATAACCCATTGGTTGCAACAACCGAATCCTCAGTTCAACAACATTTGCATAGCAGTAATCAGTGTCGACTTCAAAACAAATATTGTCCTTGTATTTTTCAACCAGCTATGGTGGGATCCTGTACCTATTGTGCATTTTCTCTTGGAATTTGCTAAAGTAATCATCCATGACATCATTAAATTTATCTCCTAACTTCTTGATGTAATCATTGATCAGATGGGTGATAGGTCAGTGTAGCTCCCATACTACTTTACTGACTGAGGGAAAGAACTTTTCAAAATAGAAAAACATACAGACAAGTAGTGAACCAAACTTGAGTGTGTTTGTCGAGTTGTTCTTCTTCGGCTTCCTTATTGTGTTCAGGTTCTCAAATAAGTTCTATAGTAGTACTTCACACAAGTCTACTTTCATTCCCTTCTTTACTATTTTGTAGGCCAGGTCTACTGCAACACATGGTACACTGTTTTCCCTTGCGGATTGGAAGAAACAATAACCAATGACTCTGATTGCAAATTTCAGTTCAGCATCAATGACATTATTCAATTTTAGTCCTTGGTAATCAGATTCTACTCCGGTTAGACTGATTAGCTCCTTTTGTGATATCATTTTCTATGCACGAGCATGATTGTAGATGGGATATTCGGTGATCAGGTGAATGAATTCCTTCATGATCTTGAACGGTTGCTCTTGTAGCCACATGAAATCATCATGTACTCTGCTCAATACAAACTTAACCCATTGGGGTTTGAACACACGAGGATAGACTAGGGCTTCAGTTAATCCCTTGATTCTGATATGTTCAAATTTACTATCCAATTTGCCGTCAGTGCATAGTTCATCATATGTGTCACTAATCTCTACATGATTGAGTTCCTCAACATGACACCTGGTAAAGAATCTGACATCTTCTACCAATAAGACTCGATCCGGGATAAGTGAAAATGTAGTTTTATCATCCAGTTCTGAGGCGACTTTAGGAGTTAGGGAATACTTTAGAGATGACTTCTCCACATTTTGGACAACTACAAGGTCTTGGATCTTGGGAGCCATGGTAGATCTCGAGTAAAAATTGGATAGGTTATCCTTAGGGTTTACAAGTAGCTTACTCTTCACACTCGGTAGACACTAGCAATTTGACTAGATCAGAAACCAGCTAAACAGTGTGAATAGATTGATGTAAATACCTTGAAAATTCGCTCTGAATGAAGTTTGGTCACTTTGATTCGCTCTGCTCTACTTCTCGAAAACTTGGGTGAATGAAAATGACCGTGAAAACACTTTTAAGTACTCAAAAATACCTTATCGGGCTCCGTGCAAGTTAGGTCATGATATTAAATGCACTCGGTTCACCTTTTACCGATTCACTTCATTTTCTGTTTTCACCGAGTATCCAACTTTGCTTTGTTAATCGACTTGATAGGTTTCCTATATACACTGACTTGACAAGTTTCCTGTATAGTATGCAAACTTTTCTAATTGCATCTTAACTATGCAGATTTTGAATTCTGTTCATAATAAAACAGGAACTGTTATGATTTAACTTTTAAAGAATGCAGTCCCTTCATACCTTTTCTTGATTAATTTGAAATAGGTGCACCTAACTCGGTAGGTAAGGTTCTTTCTTCATCAAACATAATTTCTTTCTTTTTCCAAATCATCTTGAATTTTTCTTTTATCTCCTCAGTGTTTCTTCTCAGTTGATCTCTGCAATCTCCAGCTAAATGTCCAGCTTTGTGACAATGAAAACATGCCATACCGGGATTTCTCCATGATCTCCGGTTGTTCATTCCAAACCTTATAAAATAGTTGGCACTTATATGTCCATATCTTCCACAACATTCACACCATATCCTTGTATTGTAATCCCATGGTATTGCTACATATTGTCGGTAAGAATCTATGTGAGTTCGGTAACCTCCAGTGTTTTCACGGTGTGGATACTTCATGTAGTTCTTTTGCTTAAACTAGCATCTCTTGGTACTATGTCCATATCTATTGCAGTTTTTACAAAACCCTTTGAATTTTGCCTTCTGATGGTTGTTAACAGACTTTGTCCTACATTGATTAGGTATGTGACCATATTTTTTGCAATTATAACAATATTCATTGGACTTAGAGATATTCGGTTGCTTACCTTTTCTGATCTGGCATATGTTGGCAGTATGACCTTGATTTCCACAGTAGTAGCAAATAGGCTTCTTCCTTTTGATGTTATTTCTTTTTCCAGCTTATTTTGATGATTCTTCTCTCTCGGTAGAGTCTTTTCCTTTGTAACCGAGTCCTCCATCTTTGTAGAGTCTTCTTGTATTTAATTTCTCATCCAACATCTTTGATGCTTCATAACTTTTCTCCAATGATTCTTTGGATTTCTTTTCTATTTCAAGTTCACCAGCCAACCTTGATACTTCAAGTTTCAATGATTGATTTTCATCATTCTTCAGAATTGCTTCATGATGAGCATAACCTAGTTGATCTGTCATATTTCATTGAATACCAGTTAACCTTATGATTTCATCATCCTTATCAGATACTAGAGCTTCAAGTTGTTGTTTCTCTCTTTGTAGATCTCTTGCTTTATCCTCAGCTCTCCTTAATGCATCTAGATTTTCAGTCATTTGTGTACTAAAATGTTCATGTTCTCTTTTCATTGCTTTTAGTTGATTAGCCAATGCTTTGGTCTTTTCTTTCAACATTCCAATCATTTCTTTAGTTTCTTCAGATATACTATTCTCAGATGATGTTTCGATTTGTTCCACTAGCTCTTGAGAATCCTGCAAGTCATCAAATAATCTTCTCCTTACTTTCAGAGATTTTTACATTTGCCTCTGCATGTCTACAATCACTTGATTTGCATTATCCAACTCTTCTTGAAGATGCACAATCCTCTGAGATTGTTTGTAGCCTTCCATTGCTAAGATCTTTCTCTTTAGGTGGTTAAACCCTTTTCCAAGATTCAAGCTCTAATACCAATTGTTAGGCCCAATATAGAAAGCTAATGTATTGAGAGGGGTGGGGTGAATTAGTACTCCAAAAATTTTCTTTTGTAATAACCTTACTGTTATGCATAAACAGAATAGTGTAGTAACATAAAATAAAACTATAATCAACAGATAACAATCATACATGTTTCACTCCATAACACATATATTTTGGTCACGCAGAAACTCTTGGTTAGAGAGAAAAACTACGGTGGGGATGGCACCCACAACTTCACTACTGCAATAATAAAGAATGCTCGGTTAGAGCTACATTTAGCTATTTCTAATAGCTTACCCTATTAGGAGTATTAAGATTAGTTAGATCTACCTTACTAAAGGATTTTTACAACACTATATAAGTGTAGCACCTGGTTAAAGGATTTATAATTTATAGACTTGGTTAGAGTCTTTTACCTTGTTAAAGGTTTCTCTTACAACTTCAAAATATTACAATATAATCATTACAAATATCTGTAACTTTACATCTAAAATGTTAAAGCAGATTCTATGTGCTCTAAATAAGATTACCTAGCTTGTAGCATACCTCAGTAACCCATAATGAAACTCGGTAAACCCTTCTGTTTACTCTGTTCTTCAACTCCTCACTAATAACCTTCTCGATGACCTCTCTGTGTCTCTGTAACAGTCTTCCTTCATGCATACACACTGCTATCTCATTGCATCTCTTATCACATCATATCATGTCATATGTCTAACCCTAGAATCATGTTGTATATATAGATCTCTTACAGTGGTGATCTGATTCATTCCTTCGATCTTACAAAAAGATTCTTTGAATGAATAACTAAACAAAATATCTCATAGGTTAGATTGTCCTTGTAATCATACATAATCTCATAGTACAGTTTCCAATGCAAAAACGGTTAGATGTGCCTTGATCTTGTAACACATTTTCATGTGCATGTCCAAGTTTAATGTATCTAGTAAAATGTTTCACTCGGTGAATATCAACTCGGTGAGTTAACTTTGCCACTCAGTAGCTGTGAACCTTTACTCAGTAAACAACTTGATGAATACTATGTTTTGTGACTACTTTCTTCAGTAACCAACTAGACTATTCATACCGACTTCTCTATGTGTATCAACTGCATGATTCGGTAATACTAACCGACTAGAATATAGTATGACTCTGGATATGAAACTAATGGCAATTTGATAAGTAGTAACAGGAGGGTCTTGGAGGACTGCTGCATTAATCATCCCACCTCCTCCCCACCGCTAGAGAGCTCCATAAGCTTTTGGCTGGTATGTTCCTCCCCCTTTTTCCTAGGGAGGATAGATTTATTTGGAAGTGGGACCCCTCTGGAGACTTCTCTATCAGAACTACCTACAGTAGCTTTCTAAGAGAACTTGTTTACATCTCTATCTAGAAAGAGGTATAGAATCCCCAACTCATCCCCAAGGTTAATTTCTTCTTGTGAACTACTCTCCTAAACAAAATTTTGACCCAAGATGATTTGGTCAAGCGAGGATTCCAATTCCCTAATAGATGCATCCTCTACAAAAATGATGAGGAAAGTCCTTCTCATCTCTTCCTCCACTGTGCCTTTACTCGGGAGCTCTGGGGGATGGTCTACAACAAGCTCAATATCTATTGGATTATGAATGATAATTTGTTAAATTTGTCCCAATATTTTTGGTGCCCCTCTTCCAACCCTCATATCCAACAACTGTGGAAGTAGATCCCCCCTCATGTGAGTTGGAGTATCTAGAAGGAAAGAAATGATAGGATATTCAGAGACAAAGAGGCCTCTGTGGAAATTGCATTTGCTCGATTCCTTAAGTTGATTCTTGAGAATATCTCTATTTCTAAAACCTAGATGGCATCCAAGCCCCCCTCTACCTAGGACTGGGAAATTGCTAGATGTTGGAACATTCCCCCCTTGTTCTCTCTTGTTGACTGCTCTAAGAGATTACTAAGACAAAGCATAGTCTGGTCCCCTCTGGCTACACATTTCAAACCCAATTTTGATGGGGCTTCTAGGAGGGCTTGGCTACTGGTGGAGGGGTTATCAGATCCCATTTGGGGGCCCTTGTTGTTGCTTATGCGGGTAACCTAAATGGGCATTCCTCTAATCAGGCTGAAGCTATGGCCTTAGCCTAGGGAATTCATCTCGCCCTCACCATGGGAATCAAGATTATGGACATTGAGGGTGACTCCAAGCTCATCATTGGTGTTGTCAAAGGGAGAAATAAGCTTAATTCGACCATTGAGGGAACCATCAGGGACACCCTGAGTCTCGTCTTTAGGCTTGACTCATTTAAAATTATGCATGTCTTCAAGGAAGGCAACAGAGTGGCGGATGTCCTGGCATCCATTGGTCTAAATATCTCAAGCTTGAGACGTTGGAGGGGTCACAATTCTCTCTCGAACCATGTTAACTTCCTTCTTTAGAAAGAGAAATCCAAAATTTTTACTAATGATTGAGCTACTGTCAAGTGTTTTCCATACTCTCCTCTCTTCCCTTGGGGTAGTCTGGAGGTGTTGGTTTCATAATTCAAATTTTTGGAATATCCCTTCGATCTTTTTTGATGTGGTGGTGACTTGTTTGACCAAGCTAGCGGTGATGGACATGTTGTTGTGTTGGCAATTCCTTGGGCTTACAATGCCATGATGAGGTATGATTGGATTGGTAATGTGTTGGTTGTCGTCACTATTTATTGGCTCTTCATGCCTCATAACCAGAAAATCATTTGTAAAAGTGATTTCATTTTTTCCCATGCACCCAACTTCATGTCTCAATGTTTGATGCTAGGCTCGCACACTTCCCATTATCTTTTCTCGGCTTGCTTCTCGAAGGGTCTCTGCAACTTTCTCTGTGAAATTTTTTTCATGACTAAAGAAGCTCTATTGGTGGAGGATATGGGGGGAAATAGAGTTAGATACGAACTGGATAATGTGGATGATTTTAAAAATGACCCCCTGGTCTAGAATTTCTGCATTGAAGGAGGGGTTGTCGATTTTCTGGAATGCTTGAAGGGCCATAATGAGCAGCTCTCGACTGCTTTTTCCTCAACCTGGTCTGGGAGGTGTGTCTTGGTAGGAGACACTACCTTTTATTTCTCTAAGGATAATATTTCCTAGGCTATGAAGCTGACCCTTGATGAGCGACGTTGGAAGCGTACCAGCCATGTTGCAAATAAAGAAGGTTTGAAATGATTCTTCTGCAACATCAAAGAACCCGTCAAGCTCCAGGGTGGGTTTTCTCAGGAGGAGCTCAAACACCTGTGGAACATAATCTTCCTTATGATCATGAAGTACTTCACTCTCGAGGAAAGACACAAGGTATTCTACTACTATCATTTGCCCCTTCTCAATCATTTCTGCAACAATGATTTTCTCTGTCTACCCTTTTATTTACTGCACTTTATTGAAAGCTCTGTTAAAGACACCATGGATCCCAAGCATGGGGATAAGCCACCCTACCTCCTTCACCAGGGCCTCATTTACAGGCTATATAAATTCCATGAGGCCCTTTGCCCCCCCAGAACCTCTCTCTCAGCCCCCCATGCCTACTCCTCAGCAGCTTGTCGCCCTGTCTATGGCCTTCCCCAAATTTTTCTGGAGTATCCTCATGAAGGTTTTACTACAGCCACCATGTCTTTGCCTGCTTATGCCTTTATTGTTTCCTTATCTATGGTATCCCCCAGTTTGACTATGTCAGCCTCTCCTAGTGCTTCCCACTCTCTGTCCAAGGGTAAAGGCAAAACCCCTGTTAAATGCAAACGTATTGTCTTTGATGACAATTCTTCCTCTGAGGATGCAAAGAATGACAATCCTTCCCCTAATTTTGAGGTTAAAAGGAGATCCTCTAGACTAACTTCCAAAATCTACAAGAAGAAGACCCTGGTGATCAAAAATATTAACTCGAAGGAGGACCTCATCAGGGACAAGGAGGGAGAGGACCCTAATACCACTATGGGGGCTCCTGATGGGGATGTTGTGGATGTGGATATGACTAGGAACCCCATGGTTCTGACCACTGTTGGTGCCACTGACACAGGTAATTCTGAAATGCAAACCCATGACCCTATTGATGTTAAGGATATGACCCCTATGAACATGGGCACTAAGGGTGTCATGGGCAAGGAAATTTCTGATAACAAAGCCCTAGATTCTAGTAACTTAGACCTGGATTTAAAGATGACTGAACAGGTGATGCAATCTCTCCCCCTGATGGGTCTGGGTAATGACATTGACAACTCCCCTGCTGGAGATGTGCCCAAGGAGATGGAAAAGACTATGGTCTATGGATGACATGGTTGTTGTGAACTGCTAGGGTGTCCCTACTCTGCAGAAAATGGAAAATTTGTGCATGAATGTGTTGGACATCATGCATAGGATTGAGAACCTGGACCCCGTGCTTGAATTGTAGGTTATCATGGATGATGTCAACTGGCTTAAGAGAAAAATGGAGGCTTGGATGACCAAATGGTGGGCCTTAACAAATTTCATTTGTAGGTGTTACGTAGCTCTATGCTCGCCCTCTCTCTACTGAGGGAACATACTGTAGACATAGAGGAGGATAAGCAGGAGGCTAGGGACCTTTACAAGTTCCTATCCAATGAATGGAACAATGCAATGGATGCCACTGGGGCATGCAACGCACCCATGTAGTTTGTTTTTGTGTTTTTTGTTGTTGTTTTTGATTTCTAAAGACTTGGTCTCTTTTTGTTGTTAGTTACTGTTAATGTTGTTATAGTGTTATTTCTGCACTATGATATTTAATAGTTATGCTATGTAAAGGGTCAGTGCCCTTGTCCTCACTTCTTTATTAATAAAAAACAAATTGTTTATTTTTGTTTTTAAAAAAAAATAAAAAAAAATACTATTGATCTAGCAACTAAGAAATGTTGTTGTGCGAAGGGCGAGATGTGGGTCGAGGCACACACAACAGGGCCATGTCACACACTATGTGGACCACAACCCCACTGTGTGGGCCATGACACACACAGTGCAGGCTGTGACACGCACTATGTGGGCTGTGGCACACACAGTGGCATCGCTCGCGGCCACCACTCCACTGCCTTCCTCATTGATAACCCCCGCATACTTCATCCACCATCGCCATGGGTGGAGGTTGAATCTCAGCCCTATGACTTCAATCCGCCCTACAAAAATAAGTAACAATAAACCAATAAACCCTAAGTTCGGTTAGGGATAGAAGTAGATAAAAGATTAGATAAATTTTGATGCTTTTAAAAAAATGGGTAAACCCTAAATAGGCTTTAAAAATATTATTATATTAAAGGGTGGCTCTTTTTGAATTTTAAAATAAAGCTATTAGTAAAATCCCCCCCCCATTTTAGACCAGTAGTTTTATAATGAGTTTATGTGTTCTCTTTTATTTAAAGGGGTCTTTATTTTTAAAAGAGGTATTTTGTTATAACTTTTTTAACGAAGGAATTTTTTATAATAATTTAATTAGAGTTATTTAATATAAGAGGGAAAAATTTTAAAAGGTAATATTTAGTTGTATATTTAATTTAATTCTAAGAGGGGTGTTTTATATTCTATATGGGGGTGTAATTGGTAAATGAATGTTTAAGTCCCCAAGGGGGTAATTTTAGTGAAAATGATTATTTAACCTAAAGGGGTAATTTAACTGTATTTGATTATGAAAATGAAAAATAGGGTCATAAGGGGAGATATGGGCTTGTAAGCCATAGGGGACATAAGGTTTGTTTTGGGTCAAGTATGTGACTTGAGTTGGTTATATTTTGGTAGCTTTGTGAAGGCATCTGATACTCTTTCTTGCAGATCCCCTCTAGATACTTGGTCCACCTTCACCGCACAAAGTTAGTGACATAGTGACAATGTAAATCCTTGGGTTGGGAGTTCATGTGTTGTTTGAGTTCTTTTTTCTTATGTGGTTGAGTTTGTTTGTAACCCATTTAGCCTTGGTTCTCCTAGCTCGAGGGTGGCTTCTTGTAAGCCTAGGTTGGGAGGTGAGCCTCCATGGTCACAACCTATCAGTGTTATTTGCAAGTTTTCATTTGGAATAAAAGAGGGAGAAAAACCTAGTTCATGTGCAAAGCCTCCTATTAGATTCATTTTTAATTCTGAAAATATGTATTGTAACAAGCCCTCATTCTTGTAGAAATGTAAGAGAGGCTTGAAGTTGTAATCTTGTTATTATTGTAAAGTGGATTTAAAAGAAAGGAATGTATATTTACTTCGTTGTATATTCATTTCAAAGAAATCAAAGAAGCATTTGAATAGTATTCCTATATTGTTTATTTAATATCATGAAATGGAGTAGGAAATGTAAACTTATTTTCAGCTTTAAAGTCTATTGAAAAAGAAATATATATAAAAATAAAAGGGTAGATAAACATTTAAATAAAATGCAGCTTTATCTCTTTACTCAGTTTTATGGTGTAAACTTGCTTAGTATGAAATCTAAACATGTAGTGTTGAATAAATATATATTTGCAATTCATTTATTTATTTGAGCATATTCTTATGTTAAAAAAAATGCTAGTAGTAAATCTGCAATAGGAAGTAAATATTTAACATATTGTAAAACCAGAAAGTTAAAGTTCATATTTAAGTCTTGTGTTCATTCATTATGTACACTAAGTGTTATTGTTGGTTAGTCTTAAAGAAAATAAAATCATTAAAGTTATAAATATATACTATTCTGGTAATTGTTCTGTGAGACCTTCTTTAAGAAAATATAAATATTTTACTTGTAAATCAAATGTTGTTGTATTATAGTCTATTCTAAAAAATACATTTGCACAATAAATATATGTTGATATAAATATATCTACACAATACATGTTTATAAAATAATAATACTACTAGCATGCAAATCTGTAAAATACACTGGATATCAATGAATGTATTTTGTTGTCCATCCATATATATATAAATATATATAAAACACATGTAAATATAAGCTATTGTAAAATTTAATGATTTTTCTCTAAAATTGTGAATCTCATATATATATATATATATATATACACACATACATACAAACATACATATATACATATATACATATATATATATATATATATATATATATATATATATATATATATATATATATATATATATATATATATATATTGTGTGTGTGTGTGTGTATACATTACATGTCGCATTTATCAATTTCACAAACCGTTTATTTTGTTTTTAAAAAAAAACAAAAAAAATACTATTGATCTAGCAACTAAGAAATTTTGTTGTGTAGAGGACGAGTTGTGGGCCGAGGCACACAAAGAAGGGCCACGTCACACACTATGTGGACTGTGACCCCATTGTGTGGGTCATGGCACACACAGTGCAGGTTGCGGTATGCACTGTATGGGCTACGACACACACAGTGTGGGCCACGTCCCCACTATGTGGACCACGACACACACAGTGGTGCCGCCCACGACCACCACTCCACTACCTTCCTCGCCGATAACCCCCGCATACTTCATCCACCATCGCCATGGGTGGAGGTTGAAGTTCGGCCCTATGACTTCAATCTGCCCTACAAAAACAAGTAACAATAAACCAATAAACCCTAACTTTAGTTAGGAATAGAAGTAGATAAAAGATTAGATAAATTTTCATGCTTTTAAAAAATGGGTAAACCCTAAATAGGGTTTAAAAAGATTATTATATTAAAGGGTGGTTCTTTTTGAATTTTAAAATAAAGCTATTGCGAAAATTCCCCCCCTTTTTAGACAAGTAGTTTTATAATGAGTTTATGTGTTCTCTTTTATTTAAAGGGGTCTTTATTTTTAAAAGAGGTATTTTGTTATAACCTTTTTAACGAAGTAATTTTAATAATAATTTAATTAGATTTATTTTAATATAAGAGGGAAAAATTTTAAAAGGTAATATTTAGTTGGATATTTTATTTAATTCTAAGAGGGGCGTTTTATATTCTATATGGGGGTGTAATTGGTAAATGAATGTTTAAGTCCCCAAGGGGGTAATTTTAGTGAAAATGATTATTTTAACCTAAAGGGGTAATTTAATTGTATTTGATTATTAAAATCTTTTAAGGGGCCTAATTGTCACTCAAGGAAGATTTATTTTCTAAACCAACTTATAAATGTTAATTTGATGACGTTGGGAACGTTTCTATTTTTGCCTATTTAAATTATTATAATTTGTTGTTGTGTTTTTGTCCAAAAGTTTGGGCATGACACAACCATCCAAATTTCCAGATCTGATCATGACCGTTGATCTCACACACATCATCTTATCCTCTCAAAAGTCTATAAAAGTAGGTGTTTGAGTTGAGAAAGAGTTAGTCTTCAAGTTAACAATTTGAGTAAAAACTTATGCATCTATGAGTTTTATCTCGAAGCAATTTAGCAATTTAGCATTTCTCATTTAGCATAATCATTTAGCTTTAAATCATTTGCATTGCATATCATAGTATCAGTTATCAGTCCATTCTTCATATGCCATCTTGGAAGCTACCAGTGCTTGTCTGAGAGGAAATCATCTACAACCAAGAATAGTGGAGTTAGGACACAATAAGACTTAAATCATGAAGGTAATAACAGTGTTTTTATTTTATATCAATTTCATGTAGTTTCATTGGTTGAGTTTGGATTTCTTGTAGCATTTTCCTTTGTATTTTGTGAAACTAATATGTTGCAGGTAGTATTCTGAAGATGAAATTCAAGTCGACACAACTAGTAAGGGTTTTACCATAGAGCTTTGTTGAAGATCTTTTGATGCAAGTGATAAGTGGTGTTGGTGTGACTTCTAGATGGCCTTCAACATGCTATTGGTTATCTTGTTCATATTCCTTTTGATTGGTGGTGTTGCATTTTAGACTGGGCCTAATGTTGTCTTATTCAGGTAGGTTATGGACCGACTTATGTAACATGTAGATGGGTGATGTTGATGTGTTACTAGATGGATTCATTGATTGGATTATGTTGTTTCGGTCTTAGGCCAACTTGGTTTATCATTGGATTGTGGGTTTATGTTATGAATTTATTGTATTATCTTTTAGGTGGTCGACCTAATTGTTTAGGTCCCCGATTGGTATAACTATTATGTAAGATCTCTCTGTAGATCAGGGGATTATGGTTATGGGATGATTATATGATTACCTGTGTGAATAATGATATAATCATATGCAGGAGTTTTGGTTGATCATAGGTGATTGAATTGGGTTGGTAAGAGAGGTTAAAAACCTCTGGTACTAAGCTTAACCAAAACTGTACTCAGGCATAGGAGATGTAATCTTTGCAGTTCACTCTTCTTTCCGGATTGTAGTCTGGATTTATTTTGTAGTCAGTGAGGCTCCTTTTGTGATGAGAAGTGTGATCTAGGTTGTTGGCCTTCTTGCATGTGCAGGCCCCTGATTTTTAATCACATACTTATTGCATAAGTATTATCTGACTGTGGGTAGGCTTCCCACCGTGGTTTTTCCCTTTACCGAGTTTTTCACGTACCATTTTATCCTCTTTATCTTTTGAACTATCAGTGGGAACATTCAGAACAATAGTGGCATTAGATGAGTTTACTTAAGGATTTTCTTTCCATTCAATGATATCAGGCATAGTATTCTTAGATACAACATCCTTAAAGATAACCTTTTCATTAACTATTTTGTGAATGACATCTTCAGTAGAAATATTTTTCAGATTTTCAATAACCGGTAAAAGCTCAAATTTTCTTGAAATGGATTTCACATATTCTATTTTTTCTACTTTCAATGTATCTATATCTTGTGACCTTTCCATAAGAGCATCTAGCCTTTTCTTGGTCTCGAGTTCTGTTATGCATATTTGGATAAGTGTGGCCTTGTCTTCTTTGGAAAGTGTGTTTCCAACAACCTCTAGAGCATGTTTATATATTTCCTTATCATGTTCTATAGCTTTGATTTTGATTTCATTAATAATTTTCTGAAGATCTTGGGGAATATCTTTCTTAAAATCTTCTAGAACAACATTTAATCTAACACAATACTGAATGAAAGCATTTATAATTGTTTCCTTGTCTTCATTATCAACATCAACATACAAATCACTTATTTTAACTAACCTTCAAGAGCTATCATATTATACACAGATTCTAATTTAAGGGGCTCCATTACTATTTGCTCTTTGTCTTTTTGAGATTGAATCCAAAATCCCTCTGTATTAGTTTCTTTTCTTGATGCATCTTCTTTAGACTCAACTTTAATGACATTCTTGTTTCCCCTCCTAGGATTCTTGGAAGAGGATGGAGAAGGATTTCCCTTCTTCCTCTAGATAGGATTTTCATCTTCTTTACTTAGCTCCTTTCTCTTTCATTGGAGCACCAGAAGATGCAATGATCTTGCTAGAACTCATGAACTGCTCCACTTCCTCAACAATAAGGCTATATTTCTTTAGATATTCATTGATAGTCTTTTGAATAATTTTCTTCCTTTCCTTCTTACTTTGCTCCATATGAATTTTCATGGATTTTTCTTCTATTGTCCCAAACCTTTCTTTAGACTCATCAACCATACTCTCCAACAAGACTTTTGTAAGTCCTTCCAATCTTTCTCTTCAAAAACATCATATCCCAATGCCAAAATCTACCAAGTTCTTGGAACTATGGAATCCGTAGTGCATTTTTTTTGTTGAAATCATGAATGTGATATTGTCTTTGTACTTTTGCATGAAGGATTTAGGGCTTCTCTATTTGTTGTGCATTTTGAGCTGGAATACCACAAAGTTTTTCTTGTCCATAGAAACCAATGAACCTTCTCAAGTGCTCTACAATTTGATGAGCTATTGGAGTGCCTTATGACCATACTACTCTTCCACAACTAAGGATATCTTGTAAGAAATAAAATAGGATACATAGGGCCAATGAGGCATACTTAACATGATGATTTTTCTCCTTGCACTACTTCAAGTTATCCAGAAATTATTGCTTTAGAATTTTGCATAGATAAAAATCTACACCCTTCTCAACCATTTTGTATGCCATATTAACTATGATGGCTGAGATCGAGTTTTCTCGATTGGTATAGTATATCTTGTTGCCAATTATCATTGAAGCATAACATATGACAGGGTTTATGATAGTCTCAACCCTCAGGGAACAACCGTCGTATGGATCCTTGGTCAACCTCTTAACCTCCTTATTCTTTGTTTATTTTGGTTCTAAAAAGGATCACTCTTCTTTTCGAAAAATAGATGCAGATGAACTTGATGAAATTGAACTATTTGATGCCATAGGATCTTACTCAAGTAGTTAAGCTTCTGTAGAGAGAACCTAGCTTTGATACCAATTGTTAGACAACTCAGATAATTGGTGAACAACTAAGAGGGGGGGTTGAATTAGTTGTTAACAGATTATAGAACTTTAAGCATTAAAACCTTATTACTGGAATACATAAACCAAATACCGAAATAGAAGATGTAACAATTAAGCACAAATATAAACCACCAAACATTTACCAACCATCCACAAAAGATAACACCAAGATTTGTATGTGGAAAATACAGTAAAGGGAAAACCACAGTGGGAAGTGTACCCACAGTCAGATAATACTTCTGTAGTAAGTATGTGAATACACAAAGAGGATCTTGCACATATAGGAAGGCTAATAGCCTAGAGTGCACATCTCATCACAAAAGGAGCCTCATTGAATACAAAATAAATCCAGACTACAATCCAGAAAGAAGAGTGAACTGCAAGAATAACATCTCCTATGCTTGAATATAGTTTTGGTTAAGCTCAATACCAGAGGTCTTAAACCTCTTTCACCAACCCAATTTGATAACCTATGATTGACCAAAACCTTTGCATATGATTCCAACCTTATTCACACACAAATAATCCTATATCCCAAAAACCCATGAATATGCCCATGATCTACAAAGAGATCTTACATCATATTTATACCAACCCGGGACCTAAACAATTAGGTTGGACACCTAAAAGATAATAC
Organism: Cryptomeria japonica; assembly: GCF_030272615.1. Taxonomy (NCBI): domain Eukaryota; kingdom Viridiplantae; phylum Streptophyta; class Pinopsida; order Cupressales; family Cupressaceae; genus Cryptomeria; species Cryptomeria japonica. The sequence goes on from NC_081413.1 coordinate 378,992,132, forward strand.
AATAAATTAATAACATAAATCCACAATCCAATGATCAACCAAGTCGGCCTAAGACCAAAACAACATAATCCAATCAATAGATCCAACCGGAAACACATCAGGATCATCCACCAACACATTTCATAAAGCGGTCCATAACCTAACCGAATAAGATAGCATTAGGTTTGGACCCAAATCCAACACCACCAATCACGTGCATCAAAAGATCTTCAACAAATCTCTGCTGGTAAAATCCTTACTGATGACCAAAAGGCTTACTAGAACAAATGATAGCTCCCGAGTCATCAAATCTCAAACCAACTAATCGTGATACACATCTAAATAGCATGAATGATAGATCCAAACCAATTCCACAAACCGAAGCATACCTGAGCATACCAGATCAATATCATAATCCAACCTCTCTACTAGAACCTACCGAAAATCGGTAAACAACCAAAACAGACGGTGTTGCCATCAATGATAAAACATCAATGCAACACAATCAATCTTCCAATTTGCCAACAAATAGAACTTGTATCAAATAGACTAGTGATCACCTTTATTAAATTCTTGTTAATATAGAATGGTTCGTCGAGCCATAGGAATTCATCGTGAAATCTACTCATAGCAATTCTGACCCATTTGTCATTAGGACAAAAATTGGGAAAGCAGTTCCACACATGGATTCTTTTCTCAACTAGGGTTTTGTATTTCAATTTGCTTTTGAAGTCATTCCAAATCAACTTGTTTGTCCATAACTTCTCCATTTTTCCATGTTCGAATTCATCCAACTTTACATGAATATATGCCTTAATGTCTTTTGATAGAATAAATCCAAAAGGAACACTTAAAAATGCACTCTCTAGATCATTTTAAAGGGACTTGTTTGGATACTTCTTGAATGATGGTTGTTCCTAAGCTTTGATATCAACAATTGTAGGGGTAGCCATGGATAAAAATGTTGATAATAAGATTACGAGAAAATACCTCTTGCCGCTTCGTCAGGAAACCCTAACCCTTGCTCTACTTTCTCTACTCCTGAAATCTCTATCACTTTCAAATGATAAAAAAGACTTAGCAAGTTTCCTTTTATGCCTTTTCAACCCACTTGCATGCATTAAGTGCAATAGGAAATAAGATCAATTTCTTTTAGTTTATATTCTAGTTTGAGTTCATAGAGTCTTTTCGGACCTCCCAATTGACCAAAATTACATGTTTCCCACCAAAGTCCTCACCATAATACTCATATCTTCTTGTTGTTACTACAACCTTATATTCTTTAGTAGGGGATAGATTTTTCATGATTTTACTCCCTTGGGCCAAAGCCTTTGACACTCGATTACTGGACCCAATATTTGCATCGGAGCTCAGTGTAGCCTCAACTTCCTTTTTCCTCTAGATTTTCCTAATTTATGCCTTCAAATATTCTTTATTGATTTTATTTGTTGTTGCACTTGGCTTCACTTTTTCTCTACAGTACCTTGAATTATGACCAGATTTGTTGTAGTTATAGCATCTATCATTCCTTTATCTTTGTCTTGACCTACACTAGTTAGCTTTGTGTCCAAACATATTGCAAACAAAACATCAACCTACAAACCATCTATGTCTATTTTGATCTACTACAACATGATTTCCTCATTGACTAGCTTTATAACCATAATTGCTACAAGTATAACATCTACTAGAGAAAGACTTAACATTTTAAGTTATTTTATTCCTACATTTAGATGCTTTACGGCCTAATTTAGTACAATTAAACCAATGTCTATTGAAATAAATGTTTCATTTACTTACCTATTGCTCAATTGGTAATTTACCTTTGTCATATTTTGTTGACTTGCCGAACTCAACTTATTTTGCCGAAGATGATCCTTCTTTATTTCTATATTTTCTTTGCGATCTTTCTCCCATCTCGAATCCTAGACCAATTTTGATTTATGGAGATCTTTGCACAACTAACATCTAATCTAGCTTACCTGAACTTAACTTAAGTTTATCTTCTTGTTTCTTTGACCTTTCCAGATCCAACTTCAAGGTTGAAACTTCTTGTTCTAGATTCTTATATTTCTCTGAGTTGCATTTTACCATTTTGTTTAAGTAATCCTTGGTTTTCTCATCATCTTCAGTTTTGGTTTTTTAGATCTGCAATAGTGTTGTTTTCTTGCTTGAGCTATTTACTAACCTCCTTATGCCTTAACTTGAATATTTGGATTCGTTCTCTTATTTTTTCAATGCATTCATTTGCCGTTTGGACATTTTCTTTCAGCTCTTTATTTTCATTTTTTGACCACCTCAAGATCCTCAAGAACATTTCTAAGTTCTTCATTTATATTAATAAGTTCATCTTTCTGGATCTCCTTCAAGTGGCTAAACTCTTCTAAAGGACTGGGCTCTAATACCAATTTTTGAGCACCTAGAATACCTAAGAGGGGTGTGGTGTTGCAAGGTGTGCGCCCTTGGTCTCCTTGTGTTGTGCAACACAACACTTGGGTTTGTGATATGGCTTAACTGCCTCCTGTGGATTCTATAAGTTTAGTGGTTGTATTGGGTATTAATAGGTCAATATTTTGGTGCAATGAAAACCCCACTTGTAACAAGTGGTATTAGAGCTTGGTCACAGGTTCAAACAACTCACTTACACTAGGGGGGATTATTGCAAGGTGTGTGCCCTTGGTCTCCTTGTTATGTGCAACATAGTTCTTGGGTTTGTGACATGGCTTAACCACCTCCTGTGGATTCTATAAGTTTAGTGGTTGTATTAGGCATTAATAGGATGATCTTTTGGTGCAACAACAATCGCACTTGTAACATGGGGTGAATGAGTATTCCCTTGAACTTATTAAAACTTTTAAACAACCAACCACATAAAATTGTTAGGGTTCCCACAGATACTGAGAGGGGAGGTGAATTAGTATCTGACCGGTAATAAGATTTACTTATAATAAAACATGCATAACATAAAGTAACAATGTACCGATATGCAAGAATTAATGTAATAAACAAAATAAAAAACATCCACATGAAAAGAACACCATAACACAAGATGTTTAATGAGGAAACTCAGTGTGGGGAAAACCTCGGTGGGATTTGTGACCCACAATATTCACTTACTGGCCAATAAGAGAATATTACTTACAATAGGGGCCTGCACATGCAGGAAGGCCAACTGCCTAAAGCACACTGCTCAGTGAGAAGTCACACTGACTTACAATGAGGATTATGCTAATCCAATATTTTGTACTGCTTTATAATAGCATCTTCAATGCCAGATTCAGTACCGGTTCTTGCTCTATTCTTTACATATACCCTTGACCTATAATTCGCACATTAGGTCTGCCTAATAATTTTCTTTATGCTCGCTATACCTATCTTACAAATGTCTACAATGATCTCTTTTATATTCAAGAGTCATTTTACAATTTTCCAAGTCGGCTTACAATAATAAACAAAATATTACATATCAAAAATCCTTTCGGCCTCTGTGCCGGTATACAACTTTTCTTCTGTGTCAATGCCAGTGCCGGTGTAGAGTGGTCTTGTTGATGCCGGTGCACTGTCTTGCTTGAATAATGCTTTGCCGGTAGAATGTCTTACCGGTGCCATAGGATTGCAAGGTTGCCATCAATGACAAAACCTCCAATCACACAAAATGTCTCATTGGAGTGTCCATATGCCAACAAAAATTACTTAGCTAAAGGAATAACAAGATTACAAATTTCTAACTCCTATGCTAACATGGGTGGTACATCATCTTATCCTCTTTTTTCAAAACAAATGTTATTATTTTCTTCTTTTTTCAAGAAATAATTTTCAACATAGAGCAACAATAATTCTTACAATTTCTTTGTTACAAATTAACTTGGAAATCAAAAACAATATAAGATAGATAAGAAAATAAGTGAAGTATCCATAAAGGCACAAAGTCCTCCATTTCTTCTCCAAAACGGGAAAGAATTATCAAGCTCAAAGTCTTGAATTCACTGTTGTCCTATCAACCTTTTTGTTATTTCTTCTATAACCCAAAGAGCTAACTAATAGAATCAAAATAAATCTCAAAGTCTTCAAAATGATTCCTAGCTTCACCTTTGATAATGCTTTTGTTGAAGTAGTAATATGAAGTGCAAAGTCTTCAAGTTACTCTTTCTTTTTTGAGATAACCCAATCAAACACAAAGTCTTCAAAATGATAATAAGATGACCGATTCCTAATTTTAACAATAATAGTTAAGATATGACTCAAAGTTCACAAATTAACAATTGCCTCTAAACTTAAATGATATTCTCTTAACATGCCTTTACTTGAGTAAATAAGATTTTAGAATGAAAATGACATAAGAACACTCTCACCATAAGAACAAATGAATCCAACACAAAGTTTGGATGCCAAAAGCTTTCTTCTTATTTCATCAAATTTGAAAAATCACAAGAGGAACACAAAGTTTCACTTTTGCTCTTAACTTCAACAGAGTTTCAACATATAGATTAAAGGTAATAGATATAAATTACATAGAGAAACCTCACATTTATAGAAGAGAGGTGCAACATGAAACTAGGAAAGTTACAACTAATTTGTGAGCAAGTCAAAGTTAAAGTCCTATTTGAGTTAGACCACATGAATTGCCTAAGTGCAAAAACTAAAAACAAAACAGACATTGAAGTTGTCAATGTCTTATTCAAAAATGCATCTACTTATGAAAACTACTAAGTGTCATGGGAAACTACATTCTGATCTTACTTCATGAACTCTTTGAACTTTTGCAAAGCCGCTTTCATTTGTTCTTGGTCAGGTTATTTAGTGTAACCTCTCATAACCTTGATCCTGGTGATAGAGTCTCTGAGGCTTATGTAGCACTTCTTGTGTTTCTTCACGAGCAAGGTTAGATCATCAATATTCACTTGGATATCTACTAGCTTATAAATAGAAGATAGTGAGAAATCTTGTTTGTTGACCTCTTCGCCAATTAGCAAATTGAATTCTTTGATGATGATGCCTTCATGAAGAGGCTTTTGATTCTCATCAAGGAAAGTATGAGGAAGAGTTGATATTTTGTCAATGATGTCCTTTCCTTTATCATTACATTCCTTCAGTGCCTTTCTCAAATCTTTGTTAAGGACTCCAATTGTATTCATTTAGTGTTATAGAATTTCTCTTTGTTCAATATACATATCCCTTGAAGGGACCACTCCATTATCAACTAGAACATCTAGCTGGAAATATGCTAAATTCAACCAAGATTCCAAGTCTTTCTCATGTGTTTCTGATTCCTTAGAAAAGAAATTTAGAGTTTTATCAATTTAAACTTATCTCCTCCAGATTGTTGACAAGAGTAACTATTGAACATAAGAGATGTGTTCCCTGATTCAGGAGTCTATCCATCTACTCACCAACTATTCTCCCATGAGAATTCATCTGTTCAACTTGTTTGACCATTTGTTCATCCATTGAAGAAGTGATTGGCTCGAATACCTTTGATGATTTGGTAATCATGATTAGGACCTCTGTGAGCTGATCTACTTGTTTCTTCAACTTATCTTTCTTCACTTTCTTCTCGTTGAACATTGTGACAAGATGTTGGAATGAGCTTTGAGCATCTTCAATTGTTCTCTCATGTGTTTACCTACCCAAAATAATCCTCTTGATTATATAATTAGTATCGTGTACTGTCAAATTCTATGTCCGGAGGAGGAATGGCCATTTCCACATATTTTTTCTTAGATTGATCTATCCTTAACCTAGACAAAGTCTTGGCCTTTTTTGTGACCTTGGGCTTAACAGGTACTAGTTGGCTGAAATCAAAGTCATGAGGAGAGATAACTTTTTTCTTCCTCTTAGAAGCATTGGACACTAGCCAAGGTGGAAAAGAAGCATCTTCATCTACTCTAGAAGTCAGAGCTTGAGTTGTAGTTCCTGAGACTCAAAATTGGTAGTGACAATGGGTGGAGTTGAGGTGACAACGATGGGTGGATTCAAAATATTAGAAACCTGAGGAGTAATTTGTTTTTTTCACACAAACTTATCAAAATATTCCAATGTATAAGATGTAACCTCAGACAAATTAGGAAGGAACACAGTATCTAGGTTGTCATGAGGTATATCAAGGGCTGTCTCACTTGTGGAAGTAGAAGGAATAACATGTATTTTAGGAACTTGTGAAGGAAATGCATAGTAGTACTCAAAATAATTGCATTAGAGACAGAGACTGAACTAGTACCTATGATATCACATGATGAAGGAGGAATACCTTTGTGTGTCTCTTCAGACAAGGAAGTACTTGGGATTCTAGGTAATCCCTCCTCAGTGAATTCCCCTTCTTCTTTCTCTTCTTCATTATTTAGCTCATCTTCTTCTTGTATTTGTTCCTCTTCATTTACTTCTTCTTCTCCCTCATGTTCATCAAGAACTTGAGTCTCTTAGGTTGAAGATTCAAGTTGAGCTTTACCTTTTCCAATGGTAAATTTGAACTTAGGACCCTTGGGAGATGCAGGTTCTTGCCTATTCTTGGTCCTTAATTTAGAAGTCTTTCCCTTGAGACCTGCAACATCTTCTTCAAATGAATCAGTTTGGAAAGGGTTCATTTGTACACCATGTAGGTTTAGCCAAGCAAAGGTATTATCAAGAATTTTCTGAATTCTTGCCCTTATAGAAGTGTTCTCCTTTTGGGACCATTGTATGAGAGGAAACGGTAATCCAACAACTTTGTTTCTTTCATATATAGGATCAAGGATGTCACCATCTTCTTCAAGATCTTCAGGAACATTGGTAAGATCAAAGTTCTAAATTTGTTCTACTATCAAATGACAGTAATCCATTCTGCGGATTTCCTCTTTAGTCCTGCAATCTACCCACACATCTTCAATTTGGTGGATATGTGTGAAGTTCTTCTTAATATTATTCTTCATGCCCCAATAATCAAAGAAATTTGTGGCCTTGAAGAATTTCATGGTCACTCTTCTCATTTCCTCCTCCATGGTACAAGCCTTGTAGATGGAATAGATAGAATATATTTTTATAGATGTGGGGAATTTAAAACCTGTCTTATGATCTCTAGATTGACTTTCATGGATGGAAATCATTTGATGAGCCATATTCATAAGGATGATCTTATCAGATGGATATCTGGGGAGCATGAATGATTCTCTATCAAAACACCCAATTCTGATATACTTGAAGGTAGGAAAATGAAGGAAAATGCAACCATACTCACTCACCACCTTCCATGTTTCCTCTAACACTCTTTTGTTATGAAGCTCCATGTCAAATAATCACATGTAATGAGAAAAGAAAGCATCATTTACCCTCTTGAAATGATGTAAACTCTCTAAGAGAGTTGACTAGGAGAAATAATTGTAAACAAGAAGACTCCTATCACCTACAATTGATAAACCAGGAAAATGCCTCATCCAGGAAGCTACATAGACAAGATAAGAAGTAATATAAAATTTCAAGGTGGTAGGCACCTTGGTCATCTGTTCACACAAGGCATCTGCAATTTGTTTAGAATATCTTCTTCTTATTATGCCTGATGACATGGATATATTGATACATCCACTTCTGGTAGGTATTGGAAGTCGGGTGGAATTTTACTCTACCAAGAAGAGTAATAAGATCATTGACCTCCTCAATGAATTCACATCAATGAAGATTTTTAGGCCATCTTGAAATTGTAGCCCTAGGTGTTTTGAGCCAATTTTTACTCATATTCTCCTTGCATTTCTCTGAATTTTTATCAAAATCAAAATATGCCACTTCTGACTTTATATCAACATCTGCATATTGATCAATACAAGACATTTAAAAATCCTATCAAATAAATCCTCTTCAAGTTTGATGAGTATTTTCCCATCTACATCCTTCACTAATATAGTAGTAGAATCATATTTATTGGCAAGAGCCAATACAAACTCTGGATTTTGAGCCGATATGGGGAAAGAAGACACTAGATAAATTTCACTATTTATGGTGGGCTCCATCTTGTAGGATACTAGTGGAAATTTCACCCTCTTCAAAAACTCATCAAGATCCACATGACCAATCTTGGCGTCCTTGATATTATCAATGTTTGATGTCACCGAAGAAGGTGGAAACATTGGATGTCTTTATTGCTTTTTAAACTTCATTGATTTCTTGTTAAAAGAAGGCTCTGACATTTGCAATAAATACATTGCAATGTGAAAATACTATTATTGGAAATGATTAGCCACCATATAAATCTTCATTTGATACAAAAAAGTCCATTGATCCATTACAAATTGATTAAAAATAACCAATTTGTATGTGTGAAATTGGTGCAAATCGGACCTATAAGTCTGATTTACACTTATTAAGTGTAAAATCCAAATAAGTGCATTTCAGACTTATAAGTCCAATTTGCACTAGCAAATTAGCAAAAAAATAAAACTTAGTGTATATTGGGTTTATATTCTCAAAATACACTTAGGAATGATAAAAGCTAAAGTAGTGCAAATCGGGGTTGTACCCTTGATTTACACTTGGGAAGTAAATCATAGTGTAATTTGGGAGTATAACCTCGATTTACATGTGGTTGTTTAAAATATCCCTCAAAAGTGGTGGTTAGGGTTATAAACCCGGTCACTTTTCGAACATATATCAAAAGTAGTGGTGGTTAGACTTACAACCCCGACCACTAGTTTGGAAGATCAAAGCAATGAAGTGGTGATCGGGGTTATAGGCATGATCACCATCTTAATAAATGGTGAATACAACAGTGGTGTCGAGTTGGGTTTTACCCCTGACCACCACTAAGAAACATAAGTTAAAAAAAACACCAAATAGTGGAATCCGGTTGTAAACCTGACTACCACTATCAAAGATCAATGCAACAGTAAAACATGAAAAACCAGTGGGGGGCAAGTTGTATCCTCGCCACACACTATTGAGAATGGCTCCAGTGTGTGATGGGAACACAATCTTGGTCCACACCAAAAAAATATAATGAAATCAAAAGGAAGAACAAATGAGGTGATTTGGAAATAAAATCCGACTCCCCCCCCCTCGAAAGATAGGGTTTACAATCGATAAAAATAAACAAGACCAAATTTGGTATTGACCGTATGTTTTGGAGCATTGCTTAAAAGCATACGAATATAACAAAAAGAAATTAAAAGAGGGGGAAAGAAAAAGACATACCTAAATCTCTGCAAATTGATTAAGAAAAAGTCGAGCTCTTCCACAAATCATCAAGAACACAAAAAGATAGAACTAAGACAAATAAATTGGGAAAATAAAGAGGTGAAGGAACCTGATTGGAAAAGAACTCTTCAAAATAATAAATGCAATTCGTGTACATTAATAATGTTAATCAGACCTATAATCTGATTGACATTATCAATGTAAACTCCCAAAATGCACAATTGGGTTTAAAAATTGACTTGAGATTTGTAAAGTTTACTAAGTGTATTTTCGGGTTTAAACCCCAATTTTGCACTTAAATAGGAAAAACATTCTAAGTTAAAATTTCAAAATTTTAACTTAGAGGAGGGAAGAACTAACTTTGAATATTTGATATTTGAAGACCAATGAGATGACCAAAATGTCTCATTTACTCGACTTAAGAGAAAAGAGGGACGAATTGAGAAAAAATTCGTAGGGGTTGTCCTATTTTCACAAAAAACAAAAATGAGGACAACAACTAGCTCTAATTGGGGAACATCTTTTTATTATTTGGAATGAATAATTGCAAGGTGTAGAACCTCAGATCTCCTAGTGCCTTCCTCTAATACATTGGGCCACAAAGTCAAGCCACCTAAAACAAAACAAAAAGAAAAGACAAAAGAAAGAAAACTTGTACAATTATTTACAATAGAGTTTAAAAAATTTGACTAAGTGAACAACTTGAGATGATGCCCGTTGTGAGGTAAAGAAAATGGGGTACCATATTGATATGCCAAAAGATAACTGGATTCTCCACATACTTGGATGATCATAAAAGGACCAGTCCATAAGGAATCAAATTTCCCATGCATTCCCTTCGACTCACGTCTCTTATCTCAGAGAAGGATGAGATCACTAACTTTGAAATCTCTTGATTTTGATTTCTTATCAAAGAGAGTCTTTACTTGCTTCTGATGTTCTATAAGATGATCTACAACCTATTCTCCTTGTTCCTCTAGTTGAGTAAGAAACACAATTCTTTTATCAAGAGCATAAACATAAGTCTCATCCTCAACTCTTTTGCCAACTTTAGAGCAGATAATTCTAAATTAATAGGAATTTCAACATTAAAAGCATAAAGAAAATAATGAGACATACCAATAGCTCTCTTGGGAGTAATGCGATGAACCCACAAAGCATCAAATAAAGACTTTTACCACAATCATTGATTATCATCAAAAAGCTTCCTTATTATATTCACCAGGTTCTTGTTACTAGATTTTGCCTGACCATTACCTTGAGGATAATAGTCGGATGAATGCACAAGAGTTATCCCATACTCAAAGAAGAATTGAGTAACTTGATATGAGGAAAATGTAGCTGCATTATCTGCTACAATTTTATTGGGAACACCAATTCTATAAATAATATTTTCTTTCAAGAATCGCCATACCACTTCTGATGTAGCATGCCTCACTGGAATAGCTTCAATCCATTTGGTAAAATAATTCATAGATGTGAGAACATATGAATGTCCTACACTAGAGGATAGAATAATTACACCAATAAAATCTATACTTCACTATTTGAAAGGCTGATCAATAACAACAGGCTTGAGAGGAAGAGCTGCAATCTTCTGCTTTCCAACAAATTGCTGGCAAAGATCACATTTGTATACCCACTTGTATGCATCCTTGAAAAGAGTAGGCCAATAGTACCTATCTCTTAAAATTTTATGAGTTGTCACAGGTGCAGAGAAATGACCACCACAAGATAAGTTATGAAAGGATTCTAATAACTTCATATGTTGTACTTTATCAACGCATCTCAGAAAAACATCGTCAATGTTCTTCTTATACAAACAATTGTCCCAAATGACAAAGTTTGTGGATTTGAGTTTGACATTCCTTTTTCCCCTATAATTCAAATATGATGGAAAATCACCATATGTGAGAGAATGAGAAATATTGGAATACCACTCATCTATAGTATTGACAAACAACATCATCGGTAAAGATTCTATAATTTCATTAGCTTCATCACATGAATAAGATAAACCATTTTCAGCCATAAGATGACATAAACCTTTCCCATGAACAAGCTTCGTAGGTCTAATCTCAAGATCATATTATTGAATTTTGGCAATCCAATTGCCTCTTTTGGTGCCAAACTCCTGCTGAGTAAGGATTGATTTCATTGCAATGACATGGACCAAAACAAAGGTATGTGAATTCAAGATATAAAATTTGAAATATTTAACTGCCTTGACTATGACATAAGCATGTTTTTCCATTTGAGAGTACTTCAACTCATGAGATTTCAGAGGAAAAATCATGAAATCTATAGGGGATTACATCCCCTCTTGATTTTTTTGTATGAGAATAGTAGACATAGTATGCTCTGAAGCATAGCTATATATAACAAAATCTTGAGTGTAATTAAGACAAACCAAAAATGAAACATGAGTAATAACTTCTTTAATTTCATTGAAAGTTGCTTTACCTTCAACACTCCATCAGAAAACTATTTTTCCTTTCATCATATCCACTATGTGACATGTCTTCTCAGCAAAGTTTGGAAAGAATCTTTAGAGAAAATTAACCTTCCTAAAGAATTAGTGAACTGTTGTCTTGTTGGTAGGCAAAGACAAACTCCAAATTGACTTAACTCCTATGGGATCAGTTTTGATCCCTTGTTTAGAAGAAATGTGACCAAGAAGCTTACCTTTGGTCACACCAAAAATTGATTTCTTAGGATTCAAAGAGATTCCATGTTCACAACATCTTCTCAGAACATCCTCCAAATGGAAGAGGTGATTGTCACGGTCTTTGGAGAAAACTGTTAAATCATCAAGATATACAACAAGATACCTCCCAATGATACCTTGGAAAGCCATGTCCATAGTGTTAAAATCCTAATTTTTGACAAAATTCGGTCTTCCTTAAAATTCCTAAATAGCTATTTTCCTGAACCCTATCATCATTATGACTCTTATATTCTATCAACTTGGTAGGAAATCCTCTATATTACTGACACTAGGCTCTATGCATTCATGATACTGGCTTGAGATGAATGGTTTATTCAACTATCATATAAGGTTATTATTGTTACAAGTTCATTAATGAAAGACATGATATTGCAAAATAGCTTCAAAGAAGAGTATTAAGATGTTCTTGGTGAGAAAGCCATTTTTTAGAAAAACTTAGTATGCAAATCAACTAAAAGAATACTATTTCAGGGTAGCAAGTAGCATTGACAAAGCAAGTATAACCTTCGATGAAAAGGCTAGTTACATCGAAAAGGGGTTTCTCTATCGATATAATTTCATTTATGTTTCATCAAAAATATCTGCTTTAGTGTAATGTAGTTATTCTATTAAGTGCGAAAATGTTTTGCCGAAAGCTCATGCTACAACAAAAAAGAAGCTTATCAGGTTAAGGAACCTGGATTATACCAAAATAAAAAGAATGACTATAATACGTTAGGGAATCTCCTTACTCCTCTCATCGAAACTAATGGTTTTCGGTATAGTAGCTGAAGTCTATCAAACTTAAAATGGTTTCACCAAAATAGCATGCTATATTGAAAACTGGGTGGGACCAACAACTATTAAAGGACACTAGAATATTCTTTTGACAAAACTCGATGATGGTCTTGTCAAAGCAGTCATTTTTGGTGTAATTGTGCAAATCAAAAAAAGGCATAAGCACTATACCGAAAGCCGGTTCTACACTGAATTGTTAGAGGAATTGAAATTTGCTACACTAATAGGAGTTTATGTTTTGACATAGTTGAAGACAACGAAGAAAGGAAAAATGATTTCACCAAAACCAATACTTACACCGAAAAGCCCAAGTGATGGTGAAACAAGATGTATAGTCCTCCGGCATTTATATGCACCAGCTTGACATTATATCACATGAATTTTGAATTTAGACATTAAATGACCATTCTGCAACTATCCCTCAAAGCGATGATTCATTAAACTTAAAAGACATAACTTACATTCATTTAGTCATTGTGGGATTATCCAAACAATGGGAGATAGAGAAGGTTAGAAATAGGAAGCTATCAAGTTCAGAATTGGTAATTCCATTACAAGTAAGTACTCAATTTTAGACTAAATCTTTTCAAATTCAATTGTTCGATTTCTATTGCTATGGAGGGTTCGTCTAAAAAAACTAGTGTTAAAAACAAAAGAAAAAGGAAACCAAAATAGATAATCCCTCAAAACCAAAACCTAAGAAACAAAAGAAGGAGAGAAGGCACCTATACCAAGATCTAATGGATCAAATTTCCTAATTTTGGCCCCAAGTCAAGAAGGTCATCTCAATCAGATGTTTTAGGGGACAAGTATGAGAACCAAGGGGATGTCTGGATGCCCATAAGTGTTAAGATTCCTAAAGATACTGAGAGGGGGGGGGGGGGGGGGGGGTGAATCAGTATCTAACCGATTAACAAAAATTTTGACCTTCTTAAGTATTTTTCATTCCAAAACAATGTACCGGTAAACAAGAATTAATGCAGTAAATAAGAATAGTAAAGAAAACATAGAAAGCACACCATAACACAAGATGTTTAATGAGGAAACCCAGTGTGGGAAAAAACTTGATGGGATTTGTGACCCACAATATTCACTCACTGACCAATGAATGGATATTACTTACAAGAGGTGCCTGCACATGCAGGAAGGCCAACTGCCTAGAGCTCACTGCTCAATTACAAAAGGAAGTCTCACTGAATTACAAAATGGATTATGAGAATCCAATATAATGTACTGCTACAAAAAGCATCTGCTATGCTAGGTTCAGTACCGGTTTAAGCTCATACAATAACCATAAACCCTTCTACAAAATCTGCCTTAATATTCTCTCTACATATCCATCATATCTATCCTCTATGTTGTATCACACAAAATGATCTACAAGATCTCATACTTATATATGAGTCTTATTACAACATGTCATGGCAACTTACAAAAAGATATTATAATTAAATACAAAATACAATAATCAAAATCTTGTTAGATATGATGCCGATAAACATTATTGTCGCTGTCGGTGAACTATCTACCGGTGTAGAGTCTGCCAGTGCCAGTGTCTGTCGGTGCCATAAGATTGCAAGGTTTCCATCAATGACAATACCTTCAATCACCTACAATTCTCATTGGAGTGTGTAATGCCAACAATAAGAGGGTATGAATTAATATTGTATCATTTTAGGAAAAGAAATAGGGCAAAACCTATTTGCAACCCATGGATTTTTAATGTCAGAAAATTGGTAGTCCCCAATGTTTATGTTAATGTTGATTTAATGATTCTGCTAGCCAAAAATTATGATCTTGCAACCAACGTGATTCATGATGTTGTCGGGAAGCCACTATTGCCTATAACAAGGGACTATATGTCTAGAGTGTTTGACCTAGACCTAACCTTGGAACAGCCTATTGATATCACTCTCTTGACAAGTGAATATGCCAGACTTAAGGATGTGTACAAGAGGTGGAAGTTTCTGACTCATATGCCTAGATATGGAAACGATCTCAAGGTGTTTGATGAAAATTAGGAACCTCCATATGAGTTGGATTTATTTGAGGAATACTTCAAATACACATACTATTCAATCTATCAAATTATGGGGATTGAGTCCAAAATTCTTATGGATGTAGCTTCTATGGTGTTGGCTACAAATGTGCAAATTCATGATGCTCGACCCTTTCATTATGTGTTGATGATGGTGAACTAGATAAATCATGGATTGGAGAAAATCAAAGCCAACCCTGGTAAAATTTATTTCAAATATTATTTTGTGCTTATGCACATGCTTCTGTATGTTGGGTAGGGATTGGATATGTAGATTGATGGTTTTAGAGTTAATGAGTATGACAAACAAGGCATGAGGAAGCCAGTTCAAATGCAGACAAGTGTATGGGATCAAAGATGCTTATGGTCCCAATACTTATGTTTTGAAGATTCATTTGTTAAACCCTTATCCCAACTTCTTGGCTAGCCATGCAATTATGCTTTAACAGTGAAAATTCAAAAATTTCTTAGGCCTAAAGAGTATGATGGATGATAGCTAATCAATCACAATTGGGGAGATTGGTATGCCCTCAAGAACTACACAAAGATTAGAGTGTATGGATTTGTAGATACCCCTCTGTTACTCCCTAAAATGGTGCCAAAAAAGATTGCATATTTGGAGATTCTAAGACAACTCGTTGAAGTGAGCTCCACACATTTAGGAGCTCATGGGAAATAGTCCCTTATGCCTGGGTACCTATGCTTTGGATAATTTGCAGTTTCCTCCACCAAATGTTATGATCTTGTAAAAGATAAGTTGGCCTATTACATCCTAGGAAAGGATGAACCTAGAGTCAATTTCGATCATGAAGGATTCATAATCTCAAAAAAACAATCATAGAAGTTATGATCTTATGAGCATGTTCCACTTATACGTGATGACTTGATCATAAATTTGAGTGAGGCACAATCTATGGATAAGATGGAAGCTTATGACAAGATAATTAGGGCTGAAGAATGGAAAAAGAATCATAATTTATTGAAGATTGATGATCATTTAGATATTCAGGACCCCATTGCCTGTATCAATGAAAAGATTGCTCATTTGGATAGAGTAATTGAAGGAGTCCCTCTGAGTGCCTTGGATAGAGATACAAGAAAGTCCTTGGGGAGAAATGTACAATTTATAACACCTCTGTTGTATATGTCCCTGTAGCCTAACCCCTCGATACAAAGTGGCACCGAGGATATCTGAGAGATGGATCCATCCTATGTCTCAAAAGGGGAGTATGTTATTGCAAAAACTATAGCAGAAAGAGAGGACACCAGACAACTTGTTAGTGAGAAGTTTATCTCTGATGATGAGTATTCATTCTCAAGAGTTCAAGACATTCATGTATAGGTACAAAGGAAAGTTTCTTAGGTAACAAGCTGGTGAAGTGACATAGGATAATGAGGGTGGATTACTTGACAAACTGCAACAAGATGTAGATAGTGAAATTGCAACTAGGACCCTTGTCAGGGGAAGACAACTCTTACAAGATGCCAGTGTACTCATTGTACCTGGGTGGGATATGAGTTCTGCTTTATTATTCGAGAACTTTGTAAAGAGCCATGACATTCAAAAGAGGATGTCCTTACATGATATTGACAAGATATACTCTAGCTCTAGCTTTGACCTAGATAAGAAGGTGTTGTTGCAATGGGCCTTATACCCCAGGAATAAAATGCCCACCTTAGTGGAGACTGATAAGGTATTTGGTCATCTCACAGTACAAAGGGTTGGTGAAACAAATCTCTTAGAAAGAACAAACCTAAATGTGAATGTGGAAAAATTCACCAAGGCCCAAATAAAACATGTAGTGAAAGAAAGAGATGCCTACAGGGCAAAATATGAGAAAACAGAGGAATGTGTGCATCAGTTGGAAGAGGAGTTGAGGTTGATTCCTAGAAGAGAAGAATTTTCTTATGAACGGGACCAATAGATTACTGAAGCACTACAAGACATAAATTATTGGAGATATTAGGCAGAGAAGCTGTAAAAGAAATTAAAGAAAAAGGAAGAAAAAAGGAAAAAAGGTTATCTATGACATGATGGTAGGACTAGTCACCCATAGATTCAATGAAATGATGCAGTGTGCAAATGATTACTAGAACACTTATGTGGGAACATTTAGCGTATTACAAGAACATGCTAGGTTAACAGAATGGGTGAAAGAAATTGATGATAAGGTGCAAGATCTTGAATCTTCCAAGTTGCCAAAAAATGTCACAAAGTTGTGGTCAAAACAAATGGAGTACAAAGAAGAATTGGAGGAGGCCAACACAACTATCAAGACCCACACAACCTAATCTATATCCGAAACTATAGTTTACTACCCTACTTCCCGAATCATAGGGTCCCATGGTGAAGACCAGGTTTTGTTGAATCCATTGATCCACGAGCTTTTCTTTTAAGCCAAAGCACCAGTTTCAGTGGAAACACTCACTCAATCATATGACTCGGTTGGATACAGAAGACACTGAAAGTCTCCCTTCACTGTTGAATGATGATGATGATACACTAATGCCACGAGAACAATGGAAATAATTGCTATCACAAGAGCACCCATGGGCACTGGAGGAGATCAATGACAAATATCACATTTAGGACAACATGAAGATCACCCTAAATAGGCTCTATAAAAAATAATATGTTATGTGACATTTTGTCTCAAATATTACTACCTATACGGAGAAAGAATATGTAGACCACTTAGGGGCTGTGAATTTGTTTCTTTTAAACCACTAGAAGACTTGTTTGGTTAGTTACATTATGTAACTAATTGTTGTTTTATTTCTAAAAGACTTGTTGTTTCATATGGGTTTGATCTTTACTAATATACATACTAGTTTGCTTTCAGTTCCTATACTATGTTAAGAAGTATTGTGGATCATTTTCAATTCAATCTTGTTATTTTGGTGCTAAGAAATCAAAGGTTGTTTAAATATTTCTACTACTGTAGTCATTTCATTATTTTCATACTACTACATTGTTGTGTGGTGTGAACAAGATAAGGTATACTCTTGGATTAATTATTGTATAAGCCTCTTTTTAGGAAAGATTAAAATTACATGTATGGTAATTGTCATATTAAAATTGAGTCATTAAGTGCAGAAGAATTAACAGTGGATGGTAATTCCACTATCTAACAAGGAGAATATAAGGAAGGAAGTTCATAAGAATTTGAGCCCAATATGTGAAGAAGGCTCTAGTTAGAATCATACATTTATAATTTTAGAAAATCGGTTAATTATATTTGATTTTTAGTTTTATGCAAGTAGGAGATAGGAATAGGGTTAGAAGTTAGATTGATCTATTCCAGAAGTTCATGCCATTATGAGATAGAGATAAAAAAATAAACTAAAGGAAGATTAAATATGTTTAGTTGAAAGGTACACCTTCCTAGGTTTAGCACAACCTAAAGAATAGGAAATTATAATCACATTGATTTATTCTGTCAGTTGGCCAGAATTGAATGTTGAATATGAATATAAGGATTGGCATACCTTTAGGGTTTAGCAACCTACAATAACACATAGCTCTTTAGAAAGGTGTGCCTTCATTGATCAAACCAAAAGGCATCCTTCGATAAGAAAGGGAACCACAAGGAGTTGTGGAGGTAGTCTTGTGCTAATCATCCTCCTATGCTTCAGGCTCTTCTTCCCTTTCAGGCCTCCTAAATCCTAAAATAGCCTCATTTTCTCCTGACTCGCTCTCTGCCTCTTTTTCCTCTCCTATCTCTTGCAGCCGTTGTTTCTTCTCATCCAATTTCCATTCTAAATCTTGGACTATCTACATAGCCTCCTCAGACTCCTTGTTCTTGAAGATATCCTAGGCTTCAACATACTCCTGAAAGTGATCACCCAGATTTTTCTTTTTCCTGCCCTGGTGGATATAACCCTCAGGGTCATAGTTCTTCCGACTTGTGTGCTCATAGAGGTTGTAATATTCTATCAACCTCTTGTCAATTATCTCATATGCCTTTGTGGAAATAATTGTGAAATCACTGAAATGTAAGGTCCCGAGTAAGAAAACTTGCTTTTGAACACCTCCAAAATGTTGTGCATTTGAGACACTCATCTGCCTTACAATCTCCCGGTAGGCGATTCTGCTAGGCGCAAGCTTCAACAACACATAAGGAGCTCCTTCAAATATGAAAAAATCTAACATAGGTGAAATCCTGGCACACATACTAGTCACCCCAATTGTGGTTTACTCTGGTATCCCCATGTTCATGGGGTCTAAGGAATATTTCGATTTCCTCAGAAAATGACCCATCAAAAGAGATTCTAAAAGCTCTGAATAAAGGTTGCACAAAAAACTCTTCAAAATTGATATAGTGGGATCTCATGAAATGTGAATCCCACAATGACCACCATAACTGTATAGGCTACTCCTCTCCATCTTTACCATGAATATCTAGCTTTATCTCCTTAGGCCACATTCCCCTAAATTGTCCATAAAACAAGACAACATGCATTAACAAAGAATAAAACTTAAAAAATTTGTCAGGGTTATTATGAAGGCTTAAGAAACCCTTATGTATCTTCTCAACAATATAAGAAACATTTTTGAATTGTCTTGTCTCATGCATCTATGTGTCAGCAACAAGGATCAGAGGTCCTATGCGACCTATATTTGGGACTTCAACTCCTCCCACTTGACCGCCCGCCATATAAGTATACTGCATATACTGCCTGAAGACATTGATATCAAATGGAGGCCCGTCCTCTTCTATTAATTTTCCCTTTTCAACCTTATGAATGGCCCAAATTCCACCCATTGTATATAGTGTCCATCTTTGTATACTCTTCATCTAGTTTCTCAAAAGACAAAGGAACATTAGATTCAAGACCTAGACCAAAAACCTCCTGGATGGTGGCTACTGAGATATGGATGAATGCGTCGCCATTTGGTAACTGAATACATCTTTTTGCAGCATTGTAAGCCCTAGCCAATGTTTTCATCAATTGGATATTCATAAAGATGTTAGGGACTACAAGCTTACCCAATCCAGTCATCCATGGGTTTGAAATTGGGGTCGGCTTGTTTCTCCTTGAATAATGATACAAAAACAATTTGTGACCTCTAATCCTAGTCCACACATTGCCAATTTCCTTGAAATCATCCTCTAACTGGTCATTGATGGGTAGGTTGACCTTTGATCTCTGAGATTTGGCTCCTGGTGAGCTTATTTGATCAATCATATCCTAGTTCAAATTTCATTTTTGCACACCTTCTCCACCTTTAGACTTCTTCAAAGCGCTTTCAGAGACATCTATGACCTTCCTCTTACCCTTGGAACTAGAACCCTCCATATTTAAATCCTTCAAGCTTTCTGTAGTTCGATTCTCTATAGTTTAACTTTCCTTCAATCTCTCTGTTAGCTTCAAACTGTTATGCAAAATCCTTGTACCGACTCTTCATATATGGATTTGACGGATTAAAAACATTTACTTAATTGAAATCCTGCTATGATTTGCCTCGTGTGAACACCAATCTACCTATTCTCTGCATTTAATAATGGCAGGTCGATCCATTTGCAATCAGATTTTGCAATGGCTAATCGGCATAAATTTTTCGATAATTTAATCAGTTGGTGCCACCCGTCCTTTCGGTCGACATAAGTCTTATCGATCACTTCGCCTCCTGACTAGGTTCTACTTTCACCTTTATATCATTCTGATATACCCTCCTTTTATTCCTCCATGACATTCTACACATCAGGTTTTGGCATAGCTCCAAATATGTTCCTCTGATAGTGAAAAGTTATTTCGATGAATCCTCCTTAGTAATTCGTATCTCATGTGTTACATCAAGTCGCTTTATCGAGTATCAGAACAACTCATTTTATGTTTCCCCAATGACATGATGACATTTACCTCATTCTTGTGCTTCTTTTTACCTCTCCAGTCTATTGGCATATGATTCCCTGATGAAACTGTTGGTATTTTGGTATGGTTTTGTCATTGATGTCAACACCTACTGAAACACTAGCACTTTGGAGATCCAACAACATTCACCAGCAAGCAAGTAACTATTGCACAGTTACTGGTATATGGTTCACCGGTAGGATATAATTTTCACCGGCACTTAGAATGATATGGAAGACACTTGGTAATGTTGAAGACATCATGTGGACACTTTGTTTTGAAGAATTAATCATTGGTATATTCATATTTGCTTTTATCGGCAAATAGGTCTAGGGTTATCTAGGGTTACACCGGTAGGTTTATCTTTTCCAGATCAACATGGCATGCTATGGAGATGATTTATTATTGTTGTAAATGCATTAAGCCGACATGTTTAATTGATTATTGCATCGGATATTATATTGTATGTAAAATGTTTTTTATTGTAATATCTTGTAGAGCCGACCTACTAAAATTGGTCCTAGGTTATGGTATAAATGTAAGATCTTATTTGTAAGATTGAATGTGGGAATGGGAAAAAGAATTGTGTGAAGGTATATGCGAGATTAAGTAGAGATATACATGAAGACATCATTTGAAGGTGAAGCTAGGTTTTTGTAGAAGCATATCAGCATTACACTGGTACTGAATCTAGCATATGAAGATGCTATTTTGTGCAATACATTCTTATTGGATTTAACCATCCAACTGTAGTCAGTGTGACTCCCATTTTGTGATTGAGTAGTGAGCTCTAGGCTATTGGCCTTTCTGCATGTGCAGACCCCATTTATGTACACTTACTATCTATAGTAGTATCATCTAATTGTGGGTAAGGTTTCCCACCGTGGTTTTTCCCCTTACAGGTTTCCACGTACAAATATTGGTGTTATGTGTTGTGGATGACTCTATGTTTATGTTTCATGCATTAATCTCTACTAGTATAGCAATTTACTGTTAACAATGTCTACCAGCACACTTAACTGATTTACCAGTATTAAGCATTAAGTTGGTTAATTGGTTTTTGGTTTAAATTTATTAGACAACTAATTCACCCCCCTCTCAGTTGTCTCCGGGACCTAACAATTGGTATCAGAGCTTAGTCCTCTTTTGCAGAAGTTTAACAGCTTGAGGAGATCCAATGTCTACTAATTATTTTAGGAAGGATAGTCCTAAACTTGATGGAACCAACTATGGGATATGGAAGATCAGGATGGAGACACATCTAAATTGCATCAATAAAGACATCTGGGAAGTTACAAAGAATGGTTATATTGCTGATGTAGCTGGTCAGACTGCTCCAACTACCTTAGCTAAAAATGAAGAAAATGATTGCAAAGCAAGAGAAGCACTTTTGAGCGCATTATCAGATCAACAAATCATGGGATTATCAGATAGGTCTACTAATAAAGCTATTTGGGATCATTTGGAAACACTAAATGAAGGATATTCCATAGTCAAGATTGCAAAACTTGAAATCTTCCGAGTCAGGTACGAACATCTGAAAAATGGAAGAAGATGAAAGGATTTCTGCTTTTATGGAAAGAGTAAATGAAATTGTTTTGGGTATTAAATGTTGTGCAGGAACCTTGAGTGAGGATGAAATTGTTTCAAAAAACTTAAGAGGATTGCCACCGGCATATAAAATGAAGGTTACTGCTATAAATGAGTTGAGAACAATTCCTAATACATCAGTAACTAGGGATACATTGATTGGAAAACTTTCAGCCTTTGAAATTGAGGAATTTGGTGTTGTTGCTACTATAAAGATAGATTTGGCCTTCAAAGCATCAACATCATTTGCTCCATCATTTTGACAAATTAGACTGGAAAGCCTTTTATGCAAGAGAACTTAAAGAAACCAAGAAGGAGAATGAAGAGCTTGAAGAACTTGAAGCACTATTTGCAAGAAAAATGCCAAAAGGTCTAGTTGGAAGTAAGTATGAAGGTAAAGCACCCTTTAAATGTTTCAACTACAATAAGATTGGTCATATGGCTTCGAGATGCCCTGATAGACATGATAGACTAAAAGAAGAAGCTAGAAGAACATACAAGCCTAATCCTAAATATCAGAGATACAGATTTAAGAAGAACAAAGACACATCCTGTTACATTGCTGATGAAGGTGTGACTGATGATTTTGATGAGGATCCAGTAGACAATGGATGGGTTTTTGTTTCTATAACAGAAGATCAACCGGTAGAACAAGCCCTAGCAGCTAAAGTTGAAGCAAAGGATGAATGTATCATTGACTCAGGATGCTCACATCACATGACAGGAGACAAAAGTAAATTCTTGAACTTTCAAGAATACAATGGAGGTTTAGTAAGATTTGGAGATGACAAAGCCTATTCAATCAAAGGTAAGGGTTCAATATCTCTTGATGGTAAGCATAACACTGACGATGTCTACTATATTGAAGGATTAAAGCATAATCTTTTACGTGTTGGTCAATTAGATGAGAAAAGATTTCAGTTACAATTTAAAAATGGAAAATGCAAAATCATGAATAGAACTAGTTTGGAAATTGCAACCAGTAATCAGACTAGAGGTAATATCTTTCATTTGAATAACAGTGAAAAGGCATGCTTGATTGCACATATAGATGAAAGTTGGTTATGGCATAAGAGACTATGTCATGTAAACTTTGATTGCATGGTAAAGATCAGTACTTCTAAGGCAGTTAGAGATCTACCTAAAATTGTGAAACCTTAGAATACAATTTGTAAGGAATGTCAATTTGGAAAACAAGTTAAAGCTAGTTTCAAAAGTATTCCAAAAAAATCCAATAATGTTCTTGATTTGATTCACACTAATTTATGTGGTCTAGCTAGAACTAAAAGCTTACAAGGTGATAGATATTTCATGCTAATTATTGATGATTATTCTAGAATGTGTTGGGTTACTTTTCTCAAAGAAAAATCAGAAGCACTTGGAAAGTTCAAACTGTTCAAAGTAATGGTTGAGAATGAAACCGGTAAGAAAATCAAATGTTTAAGATCAGATCAAGGAGGAGAATTCACATCTAAGGACTTTAATACATTCTGTGAAATGAATGGAATCAGAAGACAGTTATAAGCACCTCGGACACCACAACAGAATGGAGTTGTTGAAAGGAAAAATAGAACTATCTTGGATGTAGCAAGAAGTATGTTATCAGAAGCAAATCTAACACATGTGTATTGGAGAGAAGCAGTTAGCACTTCTATCTATACATTCAACAAAGTTCACATCAAAGGTGAAACTGGTAAGACCCCTCATGACCTATGGTTTGGTAATACTCCTACTCTTAAGTATTTCAAAATTTTTGGAAGTAAATGTTATATTAGAAGAGATGAGTATATTGGCAAATTTGATCCTAGAAGTGATGAAGGAATATTTCTTGGTTATTCATCTAAGAGCAAGGCATATAGATGTTTTAATAAGAGATTGCAAAAAATTGTTGAGAGTACAAATGTAAAGATTGATGAACAATTCAGAGGAACTTCAAGGTATATAGACTCTAAACCAGCAATAGAAATTGTGACAAATGAACCTACACTAAATCCACCGGTACAAAATGAAGATCTAGTTACCCCGATATCATCAGAGGATTCCACAGTAATTGAAGAACAACAGCAAACTAAGACACCCCGGTATGTAAGATTGAATCATTCTGAAGATCAGATAATTGGAAACAAATTTAAAGGAGTTATGACAAGAGGAAGATTGGCAAATGAAGAGGTATGTCTTATTTCTCAAATTGAACCATCATCTATCAATGAGGCATGTGAAGATAAATTTTGGATTAAAGCTATGGAAGAAGAATTAGGATAAATTGAGAAAAATAATACTTGGACATTAGTTCCCTGGCCTAAAGATAAAAATGTAATTGGAACCAAATGGGTATTTAGAAACAAACTTAATGAAGATGGTAAGGTTGTCAAAAATAAAGCAAGACTAGTGTGTAAGGGATATTCTCAGAAAGAAGGAGTTGATTACAATGAAAACTTTGCACCGATAGCCAGAATTGAGGCAATCAAACTATTCTTGGCCTTTGCAGCTCACAAGGACTACAAAGTTTATCAAATGGATATTAAATGTGCATTTTTGAATGGAGATCTTGAAGAGGAAGTATATATTGAACAACCTGATGGATTTTATTTGACAGATGACAATGATATGGTTTGCAGGTTAAGAAAAGCTCTGTATGGATTGAAACAAGCCCCAAGAGCTTGGTATGCAAGGTTGGATAAGTATCTTTTAAAGATTGGTTTTACTAAAGGAAATGCAGATAGCAATTTATATTACAAAATAACTAATGATGACATCTTGATTATTGAAGTATTTGTTGATGACATAATCTTTGGAGGAGAAGATGGATTATGTAAGGAATTTTCTATTAAAATGCAGCAAGAATTTGAAATGTCTATGATTGGAGAAATAAAATTCTTTTTAGGATTGCAGATTTCATAGATTGATAAAGGTATATTTTTGAGTCAATCCAAGTACTTGAAAGAATTACTAAAGAAATTTGGGATGGAGAACTCTAAACCGGTAAGCACACCTATGACTACAAATGACAAATTATCTCAAAGGGATGAATCTACACCTGTCAATCCAACTAGATACAAATCTATGATAGGAGGTTTACTGTATTTGACACAAACCAGGCCTGATATTATGAATGCAGTATGTATTGTTTCTAGATTTCAAAGTAATCCTAGGGAAAATCATGAATTAGCAGTAAAAAGGATTTTCCAATACTTACAAGGTACAACAAATCTTGGATTATGGTATCCTAGAGATGAAAATTTTGACCTATGTGCATACACAGATGCAAATTGGGCAGGAGATGTGGATGATAGAAAAAGAACCACTGGAGGAGCATTCTTTCTTGGAAAGAGATTAGTTTCTTGGGAGTTGTACATCTTTATCAACAACAAAATCAGAATATGTTGCAGCAGCAACTAACTGTACACAGGTACTATGGCTTAAGCAAATGTTGAAAGACATAAAGGTAAAATGCAAGGAACCTATTACTATATATTGTGATAACACTGCAACAATTGATATATCTAAGAATTCAGTATTACATTCTAAAACAAAACATGTTTCTATCAAACTAAATTTTCTAAGGGAAAAAGTTGAAGAAAAAGAGATAAAACTAGTTTATGTGAATACTAAAGAACAACTTGCAGATATTTTCACAAAACCTTTGCCCAAGGAGACCTTTGAATATCTCAGAGATCAGCTTGGAGTCATACCACCACCAGTAGAGACTTAGATAGTTGATGATTATCATCAACCGACAGAATTGAAAGACAAATCTTTTACTCTAGTCTTTGATGAGGAAGCTACTTCTCAGGGGGAGTAGCCGATATATTGAATTGATTGGTTTTTTGTATAAACTTGATTTTTGTAACTTTGGCATTTGATGTCAAAGGGGGAGAGATATCTATGGAAAAACACATTATCTTTTGAGGAGAGATTGGTATTGAAGATTAATCTTTGGATAAACACATGTTGCTCCCAGGGGGAGAAATTGTTGTTTAAAGGAGATTGTTGGTTTTTGGTATTTGGCATGTCTATTTTGGCACTTTGATGGTTTTTCCATCTTGTGTTGCCATCAATGCCAAAGGGGGAGATTTTTGGTATTTTGGTATGGTTTTGTCATTGATGTCAACACCTACTGAAACACTAGCACTTTGGAGATCCAGCAACATTCACCGGCAAGCAAGTAACTATTGCACAGTTACTGGTATATGGCTCACCGGCAAGATATAATGTTCACCAACACTTGGAATGATATGGAAGACACTTGGTAATGTTGAAGACATCATGTGGACACTTTGTTTTGAAGAATTAATCATTGGTATATTCATATTTTCATATTTGCTTTTACTGGCAAATAGGTCCAAGGTTATCTAGGGTTACACCGGCAGGTTTATCTTTTCCAGATCAGCATGGCACGCTATGGAGATGATTTATTATTGTTGTAAATGCATTAAGCCAACATGTTTAATCGGTTATTGCATCGGATGTTATATTGTATGTAAAAAAAAATTTATTGTAATATCTTGTAGAGCCGACCTACTAAAATTGGTCTTAGGTTACAGTATAAATGTAAGATCTTATTTGTAAGATCAAATGTGGGAATGGGAAAAAGAATTGTGTGAAGGTATATGCGAGCTTAAGCAGAGATATACATGAAGACATCATTTGAAGGTGAAGCTAGGTTTTTGTAGAAGCATATCAGCATTACACCGGTACTGAATCTAGCATATGAAGATGCTATTTTGTGCAGTACATTCTTATTGGATTTAACCATCCAACTGTAGTCAGTGTGAATCCCATTTTGTGATTGAGCAGTAAGCTCTAGGCTATTTCCCTTTCTGCATGTGCAAACCCCATTTATGTACACTTACTATCTACAGTAGTATCATATGATTGTGGGTAAGGTTTCCCACCATGGTTTTTCCCCTTATAGGGTTTCCACGTACAAATATTGGTGTTATGTGTTGTGGATGACTCTATGTTTATGTTTCATGCATTAATCTCTACCAGTATAGCAATTTACTATTAACATTGTCTACCAGCACACTTAACTGATTTATCGGTATTAAGCATTAAGTTGGTTAATTGGTTTTTGGTTTAAATTTATTAGATAACTGATTCACCCCCCCTCTCAGTTGTCTCTAGGACCTAATAGAAACCTCCCTCTTGTTCATCATGTCACAAAGCTTATCAAGTGTTGGGACAACCCTTCATTTGCTTCTCCAATGACCCGATGACATTGGGCTCCAACCTGCTTATTTTCAAGTCCATCGGCTTATGCTTCCTTGATGAGGTCTCCTTCCTGATAACCATTTCAGATTCCTCATTGGGTATCGGCGTAGCGGAAAATGTCTTCCTTCGAAGAGCCATGTCATCCTGATAACTTCACCTTGTTACTCTTTTAATTACTTCTTTCGGTGTAGGATATCCCAATGAGACCTCATTTCCACCTGCCATGATATTTACCCTATCGGGTATCGGGGTAACTTTTTCTTACGTTTTCTGATGTCTTGGTGACTTCAGAACATCCGCTCCACATTTTCCTTCCTCAGTGTAGATTATATCGATAACCTCCTCTTTTGTGCCCAGCTTTGTCCTCCTCATCGGGTATCGACGTAACCCAAAACTCCTCTCACTGATGATTTGAGTTATCCCGATGACTTAGTATTTCTACCTTTTGGTATTTGCCTCATCAGAGTAAGTTATGCCAATGATACCACCTTTTTCATCTAGCCCATTGGGTATCAGAGTAGCATGGAATGACATTCTCCGATGACCCGATCACATCGCTGACCTCTACTTTGCATTCTCCTTCATTGGTGTAAGATGTGCCAAAAATCTCATCGGTTATCGGCATAACCTTTTTCACATGCCCCTGATGTGTGAGTGTTATGCTGATAGGTTCTTTCATGGTCTATGCTAGTTGGTCTAGTCAGGGTAACTTACACTGATAGCTTAAATTTGACAATTTTAATAATCAAGCTCCTCTTCTTATATCATTTGCATTTGCAACCCTCCAAGGAAAATTCATACATGCTAATAAATGACAAAGGCTATCACATAGGCCTAGAGAATGCCCTATAAGGATCCCAATACTATTATGATGCAAATTCATCATGGAGTCCCTCTTCAGTGCCACCCTTAGCATGCCCTAGTGGTACTTGTCTAATTTTGAAAAACGGGTCACAGGAGGGTTTTCCTGGTACTGTAGCATACTTCCTGCACATAAAATCCAACAAGAAATGCTCTTATGATGAAAATGTACAT
The DNA here is from genome assembly GCF_030272615.1 of Cryptomeria japonica. NCBI lineage: Eukaryota > Viridiplantae > Streptophyta > Pinopsida > Cupressales > Cupressaceae > Cryptomeria > Cryptomeria japonica. The sequence goes on from NC_081413.1 coordinate 379,020,505, forward strand.
ATAAAACATCGAAGAAATAACACAAAATATTTTATAAAAAATATGTGCTAACACAAGGGATTCAAGGTTTACCAAATGGATGTTAAGTTTTCTTTTTTGAATGGAATTCTAGAAGAAGAAGTTTATATTGAACAACCAGATGGGTTTGCATTGACTGAAGAAAAAGATATGGTATGAAATCTGCATAAAGATTTATATGGATTAAAGCAAGCTCTGAGGACTTGGTATGAGAGACTCCATTCACACCTGATAATGATTGGATTTCAAAGAACTAGTGAGGACAACAATATCTACTTGAAGACTAGAGGAGATAAGTTATTAATTGCAAAAGTATTTGTAGATGATATCATATTTGGAGGAAATGATGACATAAGTTTATCTTTTGCAGAAGAAATGAAAAAAGAGTTTGAAATGTCTCTGATAGGTAAGATCAAATTTTTCATTGGTTTGCAGGTCCAACAGATGAAAAGAGGTATCTTAATCAGTCAATCCAAGTATGTGAAGGAGGTATTAAAAACTTTTGGAATGGAAGACTGTAAACAAGTTGGAACCCCTATGGTTATTGGTTGTAGATTATCGAAGGAAGATGATTCAAATCCAATGAATAACACTGAGTGTAGATATATGATTGGGAAACTACACTATGTTGTTCATAGAAGACCAAATATTGCTCATGCAGTTGGTATTGTGTCAAGATTTCAGAATAATCCTAAAGATACTCATATGGTTGTAGTAAAGAGAATTTTCAAGTATCTTAGAGGAACTATTGATTATGGTATCCATACAGAGGTAACTTCTCATTGAAGGTATTCACAGATGTTGATTGGGTAGGTAATATAGATGACCATAAGAGCACAATCAATGGCACATTCTTTCTAGGAGAAAGACTGGTATCCTAGACTAGTAAGAAACAAAGTTGCATTTCTCAGTCTACAATAGAAGCACAGTATGTGGCTGCATCCATGAACTGTACTCAAGCAATAGGGATAAAACATGTCTTAGAAGATCATATATTGTGATTATACAAGTGCAATAAGTATTTAAAAGAACCCGGTATTGCATGCTAGAATAAAGCATATTAAACTGAAGTATCATTTTCTGAGATAGAGAGTGTAGGATAAGATAGTCAGGATGGAGTATGTGTCAAGTAAGGAGCAGTTGGCTGATATATTCACTAAGCCATTGCCTAAGGCTACCTTTGAATATCTCAGAGGCAAGCTAGGGGTTATACCCCTACTGAAGGTCAACTAAGATTTTGTTGAGGCATCAATCTAGTGGACTAATTGAAGATATTTCACTATGGATTGATGAGAAGTGGGCTACTCCCGAGGAGGAGGAGCTAAGATGAAGAAAACAGATAGCAGAAGAAGATGAATTTGACACTTTTCACCTTTGGCATTGTTGTCAAAGGAGGAGAAGAAATGAAAAGAGGGAGAAGAACAATGATAGGGGGAGAAGTAAAGAAAAGAAGGAGAAGAGTAGTAAAGACATGTACAACAATCATAACTAGAACTCAATAGTTATGTATAGTGAGCGTTTCAGTTTTGCATGATGAGCTTTTGATGAGCTTTTCATATTGCCATTTTGGTCTTTCCATTAATGCCAAAGGGGGATATTATTGGAATATTATTGGCATATCTAATGAAGCCAATAATAGAGAGATTATTGGCATATGGAGATGTTGATGAGATGAGAAGATGACCAGTAAAGTTATTGTTGGCATAACTTGTAAAGTTGATGGAGATTGTTGGCTAGATGATGATGATATAGTTGTAAGTTGTTTGATGACTTTATTTGTGTTGTCATTTATGGCAACCATGTTTTTTGAGTTATCTAAGTCATCTAGGCCTATAGGTATAGCCTAACTGGTAGAGGAATGTGTTTGACAACAAAACTGCTAAAACTGGTAAGTAAGAACAGTGTGATGATCAAGACACCGGTATAGATGACTGGTGAAGAGTTAGATGTTGTGGTTTTATAGGAGTGTTGAAGACATAAACATGCATCTATGTTCCACACCGCATCAACAAATTCAGTATATTGAGCGAGTTATGATTTACTATCATAAACTTTGTGAAGAAGAATTTATACCGATGAAAGATCTTTAACTGGTAAAGATTTATGGTTTGGCGGTGGATCTTATCATGATCATAACTTAGTGATGACATGTTAGAAATTATGTGTAATGATAAGATTGTGTTTGAGCACGTACAAGGATCATATTTCTCAGGAAATAGCAAAGTGCTTAGCAGAATATGACAAGGGTTTGATAGCTTATCAAATCGATGTGCGGTGATGAGCAGTGATCATTCAACGGTGGAACTTGCCTTGAAATTTGTTATAATGATCTATAATGTATTTGGTGGACTATTTTTTTGCACTTAATGTAAATTCATTGTATTTTGAATGTAGTTAGGGTTATATAACCAACCTAGTTGAAAAGTATATTTAGGTCAAGTTTGAGAACAGATTTTGTGTTGGTGATTTGAGAAGAAGAGTGTGTCGAACCAGATTGAAGAATCTGCATGTGTGTAGCAGAGTTGAGTTGAAAAGGATCTATACTAGCAAGCAAGGAAGCGTTGTGATAAGATCACTTTCCTTGTTGTTCCCTAACAGTTACAACAGTTGAAATCCCTTACACGGGTAGATCCTAATAGGTCTTATTTGTAAATCCCTTCATCGGGTGGCTCATTAGCTTGAGTTTAAAATAATCTAACAAGGTTACTCCTAATAGGGTAGAGCTCCTAACAAGGCTAAGGTGAAATCCCTTAACTGGGTGACTCCTAACAGGGTCTGCTCTTAACCGAGTATATTCTAAAGCTCCTAACCGGGCTAGGCCTTTAACTAGGTGCATTCTGAAAGAGTGCAAATATTTTGTGGGTGGTAATTCCCACAGTGGTTTTTTTCCATTTGGGTTTCCACGTGAAAAATATTTGTGTTCATGTGGTGATGCATTATTGATATGTGGATTTGATATCTTTACTTTATTTGCATGTTGATGAACACTTAAGTGAATGGTTTGATAAATCAGTTTAAAGGATTGTTTGAGTAGTTATCGGTACTATTTTTGAAGTATTATCAAAGTTGTTTAACTACTGATTCACCCCCCCCCTCTCGGTAGTTACCGGTTCCTCATAATAACACTTAGTGACTAGGATTTGTAAATGGAGATGTGGAAAAATTCCCCACTGATTCTTGAAACTTTGATCTTCTTTTGACCATGTGTGTGCAATTGAATAAATTCTAACTCTCATACTTATTAAAGATCCTTGGAATCCTATAGACTAGCTACGTGAGTTATTCTAACTTCAAAAGCATCATGGATAGAGCCTCACTACAAGCAAGCTTTAAGGGCTCTGACAAGCTTATACACTGTAATCTCTCGAATATTTCTCCATTTCTAGTAGGCATCTATAGCCGTGATCGAGTTACTCACATGGTCCCATAGCCAAGCTTTATTGTACTTGCATGCATGATATTTTAGTTATATATCATTTTGCTATTTTACCTTGATGTTATGATTAGGCATAGCTATTTTCTTTTTTTTTCTCTTTTTTTTTTTTTCTTGCATTGGCTTGTAAGTAATGAAACCTATCATGTATTTGTGAAGTGTACCTATTATACCTACAACTTCAACACAAAACACTCAATAAATCATTACAAGCAATGGTTAGAAAATTAATCAATGAAAGATAAAACCATAGCTAATCGTTCTATTGCCTCCTAGTAAATGCGAGTATGAATTTTGCTCTCTGATCTGGTTATGCAAATTCCAGTGACTTGACTACACTTAAATGAAGGATTTAAATGATGAAGATGCATAAGATAGCAATGATAGCATGATTAAGCTACATAATTTCATGATTATTCTAGAAAATAAGCTAGAATGAAGATGCAATTAAGCTAGAAATAAGCTAGATTTAAGCTAAAATTGATCATGATAACAATGCTTAAAATGATAAACCAGATGCTTTTAGTAACAATGCTTAAAATGATAAACTAGAAGCTAGATGCTTATAGTAACAATGCTGAAATGCAAAATGAGACAAATTCAGGATGGGATCCTTTGAGCTCCAAAATGAGGTCTATTTATAGGATTTTCCAAGACTAGGGGTGATGTGGCATGAATCAATGATTGAGATTTGATCTAAAGATATCAATGGTTGAATTGGAGGAGGTTGGCAAAGAGGTTGGATTAAAGGGGACAATTGGAGGTAGGTAGGAAAAGGGGTTGGATGAAAGGGAACATTGTCATCTCCATGGTGACAAGTGTCAAGAATCTTCTAGAAGAGGTTAGATGAAAGGGAAAACTTATTGACAAGTGTCACAAAGCTTTGCTTATGAGAGGGAAAAGTGTTCAAGGAAAGGGGACATGGTGGTTAGGATGTGCAACATAGGATGGAGTTAATTAAACCCAGGGTTAGATGGAATGAGTTAGGTTTAGAAGGGTTAGGTTAGGTGGTTAGAAGTTAGGAGAATTTGAATTTAAAAATTAAAATAATAGGAAAAGGCTAATTAATCTCAACAACTCATAATTGATTTGTTTTGATTAATTAGGGGATTTAGAAGAAATGAATTTGATGGGGGGAATTAATTGATTTGAATTAATTAATCAAAGGGGATTGTGAAATGAACCTATTAAATAAATCCTTAGATTTATTAATAGGTAGATGAAAGGGGGAATTTAATCAAATTGCTTAGTGAATTCAATTAAATTGGGGAGGGAGATTAATTAAATAATTGCTTATTCAATTAATTATCTTCAGACCATTTTTAGGTGTATACATTTTGCCCCTCTTTGAAGTGAGGTGTGATGATGCATTGATTCAAAGAATAATCTCATTTTGATGATGATATTGGTTTGATAGGATGCCCTAGCTCTTGATTGCTAAATTCCAGTATGATGATGCCCCCTCGGGAGATTAATTGAGATAATTGATCTTTGGAGTTTTTTGGATTTTTGCGAAATTGATATCTCGATAGATTTGATTTGATTTCTACAATTGTGTTTGATGAAAATGCGAGTTCTTCAATTAGATTGATTGATTATATTGATAAATCTTGATTGATTAGATTGATAAGATCGAGATTCAGTCTGGTTTCAGGAATGACACCTACTGTATAAGACAAAGATGATCAAAGCGTCTGGTTTCAGGAAGGATTCATTTGTATAAGACATGATCAGAATGTTTGGTTTCAGGAAGGATACATCTTATATAAGACATGATAGAGCGATTAGGTTTGAATGATAGATTTGATTTGATAAGGTTGATAGATAAAGAACTGACATTTTGTTGATATCAAGTTGCAGAAATTTTTGGATATGCTGATGTTGATTCTATTGAGAGGGTAGGATAAGATTTTTGCTGGGTTGATAGTATCTGGTGAGATATGAGTCATCATTCTAATTGTGTATATACTTAAGATGATACCTTGATGATTCCTGTGATAGATTTAACCTTGGATAAAAGGAGCCTGTGGGATCCCATGCAAGAATGAAATGCAAGCTAAGTGCAAATGCAAATGCAAATGCAATGCGATGACTAGACCAATCACTGGATTATTGTGTTTTTGTTATCATTAAGATTTTTTTTTTAAATGTGGGAAGTGAGTGCAAACATCGATGGTATAATTAAACCATGATTACCTGAGCACTTCTTTCCTGGATTTTGAAATAGCAAGTTAGCACAAGCATCAAGGTATAATTGAACGGAGATGACCTGAGTGTTGCTTGCATAAAATAGGCAGTATTAATCATTTCAATACTCAAATCGGAAATGTCTTCAATGATACTCCGGTGATCATGTCCCGAGACATATTTGCACATGTTAATGATTAATTTTCAGACAACAGAGAAGAAAATATCATGTTCCTTCCTTTTTCCTATAGTCAAAGACATCCTGGAGTCACTCAGAAATCATGATAGCGAAAATCAATATAGAAAAGTTAAACAATCATGTTAAAATCATTATCCAAAAATATATCATCCATGCGTTTAGGCTGACTTTGTGACAATGTGATGTTGATAATTTGAACTCGTGTTCAATGTTGGATATGTCTCAGTTTTCGCTTGTTAAGTGTTGTCTAACTGTTTGTTCTACCTGTTTAAGCTCAGAATTGATCCAAAGTTTTGCCCCCAGCTAAGTGCAGGATTTTGCCCCAAGCCTAGAAACAAATTTGTTATGATATACCCAATGATCCAAACCATGATGAGAGAGGAGCTGCGATGCTTGTGTATGTACAAAAGCTTCATGATGCATATGAATAGTGCTGATGAAAAATGAATGCAAGAAGGAAGAATGCATGAACTAATAGATGGAAGAGCTAGTGGACAGATAGCGCCTGTTTGCTAGGTTTTTACCATCTGTTTTTATTGCACTTTTTCTCATATTTGATTTTTATTTTTAAAATTTTTTTTTTGCTGATTTTTCACTATTTTTTAATTTTTTTTAATTTTTCAGTCATAGAATTTCTTTAGGTGCATGCTATTGATGGGTTCCTCAAGTTGATCTTTGTCCTATGTTGATAGCTGATATGCTCTTGATCTGAATATTGTTGTGACCACAAATGGACCTAACCAATTTGGTTCAAATTTTCCTTTCTTTTCTCGGTTTGCCTGGTTGCATGGATTTTTCTTTAGTACTAGTTCCCCAACTTTAAAGACTCGTGGTTTAACCTTATGATTATAGCTCCGACACATTCTTCACTGATATACCTTTAAATGATCAAAGGCATTTTATCTTCGTTCATGGATTAGTTCTAACTCTTGTAGTCTAGATACTCGTTATTCTTCATCTAGGATGAGACCTTTTAGTGACACACGTAGAGAGGGTATCTCTACTTTGATTGGCAATATGGCTTCTGATCCATATATAAGAGAGAAAGGTGTGGCACCTGTTGGTGTGTAGATACTGGTACGGTAGGCCCATAGAGCAGGATTTAGTTGAATATGCCAATCTCTTCCAGCATCGTTCACTATCTTTTTGAGGATTTTTCAGAATAGTTTTGTTAGATACTTTTGCCTGCCCATTTCCCTGTGGATAATAGGGTGTGGAGAATCTGTGTTGGATTTTGAAATTTTCACATAGCTCTTGTACATCTTGATTCTTGAATGGTCGCCCATTATCAGTGATAATGGTTGTTGGTATTCCATAGCGACAGATGATTTAATTCAAGATAAATGAAACAATTTTTTTTCCTGTGATATTGATGAGAGGTACAACCTCAATCCATTTTGTGAAATATTTTGTAGCTACAAGGATGAATTTGTGACCATTAGATGAAGAAGGATTTATCTTTCCTACTAGATCCAGACCCCATTGACAGAAAGGCAAGGATGTTGCTAAAGAATGAAGTTCTTGTGCTGGTGCATGAATCAAATTCCCATGGATCTGACATTGTTTGCATGTTCTAGCTATCTAAAAAGAATCTCATTCCATAGTCGGCCAATAATAGCCTAAGAATATGAGTTTTTTCGAAAGGGTAAGACCACTTGAATGAGTTCCATAAATGTCGTTATGGACTTCATGTAAGGCCTTCTCAGATTCTTCTTGTTCGAGACATCTTAAGAGAGTACCGTCTAGACCTCGTTTAAACAGGGTATCCGCAACAAGAGTAAAATGAGAGGATTGCTGAATAAAGTTTCTCTTTTGGTTCTTCGATAAATCGGGAGGTAAGGTGCTATCTTTCAAGTATGTGTAAGTTTGGCCATAGTAGGAGGAATCATGTCCAATAAGTTGATAGATGGTTTGGGAATCAAGACAATTATAGGCAGGGTAAAACAACTCTTCCACCAGGAATTCATAATGCTATTGATTTTCTTGTGTCTGAAGGAGAGAAGCAAGTGTAGCCATGGCGTCTACTACTTTGTTATCATTTCATGGAATCTGTTGGAAAGTTATTTCTACAAAGTATTTCTTGATATCCTCAACCATCTTTTTATAAGGCATTAACTTTTCATCCTTTGTTTGATAGTCATCATTAATTTGATTGATGACAAGCTGAGAGTCTCCAAAGACTTGAAGTTGTGTTATATTCCATTCTATAGCCATTTTGATACCTGTAACCGAAGCTTCATACTCTGCAGTGTTGTTGGTGCATGGAAAGCTTAATTTGTATGCTTTTGGGATTGTATGACCTTGTGGTGTGATCAATAGAATGCCTTCTCCCGATCCATGTTGTGTATATGAACCATCAAAGTATAATTGCCATGTTTTTGTTGTGACTATTAGGATATCAACATCAGGAAACTCAATCTGTAGAGGATGATTATCTTGAAGTGGTGCCTCAGCTAGTTGGTTTGCAATAACTTGTCCTTTGATAGATTTTTTGTCAACATACTCAATATCAAACTCACTTAGGATCATGATCCATTTCGCTAGTCGTCCTATTAATGTTGCTTTGCTGAGTAAATATTTTAAAGGATCGATTTTAGCTATTAACTTGATGGAGTGAGATAGCAGATAGTATCATAATTTTTGAGAAGCAAAAACTACTACCAAGCATGCTTTTTTTGTTGGTGAATAATTGATCTCATATCCTACTAGTGTTCTGTTGATGTAGTAGATGGCTCGTTATTTTCCTTCATTATCATGTTGTGGAAGCAAAACTCCTAATGATGCTTTGGTGGTTGATACATAGAGTAATAACGGCTTCGCTGAAATTGGTGACATTAGGATAGGTGGTTGTATGAGATAAGCCTTGATCTTGTTGAATGTGTCTTCACATTGATGGTCCCACTTGAAATTAACATTTTTGTGCAATAGATGAGTAAATGGTTGACATTTATCTACTAGTTGAGCAACAAATCTTCTAATTGATTGGAGTCTTCCTTGGAGTGATCTTAGCTGACTGATATTCTTGGGAGATTCCATTTCCATGATTGCTTTAACCTTAGCTGGATCTGCTTCGATACCTCTAGCTGAAACAATGTATCCCAATAGCTTTCTTGAAGTTACACCAAAGGCACATTTCTTAGGATTTAGCCTTAGCTTATATTTTTCTAACCTATCAAAGATCTTTTCTAGTATCTCTCTATGTTCTTCTCTGTTGTATGATTTAGCCAAGATGTCATCCACATAGTCTTCCATGAATGTATGCATCATGTCATGAAATATAGTTGCCATTGGTCTTTGATATGTAGCACCGACATTCTTTAATCCAAAAGCCATGATGTTCCAGTAGAAAGTACCCCATGGGCATGTGAAAGCTGTCTTTTCTTTATCTTTGGGTGCTATTTGATCTGATTGTATCTAGAGAAACCATCCATTAAAGAAAACATGGACTATCCAGCAGTTAAATCTACAATGATGTCGATGTTAGGCAAAGGAAAGTCATCCTTTGGACATGTGTTATTAAAATCTCTGAAGTCTGTGCATATTCTGATGCTTTTATCTAGTTTTGAAATAGGAATGATGTTTGATACCCATTGAGGATAAGCTATAGGTTTGATGAATCTGACATCCAATAATTTCTTTAGTTCTTCTTTGACTAGGAGAGTGATATGCGGATGCATTTTCCTTAACTTTTGTTTGATAGATTTGGCTCCTGGACTAACATTCAAGTGATGCATAATAAGCTTTGGATCTAACCCTGGCATGTCTACACATGACCAGGCAAAATTGATTTGTCATCATTTCAAGAATTCCACATATTGTTGCATTTCTTCTATGGACAGAGAAGTCTCTGGATGAAGAATCTTTGGTTGCTCTGTTGTGCCAATGTTAACTGCCTCTGTTGGTTTGATCAAAATGGATGACCTTTCTTGATAGTGCTCAGGTAAAGTGTCAAATCTCCCATCTTTGGGTGCCTCGAGGAGGTTTTCACCGTTAGATGCATCCTTTCTTTTTACTTTTTCTTGATCTAATGTTGCCAATAAATGGTTTTCAGCATTAGACTTGATATTCTTTTCTTTATTTTCACTTTTGCGACTAGGAGATTTGGCACCCACTTGACTGGAAGATGCGTTGCTGAAATTCCTGGTGAGAGTTGTTATGGGTTCGATTGTGTTAAGATGTACAGATATGGCATGGTCATTTGGAAAGGTATCAATGGCGGTATGTCCTTCATTTTCCCAATCAATAAGCTCGGGGTGGATTAGAGATAAGAAATCTTCAAGTTGAGATGTTTCAAGGGTTTCAAGGGTCATGATAGATGTATCAAAGTTTTCAATATGTGTGTCAATGTCTAGAATGGTACTCTCATCAAAATGACCTCGCGTAAGAAATTCCTGATCATTCTCGGTTAAGTCCAAGTTAACCAAATGTGATTCTAATTCAAGTGAACTAGTTCCTGACATTTGTCCTGCATACGTGTGAACTATATTGACTTCTATATCTCCTTCAAAGCAATTTTCTTCAGCTGATTCTTCAAAGTGATAGGAATCCCATTCCCATTCATTAGAATCTATATCACTTGCAACTTGCAGTCTACAAATTTGGTCATATAACATTTCTTCCGCTTTTCTGGATATACTTTTCCTTCTTTCATATTCAACCTCTTTAGGACTGAGATTGAGTTTTGTCAACTTTTCTATGAGTTCTCCTGGACTTATATTAGCTTCTTTCTTGTTTTGATTGAGATTTAATGTTTCTTGAGAGATGTTTCTAGTTTGTTTCTCTTGTTGATTTGAAGCTTGCTTCTTTTGCCATTTCGTGTTTGCTTGTGCTTGTTGCTTAGCTGATTTTTCTTCCCTTTCAATTGCCAGTTGTTGTTGCCTATTTTCATATTCCTCTTGTTGTTGATTAAAAGATGTGTCTTTTGGTAGATTAATTTGTCCATACCCTAAGCCTATTTTGTCATTGGTCTGCTGAGTGTAAGGTTGAATAGGTTCTGAGATACCTTCTTTTCTTTTTCCTATGGGACCTGTTCCGGTATATCCCATTCTTCTAAGAATGTTAAATCCTTTTCCATACTTTTCTGTAGGTATTCTGACATTGTTGATTTTTTTGTTGGCATTCTTCATCCTTGTATAGCCATTATAGCACATCTTTGTCTTCTATCTCCTCTAATAAGGTTCTAGCACTAATGAATGCTCCATCAAAAATCGGAAGATGTTTCACAATTGGTTGTTGTTTAGAGTTTGATGGTTTTCCAAAGGATTTAGGAGAGAGTGGTAATTGTGATATTGAATATTCTCTATTCCCTCTATCTCTTAGCTGCATTTTTTTTTCCATACTTGATAGAATAGAGGCAAATGATTGTTCCTTGGATTGTGTGCTCGAAGATGATGCCTCCTTGTTATGTGGAACAATGACTTCTTGGGTCATTTTTAGATTGCTGCAGTATTGAAATGGATTTGAATCTATAGATATTGTGATTTCTTGCCCATTGTAGGGGAATTTTACACACTAGTGGTATGTTGATGGGACAACTTGCAAGTCATGTATCCAAGGTCTTCCCAAGAGTACATTATATGATAAGGCCAAGTCGATAACTTGGCATGCTATGTCTTTCTACAAAGGTCCCACTCTAATGGGTAGTATCACAATTCCCTTGGAGGAATGTTCTTCTTCATCATAAGCCTTTATGGTGACCTTTTTTCGGACATCAACTGCATCTTCTGAATATCCTAAGGCACGAACAAGACTCAATGAACAAATATTTAGGCCAGCTCCACCATCTATTAGAACACATTTAATGCGTGTTTTGTGAATGAGGACTTTAATATGCAAAGGAGCGTTGTGGGGATGTTATAAGGACATGTTGTCTTCTTCAGTGAATGATAAGCAATGAGGGGTTGTGAGGTGTCCCGCCATGGTTTGGAATTGATTGATATCAAGATCTTTGGGAAGTGTTGTATCTACTAATGCTCGTTCTAGAATTTCTATGTGTGCAGGTGAAAGTTTTAACAATTCTAAGATGGATATTTGTGTAGGTGTTTTCTGCAATTGCTCCACTAGACTGTATTGTTTGGTAGTGGATGATGTGTTTGTTGTAGGACCCGGCAAAACAACTTTGGCTTTGTTTCTTGTGATAGCATGAGCATGTTCTTGATTTTGTTTTTCTTTAACTACAATCACATTTACCACATTATCATATGTATGATCGTAGTTTACCTTTGCTTTACCCTTACCATTGTTTGTTGTTGATGATTCACCTTTCTTATAGTTTGGAAGCGGAGTTTTAAAAGTTATGTGAGATTCATTTGTTGTATGTCCATCCACTGTTATTACTCCATTATCAATCATGTCTTGTATGATATGTTTCAACTTCTGACAACTATCTGTGTGATGTCCCTTGTTTTGATGGAAATCGCAATACTGATTATCATTCCACCAAGGTGGTTTCATTTGAGGTTCATAGTTCCTTTCTTCTGGTAAAGTGATCAATTTATTTGTGAGAAGTGTCTTTAGTGCTGATCCAAGGGTTCACCAATGTTTGTAAATTGTCTTTGAAAGAAAGTTTTGATAGTTGCTCTTTGGTGATTGTTGTTTTGTTGAGCTGCTGCTGAGTGAGTAGATAAATTAAAAATAGGTTGTTTTGTTTTCACATTGTTGTTATCCACTATTCCATCATTGATGACATTTCAATTTCTATTCCAAAACTTTGGTTTATCATTGTGATTGGTGTTATTGTTGTTGTTAGGAGGATGGACTCCTTCTTTGTATATTTCAACTCACCTTTCTTTATCATGGCTTCCTCCATTCCGATTCCATTATTGACCATTTTTCTGAAACTTTGATTTCCTTGCATTTTTAAGTAATAACTCATTTGATCATTTAATTTATCGATGAATATGTCCTTTTTTTCATATTTTGGCACTGTACGAGGATACTGTGAGGCTAATCATCTCCATCATTGTAAAAATGTCATGAAAGGTTCTCTAGCCTTTTGTTTGGCGTTACATGGGTCTAGCATTGTTACTTCATGTTGTATGTTGTAAGAGTATTGTGAAACAAACTTATCCACCAATTCCAAAAATGATCTGATTCCAAATGGAAGTTTGGAGAACCATTCTATAGCTAGCCTAGTTAAGCTTTCCAGAAATAATCTCATTAAGTAGGTATCCTCATGTGAAAACTCCATACTCATTGTGCAAAATTCTCATATATGATCTTGAGGGTCAGTGCTTCCATCATATTTTTCGTATTTGGGAGTTTCAAAACCTATAGGAAATGGTATCATGTTTAGGTTTCTGTCAAATGGATAAGGACAGATTTCTTGAAGTGAGTATTGTCTAACATTTCCTCTTTGCATTGCTTGTAGTTGTTCTGTGAGAGTCATGATAGGATTATCAACATGATTTGTTCTTGCATAGCCATGATTTTTTATTCTAGGAGGATCTAGATCTCTTCTTGTTTCATCTCTACCTCTTCTTGTATCCTCATTAGATTGAATGTTATTCAGAATTTCTACTTCATCTCTTTTGGGTATGTAATTTTCTTCATTGGTTCTGGTGTTATTAGGGATTGACATGTCATTCATTTTGGGGCCAAAGATATCCTCATATTGTTTTTTATTAGAAGGAGGATCACTTTTCTTTTGTGTCAATTTATTTACATCAAAATCTTGGGGAAGTATAGCCCCAGATTCGGCTAACATTAGGAAATATTTTTCTTTTTCTTCCTCCAATAATTTCCACATAAATTTATCGAATTGAGGATCCTTTTTGATGTCTTTGATATTTTGTTTTGTTATTTTTCCTTCAACTTGTATCTCATCTTCACGTTCCATGATTATAGTTGTTTCAAATGTTTCAATTTCAGTCTCTGCGATTCTTCGTTACTGAGCTCTAGTTAGAATGACCATACACATGTGTTATATATTGTTCTAGAATTCGATTGTCCAAAAGTTGTTTTGGGTAAGTGATCAATTGTCAAGGTAGATACGCTAGAATGATATGACACAAAAAGATAATTCAAGTGTTTAAAAGTTTGCAAGTTTTTTGATCTTCGATTTAGGAGTGCAATGATGGTGATTTGATAAGAACCAAGTCTAGTAGGAATGATATATCCTACGATGTGGGACAAGATTATCCTGACCAAACGTTTCAGTTTCATGATAAAGGATGATTGATCCTGATGAGAAACTATGTTTGAGTGATCATTTTAACAAAGAGGGTGATAATACACTTTGGGATGTTTAGATCTTGAACTTGTTAAGGGTGAGCACTTTGAAAATCTTAAGGTGTTTATTTCTAGAGTCTGATTTTGACGGATGATAACTTGGCCAAGCAAACCAAGAAGACAATTTAAGTATAGAACAACAAATAATAGATGTTTATGAATACTGCAAATTGATCAAGCAGAATGACAGACCTGCAAAAGTCATGCAAAGCAGTAGTTTTGGACTGGTAAACACCGATACTCATACAACAATAGTTTATGAACCATACGTCAAAAGATACAATACCAGATGACAAATCAAAAATTTCCTTTGAAAGAGCAGAGACTCGTATGAAAAAACTTTGTAAACCATACGACAAAACATATATCTCATATGAAAGATCACCTGACTCGTACGACAAAGAACAGGAAAATGAAAAATATATTTGTTTTTGCTGAATTTGATTAGTGAATTTTGTTGTTTTGCTTATGTTTTCTAGATTTAGATGTCTAATTTTTCAATTTAGGGATGAATACATAGCAAACACATGATGTGATAAGTGACTCCAAGCATGCTAAACCCTAAGGAAATTGGCTGAGAATGAAAACCTTTTCATGCTGACTTAGGTACACACCCAATAGCTAATCAGAATACGACCACTGAGTCTCACACAATGGATTCTCAACGCCGTATTATCTGAGTCCAAAAGCTAATGGGGGCACAATATGGCAAGTGTCTTGGGAGAGTTACTATCTCTCTTGCACAAAGATTATCACCCTTTTCGGAGATGAATTGGGTAGCTTCTATTTTAACCGATACTAGTAAGGGATCTGTTTGGCGCGTTGGGGTATAAACTCAATTAAGAGGTCTCCCAGCCTTGAAAACCAAGGTTTGATATACCAGAAGGTACATAGGAGAGCTATTCCCGAGCACTGTCCTTGACTTGATTTTCATCAAAATTACATTTATTTTATAGTGGTTTGGATTACTTGGAGTTAGCCATTCCCACTTAGGTCATTCCCCTCACACCAACCGTAATGGCTTTAAGATTTTTTAAGCTCCTTGGGAGGGCAGGCCTGCTAAAGAAATGCACTAATAAAAGAAAAAGATGAGTCTATCTTTTTTATCACCTAAGAAAGGTGAGAGCATACTCACCTATCATCAAAGACATGAAATACATGATAGTTCATTTCCTTTAGCAAAATTGAAGTTTGCCTAGAAAACTTTAATGAATACACAAAGTTTAGTTGGATTCATAAGCAACCTGCAAAATAGATCCATTAGTAGTCATTGATTGTTTTTTGAATTATGTCTTTGACAAGCGTATCATCGTCAATTGTCCTGCAGAAAAGGGTTAGGCTGCCAAAAATCTCACAAACAGAACAATATTAGCATTAGCAAAGATCAAATGAAAACATGAAAACCTGAAATACAATCTACTCTCAGAACACAGAAGTAGAATTTCGTACGACAGAGATTATCAATTGAAATGATAAAGATTTATATCTCAGACACCAATCAAAATAAGCTCGTACGACATAGAATTTACCAGCCATAAATTCGTACGACATGCATTTATCTCTTGTATGACAAGGAAAAGGAGCTCGTACGACACAAGATTGAGCTAGTACAAGTCAAGATGAAGTTTCATCCCAGACAAGAAAGGAGTTCATACGAGTTGGAAAATCAACTCGTACGACATTCTAATTCTGTCCTGACAGAGAGGGATGTTTGTTGAAGCTTGAGAGGCCAAAAATGATAATTTTGGCCCCACAGTGGGCACCAAAATGTCATGTATCTGTGAAGTGTACCTGTTATACCTGCAGCTGCAACACAAAACACTCAATAAATCATTACAAGCAATGATTAGAAAATTAATCAACGAAAGATAAAACCATAGCTAATCGATCTATTGCCTCCTAGTAAATGCGAGTATGAATTTTGCTCTCAAATCTAGTTATGAAAATTCCAGTGACTTGACTACACTTAGATGGAGGATTTAAATGATGAAGATGCATAAGCTAGCAATGATAGCATGATTAAGCTACATGATTTCATGATTATTCTAGAAAATAAGCTAGAATGAAGATGCAATTAAGCTAGAAATAAGCTAGATTTAAGCTAAAATTGATCTTTGAATCCTATGTAAAAAATAAATATATGAATAAAAATTTAGTGGAATATTCCACTTTTATAAACAAAAAAAAACAATGCTTAAAATGATAAACTAGATGCTTATAGTAACAATGCTTAAAATGATAAACTAGAAGCTAGATACTTATAGTAACAATGCTTAAATGCAAAATGAGATGGATTCAGGATGGACCCTTTAAGCTCCAAAATGAGGTCTATTTATAGGATTTTCCAAGGCTAGGGGTGATGTGGCATGAATCAACAGTCAAGATTTGATCTGAAGATATCAATGGTTGAATAAGAGGAGGTTGGCAAAGAGGTTGGATTAAAGGGGACAATTGGAGGTAGGTAGGAAAAGGGGTTGGATGAAAGGGAACATTGTCATCTCCATGGTGACAAGTGTCAAGAAGCTTCTAGAAGAGGTTAGATGAAAGGGAACACTTACTGACAAGTGTCACAAAGCTTTTCTTATGAGAGGGCAAAGTGTTCAAGGAAAGGGGACATGGTGGTTAGGATGTGCAAGCTAGGATGGAGTTAATTAAACCCAAGGTTAGACGGAATGAGTTAGGTTTAGAAGGGGTTAGGTTAGCTGGTTAGAAGTTAGGAGAATTTGAATTTAAAAATTCAAATAATAAGAAAAGGCTAATTAATCTCAACAAATCATAATTGATTTGTTTTAATTAATTAGGGTATTTAGAAGAAATGAATTTGATGATGAATTTGATGGGGGGAATAAATTAATTTGAATTAATTAATCAAAGGGTTATGAAATGAACCTATTAAATAAATCCTTAGATTTATTAACAGGTAAATGAAAGGGGGAATTTAATCAAATTTCTTAGTGAATTCAATTAAATTGGGGAGGGAGATTAATTAAATAATTGCTTATTCAATTAATTATCTTCAAACCATTTTTTAGGTGTATACAAAACCTACCTAGGTGTGACAATTACAACAATATTGAAGCAAAATTTTAGATTTTTCACTAGTCATATGATCAACTAGGTGTCTGGAATGAATTAGAGTAATTGATTAATGTGTGAGATATAGAAATTGATGGACTTTGGTTTAGCAAGGCAAAAATAGTGAAATATCTACCCAACCATAGACAAAGCGTCGTCACAGGGTGGTGTTGAAGATGAATGACCTCAAGATCTCAAAAAATTCTTGTCCGAATATCTAAAAAATGAGAGGACCCTTGCTTCTCTTAAGTGAAACAGATGATAAATTTAGGCAATGGTCATGTTTTTATTGATACAACTACATGAGAAAACAATAATGATATGTATCTATATGTTGTGCAATGGTGATATGAAAGCAACTCTGATGCAATTTATGGATTCAATTGTGTCTATGTTTTTTGCAGTTTCAGGATGTAAAAAACACAAACACAATTGAATCTAGAAACAACAATGATGGATTGTGGAAAACTGATGTCTTTAACTATGATGCACTCTGAAATGGAGATATGTGATGCAATGAGTAAAGAAATATGCGAATGCAGTACTGAAAATTTAAATGAACTCATCCCTTAGGTATAATATCTTTTTAGGTGCATGTTGTTCATAGGGTCGAGGAGTTTTGTGTAGGTAGTTCATTGGTTTGTGTTTGAAGAGTTGGATAAACCTTTCTTTTTTAATAGGATATTCAGATAGGTGTATTTCATGTACAGTTCTTGCTATAGCCTCATTATTTTCCATGGGGGCTTCACTTAGTGAACCTGGGTTATAGCATGCATGTTCATGGCATACTAAAGAATCCCCCCATTTTTAAAAAATATTTTCCTAAACTCCTTTTTTGTCACCCCCTCCTAATACACAACCTAAATTAAAAGGCCCCCTATTTTCACCAAATATTGTATTTTTTCATAGCCTAAATTAAAAAGCCTCCTATTTTCACCGATAGGCAATATATTGTACCCTCATTTTTGGGATATTAAACCCCCCAATATGAATGCACGTGATATAATATTGCTTAGCTAGTGAAACCCCCATGCTCTTTTCAAACCAATCTAGTTGTGGTAGATCTTCTTGCCCCCAGTCTATCAAGCGTGGGCATATGAGGCAAAGATCTCCATTCTCATCATAATTAGGGATTACTGATATCATGCAAGCTTGACTATCATAGTGGCCTTTCAAGGAATTTGGATCTATTTCCTTATCTCCATAAGTGATGTCATCATCTTTAGGTGGGAGATGGCCATAAAATTTGTCTATGTCTTTTGTGTTGTTGTTGTGAAGAGAGAGGAATTCATTGCCATGCAAATCAGTTATTAATCCTATTCAGGCTATTGAGATATTATTTATTCCTTGGATAAGAGATGTTGGCCCTGTAGTTGTGACATTAACGGGTGTTATGTTTGTTTGTGTTGATGCACTTGAAGAGGATGATGAATCCAACCAGGAGTTGATCTCATTAACAAGTGCTATGCTTATTTTTGTCACTACATTGGCATTTGATAATGACACACATACAATTGTTCACAAGTTGCCCTATGTAGTATGATTAGGATTAGTTATTTCATTGAAAAGGGGTTCATGAACAACTTGTGTAGAGGCATTGGGGTCATGAGGGGGACTAGGAGAAATGGTAGGTTCATTTGGTGAGAAGAATTCTCATGAGCGACATGGAGGATTATGACATGAAGATGAAGGGATGGAGGGATCTTGATAAGGATCTGGAGAAATAATGGGATCTTGTTTAGGACATGAAGGTGAAGGGATATTTTGATCTTGACTTGGAAAGGGATTATTAGGAAGGATGAAAGGGATGTCCTGATCTTGATTAGGAGGTAGATGTTGGATGAGACTTGAAAGGACACTTTTCTCTTGAGATGAAAGGGTATCATTATGAGTGGAATAGAAAATAATGAGGGGATCATCGTAGGATTATTGATAGGTCAGATCTTGATAAAAAATTGGGTAGCATGAAAGGGTTTTTTCTTCATTTTGATTTATTTCATGACTCATTTCTTCTGATTTTGGATTATCATCTTGACATGGGCAAGGAGCTTGGATATGTATGGGAGAAATTTTGGAAGATTTCAACACTTTGGCCTGATGAGAAAGGATTTTGAATGAGACCCTATGAAGTGGGTTTTCTTGGAAATGGAATATATGATGGTATTGGATCTTGAATTTCTTAAGCATGGAAAGGAATAGCATCATGACTGAGATTAGATTAGATTTGTGCTATGGATAGCCCTTGGGAGATTGTATTATTGGATAGAGATGGTATACACTTCTCTTGTGTGACTTTAGGGGATGATAAAATGGTGGATAGATATGGTTGATTTGGAATTTGGTCGAAAGGGGTTTGATTTTGGTTGAAAGGGGCTTTAATGTTGGGTTGATGTGATTAATATGATTGATATGTTGGGTTGAAAGAAAAATAAGGTTAACCCGACTCTAATGTTGGTTGAACTAAAGTAGGAATGATTTTGTTGGAGAATGAAGGTTGGCATGTTTGAATGGTCTCACAAGAGAAAGAATGTTAGCATGATAATAATTCCCTTTTGATTAGAGTTATCATATTTGTCACTTCCCTCAACATTTTTTCTAACCAATCCCAATGGCTATTAGGACTAGTCATGTCTCTCATTTGTTGTAGCAAAGTATTAATTTATTGAGCTAAAATTTATATGGATGATGATGGAATAGGAATGGAAGGGTTGGACTAAGATCAAGAATGTTTAAGACTTGTACAATATGAGGATGCATATTTTGACTTTGCATGGACTAAATATATGGAACCTAAGATTACAAAAAAGTAACATGTCCTTTTCTCCATTTCTCCGAAAGTGGCAATTTTGTTTGATTTGTTGGTTGTTGACACTTGATGTTGTAATGTTTTCTTTGGCATCTCAAACTATGTTTGTGGTTGAAAAGATTGTTGAAAAGACTTGACTATTTTTTACTTTTATTTTTGCTATGCTTTGGGTGTTTGATAGTTGAAAATATTTCATAAGACACAACAACAAGTAAGAAAAGAGTTTTAAATAATCCAAGAAGAGTTGTTTAAAGGATCTTTTCAAATCCTAATGGTTGTTGGGGTCTTTTCAAACCTCATTTGTTTTCGATAAATTTTGGCCATACGATCACAAAACAATTAGACTCTTCTAGGGTCAAAAGGTCATGAACAATACCACAACTCACATCTTGATACTCTGTCAACTCAAACAACCCTGTCACACCCTAGGGTGCACTCATTTTTTTTCCTTTTTCTAGAAGTTGAACCAAAGATCATTTCTCCTCAATTGGTTCATTTTCTTGGGAGATATATGGTGAGTGTCTTGGGGGTGGATTCTTCCCCACCCTTAAACTGTGATATTACAAGTGTCTGGTTACTGACTTAGCTTGGCCTCTAATTCTTAAAACTTTTAATGAGGGTTCCTTTCAAGTGGTCATGTTGACATGTGTTTTGACACACCCACCAACAGTCAAGTAGTTTATGCAAACACTCACCACCTCTCTTGAAAAGTAACAAGTTTGGAAGGAATCACTACCCCAAGGTCTCTATAGTCGGGTCTCGACAGTGATGGATAGCCCAATGGTTGATGTGGTTATACCTGTAAAGGGGTCTGCTGGTTAGAACTAAATCTCACTGGTTACGTATAATTGCACTTCCTCTTTTTTTTTGTATTTTATGATTTAAGATTCTCTAGGAAATAAAATGTGAAGTGTAAGGGAAACAAGAAAATAACAATAAGATCAATATAATAACAAATTAATGAACAATTCAACTAGTTCCCTACAATCCAAGCAATTATCAAATATTATCCAAGTTAGCATTCAACAACGGACCTCCAGAAAACCTGCAAAATCATCAATTTCGCAAATCCGTGGAAATAAAATCATCAACAATATGGCCTATCATAGTAATTATCATACACCACTGATGTGCGCAATATGATTCATAAAATGATAGATAAAAATATTAAACCACGTTGCTAACTCAAAATAATAGACATTACCAGATTACACAGAACAATTTGGTAGAATATAAACATAGATCAGGCAATCTACAAGCTACTTTTCATATTAATCTCCATGAATGTATAACAAAAATAACTCAAACTTCTTAACAATCTGTAAAATACTCTAAAATCTCTAAATAGGCCACAAATCATCAATTTGGGACCTCTACAAATGAATCCAACTTCTCAATTTATAGAAGTTTTCCACCCTAATATCTAGGAAATAACTCTACTCTAAATTAAGAACTGACCCTAGGAGTCGCAGTTAACTTGTAAGTTTTTGCCTTGATACTCCACTTAACTACAAATTGGGGATTGCATGAGAACTCTGAAGACCCTACTTGGTGAGCCACATTTTTTGTAATCATGTAGAATTTCTTTCAAAATTGGAACTTGAGTAGGAGTAGCAGCTTTGCTATCTTTAGCAATTGTATGCTTATCTTTTATTTCTTGGAAAAAGCCTTATAATTTTCAATTATACATGCAATTGCTTGGACTAGAGGATTGGCTACATGCTTAATTCTAAATTTATATTTCTTCAAAACCTCATATGCATGTGCTCCTTGCTCATCTAACTCCTTCACTGTATCCACCACCTCTTGACACTGAGTAATCAGCTGTGTGTATCTATCCATAAGGGCGATGTCGAACTGGGCAGCAGGTCCTAGGTTTTTTGCCTCATACGCATCCCAATGATTCAAAACTTGTTGTTGATCCATTATTCTAGTATTAGCTATTCTGAGGCCAAAAGGTCCCAGTATATTTGTCACAAAATTCTCATACGACAAAATTTCCCTAAGGAGAGGGTCCCGAATGTTAGTCATATCCTTGATATATTGCTGGTACATCTCTATCTTCAACTCCAAAATGTATACATAGGACTGTAAATTTTCATAGCTATCCCCTCCTAAGAGATCCTCTTTTACTAACACCTCTTCTCCCAGCTGTAGTATCCTTTTCAAAACTTGGAGCTTATTATTGAAAGTGCTCTCCTTACACTCCCATTGGGTGGAGCAGGTTGCCAAAGCTCCACCCGCCTGTACCACCTTATGGTATATTTTCATTGTATTCTGTAGGAACAATCTAATCTTGGCTGCATTTACCTAGGTCCAAGATTTGGCGGCAGCAACCACTCATCTCACCTCTAGTAGTGCCTTTACCTCTCCCTCTGGCAGTGATGAGGTTGAAGGTAGGTCATCCATTCTACAAGAGTCTAGAGGTTTACACATTTCTATAAGGAGCTATTTATATTTCCCAAGTTGTGCCTTAAGCTCCATATTTGAGGTGTGCTCCTTTTCCACGCACCCTCTGACAACACTGGTGGCTAGCTCCAAGGTATCCATCTCTCCCCACTTGGTTTGCTTACCCAAATTTACCCAGGATATTTGATATTTGGGAGAAACCTGTCCTTCGACTTCATGTCATACTGCCACATCCACAATCACCTCATCGGAATCTGTCTTTGATAAATGATGGATGGTTTTCAACTTTTTAACCTTTGGAGGTTCCTCAGTGATTACTTGTTGTAGAGTGACCTCTGGGAGTTCTTCTTTTCTCTTTTTCTTCCGAAAGGTGAACTCCAGCCATTGTGGTATATCTTCATCTTTATCACCTTGATGTGATACAATATCCATAGTTATGACATGAACCTCTGCCTACTCCTCTGCTTCATCTCCTACTCCGGCTCCTGTTTGCCCCGAGTCTTGGAGCGAGGAAATCTGGCTAGCTAGGTTCACTTGGAGAGCTTGTTGTTTGTGTAATTCTCCTAGCTTGCCACTGACCTCTTCATTGAATGTCATTTCTTCATCACTTGGCTCTGTCTCTGCTTTCCCAACTGCTATATCCTTTAGAAGGTCCTCTTGATCTTGGAGGGTTAGGATCAACCTTTCATTCAATATGTCTTCTGATTCACCCCCTTCACCTTCTAGCGGTCGTTGTTGCTCAAGATCCTCTTCTTCTTGATCAAAGTCAGACCCAATGTTTCTAACTTTTACCCCTTCAGTAGTGGATGTGAAGCCTTGCACTCCAGGCTGCCCTATAGATATATTGACTAACGGTGGTGCAAGAGCAGTGGTGCCTAGAGCGCTTGTTGTACTTGTAGAAGGTAGCTGAGTGGGTATCTTCTCAGAGCCTTCTACATTCTCTTCTTGTTTCTGGGTATGCTCTTCTGTTGTGTGGCCTATAGTTGTCCTTGGTGGGAGAACTTTGGCGAGTGGCACTGCGCCCAATCCATCGGTCACACCTAGGTATGCAACCTTCTTCAACAGATCAGACTCCATCTTTTCTTCGAGTTTCTTCAACAAGTCCTCAATGCTTTCTTGAGGCTTGCCTTCCTCACTTGGGTCAGTGGAGGTATTCTGCCTTGAGGTCAACCTTGTCTTTCAGGCATACTCTGTATGGCCTCTTGACTGAGGTACCCTTGAGGTGGATTCCTTTTGCTTTGTTTTTTATATGTTGGGCCTTACCCTCTGGCTTAACCATTGTTTAGTCCTATTGATGACCACCTGAGTGAACTTCTCCATATTTGTATCCTCAGTTGTAGACCACTTTATTGGGGAGAGGGGCCTCTTATCTATACTTGGTTCTCTATAGACCGGATCAAGTAACTCTCTGTCATCCCTCAGGTCTTTAGGGAGGTTAGTCTAAATACCAAAATCTCTTACCTATGGGATAGATAACCTATTATAGTTGTTTTACCTTACCTCAAAACTGTCTTGTAAGTTAGCCCAAAAATCTTCCAGGTTGGGCCTGTGCCGCTCATATGCCTTAGGCATAGCTTGTTTGAGTTTCCCGTAGGGATCATAAAACTCCCTAGCATGATCGTATTCCTTCAAGTTTAGATCTTCAAGATCTTGTTCCACCAACTTTGCCACTTGTATCTTGGAACAGGCTTGACAATAATGATTGGAGGCCTATAAGCTACCTTGCATATTCCAGCAGAATCACCCTATTGTTGCAATAACAAGGCAGCAGCATTGGGTTCCCTGTGAATCCACTAACCCTGATGTAAGTGGAGAGTGGGTTTTGAAAGAACCAACATGCCCACTCTCGGATGATAGCCATGGCCTCTGGGCTAATCTGATATCCTGCATCCCCTATCAATTTGATGATTATTGGGAAAACAAAGGCATCATTAACCCTCTTGAAATGCACCTTAGCATTGGCTAGAGTGAGTTGGGAATAATACTCCCATATCCTCTTATGTCCTTCCTTCTCTCCCAATTGTCCTTCCACCTGTAGGCCTGGGAATTTTCCAGCTCTGGTAGCTACCCAGATGACATATGATGTGAAGAAGAATTTTTGTGTGTGCTGCACCTCTTTCATCTGCTTACAGATTTTATTAGAGAGGATCTGTGGCTAGTCAAAGTATTGTTTCCCTATCAAGATAGTGCTCATGAAGTGGAACATCCATGGATGGAAGTGCTTGTAGTCTGGCTTGCCAAAGGCCCTGCTGAGCATAATGATCAAGTCATTTTGGGGTTCTTTGAAATCCGCCCTCAGGATCTTTGTTGTCTTAAGCCCTGTCTTTCTTTTTTCTTCTATCCAGTTGGCATTCATGTGCCTCTTGTTGGCTGATATTTTGTCATTCCATGCCTTTAAGGCCTCTTCCTCAATTAGCAGAAACACTTCTTCCCTAGTGGGAATACCAAAGACAAATCCAAGCATATCTAGGGATAAGTCTACAACTGTTTTCCCCTGTGCATTTGTGCACTTTCTAGTCACTGGATTAAAAAATGGGGCAATGGCCATTATTAATTCTGGTGCCTACAATGATTGTGGGAATACAGTGGCATCTACTAGGCCGGATCTCTTGATTCTTCAGTGGAGGGCCTCTAGGCTAGGTTTATCCAATTGAGTTCTAATATCTTCTATTTCTATATGGCCGATTTTGGTGTCTGTAACCCATCTGATTTGATCCTCAAGCTTTGAGACATGGACCTATCCCTAGTAATGGTACTTCATGGTAGCTGGGAGTCTATCAATTTCTTTGCCCCTTTTGTTGGTGGATGAGTCCATCTAACCACTTGAACCTACAAGCCAAACACAAATTTTTAGTCTCCAAAATTAAGCATATACTTTAATTTGCTTCGAGACTTCGGGGTCCTGGGTTAGGCACAAGGGGAGAAGGCTTGGAACTCTGAGGATCCAGGGTTCCAAGGGTAGGTCCCTACAAAAATTCCTAGAACTTCAGGGTTCCAGGTTCATGGAATGGGCTAATTCGAAACTCTGAGGTTCCAGGGTGGTGGGAAGGCAAGGCACCGGGAACTCTAGAGATCCGGGGTTCCAGGGTTTAAAAATGGGAACCACCTGGAACTCTGGGAATCTAGGGTTTAAAAATGGGAACCACCCAGAACTCTGGGAATCTAGGGTTTAAAAATGGGAACCACCCAGAGCTCTGAGGATCCGGGATTCTGAGGCGTGGAAATGAAACCACCCCGGAACTCTGGGGATCCAGGGTTCTAGGGTGTGGAAATGAAAACACCCCGGAACTCTGGGGATGCGAGGTTCTGAGGTCAAAAAATAGGGCACACAAATGAATGTGAAAGAAAAGAAAAGAAAAGGAAAGAAAAGGAAAACTAACAAAGAAAACACAACAAGGGCGAGAAAATTCACCAACCTGGTGAATTGGAGTGCCCTAAAATGCCAAAGGAAGCTCAGAGGTCTGGAATTTCATGACTTGGAGCTCGAGAGGAGGAACTGTGGATGCACAAATGAACTTTCAAAGTCCATTATCTCTATTTATCCCCCCCTGAACTGTATGTACGAAGGTGTTAAACACAACCTCGGGACTCTGGGGTCCCGAGGTTCTGAGCTTGACAAAAGGAAAAGAACACCGTACCCCAAAACTCCTGGGATCCAGGGTTTCGAAGCAGGTAGCAAAGACGACCTCAGGACTCCAGCATTTCGAGGTCGAACCAAAAAAGGACCTTGAGACTCTGGGACTCTGGAGTTTCGAGGTAAAACCAAAAGAAGACCTCAAGATTTTGGAGTTTCGAGGTAAAACCAAAAGAAGACCTCGAGACTCTGGGATTCCGAAGTTCTGAGGTAAAACCAAAAGAAAACCTCAGGACTCTGGGATTCTAGAGTTCCGAGGTAAAACCAAAAGATCAAAAGGGGGGCCACATTTTGACTTAAGGAGACTAATGGGGAAACAGATATGCTAGGCATAACAAATGGCGACTATCTGGGAAAAATGACTATAGGCAATTTAGAATTTCAAAATCTCAGGTTAACCCGACACTCAAGACTATTATCATTCAAAAAGATGTATAAGATTAGAAAATGAGTAAGTGATGAACAAACAACCAAGATGATAAATAGACATGATCAACCCTTAAGTGCGTGCGTATGATTTGTTACTCCATCATTTCAATAATGTAGATAGTCAGAGGAAACAAGGCGCAAGCTACATAGGTGAAGTCATTAACTAGGTTTTGTGCAAGGTTATCCTGGGCATAGCTCTGTTGCCAGAAAAGCATCTATAGCCCCGACAGAGATACCTCTAGCTTCCGTCAAACAGTGCTCCACTACCAGTGAAGCATCCATAGCCCCGGTGGAGGTTACTTGAAACACCCATTTAAGTTGCTTAAGAGGACCATTTCTCTCTGTTTTTTATTTTTTTTTTAAACATTATAGGATATAAGGAATGACTTATTTCTTCAATAATCTTTTAAGCAACTTTCAAACATTGAAGTTCGATAACTGGGTTGGGAGCCATGGTGGATAACATGAAATGCCTTGACTTCAGATTTTTCACTTGACAACCAGTTTATCTATTATCTCACAAAACCTTTCTGATGTATCTTAATGTGACATTAGTGATGAGTTTATCAAGCTAGCCTTTTCCAAATTGAAATTCAAAACTCACATCATATTTAAATGATTATATACCACTTTGAACAAGTATAGACAAAAGTTTCAAACTTAACCAAATGACAATGAAATCATAAATAGCAAAGAGTCGAAGTCTCTCAGGATCTGACAAGATGTTATAAAAAGGATACCTATTTCCTTTTAGAATCTTTAAGAACAAAACATGTATACCCTGACTAAACAAAATAACAAACAAGCAAAGGGAAAACACACAACAAGGCCCAAAAGACACGAAGCACGACCAAAAAGAAAAACAGCTAACTACTATACAAAAGGTCAAGCTTTATTGAGGATTTAATCGAAGTAGTGCTTGAGGAACTGGATATTGACGGGCAATGGTACCAGTTCTCCAATCAATGAGCTCAACCTAAAAGTGTTCTCACCTAGAATTTCAGCTATTTGGTAAGGACCCAGCCACAACCTTTCAAATTTGTGATGATCACCTTTCTTTTCCTTGGCCTTGTCCCATAACAGGACTAGGTTAGAGATCTGAAAAGCTTTCACCTTGGCCCTTTTATCAAACCATCGCTTAACAATGACTTGATGCTTGGCAAAGTGTTGTAGCGTATTAATCCTTTTTTCATTGAGTATTAATAAGTTTAAGAGGCAAACCTGTACCTGATCCTCAATGTCAAGTTCTTTCATTAATTGGAGGACCGATATTTGCAGGTTAATTGGGAAAATAGGGGTCTGGCCATAGACAAGGTAATATGGAGAAGTTCCCAAGGTGGCTTTTACTCTGGTTCGATCAGCCCATAAGGCATATCTTAGTTGATTATGCCAATCCCTGGGGTTTTTCTTGAGTAGCTTATTGATGATATCTAGGATGTTCTTGTTTGTGGATTCAGCTACCCCATTACCTTGCGGGTAATAATTGGATGAAAATTTCAATATCAATTTATATTGGTATGACCATTGCATCAACTGTGCAGAAGTAAAAGCAGGACCATTATCACATACTAGAGCGAATAGCATACTAAACATGGTGACGATATGCTCTTCAATAAATTTCAGGACTACCTTAGCAGTAGCATTTCGACATGTAATGGCTTCTTTCCACTGGGTACAATAATCTATTATTGTAAGAATAAACTTATGTCTTGCAAACAAATTAGGGTTAATGACACCTATGAAATCCAAGGCCCATTGAGCAAAAGGTCTTACCTCGAACACTGGTTGGAGCGGCATAGCGGGATTTCTTTCTCTAGAGGCTATAGTTTGGCACGTATGGTAATGTCGAACATGTTCATGTGTATCCTTAAATATGCTAGGCCAATAATATCCGTCCTTCAAGATTTGATGTGCAGTGGCATCTGCTGACTCATGATCGATACCATATCTCCCGTGAAATTCCTCAATCATACTATGGGCTTCTTGATGATCAAGGCACCGAAGGTAGATACCCTCATAATTTTTTTTATAGAGTGTTGAATCCTTGATCATATAATTAGCACTCTTGATCCTTAATGATCATCTTTGCATGGTTGTAAATCCCTCAGGACACCTATTATTCAACAATACAAATACCAAATCCGTGTACCAAGGGTCCTGAGTGAATGACTTCAATGTATACTATTGGCACTAGATTTGAGGGATGTCGGTCACCATGGCCTGAGACAATCCTTGGCCTCAGACCAAATTCATTGGATGCATCTCTAATTCAAATTCTTGCAATATTGCCATCCATTTCCCTCATCATTCTCCCAGTTCAGACTACATGAGTAGTGACTTCACTGCTTGGTCAGGAATGATCGCATAAATTTTACTCCTTGGGATGTAATGTATAAACTTCTTGACTGCTCTTACTAATGCAAAGGCCTATTTTTCAAGAGCAGAATATCTAACCTCAACACTTTTGAAAGGAGAGCTCATAAATGCAATAGGCTTCTCATCTCCTACTTGCCTCTACGTCAAAACAACTGCCCCTGAGTGTAGCGAAGAAAAAGAGTATATGTAAAACGACAGTGTGTAATTGGGGCTAGTTAGTATAGGAGCTTCGGTGATGGATTTCTTGATCTGGACAAAAGCCTCTTTTGCTTTAGTTGTCCATTCGACCTTAGCATGCTTCTTCATCATTTCGTTCAAAGGCTTGACTATTTCTACAAACCCAGTAATGAATTCTCTAACAAAATTGATCTTCCCAAAGAAAGATCTCATCTCTTTTTTACTGTCGGGCATTTGTAACTTTAATAATGCTTCTACCTGATCTGGGTCTATAGAGATTCCCCTCTTGGAGATTATGTGGCCAAGTATCTTTCCTTCAGCCACTCCAAATACACATTTCTTGGGATTAAGGGAAATCCCATATCTTTGACATCTCTCCAATACCTTTATGAGGTGGTCTGGGTGGTCTTCTCTGACTTTGGAAAATATCGTCAAATCATCCATATAAATAATAATGCATTTTCCAATTAGTTCTTTGAAGGTTGTATCCATCACTTGCTGGAAGTTTGCCCTAGCATTAATCAGTCCAAATGGCATTCTTTTATACACATACGTTCCTCATTTGGTTGTAAATGCCATCTTCATACGATCTTCATAATTTACCAACACCTGGTTATATCCTGAATAACTGTCTAAGAACGACATCATTTGCGAACCATTCACTATTTGTAGTACTTCATCCAAAGAAGGGAGTGGGTAATTATCTTTCTCGGAGGCTTTGTTGAGATTGTGAAAGTCCATGCAAAGCCATATTTCCCCATTATTTTTCCGCACTAGTACCAAATTAGCAACCCAAGTAGAATGTCATACTGGAAAAATTATCTTAGCGGAAAGTAACTTTTGCACTTCCTTGAAGATCAAAGGTTCTATTAATCCATTGACCGGATGTTGTTTTTGCCTGAACGGTTTTATGTTAGGTTTTAGGGGAATCACATGGATGATAATTGTTGTATCGAATGTCTTTAAATATTCATACCCCCATGCCATTACATTGATGAATTGTTTCAAGATCTGTATCAGTTTTTCTCTTTCATTTTGAGTGAAAATCTTCCCAATATAGACAATTCTCTCTTGTCCTTCCAGACCAATATTATGAGGCTCGTATTTTTTGGCATCTGAATCAGTTGTTAATCTCTCTTTTACTCTAGGGTCTGAATCAAAAAGTCTCTCCAAGGTGACCATCCCTTTAGGAATAACATTAGTTGGTAAATCCAAAATATCTACATTACCTTCGTTATTAAAATCATCCGATTTGTCTTCCTCATCAATAATTTGATCTTCAAAAGCCCCTGAATTGGTGAGAAAAGATAAGATATGGGCATCATCGCGGAAGACTTGGAAATGTTTGGTACCGTCAGGCACAACAGGTGCAGAGATTAATTCCACCGAGAACTTCTTTAAAGGGGATTGGTTTACTGGTTCTAATGTACTGGCAGCTACGACCAACGCATCAGGTATTCTGTTTACCTTCCTAGGTACCAGTTGAATATCGAAAGCCTCAAAATCTTCAATCAGATCCCACACTCTATTCTAATATGTTGCTAACCTTTTGTCGTGACATGCATATTGGCTTCGCACTTGTTTAACCACTAACTCAGTATCTCCTTACACCTTCAAACACTTTGCCCCTTTCTTATGGGCGAAAATTAATCCTCTAATTAAGGCTTCATACTCCGTCATATTATTAGTACAAGGGAATTGAAGTCGGTAAGAAGCTAAAAGGGTTTTCCCTTTTAGGTTGGTTAACTCTATGCCTGCTCCACTACCTTGTTTGGATCTTGATCCATCAAACTTTAAAAACCATATTTCATCTTTTGGTCTCTTCGTATTCGTCACCTTTGGGTCAATGATGAGGTTAGTGCTCGGGGAGGATTGTTGTTTCTCAAGCTCGAGACCTTGTGATAATTGAGGTTGTTCAACTTCTGGCTCCATAAATACTTCAGTAGTATTTGGAACAACCTATTTTGATTGAGGTTGAAGTTTAGATTGTGTTTCTTCCTTCTTAAGCTTCTGAGGAATATCTTCCTCCTCATTTTTAACAATCTTGACTGCAAGAATCTCCTGGATGTATTCTTTAGGTAGAGTAGTCTTGTCT
The DNA here is from genome assembly GCF_030272615.1 of Cryptomeria japonica. Taxonomy (NCBI): domain Eukaryota; kingdom Viridiplantae; phylum Streptophyta; class Pinopsida; order Cupressales; family Cupressaceae; genus Cryptomeria; species Cryptomeria japonica. Next base: position 379,051,572 of record NC_081413.1, read on the forward strand.
ACAGGGTCAACTATCTGGGGTTCTAATTTTTTACAATTTAAACCTTGAACTTCCTCCATATTGGTGGTATGGTCATCTTCTTTGTATGGAACTAGACTCATGAACTTCGTAATCTCATTCTGACATGGGATACATGAAACTTCTGAGTGCTCCTCATGGTGTATCTAATACCACTTCGGAAGTAGCAACTCTTGTATCTTCATAGTGTTTCCCAATAAGCACATTCCTTTTGTACTATTGTCATGAACTCTTTGACCCACCTTCTATATGCGATCTTGTCAGCTTGAAATAGTTGAAGAGGGGCCAATGTAGAGAAAGTAAGAATCTCATTGACCCTGTAAACTCCTAGGCTTACTTCAGCAAACATCACTTCATCGAGAGCACCATAATCCATGACTAATTTCTTTAATTTAGGCTCACTATCAATTCAGATCTGGTTGCTCACCCCCTTCCATGGAAGCCATAAGTATGTAAAACAAGTTGAGAAATATCCTCCCAATGTCTTGGACCAATCCCTACTAAGGAGCATCCCATATACTTCTGGAATATCCACCACTTGAATGTCAATATAGCGAGATATTTGAGGATCAGTGCCTAACTGGATGTATACATCTTTCAATTCTCCAATGACATTAACCTCTATTTTATCTAATTGTACTACCTTACTATTTTCACATACTGGTTGAAGTCCAAGTTGTTGGCATATAGAATAGGGCATTATGTTTCTTGAAGCTCCTGAGTCTACCAAATAGTTATGTAAATTCTTCCCACATATCTTCAAACTCAATAAAAATGGTGGATTTTCTATTGCATCACTACTAACATTAGCATTGACTTCATTAAAATCTACCATCTTAACCTCATTGCCTTGAGATTCTAACATTTCCAACTTTCTAAGGAGAGCCCTCTTCTATTTGGGGCAATATCTCAATACTTCCATTAAGGACATAGTAGTGGCAGTCCTTTCCATCTCCTTAGTAACATCAAATGATCCTTTCAGAACATAATCTTGCCCCTGAGCTTGTCTAGGATGTGTTCCTTGGAAAGCTTGAGGTGAACGAGGATTGTTGCTTGCATTAGCGTCCGGAGGTACAAACCCACCCATCGGGAGAGGTGGCTTTGTTAATGGAGCCTTGCCTTGACTCCTAAGATTGTAATTGTTCCTGGTCTGAAAGGCCTGAGCATCGTACATGCATGGTTCACCATCAACTTCAGCCTAAAATTCTTTACACAGGAAATTATCAACCAGCATGGTAGTATTAACTTTATCAGGTTCATCATTGGAACAATCTTTGGGCTGAGAGTCAGCTTGTGCAATTCTTATGATTTTCTCAAACTATGCACAATAACCTTAGAATGGGCCACTGTGTCATGCAACCTGCACCAATTTGTTAGTAGATTCATATCAACAAGGTTAACACTTGGTGTATGGTTTGGGTTATCCCATGCATCCGGGTGATCGCGGTTCACCCCATCGTTATTTGGACCCGTATTCCACTGCCTATTATAAGGTTTGTTATTGTACCTTTGATTTTGGTTCTGGTTATTGTAGTTTTGCTAATTATTATATGGTTGGGATTGATTATACCCACCTGGAGGATTCATCTTTAGGTGGCTCAAGTTTGAAGTAACTTGTGAGATCATTTTCTTCAAGGCCTCTACTTCAGCAGATATATGGGATCCTTGATTCTCAGGTGCCGCAGTTGGAAGTTGGTTTACTGAATTCATATTGTCAAATTGTTTATTTCTGACTTGCGGTTGACCAGCGTATTGTGTTTGAATAGGGGTGGTATTGGTACCATTTTGCCAAGTCGACGATTGAGCCGTGAACTGTTGACTTGCTTGAGGTTGGGGTGCATAGATTGACATGGAGTTCATCATTGGGGCACCTACAGGTAAAGATGAGGGTATGCCTGGGAGCTAATTGTAGTTTCCTTGATTCACCCCTGTGGGTAAATTATATCCGATCCCTCCTGGGGTTTGATTCAGCTCATGATTCATGCTAATTGCTAATGTAAAGACTTTTGCCAAGGTATCCCTTTGATCTTGAGGGACACTCTTTTTAATGAACATAGCAGTCCAAGGGTCAATAGCTCTCAGATATGAGTCAATGGCTACATTAGGCGCTACCTGGTAAGGGGCTTGTAGCCTCTTGAATGCCCTTTGGAAGCTGGTATCAAAAGTCATTATTGGCTCATTTGGCAATTTCTTAAGAGAAGCAAACTGATGGTATAGTGTCCGGGGGTCTACATACATTCAGAATTGATCAATAAAGGCCTTCTCCAAGAGATCCCAACCTGTGATGGATTTTATAGGTAAGGTTAAGTACCAATTGTATTCATTCTCCCCAAGTGAATAGGGGAAGAGTCTACATACTACATCTTGGTGTTCAATATGATTACGAACAACTGCATTTTTGAATGCTTCAATATGTTCATCGGCCGTTCGTCCCCCTAGATAGTAAAATTTGCTGCAAAATTTGTCTGGGTTTCTAGGTAGGTCATGTATACCCCCTAGTATGGTTCCTAGTAGTGTGGTGTCTTGGTTGAAGTAGGCCATCGAAGGTAGTGATGGTGGATGTTGAGTCACAAAAGGTGCAACGATAGGCTGAGGACTAGGGATCAGTTGATCTCTTATGCTGAGTATGGATGACTGCATTGGTGAGGATGTTGAGGGTTGTTTCTTAGCTTTGTTCTTCTTCCTCCTAGTGGTAGGCCCTAATTCAACTAAGTCAGATGGTGAAGAACCACTCCTAAGGACTCGGTAGAATCTCTTGAGAGAAAAAGATGATATACAATCCAGCTTAGTACCTCAATTTTCTGGTTGAGGAGATGGTTGTGGATTTTCTTGTGGGTTCACTTGAGGATTGATTTTTCTTTGTGCCTCTACTTCTATGCGTATAGCCTTTTGTCTCTCATTGTCTAAGACTTGTCATACTTGTAACCAATGGTTGTAATTTCTCGTACTATCCCAAGCAAAGTCGTATAGTTGAGTAAGAATTTCATCTTGCTTGTTGTTGAGGTTAGGTTGGGTAAAGGGCATCAATCCATCTCCTAGAAGTACCATATGCAGTTCACCTACAAGGGGATTAGTCTTGGCCCTCCTTCTAGCACCAGTTTCTGTTGACGTGTGTTTTGACACACCCACCAACAGTCAGGTAGTTTATGCAAACACTCACCACCTTTACTAAAAAGTAACGAGTTTGGAAGGACTCACTACCCCAAGGTCTTTGTAGTCGAGTCTCGATGGTGATGGATATCCCAATGGTTGATGTGGTCATACCTATAAAGGGGCCTACTGGTTAGAACTAAATCTCGCTAGTTACAAATAATTGCACTTCCTCTTTTTTTTTGTATTTTATGATTTAAGATTCTCTAGGAAATAAAATGTGAAGCGTAAGGGAAACAAGAAAATAACAATAAGATCAATATAATAACAACTTAATGAACAATTCAATTAGTTCCCTACAATTCAAGCAATTATCAAATATTATCCAAGTTAGCATTCAACAATGGACCTCCAGAAAACTTGCAAAACCATCAATTTCGCAAATATGTGGAAATAAAATCATCAACAATATGGCCTATCACAGTAATTCTCATACACCACTGATGTGCACAATATGATTCATAAAATGATAGACAAAAAGATTAAACCATGTTGCTAGCTCAAAACAATAGACGTTACCAGATTACACAAAACAATTTGGTAGAATATAAACGTAGATCAGGCAATCTACAAGCTGCTTTTCATATTAATCTCCATGAATGTATAACTAAAATAACTCAAACTTCTTAACAATCTATAAAATACTCTAAAATCTCTAAATAGGCCACAAATCATCAATTTGGGACCTCTACAAATGAATCCAACTTCTCAATTTATAGAAGTTTTCCACCCTACTATCTAGGAAATAAATCTACTCTAAATTAAGAACTGACCCTAGGAGTCACAGTTAACTTGTAAGTTTCTACCTTGATACTCCACTTAACTACAAAATGGGGATTGCATGAGCACTACAAAGACCCTTCTTGGTCAGCCACTTTTTTCATAGTCATGCAGAATTTCTTTCAAAATTGGAACTTGAGTAGGAGCAACAACTTTTCTATCTTTAGCAATTGTATGCTTATCTTTTATTTCTTGGAAAAAGCCTTATAATTTTCAATTATACATGTAACTGCTTGGACTGGAGGATTGGCTACATGCTTAATTCTAAATTTATATTTCTTCAAAACCTCATCCGCATGTGCTCCTTGCTCCTCTAACTCCTTCACCGTATCCGCCACCTCTTGACACCGAGTAATCAGCTGTGTGTAGCTATCCATAAGGGCGATGTTGAACTGGGCAACAGGTCCTAGGTTTTGTGCCTCATACACATCTCATTGATTCAAAACTTGTTGTTGATCCATTATTCTGGTATTAGCTATTCTAAGGCCAAAAGGTCCCAGTATATTTGTCACAAAATTCTCATACGACAAAATTTCCTTGAGGAGAGGGTCCTGAATGTTAGTCATATCCTTGATATACTACTGGTACATCTCTATCTTCAGCTCCAAAATGTATACATAGGACTGTAAATTTTCATAGCTATCCCCTCCTAAGAGATCCTCTTCTACTACCACCTCTTCTCCCAGCTGTAGTATCCTTTTCAAAACTCGGAGCTGTTTATTGAAAGTGCTCTCCTTACACTCCCATTATGTGGAGCAGGTTGCCAAAGCTCCACCTGCCCATATCGCTTTATGGTATATTTCCATTGTATTTTGCATGAACAATCTAATCTTGGCCGCATTTACTTAGGTCCAAGATTTGGCGGCATCAGCCACTCGTCTCACCTCTAGTAGTGCCTTTACCTCTCCCTCTGGTAGTGATGAGGTTGAAGGTAGGTCATCCATTCTACAAGAGTCTAGAGATTTACACATTTCTATCAGGAGCTATTTGTATTCCCCAAGTTGCGCCTTAAGCTCCATATTTGAGGTGTGCTCCTTTTCCACGCGCCCTCTGACAATATTGGTGGCTAGCTCCAAGGTATCCAGCTCTCCCCACTTGGTTTTCTTACCCAAATTTACCTGGGATATTTGATATTTGGGAGAAACCTGTCCTTGAACTTCATGTGGTACTGCCACGTCTGCAATGACCTCACTGGAATCTGTGTTTGATAAATAATGGATGGTTTTTCAGCTTTTTAACCTTTGGAGGTTCCTCAGTGATTACTTGTTGTAGAGTGACCTCTGGGAGTTTTGCTTTTGTCTTTTTCTTCCCAAAGGTGAACTCTAAGCATTGTGGTATATCTTCATCTTTATCACCTTGATGTGATACAATATCCGTAGTTATGACATGAACCTCTGCCTATTCCTCTGCTTCATATCCTACTTCGGCTCCTGTTTGCCCTGGGTCTTGGAGCGAGGAAATCTGGTGGGTGAGGTTCACTTGGAGAGCTTGTTGTTTGTGTAATTCTCCTAGCTTGCCACTAACCTCTTCATTGAATGTCATTTCTTCATCACCTGGCTCCGTCTCTGCTTGCCCGACTGCTATATCCTTTAGAAGGAACTCTTGATCTTGAGGGGTTAGGATCAACCTTTCATTCAATATGTCTTCTGCTTTACCCCCTTTGCCTTCTAGCGGCCATTGTTGCTCAAGATCCTCTTCTTCTTGATCGGAGTCAGACTCAACATTTCTAACTTTTACCCCTTCAGTAGTGGATGTGAAGCCTTGCACTCTAGGCTGCCTTGTAGATATATTGACTAACGGTGGTGCAAGGGAAGTGGTGCCTGGAGCACTTGTTGTACTTGTAGAAGGTGGCTGAGCAGGTATCTTCTCAGTGGCTTCTACATTCTCTTCTTGTTCCTAGGTACCCTCTCCTATAGTGTGTCCTATAGCCATCCTTGGTGGGAGAAATTTGGCGAGTGGCACTACACCCAGTCCATCGGTCACCCCTAGGTCTACAGCCTTCTTCAACAGTTTAGGCTCCTTCATCTTTTCTTGGAGTTTCTTCAACAAGTCCTTAATGCTTTCTTGAGGCTTGTCTTCCTCACCTAGGTTAGTGGAGGTTGTTCTGCCTTGAGGCTGACCTTGTCTTTTGGGAATACTCCTTATGGCCTCTTGATTGAGGTACCTCTGAGGTGGATTCCTTTTGCTTTGTTTTTGATATGTTGGGCCTTACCCTCTAGCTTAACCATTGTTTAGTCCTATTGATGACCGCCTGAGTGACCTTCTCCATATTTGTATCCTCAGTTGCAGACCACCTTATTGGGGAGAGGGGCCTCTTATCTATACCTGATTCTCTATAGACTAGATCAAGTAACTCTTTGCCATCCCTCAGGTCTTTAGGGAGGTTAGTCCCAATACCAAAATCTCTTACCTATGGGACAAATAACCTATTATAGTTCTTTTCCCTAAGCTCAAAACTATCTTGTAAGTTAGCCCAAAAATCTTCCAGGCTGGGCCTGTGACCCTCATATGCCTTAGGCATAGCTTGTTTGAGTTTCCCGTAGGGATCATAAAAAACCCTAGCATGATCATATTCCTTCAAGTTTAGATCTTGAAGCTCTTGTTCCGCCAACTTTGCCACTTGTATCTTGGAATAGGCAAAGTATACAATAGATACCAAGAAATAAATTCATGTTTTATGCTTTGATGACAACAGTGATTGGAGGCCTATAAGTTGGCTTACATATTCTAGAAGAATTACCCTATCGTTGCAATAACGAGGCAGCAACATTGGGTTCCCTATGAATCCACTAACACTGATGTAAGTGGAGCATGGGTTTTGAATGAACCAACATGCCCACTCCCGCATGATAGCCATGGCCTCTGGGCTAATTTGATATCCTACATCCCCTGTCAATTTGATGGTTATTGGGAAAACAAAGGCATCATTAACCCTCTTTAAATGCACCTTAGCATTGGCTAGAGTGAGTTGGGACTAATACTCCCATATCTTCTTTGGTCCTTCCTTCTCTCCCAATTGTCCTTCCACCTGTAGGCCTAGGAATTTTCTAGCTCTGGCAGGTACCCAGATGACATATGATGTGAAGAAGAATTTTTGTGTGTGCTGCACCTCTTTCATCTGCTTACAGATATTATTAGAGAGGATCTATGGCCAGTCAAAGTATTGTTTGCCTATCAAGATAGTACTCATGAACTGGAACATCCATGGATGGAAGTGCTTGCAGTCTGGCTTGCCAAAGGCCCTACTGAGCATAATGATCGGGTCCTTTTGGGGTTCTTTGAAATCTGCCCTTAGGATCTCTATTGCCTTAAGCCCTGTCTTTCTTTCTTCTTCTAGCTAGTTGGCATTCATGTGCCTCTTGTTGGCTGATATTTTGTCATTCCATGCCTTTAAGGCCTCTTCCTCAGTTAGAAGAAACACTTCTTCCCTGGTGGGAATACCAAAGACAAATCCAAGCATATCTAGGGATAAGTCTACAACTGTTTTCCCCTGTGCATCTGTGCACTTTCTAGTCTCTGGATTAAAAAATGGGGCAATGGCCATTATTAATTCTGGTGCCTGCAACGATTGTGGGAATACAGTAGCCTCTACTAGGCCAAATCTCTTGATTCTTCGGTGGAGGGCCTCCAGGATAGGTTTATCCAATTGAATTTTGATATCTTGTATTTCTATATGGCCGATTTCGGTGTTTGTAACCCATATGTTTTGATCCTCAAGCTTTGAGACATGGACCTATCCCTGGTAATGGTACTTCATGGTAACTGGGAGTCTATCAATTTCTTTGCCTCTTTTGCTGGCAAATGAGTTCATCTAACCACTCGAACCTGCAAGTCAAACAAAAATGTCCAGTCTCCAAAATTAAGCATAAACTTTAATTTGCTTCGGGACTTTGAGGTCCTGAGGTCCCGGGTTAGGCACAAGGGGAGAAGGCTTGGAACTCCAGGGATCTAGGGTTCTAAGGTTAGGTCCATAAAAAAAATCTTGGAACTCCAGGGTTCCGAGGTTCCGGGTTCATCGAATGGGGTGATCCAAAACTCGGGGGTTCCGGGGTGGTGGGAAGGCAAGGCACTAGGAACTCCGGAGATCCGGGGTTCCGGGGTTTAAAAATGGGAACCACCAAGAACTCTAGGAATCCGCTGTTTAAAATTGGGAACCACTCAGATTTCTGGGGATCCAGGGTTCTGAGGTGGGGAAATGAAACCACCCCGGAACTCCGAGGATCTGGGATTCCGAGGTGTGGAAATGAAAACACCCCGGAACTCTGGGGATCCGGGGTTCCAAGGTCAAAAACTAGGGAATGCAAATGAATGTGAAAGAAAAGAAAACAAAAGGAAAGAAAAGGAAAACTAACTAAGAAAACACAACAAGAGCGAGAAAATTCACCAACCTGGTGAATCGAAGTGCCCTAAAACGCCAAAGGAAGCTCGGAGGTTCAGAATTTCATGACTTGGAGCTCGAGAGGAGGAACTGTGGATGCATAAATGAACTTTCAAAGTCCATTATCTCTATTGATACCCCCCCAAACTTGTTTGTACGAAGGCATTCAACACAACCTTGGGACTCCGAGGTCCCGAGGTTCTAAGCTTGACAAAAGGAAAAGAACACCATACCCCGGAACTCCGGGGGTCCAGGGTTCTAAAGTAGGCAGCAAAGATGACCTCAGGACTTCGGGACTCCGGGGTTCCGAGGTCAAACAAAAAAAGGACCTCAAGACTCTGGAATTCCAAGGTCAAACCAAAAAAGGACCTTGGGACTCCAGGACTCCAGAGTTCTGAGGTAAAACCAAAAGAAGACCTCGGGACTCCAGGATTCTAGAGTTTCGAGGTAAAACCAAAAGAAGACCTCGGGACTCTGGGATTCTGAAGTTCCAAGGTAAAACCAAAAGAAGACCTCAGGACTCCGAGATTTCAGAGTTCCGAGGTAAAACCAAAAGAAAAAAGGGGGGCCACATTTTGACTCAAGGAGACTAATGGGGAAACAAATATGCTAGGCATAACAGGTCATAATCAGCAACATTTTCCACTCCGTTAAAGGAGGTCTCGCAGTTTGTAGAGGTTACACTCTACAATTTTTCACATACCATATAGGCATTAAGAGAGGTATGACACTGTTATGACAACATGTAACACTTTTCGCTTGCAACTTTCTTCACAAATTTATTTATTTATAGTGACTTGGATTACTTGGCTTTAGCCATTGCCACTTAGGTCATTCCCTCTCACTTGGCCTTATGGGCTACTTGGGAGGTAGGCTTGCTAAAGGTTTTATCCTATTGTAAAAAATGAAAGAAAGCATAAATGGTGTGTCTGGCTTTTTGGTCACCCAATTAAGGGGAGAGCATAAGCCTGTCACCTTTAAGCCACAAAAGACAAGATAATTCTTTTTAATCCCTCATTGTAATGTTGTCTAAAAGCTATTTGGAGATTTTTCTCCAACATGCATGATGTTCTTTTTAATCCCACACAACAATGATGAATGTTCTTTTTAACCTCAATGATTTTCAATAAATAAAATTTATCTTGTTCCTTTTATATAGCACCAAAATAAATGTGTGCTAATCTAGGTCTAGTGGTACCTACAAAACCCATTAAAGTGTTAGTGTATATTGTGGGTTAACAAGCATAAATTTTCTTTTGAGTTACAAGAATCTAGTTGAATATCTGTCATAGAAATTGTGAATTACTATCATAGCAATTGTCAAATACTATCAGAGCAATTATGAATTATTGTCAAAGTGATTGCGAATTACTATCAGAGTGATTGCGAATTATTGTCAAAACGATTGCAAATTACTATCAAAGTCATTATGAGTTAGTTATGAAACAAAATTAAAAGATAGAAGATAGAAATTAGTTCTACTCTAAAAATTGCTTGTAATCCCTTTGTTGTCTTTTATCTTCTGATATCCTTGTTGTACCTAAAATTGTGAATCTTATCTTCCCTGCAAGAAAATTGTTACTAAGCTGTGAGGTCTTCATCAAATGAAGGACAAGTTGCAGAGGGTAGGTTAGTCACACCAATAATATACCACAATTATTGATAGAAAAAATGATATAACGCATCCCTTGAGTGAACTACTTATGATTTTCTCATAAATTTAAAAAAAAATCTTACTAAAAGATCATCTTGTATGAAAAAGATATGAGAAAATGAAGTTTTAACAAGAAGGTGTGACTTTAAAAAAAATTCCAAAATTTTTATGATATATATGGAAAAAATAATTATACCAAATTATAGAGCATTGAATCATCTTTCCAATGCATTTTGAAGTTCGAGAATCCGATATTTTATGCAAAATTTATGCATGTTTTCATAAAACAAGTTTCATTAATAGTCAAATGTGAATCCTTAATATCATATGTGAATTATTTGTAGCAATTGCAAATTACTTATGTCAATTGCAAACCACTTATCACAATTTCAAATTTATGTTGATGAATGTGTAGTGTTTTCCTGTGTGTCTGTATAGATCCTGCAAAAACACAAAAAAGTCATGCCAAAAGGTTAGAAAAGTTATGGTTCACGTCGAGTTCACCATTGTTTTCAAGGGTAAAATTGGTCATAGTTAATCATATTAATAAGAGTGAATCACAAAAACTCTAATACAATTAAAACCACTCCTAAATGACAATGAAATATCACTAACTCATTTGAGGTCAAAATCTGATGAAATTTTTTTATGAAAGTGAATTAATTTATTGTTTCGTCGGGTACCTTTCAATTTAATGTGAGATTTTTCATTTTTTCTTTAAATTGGTCCCCGACGTTCATCAAAATTTTGATGAACAAGAATTGTCATCACTATTCTAACGTTATTCTGTTGAATTCTTAAAGTCAACCTGTTTCCAATGGGTTTTTTGTTAGTGCGTGCTTTCTTAATTTGTGGTCAGTTGACGGGTATTTAGTTTGATTCTCTAGCCGATTGTTCTAATATGTTTAATTAAAAACCTATTTGATGATTCCAATTGGCACTTAAGGTTGACATAATAATGTGAGTAATCCAAACATTCCTTTATAGTAACTTGACAAGGAATTTTTATGTTGTTTTAGTCTTTGATTTGAAGGCCACTATCAAACTATCCCAAAAACAATGATAGTTATAGTTTGGAAGTTTTCTTTTGTTAAGTGCAGTTGTCTCTCACTTTGTATTAATTTTAAAGAACCATGATTGTTATCACAAATGTACTATTACTTAGTGTATAGATTTGTCTGATAATGACGAATAAATGATGACTATTTAGGTTTGTCCTCACAGTAAACTTTAAAAGTCTAGCTTCTTCCAATTTTTGGAGTCTTCCATTGTTTATAGGCCTTAAGGACCTTTTGAACATTGCCTTTAGTGCATGTAGACATCCATGAAAGTACCTTGACTCCCCTTTTGATCCATGTGGAAGGTGAACAATTGTAATGAGCATACAAAAGTTTGTAAGTTTGACCCTTGACAGTAAGTTCACAAACTTGATGGGGTGTTGTTACAAAACAAAAGCATATTGGAAAATGTTGCATTACAAGGTTTAATGTATCTGTTCCTAGAGTCTAATCCTTGTGGTAAAAGTTTGAATCCAAAGTTCATATATAGTCCTTGTGAAGGTGCATTGATATCATGAGTGGATGTGTAAAGCAACATGTTTGAAGCATGGTTTCATTGTTCCCTATTGTCCTATTGATCAAGAGTATTGTTCCTTTGAAGAACAAGTTTTTCCTTTGTTCAAGCCTTGTATCCATGAAGTTGGCCTTGTTATGGGTTAAATCCTTATGAGACATTGTGCCAAGAAGGCCTTGTGAGTGGGTTTGCTGATTGGAGCCTTGCTTCAAAAATTTATCTAAATATTCAAGCTTGGTAAAGAAAAATCATGTCAGATAATATTAGTGCAGAACAAAATGAAGAAACACTTGCTATATTGTGGGCTATATTGAAAAGAAAGGGCGATGGGAAATGTTATTGTCCTTGCAATAATTGCAAGGGCTTAAAGATGAGAAGACTTTTAATCACAACAACTGAGAAACATTATAGGTCGCATGGTCATTTTGAAGAGGGGCATGATTATCGTCCATTGGTAAGTTGTTCATTATATGTCTTTATATTGATTGAATTTGTAAATGTTTATATCATTTTAACATGATTTTTAATATATATAAAAAATCACTTGATCATGATAATGGTTTATTTGTGTCGTCCATTATTATAAAGGTAGGGCATCCTAGGGCACATGAGATGGATTATCATGGCCTGGAGAATGTGGATTAGCAAGCAGAGGAACATGGAGCTATGAATATTGAAGATGAAGTTAATGATCCTATTGAAGAAGATGATCATGTGCCAGAAAACATAGTTGAAGATGATGGTACAAATACATTGATCCATGGCACATTTAGTGGTGCAGCTGATCGTGATGATGATCTAGATTACTGATGATGTTCATGATTTACCTCTACTTGAGAAGGCATACGAGCCCCTTATTGAAGGCTCCCAAACAACTCTTCTCTCTATTCTATTATTTCTCATGAAATTAAAGGTTATGAATGGTTTTTCCAACATAGCAATCTCATGGATGTTAAGGTATGTTATATGTCATCTTTTTTCATCTATTTTTGTTGTTAGTTCATCACTAGTAAATAAAGGATGAAATATATGCCATTAATGTTCATTATATTAATTAACAAATTATTTTTTTGTTGACGATTGATAGGTGAATTTTTGTTACCACCATCAAATGTATTACCTCGCTCATACTAAGATTTATCTACCATTATGAAAGATATTGGAATGGAGTATCAAGTAATAGATGCATGTCCCAATGATAATATTTTATATTATAAACAACATAAATTTGCAAAAGAATGCTTAGAATATCATATTAGTAGATATCGAATAGATCAACTAACCAAAAAGGTGTATTTCAAGGTTCTTCATTACATTCCCATTATTCCACGCATGCAATGATTATTTAGGTGTGAAAGCTTAGTGCAATTTATGGATTACCATGCACAGAATAGAAGTAGAGATGACATTCTTCGAATGCCTGCAGATGGTTCTGCATTTAGGGATGTGGAGGAAAATGGCCACACTTTAAAGAAGAACCTCATAATCTCAGGCTTTCATTGGCAGCAAATGGTGTCAATCCATTTGGAGAGATGAGATCTATTTACTCAGTGGGGCCTATTTTTGTTATCAACAATAACATTCCTCCATGGATGCCAATAAAGAGGGAGCATATAATGTTGGCAATGATTGTTCTAGGTATTTGTTTAGATTAATTTTATTTAACATAGTAGCATCTCATTTGTATTATTTGTTGCATAATGACTTGTATTTGTTTCATTTAATAGTCATGTAGATTAATTCATATATATTGCAGTAAAATGGTTATAATAATTATGTAATGTTTATCTTCATTCAACTATGTAAGTACCAAGTTAAGATATGAATGTATATATCGAGCCTCTTATTGATGAGTTACTAAAGTTATGGAATGGCATCACTATGTATGATGTCTCTAGACCAATAGGACAAAGACAATTTCAATTCCATGCAATGCTTATATGGACAATTCATGATGCACCGGGACTAGCACATTTTTATGGTATGTTATAACATTTGGTTGCACTTTAATGATATTTAATTTTATGAAGTAGATATCATACATGTTTTTTAAATAATATATTCTTTATATATAATTATAAAAATTGACATATTTAATCTAATTATATACGATATTGCAGGTCTTCAAATAAAGGGAAAATTTGCATGTCCAGTTTGTGGTCCAAAGATGAAATCTCGTTGTTTAACAAGTTTAGGAAAGCAAGTGTTTGATGAGTATAGGTACTTCCTCCATATAAATCATAAGTATCAAACTACTGAAAAAGCATCTTTTCAATGGGAAAGAAGAGACAACATCAAAACCATGAAGAGTGACACCTTGCCTATGGAAGTTGGAATATAATAGAATTAATTGTCAAGGTTATACATCGGATCAAATTGTTTATCTATCATATATGATATGTTTGGAATTTATATTTTTATATTGTGTTTTGTTGACTCATGTTGTAATTGACAATGATTTTCATTGTTAAATTGTGTAACTTATATGCTTCATGAAGGTCATTAAGGCATTAATGGTTGGCTTCCACAGGGACTGAAAAGTTATCCCAGACAATTTAGTAGGCTGCCCTACTATGAGAAGCTACAAATTGTGCATTTGTTTGATACAATGCATATCAAAAAGAATTCAACAGAAACGCTATGGAAAATATTGGATGGAAGGCATGAAAAAGAAAAAAATGTCAAAATTTGTAGTGACATTCAGGAAGCCAATCATGCAATGAAAAATGTCATTCAATTAAATAGCGATGGAGACCAAATTAATATAAGCATGCTTCCTTGGTTATTAACGAAGCAACAAATCAATTCTATAAAAGAAGTCATATGAAAAATTTGATTTCCCACAAGATTTGCTACGAACATAAATAATAACATAACAAAGAAAGGTGAATTTGGGCCAGGGATGAAAACACATGATTGGCATACCTTCATTATGGTAATTATTCTAGTATATTATATATATATTTGTATAGTGCACGTACTTTTCAATGTATTATGTTTACTACTTTTGGAAACAATAATGAAAAGATCATTTTATAATTGTTGCAATACGTTCTACCTCTATCTCTCCCAGACAACTTTGGCAACAATGTTAAGCAAGTTATATATGATCTTGGAAAATACACGAGGTAAGTAGCGATGTTTGTTCAATTCATTGTATAGATCTTATATTTGCCATTTTTTTTACTTGTTATGTAATATATTGTATGTTTTTGTTAAATATGATTAATATATGTGTGCCTTGAATCACTTTTAGATGGCTGTCATCTAAAGAAATCCATAAAGAAGATATAAATTATTGGAAGAGAAAAATTTATCATCTAATGTGTGAAATGCAAAAGTGTCTTCCTTAGACATTTTTCAATGAAAAAGAACACTACCTCATACACCAAGTTGAGGAGATTGAATTGTGTGAACCTATACAAACAAGGTCAATGTGGATAGTTGAGAGGCGTTTGAAATTTTTGAAGGCTTTGGTTAGACAAAGAGCACATCCTGAGGGTTCTATGGTGGAGGGATATATGGTATACTAGACCATGGTGTACATTATTGAATATCTTCCTAAGTTTGCATCAAAGTTCCATGTAGATCGCATTTGGGATCCCAACTCCATTAATAAATTCAAAGGGGAGTTCCTAATGGGGAAAGGTAGATTTAGGAAAGTGAGAGGTAATTATAGGATGGTCATGGATATTAATTAGAATAAATTTTACATTTGGTTTTTATGTGTATTGTACTTATTTAATTATTAATCTTTAATATACATCAATTATAAATTAAGGTCGTATACCATGGTAATTAACTAATTATACATCGTTTGTGAATTTCAATTTTTTTGATACAATCGGTTGAGAGTGGGAGGCACTAAATTTGTACGTCACAAAAATCTTGATTGGATGACGATATGGATTGAATGATGTCAACAATCTAGTTGCGTATTAACATGGGAAGGTGTGGCTTTATCGGTTAAAGAATCTCATTGTAATGGAGATTCTAATGTTACACCAAGGGAAATTGATTTAGCATATGGTTTAAGAGATAAACAGGTATGTATAAATATATTAATCACCCATATTATTTAATTAATTTCAATTATATTATTGATGTATATATATGTTGAGTTTTTTTCTTTGCATACATTGGGCCAAGAATAAATATGTTTATCAACTGACGATGTAATAATTTTTACATGTTTGACATATTGCAGGTGAAACACCACAAGGCTATGTGGTGCAATGGTCGTAAATTTTGAACCAAAAATTTGGATGACATGAAGAAAACTTGTGATTTTGGGATAACTGTAGTCTTTCAGGTGACTAATGTTTCATCCAGAATTCTTTGGAAAACCGATACTATGGGATTTTGGATGATATACTTGAGTGTGACTTTAAGTCCTTCAAATTAGTTTTGTTTGTCATCCAATGGTACAAGCTACGATTGAATGAAAATGATCCCAACATAACTGTTATTGAACATGATAATGGACTTACCATGGTTAATACAAGGTCATTCGAGTGAGCTAGAAATGAGCCATATGTTCTTCCAAACCAATGTGAGCAGGTATTTAACTCAAAGGTTCTAGGTAAATCAGGTTGGTTATTTGTTGTTAGATATGATCCAAGAGGAAGGCTGATAAAGTATAATGTGGTGGAAGAAGAAGATACCGAAGAACTAGAAGATGATGCAGATGATGATCAGGATCAACAGCTAGTTGATGATGTGCCTGACGAAGATGTCGAAGAAGATGAACTAGATCATGATGATGTAAGAGTTAATGTTCATGAAGATGATATCTGTGTGGATTGACATTATCGAAACCGATATCAATGACAATGATGATGATTTGACCAATCCTTACAATGTCGAATTTGGATCAGATGATACAGACAAAGAGTTGGATGAAGAAGAAGATCAACGACTTTGTAATTTGTACATGATTTGTTGTAATTTGCTAGATTTACTCCATGATTCTTTTGGTGTTATATCTTGATTGTTGAACTGCTTGTTAAATTGTTTATTATATTATCCTAAAGTAATCCAAGTTCTTGGGCATTTAATTTGCCATTATCTGCTAAGTTGGCATCATGATCCATCTTCTTGTGCTATGACCTGACTGTTCATATTGGTTAATCTATTATCATGTGGTTAAAAAATAACTAAATAAATAAATGTGAACAAATTTCTTAATGATTATAGGAGGGAAAGATTTAATATGTAGATTTTAGTGTCATGTCCTATTTGAAATCAATTCTCTCTTTCCCTTTCCTTATCTCTTGACATGTGGATGAAAATATTTTTAAAATGAATCTTTATGTGTCAAAATATGTTTGGAAAGCTAACAAAACTTTTATGCCTTGATGTATGAGAAATTAGAAACTTATGAGTAAATAAAGTCATTTATACGTGTTATATGAAACATGTATGTCTAAAATATCAAATGTATCTTGATGGTCCAACTATGTGACAACATGCAATTTCTTCACATGGTGACCTAGACTAGAAATTATCAACCATAGATAATTATAACAGAGAACTGATTTGGAAATGAAAAAATCCACAACACATTTGAAAATAAGACAACTGGATTTTGTATTTCTTGAAAATAAGAGTCTTTACAACTGATTAATTATCATATATGTTCTGTATATCTTAATATTACAAAATGATTTCTCATATATAGGGAAAATAAGAGTTCTTTCAATGAAAAGACATGTCTTTCTGAAAATAATATTTAACAACTAATTACCTCTAATGAAGATATTAATAGACCCCAAGTGGTCAACATATTCCTGAGCCTAGTAAACATTAGTATTTGCAAAGAGATGACCCATCATGTATTAATAATCATAAAGGAATTCCTTTGCACAAGTTTTAAAAATGGCAATTAATTCCTTGAATTAATAATCACAAAGGACCAATTTGAGACGAAGTTAATTCCACACCGCAATTGTAGAGAAAATAAACTGGATCTATATATTAATCTTCAAAGTATGAGTACATGGTATACTACTTCCTCTAATCTAGCTCCTATTCTATTTTCTAATGTCTTTTAGAATTCGGTCTTGGTTTCTCCTTTATACAAAATGAGGAGAAGTGACAAGCTTTTGACCATTTACAATTGCATCCTTTCATAACTAACAACTTAAGATAAAACATAATAAACTAACACATTAGGAAGATAACTATAAAAAAACTTTTTGGAGAATATCATGCCTGAAACGAGGAAGAAATAACCCTAGGGTTTGATTCAACATGTGATTTTCTGCTAGTTTGCTCCTTTCCTTCGAGTACCTATTTCTTCTTCTGGGAAGACATCTTGGTGGGGCTTAAGTACTCGTCTATCTATTTTGAGATTTGAACATGAGAAGGCCATTGGTAATGGAGAATATCTAGCATACTAAGAAAATGGTATTTCCATTTCTTGCCAGTAATTGCTCGAACTTAGACCACGAACTTTGAGAATCTATTTTCCAATACAACAGCCCTATCTAGGAACATGTTAAAAATTTTAACCCCTATCTAGGAACATGTTAAAAATTTTAACACTGAAGTCTTTATCTTCCTTCAAATGGGAAATGATTCATGAAACCATGTCTTTATACTCTATTTTCCATTCTTCCAAACTCTTTACATGGCCCTCTTTAAAAGTGAATTTAGGGATCGTCCAATGCTTAATACTATGAAAGGAGGATAATTTTTCTTTTATTCTTCCTTCTTCCTGTTCTATGTAATCTATTTCCTTAATAATAGTATCAATCATTTCCCCTGTATCTTTGATTTCACTAGGTGCATCTGGATCCCTCTGAGTAACCTCACGAAGCCTGATCAAATCATAATGAGATGGCTTGCACCTCCTAGAGAGCTCATCTAATTGTGGCTTATGTCTAGAAAATGTTTCTAACATGTCCAATAGAGTTTGGTATCCAACATATACTTCATCACATTTACTAATCACCAAATCAATCTTGTATGTCAGTACTTTATCTAAAGCATTTAACACTGCTTAGGGATTTCCTGTAAAAGCATTTCATATGTATTTTTTAATTGGTGATTTTCCTTTGCATACTTATCCATTTTTTCTTTTAAAACATCATCACCCTTTACATCAATTGGTATAGAGGAGACATCCTTATGTATTACTAGCGCCTTGCTCTGGTTACTACTCTTTAATCTTTTCAATTCTTTCTTCAAAGGAGCATTCTCAAGGTACAATTGATTGATGGCTCTATTCATTTGTGTCTCCCTAGTTTGTGCCTCCTCTAATTGCTCTTGCATATGTTTGACCTAGTCTTTATTAAACATTTCTTTGCACATTAATTTTGTAGTTGATACCAAAGTTGAAGTGTTTTCCATTGTTTGCACTAATATTATTCCATCAGTTCCTTTGACAGTGTCAAGTAATTTGGGCTTATGAGGGCCCTTAAAACTCACCCGTGTGGCCAAAACTTTAGTTTTGGGATTGTACCCTGATCCACTTATCTTCTAATTAGTATCAAACTCAACAAAAAATGTAGGGTCCTCTTGTTTTCTAACTTGATCAAGCAAGAACAAATGTTTTTGAGAGTCAGCCCTAGAACAATGAGCATATCACTTTTCTGCACCATCTCTCTAGCCTCTTTCAGGGTACAATTGACCTCATCAAGATGCAATTCCTTGAGTGTTTTCTGAATAACCTCCTCATGTATATATTCTTCAATCCCCATCAATTTCAATCGCTTTATCTCCTCGAAATCTTTCATTTTCATTGGAATCCAAAAGTCCTTGAATTCTTGTATTTTGATAAAGTCTTCATCTTCAACAAATCTAGTTGATATGGCTTCCCTTTCATCCATAAAATCAATAGGTTCTTCACCTTCCAAAAGTTGAGCTTTATAACCATGGACTTCCTTTTGAAATACTGATGTTGAGACAGGTGATCTATCAACCTCTTCACCTTTACCAGTCAATTTGAGTGCACTAGAAGCTTCTTTAGTGTCCCCCTCTCCTTTTGAATCATCATAAGGGACTACGGTTACCTTCTCATCTTGTTTTTTCCTCTTTATTGGGGGAGAATTTTATGCATTCTCTGAATCTGGATCATGGATAATCAATTTTCTATACCTTTTTGGAGGGTCAGGCTTAACCTCTTGTGATACACTGCTTGTAGCTTTTCTATATAGCTTCTCAAAATCTTTCAAGCACAACTCCATCCTTAGTATTTCACGGGTTTGATCATGATGAAAATGTGGTTTCCCCTTCTTCTGTCTATCCTCTTCCAATTTCTTTAATAAGTTCCACTTTTTCCACCTTTGCATAACATCTTGAGGAGTCATGCAATTATGGGTAATATCTTCCACCATGTCGATTTGATGTTTAAATTCTCTTATAAAAGAATTAATATAACCTTCAGGTTCATAGACCCTCTCACTTCCATCCTTTAGAATATATACTTTCTTTAAATTATCTTGAACTTGTTCAAGGGAACTAGAACCAATAGACAATCCAACATACCTGACTACATGGGGCAAGAAAATTCCCTTCTTCCTTGGTCAATTCACTTCCTTCTCAAACCACATCATTTTCCAAATAAATTCTAAAAAGGCAACCCTTTCTAATACAAAGACTGGAAACTGGTGTGGGGGCTATCTGTATCCATATACCCTAATGAGAGTATGATCATTCTTGAAGATGCAATCAGTGAAATTATGAGTGTGATCCTTTTCTGGGTTGTATTCCAATAGCCTGAGAACTGCCCTTATCTTAAAAGGAATCCTTTCAACCTGAACCCCAAGTTCCCTGAATATCCACACAACAAAGGCATCATGAAATGTCTTATAATCATAGTCTCTACTATTCTTGTCCCATATCCTAAACCATAACTGAACTGGGAATCATTTTCCCTGACCATCCACAGTAGTTAACTTCATCATGTCTCTAAACACATTTTTGTTTTGGAAGAGTATTAAATGACATAGTAGAGAATAATTCTTAAAAGTTCTACTAGTATTCTAGTAAACCAGTTGATTGTGCAAAATTCTTTCAAGCTCACTAGCAATATCAAATTCCAAGTTAATGTTAGGGTTATGGATCCTCATGGACATATACATTAAATCCACTAGCATTCTACTTCTATGATTATCACCATAAAATTGGCACCAACCATGATACGTTTTCTGAAAGAATCCATAAATTTGAGTGTAGGAAATGGAGCCTTATCATTTATAGCTAGTGGTCTGTTATCCTTACCTCTTTTCTTGAAATAAGCTACCTCTGACAATCCAAAACTCTTTACCATCTTTTCATAATCCACCAGATATCCTTCCTTATCAATCTTGGTAATTGTCTGCCTATTCAGGCCAAAGCATTCTCCAATGCATGATCTTGTGATGACCAAAATAGGGTCAATTCCCCTAACTGTTCTGGTTTCTTTTTTAATAATTATGGGCCACGACCTCAATAAGTTCTACATCTATAAACACATTTGGCACTATGACCTTCGCTAAGTCAAGATTCTAGGGGTTGGATCGAGGCAATTTCTCATCTCTATTATTGTAAAAATACCAGAAAAGGGATCTACCAGTGTGAGGAATGTCAGCATCTCTACATTCTCCCAAGCATCCTAGAACATTATTTTAGTTATGGTATCTATGAACCCTGGTATTGTATCTAGAAGGGCTTTTTGTAAAGGGACCTTGGGTTGTTCATGTTTTCCTACATCCTCCTTCTTTCTGGGCATTTTTCTTTTAAATGCATTTTGAGCAGTGGATAAGAAGATAGACTTACTTGTTTAGCTCAGTCTGCAATGCATAGCTCCCTATGACTTCTTACACCAACTCGGCTCTAACTTTCACACTTCTTCGATGGTCAATTTGCACTTTTGATGTGATTTAAATCGAATGATAGCTCCTTTAATTCAAGTTCGTAGCATTTAATTTTTTTCAGGCCTCCACATGTGTGCACTATCTATTTAAATACTATTGACGCCTTCACAAACCCACTTTATTCATCCTTGCAAAATACCAACCTTTTCGCCAATTCGCAAGTGGCAGTTGATGCCCTTCGTGAAATAGCATTGAGTTCACTATTTCACAATTGTCACTTTTGTCTCTCACAAAATGGAAATCTCTTCACTATTTCACAATCCTCACTTTTGTATTTCACGAAATGGTTTCTCTATTTCGCACCCTTCATTTTTAGACTATGAAATAGCGAAAGGTTCGCCATTTCATGATCTTTGTTTTTTGACTCTTGCAAAAAAGTGAATAACATATGGATAGAGGTCTTCATTGATTGCACATACTATCTTAAAACTTGTTTTTAAGGCTTATGAGGTATGGATCATGTAAAAATATATAAGGATATGAAAAAACCCATGGGATGGTATTTGGGATAATTAGGATAAATATGCTTCACAACATTCACATTTCGATAGGTGGGAATAGACATTTTATCCAGGGTACTGTTGTGAAATTTTTTATAAGAAAACTTTTGTAGCTTCAACCTTTGTTAGGGTTACAATGAGGGTTAGAGTTTATATCATGGTCAGGGTTAGCATTAGGGTTAGGGTTACAATGAGGGGTAGGGTTTATATCATGGTCAGGGTTAGCATTAAGGTTAGGGTCTAGTTTAGATTTGTTATTATGATTAAGGTTAGGCTTTAGTGTTAAGATTTGAATATTTATATTCATGGTTAGGGGTTAATGTCATGGTCAAAACTATGTACTTAGGGTTAGGGGTAGAATTAGGGTTAGGGTTAGGGTTTGGATTATAATTATAATAGGTTTTGAGTTTACGAATAGGGTTTTGGTTAGAATTAAGGGTAGGGTTGGAATTACTATTAGGGTTGTGATCGAAATTATAATTAGGACTAGGGTGAAGATTTAGATTTGCAAGGGCTAGGGTTAGGGTCAAGGTTAGGATTAAGGTTAATATTATCATTAGGATTGTGATTTGGTTTAGGTTTATGATTGTGATTTTCAAACACCAACCATCAAACCAACCTCCAAGCCAATCAACATCATTATCATACCAACCTTCATTCTCTTACAAAACCATGTCATCTAAATGAACCTATCAATCATACTAGTCCAACTTATCCATGCCTCAAACCTATCCAAAATATTCATAAATCTCATACTTATCAAATAGGTTTCTCCACTTTGATCCAATCTAGTTTATTTCATGACTATAATTCATTCCATATTATACCCTCCTCAAAATTGACTTTAATCTTGTTTTAAAAAAAAAGTATCCCATTAGTAATATAATTTGTCAAAAAATACATTTTCAAGGAAAAGATTTAGGCCTCCATGAACAAGGAATATTAGAAATCTATATTGAACCACTAGGATCCCACATGACCCCTAACAACACCATATGACCCCTTAGCACACTATACGACCCTTTTGGACCATATGATGTCTTAAGGGGTTCTATGGTGTCCTAAGGGGTCATATGGTGTTCTAACACATGTGTGGCCCCATTAGGATCCTGCATGACCCCTAACAACACCATAAGACCCCTTAGCACACCATACAACCACAAATATGACCATATAATATCTTAAGGCATCATATGGTATCCTAAGGGGTCATATGGTGTCCTAAGGGGTTGTATGGTGTCCTGAGGGGAAAGATGAACCATTATTATAATATAAAAAGAAGTGCCAATACTGCTTACAAAAATAAGTTTAGATCATCCCCTGAGAGCAAGCATTGGGTTCAAGGATGAAAATAATAAAACAGTAGGCTTCCCCTCTCTCCCTTCCTCCATACCCCATCTCTCTCTCTCTCTCTCTCTCTCTCTCTCTCTCTCTCTCTCTCTAATGTAACCATAATTATAACCCTCACCCTAACCATATGCTAAACCTAAATCCTAACCCTTATAACCATAATCTAAAAACTAATCCTAAACCCTAACTCTAACCATAATCCAAATCCAAGCCAAACCTTACCTCAAACACTAACCATGATGTAAACATCAATTATAACCATAATTCCAACCCTATCCTAGGTAACCCTATCCCTAAACCCTAACCCTAACCATAATCATAAACCTAAACCAAATTGTAATCCTAATGCTAATCTGACTATAAACCATGCATTATTATACATAATTCTGATCATGACATTTAACCTTAACCATGACTATAAAGCAAATCTTAACACTAAACCCTAACCCTAATCATAATAAATGAGAATTCCTAGGGCCACCCATTTGTTATAAATTTCTTATAGCACTAAAATGTCCCACTTGTGAAGCATGCATTGAAGATTATTATTCATATATGAAGAGCACATCTTTTTTAAACTATCCATTTTAAAATAGACCCAAAATCATGAATTCTTAAAAATCCTTCATGGTGTAAGAAAAGACTCAATCATATCATTATATCCTTATCTACCACCTAGATACTTTGCACCATCTACTCTTATTGACTAGATACTTTTCACCATATACTCTTGTTGACTTGGCATATATTTACATATTTATATCTATCTTATATTTAAGCTATGAAGAAGTTGATTCATGCAAACTAAAGAGATTACTTAGAGGAAATATTGCATGATATTAGATGTTAGATCAAACTCTTTAATCAAAAGCCAACTAAAATGGACATATAATATTACAACACTTTAATTTAGTTAAATGTGAATATTATTCTAGAATTTCAAAGCAATTTCTAATGTAGCATTATTATTAGATTATTATTTGTAGGCCCTAATATCTTCTAGGAGGTGTTCAAATACAGTGTTTTGTAGACATTTTTTGCTTCAAGTTTACATAATAATTAAAATGAAGGAAAATATTTGGACCCAAATTGTATTTTAAATTTTCTTTGGAAAGTAAAAAAATGAACTTATAATCTATTTGGCTCGTTATTTGAATCCCGCGCGTGGAAGAGCATAGAGTTGGGGCTACGATACACTAGACGACATAATCTAGTTTTGTAAGCAATCCCATTAGAACCCCCATTTGCATAATTACTGCAAGGATCAATTGAAATACCAAGTCACCCACAAAGCATCCAACCAGTCAGAAATTGAAAAATGGAGGGAGAAAGAGGATGAACAAATGCAAGTGCCAACAAATCCACTATAAGTGTTGCATTCTATATTTTGGTCAACTCCCATTAATCTTCAAATCTACTATAAAATCCTTCCAATTTACTAAATAGGGTTGAAATGGTAGTGTGAAATTTTACATTGAGTGGGTAGGGCTTATTGGGGCAGAAAATTGTGTTTTTTGCAAAACCTACAACAAGTGTTGTGCCTTATGAACCATTCATTATAGAGCCTTTTATATCATCAATTAAATAACTTGATTACATAGAGATTACATGATCCAAACTAAAAACACCTCGACTAATATTGCTCCAACTACGGATAATAGGAGATTTCCAACAAAATATACAAAGTATGAATAGGGGGCAACAAAATTGCAGTAGGGAGACAACTAATATCAAACCTAATTCAACACCTCTCGAGCTCTTCTCATGCAACAATGTCGAACTCCTAAGATGAGGTGTCACCCATTGGAAGAGGGAATGTAGAATGTGTTCCATGCGGATCTAACAAAGCGTGCTCCCTAAGAACCCAGACTGCATAGAACTTTGCCATTGCTATTGTAGCCAGGGGCTCACTAATTTGTAGGGTGTTTTGTCAGACCATTGAAGAAAGGGTTGTGGAGAAGCATATCCAAACCCATATATGAAAGAGAGAAAAACTAAATATGGCACTGAATCAAAAAGAAAGAAATCATTATTCAGGAAACCACCCCTCTAGATATCTCCAGCAAAAATATCATATTTGTTTAATTGCAAATTGAGCTCTTCCCAAGTGAAAAGAAAGGAGTGAACAAAGGCCCGAATTATTAGCCTAATATAGTCTTTTGAATGTGTGAGATCCATAACCATCGAATCCAACCTCGAAGCCACCATGCTTGGAGTAGCCACTGGATGTGCCATAATCCATTATTCACCTATGATTATCCTCATCGCCCATTTGACACTTCCATATGGTATTGCAAATGTGTCAAACATACTCTGTGGATGGACATTTGCGTAAAGACCCAAGTTTTGCATTCTCCCACAAAGATGGATTCTTGATGCCATAATAACTGCTTATGAAGGTAGACCACACAAAATTGAAGAACATTGTTTGTAATGAACACCCTGGAGCTAGAACACTACACGAAGATGAATTTAACCTTTCAACATTGTCAAAAACTTTTAGAATACAGATATATAAAATTACAAAACCGGTGAGGAAGGACATTGGAATTCCAATAACTCATGTGGAGTACCTCTATACTCGTGTGGACTAGCTCTGTATGAAGTCCTTACTATGTTCTCATCTTCCACGTTCGTAGCCTTTGCCTGCATCAAATGGAATGCTGAAATGATTTCCATAATGTCATACATAAGAATCCCCATTGTAATGATAACTCAATGATGAACTAATAGTACCAAACCGGTACTGAGAGGGGGGGGTGAATCAATACGGATAAAAATATAGTCCAAAACCAATTTGACAGCAAATACTCCAAATGACTACCAAACAGTGACACTGGTTGAAACAGAGTGCAACCGGTAAGACCCAGTGTTACCCCTTTTTTTCCGCTTATAGCCCATCAAAAATAAGGGTCATCATTTTCGCAAAGCTTAAGTCTTCATCAATCAAGTTTCGTACTCATCTGTTGAACCTTTTATAAAGTTCAAAATTCAGGTTTAAAGGAAATGTGATCCATTAAGTTCTAAGTCTTCATTAGCATAGTCATTGTACTTGAACTTTGAACCTTTCTGGTTCAAGGTTCAAGGTTCAATCGGTCTTTTGTCCTGCATTTTGTGGCTATCTCTTTAGTACTAGTCTTATGGTCGCTTTGAACTTGAACCATTGAACCTTTTTTTTTGAAATGGTTCAAGGTTCAAGGTTCATTCCCGTGTCATTGAATGTTCCTTTTGTCTCTTTCTGCCTATTCGCAAATGTTGATCTTTTGTCATTGAACTTTGAACCGATGAAATTCTTTTCAAATAGTTCAAGGTTCAAAGTGGTGTTTCAAATCAGCCCAATGGTGTTTAGGAAGAAAAGGCGGCACGATGGAAACAGAATATTCCTTGTTTTTCATGTTTTCAAATTGTAATTATGGAAAACAATCATGAGAAAGCATGTCGACTATGTGAAATTGATTTCTAATTAATGAGCATGTCAGAACTATATCAAATCACGGGGGGTTTTACACAGATAAATGAGCTGGGGCGAAGTGTGTTTTGGTACTTTTCAACGTTTTCCATCCTTAAATATCATGCTTCTCAGGTAAGACAATTATTGTTGCCACAGCGAAGAGTAGAGACGCGGAAGGTAATTTAGCTCAGTTTTTTCGAGGGTTTCACAGTTTGATGGTGAAGATAGGTGAGTTCAATTGCTTATTTTCCCCTACTCTGATTTAGTTTTGAAATTGGAAAAGTGTAATTCTTTGCCTTGGAGTTGGATGCTGTCTGATTGATGCAATTTTAACCAAATATGAGACCGACTCTTCCAAAATTGGGTCAAACATCATGCTTGATTAGTACCCTCCCAGAATTAGATGATGCAACCTTCGTTCAAGATGAGTTAGATAATTTTCTAGAAAGGGCTAAGAACCCAAAAGCCAATTCCATGATGGGAAAGATAGTTCACAGTGGTCTTGTTGAGGCTGCCGCATTCCCAATTGCTGCTCCTTGCCCAGAATTAGTATATGCATGCATGAACAGATATGATGCTAGTAATAGGTGTATTAGAGCCAATAATGGAGACATGCTAGTGTGGATTGACAGAGAAACAGTAATGGCTGCAATTGGAATTCCTCACAAAGAGCTGTATGAAGATTGGTCCATAGGAACCTCATACGCATTTTTCTCTGAGAAGAAAAGTGTTTATCGGAGCGTCATTGCTAGAAACTGGCTCCTTAAAATATAGAAGGGAGGTTCTAGGTTGCCTAAACCCTTGATAAGAGAGCATTTTATTACAGAAGTAGGAGATATTGTGATTCTTTTGAATAGGCTTAAGGGGAATTCACATGCCTTTTATTGGGAAGACTAGATGTATTTTTACATTCAGGTATTATTATCTGGTGAGAAATACCTTGACTGGGCGCAAGTAATTGCTGAGAGATTGCATGAAGGTTTGATTAATTTTGTTGGAACAGCTGATTTTCATATGACTTCATACCTATTTTATATTTTAGCTTGTATCAGAGAATGGCCAGGATTATATCAAGAACCTTGGGTTAATGGAATGAAGGTCTATGAGTTCTATCCACATTTGCAGATACAGAGGTACACATAAAACTTCTTGAGATGGAATGATGTCTTTGTGGGAAGATTAACTTTTGAACTATAGGGAAATTTGAATAATAAAATGTCACCTGAGGCATTAAAGTTGGTCAGTACATATGGGAGTTGTTTTATTCAATTTCCTAGATTTACTTATATTAGAATTGGTGGCTTTGAAGATGAACCTTTCAAATTGCCCAGATATGCTCTCGATAGTTATGTACTCTTAGAAGTTTGCAGACAGTTAGCTCATGTTGATAAGAAATTAGGGATGAAAAGTGAGTCTGAAGCAATTTTCCCAGTTGAACTCGGATATTATAGTTACAAAACTATTTTTGATGCATTGAACTGAGAAGTGGAGCTCAAGAAAATGAATTTGCAGCCTTATGTTGCTCGGTAGGGGTTTGACAGCAAAGAATATGCAATGAAACACTTGAATGTTGATGTGAACTTTTCACATATACCCCAGTTAGAAGACTATTGGGAAGACTGCCATGATGAATTTGAAGTCCAGAGAAGATTATGGTCAAGGTTCACTATACGACAAATCATTACTTTGAAATTGCCAATGAACATAGCAGAAATACAAGAAGAGGAAGGTGAAGATGTATTGGACCCAGAGTTCAATGATAGAGTTCATGAGCAACCTATTCCTAGAATTGACTAGGATAGGAGAGAAGAAGAAAATATTCAATCTAGAACCTTTAATGTTAGAAGGAGAATAGAAAAATGGTTAAGAGACCGTAGATCCGGAATAAGATTGACCACTACCTCAGCCAAGAAATCAGTTGAGCAACCTCATGCTGCTGTACCAATTTCTTCTTCTAACATTATTGTTGATATTGCAGGTGTCACTGATACACAAAGTGAGAAGGTTCAAACTAGAAGATTGAAAGAACCACTATTTGGCCCCTCAACAGTTCGAGTCACCCATTCCAGAAGTAAGAAGAAAAGTAAAGAAATTTTAGGAAAAGAAACTATCATAATTCTTGATAGTGAAGAGGCGCAAGTGATTATGGGTGAACCAGAAGCAAACATCCCTGCAGCTCAAGATGCAGGTAAAGAAAAGGAGCAACCTGAGGAAAGCCCCAGTCAAGTGGCTACTTTGGCTATCATGGATTCATCTGAATATCAGACGCCGCCAGCAAAAGAATCTCCAAATGTTTCAAGGTGGTTGGGAGTGTCAATTAGTAAGAAACGTAATGTAGTCCCTATCAGCGTACCAATGGAGGATATGGTGAGTAGATGCCTTGGGAAAACACCTAAGTCTAAGAAGCTAAAAGAAAAAGCTATGCTAGAAGTGGATGAGAATACATGGCATTGGGTAGCTGAAGTGGCTAGGCCGATTTCAGACAAAGATCTAGAGAATGCTACTGAGAAGGATTTTGCTGTAGAAAAGGTTGATTTAGGAACTGCTTCAAGGGCTACTGACGCAAAAAACCTAGAGTCCTCCACTAAAAGAATGTTATCCAGAACATGGAAGGATGAGAAGGAAAAATGGGAGTTGAAATAGATTGTTAAGCAGATGGTAGAGTACATCAATGCCATACATCATCCCAGTCCACAACCCTTGTCACAGGTTTCTCAGAGTTTTGATCCTAAATCACCCATGAACCAAAATTTGTTGGATAAGGTTCAGAGGAATCATATGTTGGCGGAAACCTTCGAGGAGTGGCTTGAATCCATAATTCAGCAAGGAACAGAGTATATCGCCAATCTGATCAGGGTGTATGAAGATGCTATAACTGTAACTCAAGAGCTTGAAACAGAGGTGTTAGCGTGGGAGAAGGAAAGGAAAAAATGGGCTGCAGTATTGATTCAGATGAGAGCTATGCAGAAATATGGTGTCATGAAATTTCTCACAGAAAAGGCAGTAAACGATTTGGATGACAAGGTACTCTATGTGGCCAAGGAAAATATTGAATGGAGAAATTCAATCATAAAGCAAGGTCACGAAGAGTCCATTAAGCTATTGAAAGAATTGAAAGAACTCATTGCCGTGATGCAGAAAGACTTAAAGTGCATTAATGTACAACTTCTTAAGGAAGATGGACAGACCATCGAGCAGGCAGCAGATATGGTGGAGAGTTTCAAAGGAAAGATAAACTTGGTTAAAGAATCAAAGTCTTTAACCAGAGATGACTTCACCAGAGTAGCTCGAATTGAATCTATGTTAGTTGTCTGTTCAGATCACTTAGAAGTGCACAAAATTAAAGTTATGCAAGTGAGTATGGACAAAGAAGTTTGGAAGCAACGCATCCTGCACATTGGGCTCCCACATTACCAGGTTGTTCATAACTTCTCCATGGCTCATATGGACTAGCAAAATATACGTGGCACCACACACACCCCTGAGACAATTTAAGTCATTTTATGTTCTTATCATTATAGCTCTATTTACGGCTTTTGGCCGTTTAGTTAATTTTAGTTACAAACGGTTGTTACTTGAAAATTTGGTTTGAGTTAATGGGTCAGTTTCATTTGCTAAAAAAAGACAATTGAGCCTGGTGGCTATAAATATTAGTTATGGATGTTTTGGCGAGATCCATAAAAATTTTGTAAAAATTGAGAGAGCAGACTGGTTTTGACTTGTTAATTTCAGTGAAATACCCATATTTGAATGGAATGGAATATATGATACAGCTTTAGAGAACTTGTGAGTTTGAATATATAAAGATTTCTGTTGGAATAATTATGTGTTCATGTATTGGATTCCTTTCTCTGATTTTTCATTTTAAGTTTGTGAATCAATTTGATGAATGAAATTAACTGAAAGCATTTGAATATTCTGATTCCCCTTATCCTGTGAGACATAAGCGAGCATCAATTAGAGTTCAAATATTTTTTATCATGCTATGAGTTAATCTTTATTTGAAATTTAATGTCTTAATATGAATTTCATTATCTATCATGAAGCGTTCACGTTGTGTTGACAAGTGAATGTTAAAGCCTTGTGTTTGCTTTCTGGTTAAAAGTGAATTACATGATTAAGTTTATTCAAGATTCATTGAATATCATATAGGGAGCTGTACCTTTATGCAGAGGGTAAAATAATATTATTTACCCAACTGTTGGTTCTCGTTGGTTTTCTATTGGGCAACAGGAGTATTTATTTTTAGAGATCCAATATGTTAACCAACACCCAGAAAAACTAAAACAATCATAAACCGGTTACTCACTTCGCTTTCCTCTTAGCTCAATATTATAGTACCATTACACCCTCATGCATGAACAGGTAAACTATCATCAGATCTTCACAATAGTTAGGTCAATATGTTTTATAGACAAGCATAAAGCACAAAACCATCATATGCTTAATAGGTAATAACAAAGCATCACAAGATAAAAGCATCACACATGACACGCATATTTTTATGTGGAAACCCAACTGGGAAAAACCACGGTGGGGATGAATACCCACAAGCTTGTTGTTGAACTCTTTGGAAGTTGGCTCTGTTAGAAGCCTTGTCTGGTTAAAGACATTACAAAAGGTTCTGCTAGGAACCGATCCTGTTAGAGATCACCCAGTTAAGGGATGGCTACAATACCTGGTTAAGGGTTAAACCCGGTTAGGGTTACCTTGTTAGATGATTTCAAGAACTCAATAGCTAAAGGATCTCCAGAGCTCTATAGCTTCCCAGAACTCAATAACTTCGAGTTACCCTGTTAAAGGATTTGTATCAAGCCGGTTAAGGCTACCCTATTAAGATATTTCACAACTGTTGAAGTG
Source organism: Cryptomeria japonica (assembly GCF_030272615.1). Lineage (NCBI taxonomy): Eukaryota > Viridiplantae > Streptophyta > Pinopsida > Cupressales > Cupressaceae > Cryptomeria > Cryptomeria japonica. The sequence continues at coordinate 379,083,145 of NC_081413.1, forward strand.
GTTAAAGATCAACAGGAATTACAATGATCTGGTAACAACACTCAATGCTAATGCAGATCCGTTTTGGCTCCTCTTCACCTTCTGCACATTCACTTTGTAGGTATCTCTTCTCTCCTTTGGTCTGGCAAGAATCACGTATCACTTCCCTTGGATACACACATACAACTTTTGCCAACAACTTTAGAAAGAAACACAACATCGACCTTATAGGAAACAGACAAATCGGTAGCAAAAACCCTAAACCCTAAACCTGTTAGGTTAAGTAATTCAAATGGTTCAATCATGACCGTTGAATCATACTGCATTAAATGCAACAATCTTGAATCAATCTCAAGACATTCTCCATCGTCCATTATCCACCGATTTCATGGCGGTTGATAACCCATCACGCATTATCACCATTTAACAAACTTTGCACATTCCTAAGGTAGTTAGGGATAGTCTTCTTCATGCAAGATCCTTCATGCGCATAGGGCTTGCATGGCAACATGATCTATTCTCTATTATACTGCTAACTCATCACACAAAGATCACTGATTGAATCACACAAGCTTGAGGTACTCCAACCGGAAATCCTGAAGTGGAAACTACCTACCAATTGGTAGTCATACAATGCTTCCATGTGTCGGTTCCCATAACTACATGCCGGTTCACCTTAACATGTCGGTTCACTTTGAACAAATATATCACTTCACTCATATGCCGGTTCTCTCTTCACACATATCACATATGCCGGTTCACTTCATATCACATATTGACATCAATGACAACATACAATATCATTATGTCCTCATACCGGTTCACATAATGCCAACAATCTCCCCCTTTGGCATTGATGGCAATATACAAAGATATCTCTCTGCTTCACATCTTCTCCCCCATTTTTTGCATATATCTTCTCCACTTCACTTCTTCTCCCCCTTTGACAACAATGCCAAAATGGAGGCACAAGCATCCCTGTTCCATTATGTTGCTCCCCCTGAGGAGTAGCATCCTTCAACACATCAATCAACAAAAATTTGACTATGTAGTACCTGACTGATGTGGAACAAATACTTTTAGTTCACCTCCTGAAGGGGCAGTACCCCTAATTCACCTCTTAAGTGTGTAAATGTAGTCTTTGGAAGAGGCTTGGTGAATATGTCTGCTAACTGCTCCTTACTGGACACATGCTCCAGTGCAATCTCTGTGTTCTAAACCTTTTCCCTTAAGAAATGATACTTAAGCTCAAAGTGCTTGGTTCTAGAATGTAAAACCGGATTCTTTGAAATATTGATAGCACTTGTGTTATCACAGAATATACTTACCAGTTCAAGTACAGGGATTTTGAAGCCTTTCAGTACATGCTTCATCCAAATTGTTTGAGTGCAGTTCATGAAAGTTGCAACATACTTCACTTCCACTATAGACTGAGAGATACAACTCTTCTTTTTACTATTCCATGAGACCAGTCTACCACTAAGAAAGAATGCACTACTGGTTGTGCTTTTCTGGTCATCCACATTACCTACCCAATTAGCATCTGTGAATACTTTCAGAATGAAATCATTGCTGTATGGGTACCACAATCCATAGTCAACTGTTCCCTTTAGATACCTAAGAATCCGCTTGACTGCAACCAAGTGGGATCCTCTTGGACTTTTCTGGAACCTTGCAGTAATGCCAACTGCATGTGCAATATCTGGTCTGCTATGCACTACATAATGCAACTTACCAATCATTGATCAGTATTCCTTCTCATCAACCAGTGTGGAATCATCCTCTTTTGACAATTTGCAACCGGTCACCATCGATGTACCAACCGGTTTGCTATCTTCCATGCCAAAGGTCTTCAACACCTCTTTGACATATTTGGACTGAGTGATAAAGATTCCATCCTTCATCTATTGAATCTGTAATCCGATGAAGAACTTAATCTCCCCTATGAGTGACATCTCAAACTCTTCCTTCATCTCATCAGCAAACTCATGACTCATCTTATCATCACCACCAAAGATAATTTCATCAACAAATACCTCATAGATCAGGATCTGATCTCCTTCAAACTTCAAGTAGATATTGCTATCTTCACTTGTTCTCTCAAATCCAATCTTCATAAGATGGGAATGTAGGTGCTCATACCATGCCCTAGGTGCTTGCTTTAGACCATATAAGGCTTTATGTAGCCTACATACCATGTCACTATCTTCAGATAGGGCAAAACCATCTGGTTGCTCAATATACACCTCCTCTTCAAGTACACCATTTAAGAATGCAAATTTTACATCCATTTGATATACTTTGAAGCCTTTAAAAGCTGCATATGTAAGAAGCATACGAACTCCTTCCAATTTGGCTACAGGAGCAAAGGTTTCTCCATAGTCTTCTCCTTCTTCTTGAGCATATCCTTTGCACACCAATCTGGCTTTGTTTCTAATCACTGTGCCATCCCCATCCAGCTTGTTTCTGAAAACCCATTTGGTACCAATGACATTTTTATGCTCCGGTCTGGGTACCAAGGACCATGTACCATTTTTCTCTATCTGGTCAAGTTCCTCTTCCATTGCCTTGATCCAGTCTTCATCTTTATGAGCCTCTTTGAATGATTTAGGCTCAAATTTAGAGATCATACATGAGTTCACTCTAATCTTCCTTCTTGTAAGGATTCTTGCATCCTTATCTCGTATGATCCGCTTAGGATCATGATTCAGCTTGACATACCGAGGAATAGTCTTGACTGGTTCTTCTTCCTTTTCCTCTTCATTCTCAGCTTCATCAGTATCAGCATTCATCGATTCAGGAACACTGTTACTGGTACTTGGTTGACTGACAACCGGTTCCTAGAAGGTTGCAACTGGTTCATTTACAGCTTGCTCACTGTTGGTTTCCTTAGTTTTCTCAGAGGATTCATCAACTCTTACATTGATACTTTCCATAATTCTCCAAGTCCTATTGTTGTAACACTTGAGAGCTTTACTCTTGGTGGAATATCCTAGGAATATTGCCTCATCGCATTTAGCTTCAAATTTGCCCTGATGTTCACTCCTCTTGATGTAACATTTGCTACCAAATACCCTAAAGTAGCTAACCACAGGTGTCTTACCAGTTCAATACTCATAAGGAGTTTTGTCCTTACCTTTCTTGATGAGTACCCGGTTCATTGTGTAGACTGCAGTGCTCACCGCTTCTCTCCAAAAGGTGTGAGCTACCTTTCCTTGAATCAACATGGTTCTAGCTACTTCAACCATAGTCCGGTTATTCCTCTCTACTAGGCCATTCTACTATGGATTCTGGGGGGCAGACAGTTGCCTCTTGATGCCAAATTCTTCACAATACTTGTTGAATTCACCGGAAGTGAATTTCGCTCCTTGATCAGTTCTGAGACACTTGATCCTTTTACCACTTTCCTTCTCCACTAATGCTCTGAAAGCTTTGAACTTCATAAAGGATTCAGACTTGTCTTTCAATAATGTGACCCACATCATTCTTGAGCAATCATCAATGAGAATCATGAAGTACCTATCACCCTGCACACTTCTATTTTTCATAGGACCACACAAATCAGTATGCACAAGATCAAGCAAGTTGTCAGTAGTGAAAGATTTACCTTTAAAGGTTGAGGAAGACATTTTCCCCAATTGGCACTCTCTACACAAGGTATTATCTGGATTTCTTAGCACTGACAACCCTCCAACTGCCTTGATCTTACTAGCCTTCACAATGTTATCAAAGTTTACATGGCAGAGTCTCCTATGCCATATCCAGCTATCATCAAACTTAGCCATAAGACATGCACTTATATTTGCATTTAGATGAAATAGGTTACCTTTGGTCTACATGCCGGTGGCCACCAATTCACCATCTTTTCCTTTGATTCTACAAACTCCATTCTTGAATTCCAGAGTGAGGCCACTTTCATTCAACTAGGCATCACTCAGAAGGTTGTGTCTGAGACCATCAACCCAATACACATTTTCAGCACTGCTCTTTCCATTCAGAGAGATGGACCCTTTGCCTTTGACCATGCATGGTGCATCATTGCCAAAGCAAACCACACCTCCATCATACTCCTCCAAGGATAGAAACTTGCTCTGGTCACTAGTCATATGGTGAGAATAGCCACTGTCAATGATCCACTCATTGGAATTATCAAAACGGGAGACAAGAGCCTTCTTGTCTGATGCATCTTCTTTGACAGCAACAAACACAATATCTTCATTTTCTTCATCCTCTGATTCTTCATTAGTGACACCTTCATCAACTGCCACAAAATAGTTTCTCCAGTTTCCTCCTTTGAATTTCCTGAACCTTTCTGGTTTGTCCTTGTTATCGCTATTAGGACAGTTTATAGCAATATGTCCTATCCGATTACAGGAAAAGCATTTCAAAAGTAGCTTACCTTTGTATTTACCAGTTCCTTTAGGAAGCTTTTAGGAAGCTTCCTGGCAAGGAGAGCTTCAAATACCATCAGAATCTCCTCATCATCCATTTCTCTGCTCTGTCTAGGTTCACCACTAGTGCTAGCTTCTTTTCCTTTTCTGGATGGTATAGTAAAGGCTTTAAAAGTTGATTCAGTCTTTTGAACACTGCCATCAAAACTATTTAGCTCATAGGCTATCAACTTGGCTATGATGGAGTCCAAGGATACCTTAGTCTTGTCTATTGATCTTAGCTCTTGAATAGCAGCAACCCTTATTGCATAGACTGGCAATAGGGATCTCAGGACTTTGCTTACCACAGTGGAATCTTCTATTTTACCACCTGCACTCTTGATTTCTCCAACAATTGTTTTGATTCTTATTCCATACTGCTGAATGGTCTCACCTTCAACCATCCGTATATCTTCAAACTTCCCTCTCAGGCTTTCTTCCTTAGCCTGTTTTACATGTTCATCACCACCATAGATATTTTCAAGAGCATCCCATACCTCTTTGGGATTTACCTTGTCCTGAACATCAATAAACTCAATGTCAGATAGACTACTAATAAGGGCTTCCATGACTTGCCCATTTTCTTGTATCTCTCTCTTTTGGTCATCGGTGAGAGTACCGGTAGGGACAACATAAACATTCTCAACATAACTCCAGTGTTGAGCACCCATGCTTCTGACGAATATCTTCATCCTATCTTTCCACATACTGAAATTTTCCCTGTTAAACTTTGGACCTTCCCTCTTCATCATTTGACTGGGATCTTTACCTCAAGTGGTTAAGCTTACAGCACAGAGGACCTAGAGGGCTCTGATACCAATTGATAACTCAATGATGAATGAATAGTACCAAACCGGTACTAAGAGGGGGGGTGAATCAATACAGACAAAAATACAGTCCAAAACTGGTTTGATAGCAAATACTCCAAATGACTGGCAAACACTGACACTGGTTGAAACAAAGTGCAACCAGTAAGACCCAGAACAACTAAAACAATCATAAACTGGTTACTCACTTAGCTTTCCTCTTAGCTCAATATTATAGTACCATTACACCCTCATGCATGAACAAGTAAACTATCATTAGATCTTCACAATAGTTAGTTCAATATGTTTTATAGACAAGCATAAAGCACAGAACCATCATATGCTTAACAGGCAATAACAAAGCATCACAAGATAAAAGTATCACACATGACATGCATATTTTTACGTGGAAACCCAACTGGGAAAAACTGCGGTGGGGATGAATACCCACAAGCTTGTTGTTGAACTCTTTGGAAGTCGGCTCTGTTAGAAGCCTTGTCTGGTTAAAGACATTACAAAAGGTTCTTCTAGGAACCAATCCTTTTAGAGATCACCCGATTAAGGGATGGCTACAATACCCAGTTAAGGGTTAAACCTGGTTAGGGTTACCTTGTTAGATGATTTCAAGAACTCAATACCTAAAGGATCTCCAGAGCTCTATAGCTTCCCAGAACTCAATAACTTTGAGTTACCCTATTAAAGGATTTGTATCAAGCTGGTTAAGGCTACCCAATTAAGAGATTTCACAACTGTTGAAGTGGTTAAAGATCAACAAGAATTACAATGATTTGGTAACAGCACTCAATGATAATGCAGGTCCATTTTGGCTCCTCTTCACCTTCTGCACATTCACTTTGTAGGTATCTCTTCTCTCCTTTGGTCTGGCAAGAATCATGTATCACTTCCCTTGGATACACACATACAACTTTTGCCAACAACTTTAGAAAGAAACACAACATCGACCTTATATGAAACAGATAAATCGGTAGCAAAAACCCTAAACCCTAAACCTGTTAGGTTAAGTAATTCAAATAGTTCAATCATGACCATTGAATCATACTACATTAAATGCAACAATCTTGAATTGATCTCAAGACATCCTCCATCATCCATTATCCACTGATTTCATGGCGGCTGATAACCCATCACGCGTTATCACCGTTTAACAAACTTTGCACATTCCTAAGGTAGTTAGGAATAGTCTTCTTCATGCAAGATCCTTCATGCACACAGGGCTTGCATGGCAACATGATCTATTCTCCATTATACTACTAACTCATCACACAAAGATCACCGATTGAGTCACACAGGCTTGAGGTACTCCAAGCGGAAATCCTAAAGTGGAAACTACCTACCAACCGGTAGTCATACAATGCTTCCATGTGCTGGTTACCATAACTACATGTCAGTTCACTTTGAACAAATATACCACTTCACTCATATTCCGGTTCTCTCTTCTCACATATCACATATGCCGGTTCACTTCATATCACATATTGACATCAATGACAACATACAATATCATTATGTCCTCATACCGGTTCACATAATGCCAACATGTAAAGGATATGTATTATTTTTCAAATCCTTTGCCACTTTTGAATAGACTATTGCCCTAGTTCTTGATTCTCCACGTGTCTTCCTATCTCTGGCCCAATGTCATGAAGTGACTCCTCTATGAAAAACATGCTCCTTAATTCCCATTTTTGAACATTGTGAGATGTTATTCTGAACGTGTGATCTGACTAATTTGAGTCGGTTGTACACCCTGTATACAAGCTATTATTTCCAATTACATCATTGCACTGAATACTTCGCATCCACCTAAAGTGGCATTCCAAGTCATGGGAGTAAATTTTCAGTTGTGGCCTACGTCATAAGCCCAACCTATCATATCTTTATCCATACAATGATTAATCAATAAGAAACTTATTTTTGGATAAGATATTTACATCTTCTCTCACTGATTTATTGCACAAAAGGTCTTTCCTGTGATCAACAATAATAAAATATATTAGTAAAATGATACTTAAACTTTGTTGAAATCACTCTCCAAGTTCTCCATTAGAATTATATCTTCGTGGAGCTCCCTGTTGCCATTTTTTATGATTATGTTGTGATTTTCATTGATGGACACACACTTGTATTGAGATCACTTTTATATGTATGAATTATGCTCAACTGGCAATTGTTCCCAACTAGTATGATGTATTATAGTCCTTAGACTATTGGTATTTTGTAGAAAGTGTTTACTGATCTGAAGCGGTATGTTGACCCCAAGCGGTTCGAGGATCTCAAGTGGTATGAAGGATAAAAGCAGCAGAACACATATTTCCCAGTCTTCATTTTTGTCAAACCGGCAACCGGTATTTTGTATGAATCAGTAATACTTTGTGATAAGTTACCAACCGGCATTTTGTGATGAGTTACCATCCACTGATTGTTTGACGGTGCCGACACTTCAACAGTGCTTTTTGTGTCGTGTTATAGAATATGTCTAGATGCATTGAACCTAGGAAATTGTAATGTAATCCTATTGGACCGACATGAAATCAGATTCCTTTATAAGGACATCATGTCTAGGGTTTTATGTTGTTGCTAGGGTTAAAGGTGGTTGATGAGTTAGAGAGAGTGTGAATGTGTTGAAGACTGAAGTAATGTTGGAATGCATTAGGAATGAGCTATCAAGGATCTAACCAAGCAATCTGTGCTATTTGCTAGATCACTCACTTGTTGATTACTCACATCTTCGACAAGTCTGAAGCCCTTAACTGGGTAGGCCCAAAAGCCTTTTGTAAATCCTCTAACAAGGTGGTTCACATCTGTGGATCTAAAATCCTCTAGCAAGGTAGTCTTTAATCAGACTTATCTCCTAACAGAGATTGAGTTTCCTAATAGGATCTGTTCTAGTAAAGAACATTGTATGACCTTAACCGATCTGACCTTAACCGGTTTGGTTCCTATTCTGCAGATAGTTACTTGTGAGTTCCATCTCACCATGGTTTTTCCCATTTGGGTTTCCACATCAAAATCTCTTGTGTTATGGTGTTTGTGCTTCTATGGGTGAATGCATTATTTTCTATTTGGTTTGCATGTGTGCTAACCAGTTTGTCTGCTAAACTATTTTACCAGTTTACTGTTAGTCTAGTAAAGTGTTTAAGTACAGTGATTTTTGGCATACTAATTCACCCCCCCTCTTAGTATTCATCACTCCCTTGATGAAAGAGTAATCTTTTTCTCTTCTTGCTCACATCCCCTATTTGCCAAAATGTCTACCATCTTGTTGGATTCTCTATAGCAATGCATAATCTAATATGAATCTAGACAAGAGAGAAACTCTCTTGCTTCTTGAATGATATAATCTAATAGCCAATTGGGGGTTTGAGACTTGATCAAAGCTATGATAATGATATGAGAATCCCCTTAAATTATAATATTATTAACCTTATTTTTAATTGTTTATTTAACAGCAAATAACAGAGCCCTTTCTTTTGCCAGGTTGTTGGTTCTATTTGGTATCCTCCCATAGCTTGCTACCACCGCATGATCTTCTGGATCTTGAATGACACAAGATGACATGCATCTTAGATTTATCAATGCCTTTTGAAATCAAATCAAATTCCATGAAAAATAACTGGCCAAGATGAAGGGTGAGGAAAATGAAGTCAATCTTTCGAGAAACCTCTACTAAGTCCATGATCTCTTGTAGATGTTCTTTGTCACCTTATAGTTATGCTCGCCCACGTCTTGATGGACCATAGAAAACATCAAGGAATTTTTGGTAACTATCTCTTTCATTCAATGGAGTGCAGGTACCACCAAATAGGTATTTATCAAATTTGTCTTTCTCGAGTGAGGGAAATTTGGGAAGAGAAGAGGAAAGGGAGACATGTAGTAGGTCTAAAAGAGGGAGATTAGCTATAGGTGAAAAAATTAGAATAAAATTTCGTACATTCATGGAATTTTTTCTTGTTGAAGGGGGTCATATTCTTATGATGATGAGAGCATAGGTGACATTGAGGTGCCCTTGATGTATAAACATCTACAGAAACAATGGGTACCCAAGGAGCTTCCTCCAATAAAAACTATTTTTTTGTGTCAATGAGAGGATATATTGCATAGAACCATTGTCATTACATGGTTTGGGCCTATTTTATATAGACGGCATAAAGGTTTGTTACGAAAAAGGTATTGAATTGATGGAATATGTCGGACCCTATTATAGTTACAAAGATTGGATAGAGCTGGTTTGATATACATGAAGTATGTGTAGGTATGCACTGTCAGCAAATTATATACAACTACAAGATAGGGATCAAAATAAAGGAGTGGATATGTAGATTGATAGAAGGCCAAAAGCATCAAGGAATATTGTACAGTTTATAAAGATTACACGACCTCGGTCAACAAATAAGCAACCCAATTGTATTTCGATGCGCGCGAGGAAAACCATGTATTCGTATGTGCAATAAAATCAATAACTATAGGGGAAGAGTTGCTAATTGATTACAATTTGAATCACATAGATACAAACACAGTTACTATGGGGGTGGTACATACTATATACCATTTTACCCAACCTCCAATTAATGACTCCAATATATCATTTTATTATTATGCTATTTTTCGTAAGTCTATTGGTTTTATTTCGGTAATGTTTTTTTATATTTAATTTTTGTCACAACGGGACATTGATTGTATGGGGAAGGCTCCAGCCTAGAGCACAGATCATGATGAATATTCAGGTGCTTCTACTTGATAGGTTTACCTTATTGTTTCATGTTACTGTCTCCAATTAGGATTGTCAATTCCTTGCTTTCATTACCTAATCACATTCTGATTTTGATCACAATCTTTCACAAACAAAACACAATTGGGAGTGAGTCCCATTGTCTTAGAGCCTTCAAGGATTTCATACTACAACTCAATCCACACTCAATGATAATGTTAATTTTGATAATGTTTTTAATATTCTTCTCACAGATGGATGATCGGGGAAAGGCACTAGCAGTAGAGGTGCTAGAAATTAGGATATTAGGAGACTAGTCATTGTAAACAAGATATAAAATAAATGAAATAAGAATAATACATGCATAAATATAGACATTACACAAGATATACATGGGGAAAACCCTTTCGGGTAAAAAACCCATAAAGCATCATTTTATTAAAACACTTACAAATATAGTCTATCATAAAATAGACTTGAACTTGGGGATACTCCTCCAATACTTCAACATGGCCAATAATACCTCTTGTGCATAGTGATACAACTCACCATAAAGCTTCAAATTCACACACCTCTCAAATAAGAGAGAACCTCCTTAAATATAAGAGGAATGGTGGCTTCACTAGTCAGACCTTTTCAATAACCCCTACTCATAAATAATCAATAATCTAATAGTTATTAGATTATAATTGTTTCAAATGGAATATACTTATAAAGCATATAATATATAAGTTTTTATAACCTTATATTAGAAAATTATATATACATGTTATAAGGATGTGATCCCTAATAACATTATGTTCTAACACTCCCCCTTAATGTTAATAGGGGATCACATGTCAATTTCTATACAAGAAAAAATGAAGTACCCTAGTAACTTGGTGATAGGGAGACTCCTAGGTAAGTGCTCAAAAAGGCCAATTTACTTAAGAGGTTCAATTTGTTACCCAAAAACTTGTTTGATACTGCTAAATGAGTTTACAAAATCAGTCTTGTGGTTATAGTGCCAAGAACTTCATGGTTCACTTGCCTAACAAACTCCCCTTTAGGTGATGGCTCACACCCATGCTCAATCTACTCAAATTACTCACTCCACCCAACTACTCATTCTCAACCCTTGCTGTTTTGGCTTTCAACACACTATTTTAGAGTGCATTTGGAAGACTCCAACATGGACATGTGGGGGCAGCAAAGCTTTGTTCAAGGTTTGATAGTCAAACTTAGTTTTAGGCTCATAGCCCTTAGCTTACTCAAATTCGCCAACTAAGGTCAAAAACCCCCAAATGAGGCTGCACACTATCCAAGGTTCCAAATAACACTTGTTTGATTGTTTGATAATGTTCTCACAAAGTTTTAATAAGCCCCAAACTTCTCCTTGCCATTGGGTTCTTGCATTTTGGACAAAAATTGTCATTTGTGTGTTATGCAGTCAACAGGGCTACTAGCCTGTGGAGGCCTAATTGGCCAAATTTTGCTCATATTGCCCAACGATGGGCTTCTTGACCATGGTAGTTGATTTGGTTAGTGTGGATTAGGTCTAATCAAAGAGATTTGTTTGATTTTGGACTCCCACAAACTGGTTTAATGACTATCCACTAATTTAGGCTTAAACATAGGGTTTCATGAGGGTTTGGATGCTTCCACCATAGACTCTCTCCATAAAACTTGTTTCATCATCACATACTACTTGGAGACCTCTGCCATAGAAAAATAGAGCTTCCCCTACCTTTATTGGACAAGCAACATGCCAAACACTTCACAAACCATTGAAAAAAATAGTAAAATGTCACTATCACAGTCAAAACTATCCCTTTACCAGTCATATCTGCTGCTCCATTTTTGGGCCTGCATCATAAGGTGTTTGAACTGCTATTATACCTCAAGGAGGTCTAAAAAACACTAATCAACTTCCCTATTACATTTCCTTCTTCAATACAAGTCTTGGATTGTGCCTTTGAAGCATTCCATGAGCATATTGACAACACAATTCATAAAAACAGTGAACTCACTGTTTTGTTTACAAAATGAGAATGATTACATGGAATAAGCTATTCTAACACTTAAAGATGATGCCAAACAACCTTGGTCACATTTATATACCTCTAACTCATTCATTTGTTCACTCCAAATTTCTTTTGGGTGCAAATCTTGAGTTTTTGTTCATGTTACTAGCCAAGCAACCAACACTTGCCTAGTATTCACTCAAGTTCTTCTTCCAACCACACTTTTGGCACAAAATAGAGCATATGTATAGTATATACATGATTTAAAACTTGACTAAATCCATTATGTGGGATCCCAAACCTAGATTAGTCAAGTGGTTACATTTTAGAGCTTCAAACCCTTGACAGGACAGCAAGCACACAATTTGAAAGTAATTTTGTACAATCCAATTTTCAAAAGAAATCAATACCATAATCAATTGGAGAGCATCATACAATTTTTATGCACACCTCCCAAAGGTACAGTATGGACTATTACATAAAGGAGAGAAAAACCAGTCATAAAAGCCAAACTTTCATGATTTTATTCAAAAGCTCTTGTTTATACAATCACCAACCTTATTCAAGGAAAAGGGAGGTATTTTTATAGTCCATCCAATTATTTATCAAGCCCTGTATGGATAGGAGGCTTTCACAACTACCTTTTGCAAGAAAAACCCAAAAATGACAACTTCGACAACTTTTCAAGCTAAATGACAACTTTTCTTGCTCAAAGATGCATTTTTGACAACCTAACCTTGTCAACTTGTCTAAACAACTTAGATATGCCTAAAAACACTTATCAAACATGTTTCAATGCTTTGGAAAGCATTAGAAGACCTTTTTGGCAATTTTGCACATTTTGCCAAAAATGTCAACTCAAAGCCTGAAAGGCAAAACTTGATCTCTTGAGCCCAAAATGAGATCAAAACCACTAAAAATGACACATAATAACCTAAAACAACATAATCAACCTAACACAAGACATTACAAACAAGTAAGCATAAAATACTCAAAAATGGGAGGTGCTCTTGCACCATACTCCCCCAAAGACAAAGAAGTCATGTGACTCCTTGAGGCAGCAAAGACAAAGGCATGCCAACTTTCTGAAAGTCAGCTTTAGGTATCCATGTGGCCTCTGAGATAGGATTGTCCTTCCATTTGATGAGATGCTCCATGTAGGTGTGATTCCTTTTCTTTTTGAGAATCCTGGAGTCTAGAACCTATTATTCTTGGGGAAAAGAAAGAGAAGGGAGAGATAGATCACAAAGGGATTGTGCAACATCTAAAACTATTTGAATCTCCTCAAGTGGCTTCCCCTTTAAATCAATTAGATCTGCAACATTAAAAATGGGAGGCAAAGAAATATCAGTAGGTAAATTAGCTTTGTAAGCATTAGACCCATACTTAGCCAAGATTTTGCAAGGGCCTATTCTCCTCATCTGAAGTTTGCTTGGAACTCCCTTTTGTAGCCTTGCCTTGTTCAAGTGAACCATCACATAATCACCTATGGAAAAATGAACATCTCTCTTTGTAGCATCCACTCATGCCTTGACTTTTTGTGAGGTATCTTGGAGAGCTTGTCTCACTTGTTCATGAACCTCGTTCATGGATTGTGCCATGTCATCTGTTGTTCCAATCTTATGCTGCAAGTTAGTGATATCCCTCAACTCCATTATACCCCTTGGATGCATACCATAAACAACTTCAAATGGACTTTTACTTGTAGATCGGTTAACACTATCATTATAGGCATATTCTTCTTGATGAATGAGCTGATCCCAACTTTGCCCATATTCCTTTGTCAAGCACCTAAGCATGTTTCCAAGAGACCTGTTCACAACTTCAGTTTGGCCATCAGTTTGTGGATGATAAGCTGAACCATAAGAGAGATTAGTACCCAATCTCTTCCACAATTTTTTCCAGAAATGACCAAGAAACTTAACATCCCTATCTGAAAAAATCCTAGTAGGTAAACCATGAATTCTAACAACTTCTTTGAAAAACAAATAAGAAATATGACTTGCATCATGTGTTGTCTTACAAGGAATAAAGTGAGCCATTTTGTTAAATCTGTCAACTACTAAAAAGATGCTATCAAATCCTGCTTGAGTTCTAGGTAATCCTACCACAAAATCCATACTAATGCAATCCCAAGGCCTATGTGGAATGGGAGGAGGATGATATAAAACAACATTAGAGGAACTACCTTTTGCTTTCTGACATACCAAGCACTACTCAACATACCTCCTGATGTATGTCTACATCGTAGGCCCATAATAGAACCTTTGAACCAGCCCTAAGGTCTTGTTGAGACTGAAATGTCCACTTAAGAACCCATTGTGTTTCTCTTGAATGAGGTTCTCTCTCATAGAACCTTTTGGAACACACAACTGTCCACCCCTAAATAACAAACCATCCTGAAAAGTGAAATCAGCATATGCACCATGGAAATTATTCTCAAAATCTTGACAAACTTTATAAGCTTCAGCAAAATCATCATCAGTGGGATACGTGTATTTGAAACTATCAATACCAATGCTCTGAACTTGAATCTCATGAATAGTTAACAACCTTCTACTCAAAGCATCTACTACTTTTTTCAACTGACCCTTCTTATGCTTAAGAGTAAAAGTATAAGCTTGCAAGTATTCTACCCATTTAACATGCCTATGATTCAGTTTATCCTGTGAGTTCAAGAAACTTAGTGCCTGATTTTCTGTGTATACAACAAACTCTTTAGGAAGAAGATAGTGTCTCCACTTCCTAAGTGCTTGTACTAATGCATAGAGTTTTAAATCATAGGAAGAGTACTTTTTCTTTTCATCATTCAAATTCTCACTAAAGAATGCAACTGGTCTATTTTCTTGACTTAAAACAACTCCTACATCAATATTACTAGCATCACATTCAATAGTAAAAAGTTTATCAAAACTAGGTAAAATGAGCATTGGTTGGGTAGCTACTTTAGTTTTCAATAACTCAAACCCCTTATTGGCTGCACTTGTCCACTGAAATTTTACCTTTACACCCCCTTTGATGGTCTCTAACATTGGGGCACAAATCTCACTGAATCCCCTGATGAACTTTCTGTAAAACTGTGCCAAACCATGAAAGCTTCTGACATCACTGGTTGTCCTAGGAATTGGTCAACTGGTTATTGCTGCAACTTTAGAATGATCCATTTTCAGATTGCCTCCTAATACAACAAAACCAAGATATACCAATTCTTTCTTCAAGAAATCACATTTTTCTAGATTAATGGTTAGTTGTTCATCAGATAACTGTCTCAAAACAATAGCTAAATGCTTCAAATGCTCTTCCTTAGTCTTACTGAAAAAAAAGAATATCATCTAAATACATAACAACAAACTTTCCAATGAAATCATGTAAAACTTCATTCATGAGTCTCATGAATGTGCTGGGAGCATTAGAGAGTCCAAAAGGCATGACAAGCCACTCATAGAGACCCTCATTTGTTTTGAAAGTTGTCTTCCATTCATCCCCCTCTTTGATTCTTATCTGATGGTAGCCACTCTTCAAATCAATCTTGCTGAAATGCTATGCACCCCCCAAACAATCCATCAAATCCTCTATCCTGGGTATGGGAAATCTATACCTGATGGTGATCTTGTTTATGGCTCTGGAATCTGTGCAAAGTCTCCATGTTCCACCCTTCTTAGGTGCCAACATTGTAGGTACTGCACAAGGACTAATGCTTTTCCTAATTAGCCCTTGGTCTAAGAGTTCTTGTATTTGTCTTGCTACCTCTTTGTTTTGTTTAGGGGTCATCTTGTAGGCTGCCTTATTGGGCAAAGAGGCTCCAAGTATGAAGTCAACCTGATGGCTAATGGCTCTAGGAGGTGGTAAGGCTGCAGGTGTACCATCACTGATTATTTGTTTAAAGTTATCAAGGATTTGCTGCACCTCATATGGTATCTCAACTTCCTTTTCTACCTTTTCTTCCTTGGGTTTTACTATGAGTGCAAATCCCACTCCTTCACCGTCTTCTAGTGTTTTTATGAACTCTTTCTCATTCACTAACAATATGTTAGGTACTTTTTTTTTGCTCTCTCCTTCTTCAATGAGGGATTGAATCTAATAGGTTATTCCATCTTTCTGAAATGAGTAGGAGTTTCTTTCCCCATCATGTTGTGTTTTTCGGTCAAATTGCCATGGTCTACCCAATAGTAGGTGGTAAGCATCCATAGGAAGGATGTCACATAGGATCCTATCTACATATCCACCTATGTGGAAATCTACCTAGGCTTGCTCATTTACTAACACATTTTGTCCCTTATTCAACCATGTGAATTTGTATGGATCCTTGTGTTGTATCCTAGGTAGTTTCAATTTGCTTACTGCTTCCTCTTATATGATGTTATTTGTGGATCCTGAATCTATGATCACCTTACACACCTATCCCATGATTTTACACTTAATCCTAAACAATTCTCTTCTCTGTGAGGCCTCTGTACTATATGGCTTCTTCATTAACACTCTCTTGATCATTAAACTCTCACCATCTTCTGAAGCTAGGTGGTTCAATGCTGAAGTTCTAGTATTACCTCCATCTTCTTGAACATAGTTTAACCTCTTTTCACCACCATAGGATGAACTAGGCTTCTCTGGGCATCTATAGGAAGGGTGGCCCAACTTTTGATAGTTATAGCATTTCATGGTTGAGAAGTAGGACCCTCTCCCTAGTCCATTAGATCTACCTCTACTCGGGTTGCTTGATCCCCTACCCCTATAGTTGGGTTATCTCTGAGAATCCCCACTTTTCTCTAGAAGTTTAGACTCTCCCTGGGATCATTGATCTATGCTCCTTCCCCCAAAACTGCCTCTATGGCCTCTACCATCTGTTCCCCTACCTCTGCCTCTATTGTTTTGTTCTTGCTTTCTCCTACCTTTCTCTTCCACCTTAAGTGCCAATTGATAGCACTTGTGTACTGTTTGTGGGCATAACAAGCTCATCTCTTCCTGGATGTTCCACCTCACTCCATTCAAGTACCTTGCCACTTTTATACTCTCATCTTCCACTACTCTGGATCTCATGCACAGTTTTTGAAAGTCTTCAGTGTAGCTACTAACATCTAGGTCTTTTTGTCTCAAATTTTGTCTTTTCCGGTGAAGTTGTATTTCATAGTCTTCAGGAAGGTAGGTTTCTTTGATTTTGGATACCATTGCTTTCTAGGTGGCTAGTAGTTTCTTACCTTCTTTCACCCTTTCCTCTTGGATGAACTTCCACCAAGTTAAGGCTGCCCCTCTCAACCTTGATTTCGCCACCTTAACTTTTTATGCTTCAGTCACTCCATCACATTCAAAATGGTTTTCTTGCCCTTCAATCCACTCTATTAGAGCATCTAGATCCATCTTCCCACTGAAAAGAGCCACTCCCTCTAAGGTTTTACCACTCATATCTCTCAAGGCTTTCAAGAATGGTTCTTTCTCAATGACAGGGTCAGGCATGGGGACTTCATCCTCTATAGCCATCATTTTACCCTAATCTCCAACCTTATCATGGACTTCTTTAGTTTTGACTTCTACTTCCGCTAGTTTCATTGCTAGTTTATCTAATCTCTCTCTGAGTACCCTATTTTTCTCTTCTTGGTCTTCAACCTTCTTGGCCAATTCTACATTAGTCACCATGTTTTCCTAATGTTCCTTTCCTTATGAATCTTTTGTTGGCTCTGATACCACTATGATAGGGAGACTCCTAGGTAAGTGCTCAAAAAGGTCAATTTACTCAAGAGGTTCAATTTATTACCCAAAAACTTGTTTGAGACTGTTGAATGAGTTTACAACATCTGTCTTGTGGCTATAGTGCCAAGCACTTCATGGTTTACTTTCCTAACAAACTCCCCTTTAGGTGATGGCTCACACCCATGCTCAATCTACTTAATTTACTCACTCCACCCAACTACTCATTCTCAACCCCTACTCTTTTGGCATTCAACACACTATTTCAGAGTGCATCTGGGAGACTCCAACATGGACATGTGGGGGCAGCAAAGCGTTGTTCAAGGTTTGATAGTCAAACTTAGTTTTAGGCTCATAGCCCTTAGCTTACTCAAATTCACCAACTAAGGTCAAAAACCCCCAAATGAGGCTACACACTGTCCAAGGTTCCAAATAACACTTTTTTGACTATTTGATAATGTTCTCACAAATTTTCATAAGCCCCTAACTTCTCCTTGCCATCGGGTTCTTGCATTTTGGCAAAAACTGTCATTTGTGTGTTATGCAGTCAACAGGGCTACTAGCCTGTGGAGGCCTAATTGGCCAAATTTTTCTCATATTGCCCAACAATGGGCTTCTTGACCATGGTAGTTGATTTGGTTAGTGTGTATTAGGTTTAATCAAAGAGATTTGTTTGGTTTTGGACTCCCACAAACTGGTTTAATGACTATCCACTAATTTAGGCTTAAACATAGGGTTTCATGAGGGTTTGGATGCTTCCACCATAGACTCTCTCCATCAAAATTGTTTCATCATCCCATACTGCTTGGAGACCTCTGCCATAGAAAAATAGAGCTTCCCCTACCTTTATTGGACAAGCATCATGCCAAACACTTTGCAAACCATTGAAAAAAATAGTAAAATGTCACTATCACAATCAAAACTATCCCTTTACCAGTCATATCTGCTGCTCCATTTTTGGGCCTTCATCATAAGGTGTTTGAACTGCTATTATACCTCAAGGAGGTCTAAAAAACACTAATCAACTTCCCTATTACATTTCCTTCTTCAATACAAGGCTTGGATTGTGCCTTTGAAGCATTCCATGAGCATATTGACAACACAATTCATAAAAACAGTGAACTCATTGTTTTGTTTACAAAATGAGAATGATTACATGGAATAAGCTATTCTAACACTTAAAGATGATGCCAAACAACCTTGGTCACATTTCTAGACCTCTAACTCATTCATTTGTTCACTCTAAATTGCTTTTGGGTGCAAATCTTGAGTTTTTGTTCATGTTACTAGCCAAGCAACCAACACTTGCCTAGTATTCACTCAAGTTCTTCTTCCAACCACACTTTTGGCACAAAATAGAGCATATGTATAGTATATACATGATTTCCAACTTGACTAAATCCATTATGTGGGATCCCAAACCTAGATTAGTCAAGTGGTGACATTTTAGAGCTTCAAACCCTTGACAGGACAGCAAGCACACAATTTGAAAGTAATTTTGTACAATCCAATTTTCAAAAGAAATCAATACCATAATCAATTGGAGAGCATCATACAATTTTTATTCACACCTCCCAAAGGTACAGTATGGACTATTACATAAAGGAGAGAAAAACCAGTCATAAAAGCCAAACTTTCATGATTTTATTCAAAAGCTCTTGTTTATACAATCACCAACCTTATTCAAGGAAAAGGGAGGTCTTTTTATAGTCCATCCAATTATTTATCAAGCCCTGTATGGATAGGAGGCTTTCACAAATACCTTTTGCAAGAAAAACCCAAAAATGACAACTTTGACAACTTTTCAAGCCAAATGACAACTTTTCTTGCTCAAAGATGCATTTTTGACAACCTAACCTTGTCAACTTGTCTAAAAAACTTAGATATTCCTAAAAACACTTATCAAACATGCTTCAATGGTTTGGAAAGCATTAGAAGACCTTTTTGCTAATTTTGCATATTTTTGCCAAAAAATGTCTACTCAAAGCCTGAAAGGCAAAACGTGATCGCTTGAGACCAAAATGAGATCAAAACCACTAAACATGACACATAACAACCTAAAACAACATAATCAACCTAAAACAAGACATTACAAACAAGTAAGCATAAAATACTCAAAAATGGGAGGTGCTCCTGCACCACTTAGGTCTTCTTTGACAGTGATAAACAGGGACACAAATATATGCCAACATGAAGATCATGCATTCCGAACTACACAAAATTCATCTTGTCATAATTTATAATCTCGTTGTTTTGAAAATGATTCTATGAGGTCTTAAAAAATTATACTGGAGTCGTGGTCTCCTCAAATTAACCTCTCCCCGGGTTCATTACATAGTTCCCGTAGGACTTAATACAATTGGTTTACAAGTGGAAGATTTACAAGGAGAAGAATTTGCAATATGCTCGCAGGACTTAAGCACAAATGTGCCTGTAGGACTTACTAATGCCTACCTGCTGTAGTTAAAACAAAAAGGACTTACATATGCCTATCTGCAGGCTTAAAGGACTTACTAATGCCTATATAGGTCTTATTTCATACCTATTAGGACATATGCCTACCCGTAAGATTTAAAAATTAGGATTCAGCCACTAGGTGGTGTCATTGACATGCACACTCCCCCTCAATGGCATCACCTAAGGCCAGGAATTATTTGAATTTGGAGCATATAATGCATAAAAGTCTTATGCGTATTAGGTCTTACATCTAGGATTTAGCCACTAGGTGGTGTCATGTACACTCCCCCTTAATGGCATCACCTAAAACCAATCACTGCATAGAGGATTTCAAAGTGATGGCTAAAATTCCAATATATAGCATGTGCCCATGATCTTCAAGGTGTCTTTATTATAGAATGATTTCACTTGAGTGAGGTGTCCATGATCTTCAAGGTTCCTTTATTATATAATGCTTTCACTTGAGTGAGGTGCCCATGATCTTCAAGGTTAACTTTGATCTTTAGAAATGATATTTTCTAGGAGTAAAGTAACTACAAGTAAGATTGTACTTTGACATATATCCAAATGGAACTCTTCCATAAATCTTCAAGGCCATATTTATTCTTTAGGAGCTACTTTCATATTTTGTCCATTTGATTCAAAGACACATAGAAGATAGTCTTCTTCTCAAAGTATTGCACCATCCATGTAATAGAACTTGCACCATATGTTTTGAAGGCATAACCTTACCATAGAAGAAACAATATAGTTAGTATCATAGTTTTCAATTAAACTTGATTTTTGGTGCAAGGAAAGAACATAATATTATACATTTGTCATTTTCCAAAGATCATAAAATATTCCTCATAAATATAAAATATAGTCCAATGATTGGTAGCAAGGAGATCAACATGTATTTTCATGAGAATAGGAATGAATAATTAGTTGTCTTTTTTAAAATACAAAATAGACACGCTACTACATATAGTAATGATCCATAAAAAAATAGACAACAAGTGAGCTATCCTTTCTAGGTTTTCTCCCTAGATAGTTTATAAGGATGATAGCCACCCATTATAAATAGTATGATTGAAAAAATAGATAAAAAGCAATAGATATCTTTGATCTCCAAAAAAAATTCTAATGATAAATTTTGAATTTACTTGTGAAACTCTAATATCCTTTATATTTCATAGGTAAATATTTTATGCTCTATCTATGGATAAATAGATGATCATTATGATAGTTTGATAGAAAAGAATTTGTTCGTCAAATATACTACAAGTAGGAATATTATCAATATAATCCTCTAAAATATTATTTGGAGATAAATTATGATGTTCCTTCCCTTTGTCTCACTTAGTGCACTTATGAGTTTTTTGTAATGCAACTTAGAGAACTATTACACCAATTAATTTGGGAGGACAACTTGAAAATAGTAATTGGGACTAGATGCACCAAACATATTATAACATTATATGGAAGGATCAACACCATCATTAATTATGAGGTTATTTCTTCTTTGTTACGTCTCATCAACAAGTTATTTACAAGAAGATAGCATAAAAAAAGGGGGAAAAAAAAAGGATATGGCTATATCCACTCATATTAAATGACTACAAAAAATATATTATAAAGCACCATATAAAGAAAATATGAAATATCAACACTTATAATGGGTGATCTAAGGAAGTACAAGTCTACACCATCTCTTATAACATTGTGGAAGCAACCCTCTTAAAGATATTCTTTTCAAATACATGTATGTTCAATAATGTGTTTGACAAAAAAAACCTTACATTAATCATAGACAATGAGATTTTCTTTCATTGCCCATTTTTAATGATAATATTATTTGCATGTATGGGAGTGTGCAAGTTTGTGTGTAATGTTTCTATAGGGGGAGATTGCCTACATACACATGGATCTATGAAATTAATGACACTGTCGTGCCAATAGTAGAAAGGCCATGATTAACTTCTTTGAAAATCAACATGACACAACCCTTGATATTATTGAATTAAAATTGATACTAAATGGATGAATGTGCCCATGGAATGGTATAGCTTCCAAAATATCTTATAGTAATGTGTGGAAGAAGAACCTCACATAGTAAGTACTCCAATAAGATTATTTATGTTTCATTTTGACCTAGCATCATTGTTTAAAATAAAATAAAAATGAAGATATATATTTTAAAAGGAGAGTTGCGAATATTTTGTGAAATAACTCTAGCATACAATGAGACGAAATTAGTGCAACTACATAATAGAATTATAGAAGATTTTGAATCACTTTGTAATGATTAGATGATACAATGAATATGACTATTAGAATGTATTTTTCTTAATCAATCATAAAAGGAGCCAATTCACAGATAAGTTATTTGAGAATCTACACATAATTAAGCAAATAATGCATAGTCTAGTGAGTAGTCAAAAATAAATACAAATACTGATTTTAAACAAGGAAAATGATCAAAGAAATTTATATATATATATATGATTATTGATTTTTAAGGTTATTTAATTATTTTCCATATGCAAATGGAGGGTCCCAAAGGAATAATGTTTCTAACCCAACATTTGAAGTGGACAGCTAGGCTTCATAGCAAATCTATGGCATAACAATGCAAGGGTGGCACCTACCTGTCACATGATGAAGGCGCAATGCATGACACAAGGTCAACGTGGAAAGTATGGGACATACTCATAAATAGATGAATAAGTACATTATAGGTTGACACGGTCTCATGTTGACATGGCAATTTGGAATGCTTTTGTCTCATTGTTCGATTCACCTAAATTTTGCACACTCAATGAACCCATTGATTTGTTCAATGGAATATATCTAAAACAACTAAATGTAATTCTTTCACAATATACATATCTATTCAAACAACATCATATGAAGCAACCTCTACTCCTATAGATTCCTTAATACTTAATTCCATTGTATCGATAAATGTATAATTCCACTAGTTCATTCTTAAAATGCCCTTACTTTAAATATTGTGTCCACAAAATCAATGTGATCAGTGTCACAAACTTCAGTAGTTCACATTAAAAATATCATGATCATGATCACACAAGAGAGGACGACATAAGAGAAAGTCTCATTGATGACGAATGGGGAAGATGGTCAATAAAAAAATGGTAACATGTTTTTCTAGTCTTTTGCAATTGGTTTTGGTGGTAGACAGTCGCTAACCTTACCCTTTTTTGTTGTCATGGTCTTGAAGCTTCCTTTTCACCTCTTATAAATTTGGATTAATGGACAAAAAATAGTGTTTGAGCCCTTATAGTGGATGAAATGTGTGTATCATTAACCTTATTACTTGAGTTTTTTTTAAACTTAGTTTCTATAGTCATAACTTGATCTCGCACATTTTTGTATTCTGGTTGATTGGGCATTTGTGTTTAAGCAGTGAATCAATACCCTATCACATTTTGAGTTCCTGATTTTGCACTTTGCAATCATTCACATATTACAAGCAATGACAATCAATTACTAATCTTTTGTAGTTTGGATGTGTGGAAGGAGAATGGGATTCTTGATAAGGAGGAGAAAGGAAATGAAATATCAATCCATATTTGTTTTCCTACATTTGTGATACGAGTCATTTTGTTTTCAAAAGTCATATGTTTTGACAAAGAGTTGTGTTCCTTTATGCAACATAGGTAGGTAAGTATGCAAAAAGAGAGATATAAATGAATGTGACTTCCTTTATTTCAAGGTTGCCCATCGAGATAAGAAGAAACACAATAATGATGAAGTATATATATGTAGATGTTCTAGTTCACATTTGTTCTCTGGTTTAAATTAAGGAGAACATATGAATGAAATATTTTTAAGCTAGTATGTATATAAATATAAGGATGGATCACGTGAATAAATAATATGAAAAGGGATTTAAGAATAGGTCATAAAAAATAATTATAAAGCATTTCAAATGTTAATTTCTTATAGTATAAATTGATATCTTTGTTTAAAGTTTTGATAATATAATTAAATTATAATTTAAATTGATTATGAAATGTAATACTAAAAGAAAAATAATCTATCACTTAACCATCAATTAGTTAGCAATGACAACTATATTAGTTAGGGGGCAAAAATGGTATGAAAAATCTCTTAGATATTAAATTAAAAAAATGCTTGGAATTTCCTAACTTGACTTTTAATGAATTAATTATAAAAAAGAGTAGAAACTGCACACCAAAATATTGTGCAAAGGACCTTGCAAATGTTGATTGAGTGTAAAAAAGATCCCATCAAGTTCTACATAACTTCTTGTATAACCTGTAAAAATGATTAGTATAGCCTAATAGGCTCTAATACCATGTTAGAAATTAGGATATTAGGATACTAATCCTTATAAACAAGATATAAAATAAATGAAATAAAAATAATACATGCATAAATATAGACATTACACGAGATATACATGGGGAAAACCCTTTTGGGTAAAAAACCCCATAAAGAATCATTTTATTAAAACACTTACAAATATAGTCTATTATAAAATAGACTTGAACCTGGGGATACTCCTCCAATACTTCCACATGGCCAATAAAACCTCTTGAGCATAGTGATACAACTCACCATAAAGCTCCAAATTCACACACCTCTCAAATAAGAGAGAACCTCCTTAAATATAGGAAGAATGGTGGCTTCACTAGTCAGACCTTTTCAATAACCCTCACTCATAAATAGTCAATAATCTAATAGTTATTAGATTATAATTATTTCAAATGGGGTATGCTTATAAAACATATAATATATAAGGTTTTATAACCTTATATTATAAAATTATATATAAATGTTATAAGGATGTGAGCCCTAATAACATTATGTTCTAACTAGAGGAGAGCATCCATACGGAGGTGTAGTCACTATTATGCGATGATGATATTGCATATTCTACAAACCCTCTAGATATGATAAGGAAGACCCCAAAAAATGCAATGAATAAATCCTTCAGTTATTATTTATAGTGCCTCAAATAGATGAGATAAGATAAATGGTTAAAATATTGACTGAGAGAGAATGAAACTTGCAGGTACTTGTTGTCATGAGATCTTTAATTATAACATAAGTTCATTCATGGTTTTATATATTGTACTCTTTTATGTCATGAACTAAAATATGAGTTGTTTTTACAGGATTTTTTGGGTCCTCATGATGTCGCTGGCCATGATCAGGGTATTGCAGGTGCTGCCCGAGGAGTAGGAGTTGGTTCAAGTGTCGATCCTAATCTTCTCGGGCATCACCACATAATCTGACCCCATCATCAATTAATATATTTTCACCTCAAATGTCGACATCACATAGCATGAAAGCATCACGTACTACACCCTCTGGCAGTGAACAAATGTCAGAACATGTGTTAGGACATGTACTTGGGGATGTAAAGGCCACTAGTATTGGTGATGTTTTAGTAGCATTTCTTGGATCTTCTTGTATTACTAGTACGAGAACATCGTCGGTCACATTTTTGGTGACAGAGGATTTTGTTCCCATAAAGATAGAGAAGGTCCCAGGTACTTTAAAATGTTTTAATTATTATTATATATAATCCATTTGGAATTTACTTATTGAGAACTCTTTTTAGACTAATGTTCCCATGATATTTTTGTAGGAAATAATGTTTTATATAAACATATAAATGATATTACATTGGAGATATTCGGCACCACCATGTGTACATGATGGAATGCCCAAAATCAAGATTCAAAAGATGAGCTCATTAACCGTTTAATTGTGTTGTTCGATAATAACACATTCAACCAAACCAAGGTCCATCTAAAGTATGTGAGGGACCAATATAGGTCACATATAGAGAAGAACAAAAGTACGATCATCCCCCCATGATTCCGGAGAGGGAGTGGAAGGACATAGTGTCAGATGGAAAGGAGAAGGCTGAAAAAAAAAAGGAAAGACACCATTGGGCCAAGGAAGGTATGCGATACCATCAACAATGTAATTATATACTGATCACTCTTTCTTTTTACATAATCTAACGTATTTCAAACTTTTCATAGGCTATCTGACACATCGAAGGCAACAAAGGAAAGAGTAGAAAAATATGGGTAGCACAAACTTGGCTCTGGTGGTTATATGAAATTAATCGCATGAATTGTAAGTATCAATAAATAAAATATAGCATCCAAATAATAAATTGCAAACAATTTTATTTTTTTCACATCATATAAGAAAAATTCATGACCTTATGCAAAAATGCAGGACTCTGAATTCAAGAGAGTGCCCACAAAAGACAACCTGAAGATTTCCTTCCAGCAAGGCTATGGATCCATGGTTGAACGCCTAAGAATCTTGATAGGGCAAACACAAGCTTCCACTGCATCCGACACACAGGTAAATAAACTCAATGAAGTTTATTTAAAATTGAATACTTGTGCAATCTATTCAATATTTATTTCTACCATAAAGTAATTGTGTGCCTATTTATTTTTAACAGGCAAGCAATAATAATACTGCACATGAAATTGGAATGTAGCCTAGTGAGGGTGGAGCACAACCTGCAGATGACGGTCATGGTCGTGTGCATCCCAGTACCAGATGTATTCATGTGCTATACAAGACACTTTATGGATTAATACAATTAAACATCTTTAATTGCAATTGGTGTATTAATTAATGTAACCTTTCATGTTTCAACTTTAGATCATGTAGAGCATGATCAACATGTTGAGCATGATCATGCTAGACAAGATCAGGAACATGATGTGGTCCTATCAGGTAAAGAGGACCACTCTAATGTTATTTTAAAAAAATTTAATTGTAATTGGTGTATTAATTAATGTAACCTTTTGTGTTTCAACTCCATAGGATTTAGAGGGTATTTAACATGTTGAGCATGAGGATATAAGACAAGATCGGGAACATGGTGTGGCCCCATCAGGTAAAGAGTACCACTCTAATGTTATTTTAAATATTTTAATTGAAATTGGTGTATTAATTAATGTAACCTTTTGTGTTTCAACTCCAGAGGATTTAGAGGGTATTCGGCATGTTGAGCGTGAAGATATAAGACAAGATTGGGAACATTATGTGGCCCCATCGAGTAAAGAGAACCACTCTAATGTTCTTTTAATTAATGAAATACTTGTAACAATAATAATAAAACATATCAATTTAACATTTCTTTGTTATTGCAGTAGACCCCCCTTACAGCGGCCTCCACATTGCAAGTACGTGACTAGGAATACATTAAGATTACTAGCAGGGGGCATAACAACTGAAGGGGGGACAGGTGATTTAGAAAATGATGTTCCACTTCATCTCTATTAAGCTTCAAAAAAGAAACAAAAAATAAATTGATTGTAATCATATTATGACAACCTGCATATTTTTTATAATATGTAAAAACTGAACAATGAATTTGACATGTTAATGAATGAATGTTATATGTTATTAATGGATGAATGAATGAGTGTTATATGTTCTGATTAATAGGAAAAATAGGTTTTAAGGACCCAAAACCTTTAACAAAGGAGATTAAACAGGATCATCAAAGAGAATCTAGACCAAGAAAGAACAACTAAAACACAGACTAGCAATAAAGCCAGTAAACAGAAAGGACAGAAGAAGGCAGAAACAACAAAATGAAGAAACCAGAGATAACACTGCACAATTATAAGGCCTTCAGGAGGTCCTCCACCTTAATCATCAGCTGGTTGTAGTTGGCCAGAGCAATTTTAAGTTCATCCAAGTCCTTATTTGGCTTCTTCTCCTTCTTTTTACCATTAGTTCTTGTTCTGGGTCCTTGAAAATCTCCTGTTCCTTCAGTGTCAGGGTCAATTTCCAGGGTATCCTTCTCCTCCAAATTGCTGATGAGGGTTTTGGTTTTGCCAGCAGAGGCCTTCAGAATGTTTAAGCTTTGCTCGGCAATAATTTTAAGCCATTCCTCAATTGCTAACTTTATTGATAGTTTTCGTCATTGTTTGATCCATAGCATTGGCATTAGCTTTCCTCTCAATCAGATCTTTCTCAATTTGCTCAAATCTGAGGTTGGATTCTCTCATCTTTTCAACTCTAACAATAGTTTTGGTCAAATCCTCCACATAATCTACTATAGACTTCCCTTCGCCAATGCTGATAATTTCTAGAATCTGAGTTTTGTTGATAGTTTCCAGAGTCTGGGCCTGCTGATAGTTTCCAGAATCTAGATTCTGCTGATAATTTCCAGAAATTGGGTTTTGTTGATAGTTTTCCTGCTGATAGTTTCCAGAGTCTAGATTCTGCTAATAATTTCCAGAAACTAGGTTCTGCTGATAGTTTTCCTGCTGATAGTTTCCAGAGTCTGGATTCTACTGATAATTTCCAGAAACTGGGTTTTGCTAATAGTTTCCAGAATCTGGAAACTGTTACTGACAATATTAGAATAGCTTGAAGCACTCCTTTTAATCTGTTTCATTATTATTTTGACCATTAATGATCTTTGGGGTGCTATTGTATCAATCCTTAAAAATGATTAATCTGACATCCTCTTGGAGGCCTTGTTCTCCCTTCCAAGTAATCAATTCATCTTGATTGACCACCACATTGGCTGCCCAGTCAGCAGAACCATTAGCTTCACGGTAAATATGAGATATGAAACTTTTCTCAAAAGTGTTAATGAGGTCTCTAGCAGCCTTTATAATGTTATTGATAGACCATGAGGGCTTAGAGGAACCCTTGAGGCATTTAATGATGTTGTTAGAGTCCCCTTCAATCCATAGGTAGGGGCAATTCCATCTTTTTGCGAGGAGAATACCTTGGAGAGCTGCCTTTGCTTCTACCTTGTGGTTTATTTGGCTTCCTATTGGAACAACAATCATTTCCTTACATATACCTTTATCATCTCTAAGAATAGCTCCACATCCCGCAGGGCCCAAATTACCTTTTGCAGCACCATCGAAATTGACTTTGAACCAACCATGAGGGGGAGTTTGCCATCTTGCTTCTAATCTTTTGTTTTGCTTGGGATCAAAACTATCAGCAATCTTCAAACTCCATGAACTTAAAATATGAGATTCCAAAGGGTTGGCCGAAAAGCAGGGGGCCCCAATGATCCTAATGTTCTCCACTATAGCCCATTTTATTTTCTGGAAAACAATATCTTGAGTAAGAGAACTATCCCTGAAAATATGATTGTTTCTTTCTTTCCATAACCCCCACAGAATGTGAGGGAGAGATAGCTGCCATAGAGTTCTCAAAAAGGAGTTAGACCAATGATAATTCCAGGAGTAGAACAAATCACTGATAGTGTTAGGACACACCCAATCAATGCAAAAACTCTTAAGAAATCTTTCCCAGATAGAAGCAAAATAGGAACAGTGGATGGCCAGATGGTCCACAGACTCTTCCTCCTCAAGACACATAGCACATCTATTAGGGAAAGCAAAACCTCTGCCATTTAGGTTATCTAAGGTCAAGATTTTATTTTGAAGAATAGTCCAATAGAAAAAATTGATTTTAGGAAGTAGACCCTTAATCCAAGCTTTAGACCAGAAAGGATTTTTAGAAGGGGCAGGGGAGAGATCACCATACATAGAAGAGACAATAATATTACCTTTAGGTTCATATTTCCAAATGAGGGAGTCTTCCTCTTTATTCAACCAGACCGATGATAGATGGTTTTTAAGCTTAATAAGGTTTGGGTGGATACTTTCAATATTCTGCCATTTATTTCCTATCCAATGCCCTTCAACTAAAGGACCAAAAGTTCTAATACAGGAGGAGGCATAAGGGGCCCATTCTGGGATGTCAATCAAAGATTTATCAAAAAGCCAGGGATCTTCCCAGAATTTAATTTTCCTGCCATTGCCTACTTTCCATATAACCCCTTTAGCAATGTTGTCTCTACACTTAGAGGCATGATTCCAGATATGGGACCCATTCATGCTAATATTAGAATTGATAAAAGAGGAAAGAGAAGAGGATAGAAGAGAATACTTACTTCTCCAGATTTTACACCATTCACTATCTGAGTGGAACATTCTCCAAACCTGTTTAGACAAGAGAGCTTCATTTAGGGTCTGGATTCTTCTCAATCCCAGACCACCTTTACTTTTCGGTCTACATACTTGATCCCAAGCCACGAGAGACATTCTTTTCTTTTCCTCAACCCCTGACCAGAGAAAATTTCTTTGAATTTTTTCAATAGCATCAGCATACTTTACTAGAATTTTGAAAAGGCTGAGGGCATAGATAGGTATGCTTTGAAGGGAAGCCTTTATAAGTTGAAGCTTTCCAGCCTGACTTAAAAGGGCTCCTTTCCAACCAGCTAGCTTTTTATGAAATTTATCCACCAGGGAGCTCCAAAAAGAATCAGGAGGAGCAATGCCCAATGGGAGGCCAAGATAAGTGGTAGGAAGATTAGCAATCCGACATTCCAGAATTCTGTTGATTCTATGTTGTCTTCTCTCTGGAGTATTGATGAAAAAAACTTCACTTTTGACCCAATTAATGAGCTGACAAGATGCAGAGGCAAACTTACAAAGAGTGTCCTTCAGGGTTCTAGCTTCTGAGATACTTGATTCTCCCATGAAAATGGTATCATCCACAAACTGTTGGTGAGAACAGGTATAATCAGCTGAAGAAGGTTGAAGTCCCTTAAAAGATCCTCGCATCACCATGCTTTCCATATGCCTACCAAAACATTCAGCCATAATAATGAAGAGGATAGGGGAAATGGGATCCCCTTGCCTCAATCCTCTAGACGCTTAGAAGAAGGGGGATGGTGATCCATTGACAAGACCAGCAAAAGAGGTTGAGGTAATAAGCTGACTAAAGAGGTCAACACATTTGGAGGAGAAGCCATAAGCCACAAGAACCTTCACAAGAAAAGACCAATCAACCCAGTCATAGGCCTTAGAGAGATCAAGCTTGAGGATGAGACCCTGTTTCTTGCCCCTTATAAGAGAATGAATATTCTCATGGACAGTAATAATGGAGTCAAGAATTTGTCTTCCTGGGACAAAACCATTTTGCTGATGACTAATCAAAGAGGGAAGGACAGTCAAGATTTTGGTAGTAAGAACCTTGGAGATAATCTTATAAAATGAGTTACATAAGCTGATTGGTCTGAACTTGTCCATGGAGTCAGCACCTTGAATTTTGGGAATAAGAGCAATTAAAGTGCCATTAATTTCTTTCAAAAGTCTTCTAGCCCCAAAAAATTCCTTAACCCCATTAGAAACATCTTTCCCTACAATGTCCCAGAACTCTTGGAAGAAGAACATGGGGAAGCCATCTGGACTGGGAGCTTTATTACCATCAAAGGGAAAAACAATATTTTTTATTTCCATGATCGAAGGTATGGAAGAAAGGGAGGCATTCATCTTCTCATTAATGAGGCAAGGAATATTTTGAAGAAAGGAAGATTGAGCATCAGCATCCAACCTGTGATCCCTCCTTAGAAGATCCGAGAAGTACCTTTTGGCTTCATTCCTTATCTCTTCGTCCTTAACCAGATCCCCACTATTCACTGCCAGTTTAGTGATCCTGTTTGCTGCTTTATGTTTGATAGTCTACATATGAAAGAATCTTGTATTCCTATCTCCTTCCTTTAGCCAAGTGCATCTTGACCTCTGTTTCCAAAAAGTTTCCTCTTTAGCAATGATTTCATGGTATTTTTAAAGGGTCTCATTTTCTTCAGCAATAGACACAGTAGAGAAACCATCCTTCTGAATTTGGACCTATATTTTCTTGAGGTCATCCTGGACTTTACCTTTGGCCTCAAATATGTTCCTGAAACTGGATTTATTCTAGATTTTTATATTGTCCTTAACACTTTTGAGTTTCTTCACAACTCTGTACATAGCAGTGCCCTCAACTTGGATATTCCACCAATTCTGAATATTACAAGTGATATCAGGGTGATGAATCCACATTTTTTCAAATCTAAAAGGAAAATGTCTTCTTCTGTTAATAGGATCAGCAAAGAGAGTGATGGGAAAATGATCAGACCCAACTCGGATGTGAGTAGACAGGGAGCAGAAATAATGTTTAAACCAGTCATCAGAAATAAGAGCCCTGTCAAGGCGAACTTGGATAAGATCATTGTCAGTTCTCCTATTAGTCCATGTGTAATTGCATCCCTGTATCTCCACATCGTTGAGAGCCTGAGTATTTATGAAATCCATAAGGGCCAACCTACTTTCAAAGTGAGAGGGGTTTCCACCAAAATTTTCCTCCTCTCTCAAAGGAGTATTAAAGTCTCGCATGACCAGCCAACTGAAATTCTTGAAACTATCCCTAGTTTCTATAAGTTTTTTCCAGAAAGAGTTTCTAGCTTTCAAGGTGTTGGGTGCATATATGTTGGTGAGGACCCATGATGTTCCATCTTTTAAATTATCAAATCTAATGCAAGAGAAAAAAATTTCTTGAATAAGAACATGTCCTTTAACACTATTGAGATTCCACATAGTAGCTATACCTCCTGAAGCACCTTCCGAGCTTCCACCACTGATACTCCCATTTTTAAAAAACTTTACAGTTTCAACTTTTTCTCTGCTCATTTTGGTCTCTTGAATTAGAAAAACATCAGGTTTACTGTCCTTTATCATATTCCTAATAATATCATGTTTATGAGGATTATTAAGTCCCCTAATATTCCAAGAGATAATCTTCATAGTTACTTACCAATTCCTAACTCCTTAAGAGTTTTCTGAGTCCCATTTGCAATGTTCTTACTGGCCTCCTTATCTCTAACTTTGTGGTTAGAAGGTTGCCTTGGGGAAGAGGAAATGTACCCAACATCAACTTGAGCAATTCTGCTGGATTTCCTAAGTTGTGAAGCTGAGGGAGTGGAACCTTTCTTGTTCCTGTATTTTGGAATTTTCTAGTCAGCATCTTTCTCAAGAACCACTTGAGAATTTTTGAGGAGTCTGGATATTTCATCTTCATTGCCCCATTTAGGGGTTATAGAATCATGTGATGCACTATTCACTATTTTTAAATTTTGATCTGAATCTGAAAGGTTCATACCCAGTATAGTACATTTTTGAGCTTCTTGCATTTCGGTATTGTTCATAAATGGGGATGAGTCAGTCTTCTCTTCTTGGGAGCCAGTGATCTCCCCTTCCTCAGGTTGTTCCTCTTTATTTTGCATTTCTTTACTAGCAAAAGTGTTAGCAATTACCACTTCGGCTGTATCTTTTGAGGATACAGTCTGTTCTTTCAATTCCTCTATTCGGATCTGCTCTGTCATGGGGTTGTTAACTTTTGCTAAATCTTTCCTCAATACTTCCTGTATTGGAAGGTTGGAGATGGAAGTTGAGGAGACCACTTCCTTATTTTCCTCCAAGGGTTCAAAACAGTTGTTGTCAACAATGTCAACTTCCTTATTTTCTGAGTTTTTAACTTGCCAAACCTTTTTTTCTGGAACCTTTTTACTTTCACCCAAGGGTTTAGTCTTCTTGAGCTCTCCTTTAGGCTTGATAGGACAAGATTTTGCCCAGTGGCCTACTTTCTTTCAATGAAAGTAGGAAAAGGGGATAGATTCATATTCTATTTGTTGTTTCCATGTCCCCAACTTTGAAACTATATCTATCTATTTCGGCATATCTGCATCATGAGCTATCCCTACACAAAACCTAGCATGAGTGAGTCTCCTTTTAGATGCTGTGACTGGGTCTAGCGAGAGGAGTTCACCAAAGGAACTTGCTGTTCCTGAGAAGATACTTTCTGCCCAATATTCAAGAGGCAGGCCTGGTAACTTTACCCAAACTGGAACTTGTGCCAAAAGAGAGTCATTCATATTCAGATTCAGATGCCATTTCCAAAGGACCAAGGCTATCCTTCCTACCATCCAAGGACTTCCACAAAGTATCCTTAATTTATCTTCTTCACATGAGAAAGTAAAAGAAAGGAGGCCTTTAGGCAATGTCGAGATTTCAATGTTACCCTTCAGAGCCCATTTTCGTTTGACGTAAACCCTAACAACTTCGATGTTTGGGCGGGAACCCATAAATTTGCCTACCAGGGAGTTCGACATGCTGTTTATATTATGATCCAGAACCAGATCAGGGATAGAGATAGCAAAATTTCCACCAGTTGGATCAGAAATATTCTTGACAGGAGGTAAAGAGGATTTACTAGATGGTTTTGTTCCAAAAAGGGATGACCATTTTCTAGATTCTTTTCTGTTCTCCAAGGGCACTTCATGTGGGCTGGAACCCCCACTAGACCCCTCCCCCAAAAACCCAGAACTAGCTTTCTTCTCTGGCAGAGTACCATCAGACTACGGAATGTCAACAGCCTTCGGAATATCTAGAGGCTTGTCCTTCTCTCCCATAGGACCAGCAACTTCATTCTGGCTGCTCCCACCATTGGAACCAGAGTTCCTGCCTTTCAGAGAATTTGAATTTTGAGTTCTCCCATTGCCGCTTACTGTTCCTCCCAGCTCCATTGTAAAAAATTTACAAGTTTTTTAAAAACTGTATGGTTTGAACCAAGGATGTAGATGAGTGTTATATGTTATATGTTATATGTTATATGTTATATGTTATTAATGGATGAATGAATGAATTTTATATGTTATTAATGGATGAATGAATGATTAATGTTATATGATCAGGTATGGGGAATTAAGAGTGATGTGAAGTGGAAATAGGAATGGACCCCATTTGTTATGATTGTCCTAAGTATTTGTGACTGTTACAGGAAGACAACATTGTTACTGTAGCAATATATGGGGTTAGTTCCAAGCAAATATTAACAAGCAAAGACCCTGACATAGAAAGAATTATTTTCCTTTCTCTGCATTTGTGTGCCTTTTTGTGAAGAAGTTCAAAGGATGTTTTGATTTTCATTAAGGATCTTTGTCATAAAAAAGGAGTTTTGAATGTCAAACTCAGAGAATATACAATGAGTAACAACTCATAGGGCATTATTTGCTATATAGACTAAAGGTATATGGGACTGTTAAAGCAACAAAACTTGTGAAGGCATATCCTCTACACAAAACATTCATCGACAAAGGAAGAGTTTGAAAGAAAATGTAGTAACCTAGATGAAAAGAATTCATTGTAGGTTGTGATAGTCATAGGAGCTCTAAATCAAGCCTTAAGAGGATAGTGCTAGATATAGTTATGATAGGAAGACAATGAGGTTAAAGGTATTAATAAAACTTGAGGTCAAAGGTCACTTCATTTCCTAAGCATGAGGATACAGAGGTAAGATGAGTGAGAAATAAGGCATGGTTGCAGTTCAACAAAAGCATACAAAGCCTCTTCAACTGATGATAGGGAAAAGAACAACAATATATCTCATTGTGTAAGGAATGGTCTTTTGATTGTTCTTAATTGGCACATTCAATATATTTTGACACAATTTTGGGTTCTCTTGGATTCATTTGAATCATACAGTATCTCACACACATACATAGAAGGCAAATATGGGGTGCAATAAAATAGAAGTAGACTCGACAATTGTTGGCATTGACTTAAAACTATTTCCTCACCTAGAAGACATTGTGAAGGAGGAATTGTGGTTAACAAAGACAAGAAACTAACAAGCGATATATCTTATGAATGTTAGCAAAATTTATCATAAATGTTGCTCTCATGGGAATGGCAATTATCAAGGATGATCATCATTATATTGAAAGATTTAAATTTTGCATTTTTTTTATTGATAATAATAACAATTATAATCGGCAAAAGGAAAATATGTATACGTACTTATATTCATCGAAGTTCTAAGAATACATGTTTTATATGCCTTGTTTCAAATTCAACAAATTTCATCTTCTTTAGATGAAGGCGAAATTCAAACAACTCACTGGTGCTCAAGTTGTCATTTGTCACATATGGAGTATATGTTGCACAAATACAAGGTGAATGTTTAAGTTCAATACTGGTAAATGCCTTTCACAGACCATATTTCAGATGAAATCCTAGGGCAAGTGTTTACAGTTCACAATTCTCAAGTCAGGAAATGTGTGAAGTGACTAATTGGGGAAGAAATTATATTCCCACAAGCAAGAAGAATCATTTTCCCTTCTCAGTTACTTTCTATCTTTTTATCAAATGCCCTAGATTTTCTTCAATCGTTCGATTCTCTTGAGCTAGCAAGTAGGGTTGTAAGAGAAGAATCCATCCCTAGTAACAAATTATTGCATATAGTCCAGCATTATGATCTTTGGAGAGGACAAGCACATATTGGGGGTCTTTTTTCCATCATTTTCTCCTCAATGGTCATGCTTATATCTCAGTGTATGACAATATTAAGCATACTTTGGAAATGCAAAGTATTAGGTTCATGCAACAAGCATTCGATAGAGACAACAGGGTCATTGGACAAGATATGATAGAAAGAGTTTATAAAAAAAGTCAATTCTCTCTTATTCATGTTATGCCATAATAATGTGGACTCTGCCCCTACTCAGTGTAATCTGGCTACTCACAATCCTCTTGCTTAGGATAATGTTTCTTCATCCCAAGGTGCTCAAGGTCCTCATGCTCATGATAAGATTCATCCTCCAATCTTGGACATGAACAACCCTGTAAGAACGAGGAATATCAATGATTTACAAACAACCAACAACACAGAAATGTCACCTACACAACAAGTTGGGTTCCCTCAAGAGAAGCAAGATGAAAATTAAGTTGACATGCAAGCCATGGAAGAATGAGGATAATTGTGATAAATGATTTTTTGTGTGGGTAATATGTGAAGGCTATTTTGCAACTGCTTCCTCTACAATTTTATCAATTTTAGCCATTTGATATACTGTCCATTTTGTTTTGTATAGAATCACTATGTGATTTTGGCCAATTGAACTATTTTGGTCATGTATGCTCTTTGAACCAAACTTTGTAATCTACTATATTATATTAATATATTCTATTATTATATTTTTGCAATAGCATTCATTTGAACGAATATATTTTTTTTTTAACATAGCATTTTCATCGTAATTTTGACAAACACATACCGACGAATCCCTTAAATCATCTGACGAAGTTGTTGTATGCACGGCAAAATTTTCATCATAAAGGCTTACTACACATTGTTGAATTTGCGACGAACAACCTCAAAATTCCAACAAGTGTGTTATATGCGTGATGACATTTTTGTCGCAATGACATGCTCAATATCGTCATAATTGTGACGATATACTAAAAAACATTCGACGAAGTCGTTGCATGCATAATGCTATTTATGTTGTAATATACACTCTACATCATTGAAATTGCAACGAACTTTTGGCACTTTTTCGACGTTTGATAAGAGATATTTTACAATCTTT
The DNA here is from genome assembly GCF_030272615.1 of Cryptomeria japonica. Classification (NCBI taxonomy): domain Eukaryota; kingdom Viridiplantae; phylum Streptophyta; class Pinopsida; order Cupressales; family Cupressaceae; genus Cryptomeria; species Cryptomeria japonica. The sequence goes on from NC_081413.1 coordinate 379,120,476, forward strand.
GTGGTTTTTTTTCATCGCAAGATGGATGAATTTTCCATCGCTTTTCCGACGTAAACCGGTTGCATTTTTGGTGGCATTTTTCGACAATTATTTGTTGAGGTTTCGATGAATTACAGCATGTCGGAAAAGTGATGAAATTTTTTTGGGCCTTTCATCGGTAATCCGACGAAAGTTCGTCAAAGTTTTAACAAACATTCATCAGAAATTGGTGTCAAATACAGTAGTGTATAATTAAATAAATTGAACATTAAATAACATAATGAAAACTCCCTCAATTGACTCAAAATAGGCTTCCATTGCTCTTCTCCAAATTGTGTGATAGGTGGCTCTCTGGTGTTGCACTAATATTCTTGCATAAGATAGACACAATTATTTCGAAGATCATAATTTTAGATTGAAAATTGAGAAAAAAGCCTTGCTTTTATAGATTTTTGGGTGAGATGGGGAGATATTTGGAACTTAAGTGTTGATTGATAGTTAACTGATTTTGATTAATCAGTTAAGTGGATTGATTGATCTGTTAATAGAATTGATTGGATAGTTGACTCAATTGATTCACTAGATGACTGAATTGATTGAAGAGAAGATTGATTTGATTGACGAGATGATTGATTTGATTTATTAATAAAAAAAGGTGATTGAGAGTGAAAAGGGGAGATTGGAGAGTTAACTAAGTTAACTGATTTGATGAACCAGTCTGGGTTTTCAACATGTGTTGTAGGATTTTGCAATTGAGATTCATTTTTATTTTTATTTGAATTTGAATTTTGATTTTTGAATGATGAAATTCAAATGCACATTTAGCTGAAATTTGATGTAATTCAAATTTGGTTAAATTCAAATTTGGGAAATTGAAATTAGATGAAATGAGTTGAAATCTGAATTTGGGGAAATGGAAGAATAAAGTTAATTAATTAAATAATTTAATTGAGATTATTTAATCATTAGAAATGAAATTAATTAAATAATAAAGATTATTCAATTTATTTTAAATAATAAAGATTATTCAATTAAGGAAATAAATCATAATTAATTAAATAATTAATAGTTAATTACTACTTGAAAATAGGGTTAAATGATGAGTTGATTAAGAAGTTAAAATTGAATAATTAGTAAGATAGATGATGAAATAATTCAGAAGAATAAGACTAATTAGATTAATTTAATAATTACAGAATTGTTTAACTAATAGGATGAATAATTAGTACATGATCGATGAGACATTTTTAGGTGTCTACAATATACACATATATATACACATGGATATATATGTGTATATATGTGTGTGTGTATATGTGTGTATATATGTATATGTGTATGTATATATACATAGACATATACATACACACACACACATACATACATACATACATACATACATACATACATACATACATATATACATATGTATGTATGTATGTATGTATGTATGTATATGTATATGTATATGTATATGTATATGTATATGTATATGTATATGTGTATATATATCTATACACATATATATGTATATATACACATACTATCACACCCCACTATACACACAATGGGACACGACACAACCTACACTTACATGACACAACCTACGCTCACCTAATTAGTTCTCTTGAACATAACACAAACCCCTAATTTGTTTTTTTTTATTTCAATTTTTAAAAACATGATAAATCAATAGGGAATATCCTCATTTTGTAGGTATCCCTAAAGGAATAGGTAACATTAAGTTACCTTGCAAAGAATATTAATCAATCTAAATCCTTCAAGTCATCTATATCAAATAAAGTGATCTCCATGATGAGATTGAAATTAGAATTAAATGTCACGCCCTCTTTAATACTAATTTCTTTTATAATTTTATTTTATAATTAGCTCAATTAATATTAAGTACAAGTTAATTAATTTTAACTTGTTGCACCATGATTCTTCAAAAATAATTCCAATAATCTTCTTCCTTCATAAAAGAAGTTTAGGTATCTTGTTAAATAAAAATAAAAATTCAAAGAGAAAGCATTCAATTGATTTTATATTATTGTAACATTTATCAATGACAAATTAATTTATTAGTTATTGGTACAGTAAATTATGAATCATTAAATAAATAAATAATTTCTCTTTTACACTCTTAATTTTTTTTTTTAAAATCGTATAGCTACTAAGAAACCAATAAGTAGGAAAGATAACATGCTAATTTTGTTTTTGATAACTTTCTAATAACCTAAAGGCAATCTAAAAACAAATATATTAGATTGAAGAATATAAGATCCACTAAAATATCAACCCCATTGACTTCCTAGAATAATAATAAATAATTAATAGATGTTATTTATAAAATGAACATGTATTAATCATTCTTTATTCATTATTAAATAATACATCAACTAAATCATTAGTGCCTTTATTTTTTATATGTAGTGGCGAGTACTTGTCATCATAGTATTGTAATAAAAACATTTGTTCTTATTTTTTGTATAATTTTGAATTGTAATAAAAATATGTGTCTAATTTTTTATTATTATAATTTTAATTTATTTTTCATTCTAAACTAAACTCTGAAATTTAATTCTTATTTCTAATTAGCTTAGTCAATATGGACACTATTCATGAGATCCTTCATCCCATTTTGCACCATCTCTTTCATATTTGCAATCCTATTATTTTCATTGATCTTCTCCTCCTCTTTTACAACATCACTATGTCTTTTAATCAAAATTCCAACCCATCAATTAACCTCCTCCACTAAATATCCTTGCTACTCTTCCTATCTTTCATGTATATCAATCTACCACGAACCGACCACCTCCACTAGGTTTCACCTACACAACCTTTCACAACTTCCACATACAAATATACAATGCTTGTATTCCACCTTGTTTCACTGTCCTTCTTTTTAGTCACTTCAACATAAAAATCCATCTCAACTTTTTTATTACAAAATTTATAAAAAAATTACCTCCTCATCAAGCTTCTCAAGTTTGACTTCAACAAAGTCATCAACTACTCTAATTATGTCATCTGCCTTTTTACTATCATTCACCTAAAAAAAATCAATAAGATTTGATTCAACCTCACCTTTTGTGGTAACCTTTGTCCCACCTGGAATCAATTAATCCCTTTCTCTATCAACTTCTTCAATACATATCAACAAGTCATCTTTTTCAACTTCTTTTTAGTTAGCTTTAGCAAAACCAACACAACCCTCTTTTATTGCAATATCTTCTTTCTTCTCAAGTTCACCTTCCAAGAAGCTATTGATTCTTATAATATCCTCTTTCAAGATGACATCCTCATTTTTATTAATCTGATCATCAAACAAAGGGCCCTCAAAGTGCATCATCTTAGCTTCCACATCTTGAGTATCTTCTTGGCTTGTCACAAAAACTATTGTGTCTTCTATACCTTTACCTTTTTTAAGCACTTCTTCAAGCACACCTTCATCTTCAAACCTCTATGACTAACCATGATGTCATTATCGCTCTCCATTGCACTTCTCAAATCTGTAACACTTGATGTTGTCACCTCTTCAAGATAACTCTCACTTCCCTCTCTAGTTTCTTCTAAACTAAACTCTAAAATTTTATTCTTATTTCCGATTAGCTCAGTCAATATGGACACTCTATTCATGAGATCCTTCATCCCATTTTGCACCATCTCTTTCATATCTACAATCTTATTCTTTTCATTGATCTTCCCGTCCTCTTTTCCAACATCACTATGTCTTTTAATCAAAATTCTAAAAGTCTTTGGAGGTGTGTGTGCATGCAAGGTTCTAGGGAAAGAACTCCAGATTCTAGTAAGAAAGAGAAAAGGCTGGAATTTGTTTTTTTTTTTTTTTTTTGTTTTCTTTGTAGTTCTAGGGGTAAGAATAAGGCACTACTATTGTGGGCCTAAGAAATACCACAAAGTGTGTGTTGTTGTGAGAAGCCAAGTTGGCAAGTGTACTGCTATCTAAATCTGTTTATATTGCAAATAAATTTTTTGTAGTTGATGTTGAGTCTCATATTGCATTTGTTTGAATAATATTTCATTTTGAGGCTAGTTATGTGTGTTTGAATATTGAAGTTGTAGTGGACAAAATCATTATTATTTTAAAATTATATTAGTATAAATATATTTATGTAATATTAATTATAACTCTTATTTTAATAAAATACTTATAATATAATACAATTTTATAGTGAATATATATATTTTTTAAAAACATGATCTTAATTTAATTTAAAAAATTTATATAATTATAATTATAATAATAAAATTAATCTCAAATTTTATTATTTAATTTGTAATGTAATATATATTTTTTTTGTTGGTAATTGCTTTTGACTGGAGCTTTGAACTAGTGGGGGTCACATTTGGGGGATCACCTCCCCATGGCTACAATTATTTCTTAAGGTATTAACACCTCCATGGTTTGTTTCTCCACATACCGCCATCCTCCAACACCTCCTATCCTCTGACATTTTTCGTGCATCCCTACCTACCTACCACCATCCTCTAGCACCACCTATCCTCTGCTCATCCTCTGCCATTCCTCTTGCCTTACCACCCACCAACATCCTCCAACAACTTTGTCGCTCTACTTACAACACCACCCTACACCACCACTTCTCTTCCTTCATCTTCCTCCAATATCCTTCTTACCACCTTCCATTGCCTACCTTCACCTCCTTTTGCGCTATCTTCGAGCTCCTTCGATCTTCTCTTCTTATTTTTTTTTAATAGAAATACTTGTATTTAATTTAATTTAAACTAAATCAAAACCCTATAATTGGTTTTATGATCTATATTTTGAGATAAAAAAGAATTATTAAAATTTATATATCTACTTAGAAAAAATATTTTATTTACAATATTATAAATAATAATAAAAAAAACTATGTAAAATAGACATTTTTTTTAAATACAAAGGAAATCCAAAAAAACTTTAAAAATCTATCATTCCTAAAAATTTCTTCCTATAGCACCAAAATTTTTAAACCAATCATAGTGTAGATAAATAATTTGTACAATATATTAAATTTAAAAATATAAATCTCAACTTTACACAAATCAAGTTTATTTTGAAAGAAAAATTAATAATCATGTTTTATTGGTGTAAACTAATTGATTAGTTGGACTCCAGTGAATGCAATAGTATTCCTACATTCAAATAAAATAGAATAAAAATATATTTCCAAAATCTCTCTCACTAATTTTAAATCTAAATTAAAAAGCAACTTTCTATTATTATTATTATTATTATTTATTATGACTAGATAAAAAATAATTTAAAAATAATTTCAAGACTAAAATCTAAATAAAAAAGAAAATGTCTATTATTATTATTTATCAAATAAAAAATATATATATATTTAAATCTAGATTTAAAAGAAACAAATCTAAATTAAAAAGCTACTTCCTATTATTTTTTATTTTTTTTTGAAAAAAGGAAAGGTAAAAATTTATTCAAGAATAATCAAAGAATACAAAGTAGAGGGCCAAGGACCAGAACAAGAACACTCAATGACTAAGAATAAATTCAACCCACAGGGGGAACACCTACACAACTTTGTCCTCCAAAATAATCCTATCCAACATATCCTTATAATCTTGCCTCAAGAGGCCCTCCTCATCTATATCTCACCCAAGAAGATTCTCTGAAGCTCATTTAGCCAACAATTAGCTACCCTATTTCACTCTCGCAGGATATGAGAGAAATAAATATGATCCAACATAGAACACAAATTCAAAATCTATTTAACTATCACTGTATACACCTAAAAATGGTCTGAAGATAATTAATTAAATAAGCAATTATTTAATTAATCTCTCCTACCCAATTTAATTGAATTCACTAAGCAATTTGATTAAATCTCTCATTCATCTACTTATTAATAAATCTAAGGATCTATTAAATAGGTTCATTTCATTTCACCCCTATAATTAATTAATTCCCCCCATGCAAATTCATTTCTTCTAAATCTCCTAATTAAAACAAATCATTTATGAGTTGTTGAGATTAATTAGCCATTTTCCTAATATTTGAATTTCTAAATTCAAATTCTCCTAACTTCTACCACTCCTAAACCTAACCCATTCTACCTACCACCTTGTCCCCTTTCATCCAACATCTTCTAGAACCTTTGTGACACTTGTCACTAAGTGTTCCCTTTAATCCAACTCCCTTTGCCATCTTCCTCCAATTTAACCATTGATATCTTTAGATCAATCTCAACCATTGATTCATGCCAACTCACCCCTAGCCTTGGAAAATCCTATAAATAGACCTCATTTTGGAGCAATATGGGTCCCAATTTCATATCATTTTGATCATCTCATTCGTAGCTTAAGCATTGTTATTATAGGCATCTAGCTTCTAGTTTATCATTTCTTAGCAATGTTATCATGCTCATTTTACTTTAATTGCATCTTCATTCTAGTTCATTTTCTAGATCAATCATGAATTCATATAGCTTAATCATGCTATTCTTGCTAGATCATGCATTTTCAGCATTCAAATCCTCCATCTAAGTGTACTCAAGTCACTGGAATTTGCATACTAAGATCTGAGAGCAAAATTCATACTCGCATTTACTAGGAGGCAATAAGTCGATTAGCTATGGTTTTGTCTTTCATTGTTTCAATTTACTAACCATTGCTTATAATGATTTATTGATTGCATTATGTTTGCAGGTACATGTACAATTCACAGAGCACGACATTTTGGCACCCATTGTGGGGCCGAAATCATCATTTTCAGCCTCTCAAGCTTCCTCAAACTTCATCTCTGCCAGATTAGAATTAGATTGTCGTACGAGTTGTCTTTCTGGCTCGTACGAACTTCCTTTCAGTCTTGGACGACACCTCATCCTAACTCATACGAGGTATAAATTTGTGTCGTACGAGTTTTTAGACTGTAAATTCTTTACTCGTACTAGGCTGATCCTGTGTCGTACGAGTTGATTTTCACACTCGTACTAGAGCTAATTTTGTGTCGTACAATTTTTTGGCTGTTAAATCTTATGTCGTACGAGTCAATTTTGGTCCCTGTGTGAAATCTAATCATTTGTCATTCTGTTTGACAAATCATTTCCTACGAGTTTTTGCATCTGTGATTTTTTTGAAAAAACTACAAATTAGAAATTTCAAATTTGTCTAATACCCTTTGAAAATTGCATCTAGAACTCTTGGAGACCTTTCCAACGAGGTAAATGGCTTGTAATTTTTAGTCTCGAGCAGAAAGTTATGCCTATCTGAAGTTAGGATAAAATTTCATATAATTTTTCTGAAAATTTCATAGTTTGGATCACTAATGCTAATCTTGTTATGTCTATGAGATATTTGTAGCCTAACTCTTTTCTTGCAGATACGCTTGTCAAAGACAAATTCAAAACACAATCATGACTACTAATGGATCTATTTTGCAGGTTGCCTAAGGATTCAACAAAAACTTTGTGTATTCTTTAAAATTTTTATGCACACTTCAATTTGGGCTTAAAGAAATGAACTATAATGTCTTATGTGCTTGTGATGATAGGCGAGTATTCTCTCACCTTCCTTAGGTGATCAGAAAGATAGACTCATCTTTTTTCTTTCAATATTGCATACCTTTAGCGGGCTTGTCACAGTGGGAAAAAGTAATCACCCTGTGAGAATGACCCAAGTGAGTACAGCTAGACCTGAGCATTCCAACTCACTATAATAAATAGGTCTCTGATGATTAAAGTCTCAGAGGATGGGATTATTTGAGTTTTCTCTTTGAGATCTCTCATATCGGACATTTTGTAGGGCCTCACGGTCTCAATCACATTTACGTGACTACAACTTGTTTCGGTACCTTGTCGGGCTATAGGCCTCAATCACGCTTGCATGACTTCAAGGGGTAATTTCAAATGGAATTCTTGACTAAGAACTATAAAAATAGAAGCTACTCAATTCACCTCCGAAAGGGTGATAATCTTTGTGCAAGAGAGATAGTAACTCTCCCAAGACACTTGCCATATCATGCCCCCATTAGCGTTTGGAGTCGGATAATACGGCGTTGAGAATCCATTGCGTGAGACTCAGTGGCCGTATTCTGATTAGCTATTGGGTGTGTACCTAAGTCAGCAAGCAAAGGTTTTCATTCTCAGACAACTTCCTTAGGTTTTAGCTTGATTGAAAGTCATGTATCACATCGTGTGTTTGCTGTGTATTCATCCCTAAAATTGAAAAATCAGACACTTAAAATTGGAAAACCAAGGTAAAACATCAAAATTCAGTGATCCAAACTCAAACAAGCAAACAATTTTTATCACTATTCAAATACCCATCGTACGAGTCAGAAGTCTCTATCATATTTCTTGATCCTTTATCGTATGAGTCAAGATATTTTGTCGTACTTCTTGATCTTCTGTCGTACGAGTCAAGGTTCTATGTCATACGAAAAACTATTGTTCACATTAAGTCACTAGTCTGTCCTTTTGTCTTGTATCTCTTGTTGTCCTATGCTGCATAATTTGTCATGTGAAACTCTGCATTTGTTACTCCAGAACTGTGTCTTACATGCCTATTTTAGACTTATCATTTCTGCTTGATCAATTTGCAGTAAGCATAAACACCTGTTATCTGTCAATCTGTGCTTAAATTATCTGCTTGGTTTGCTTGGTCAAGTTATCACTCATCAAAATCAGACTCTAGAACATAAACACCTCAAGATTTTCAAGTGCTTACCCCCAACGAGTTCAAGATCTAAACATCTCAAAGTGCATTATAACCCTCTTTGATAAACTGATCACTCAAACATAGTTTCTCATCAGGATCAATAATCCTTTATCACGAAACTGAAATGTTTGGTCAGGATAATCTCATCCCACATCGTAGGATATATCATTCCTACTGGACATGGTTCATATCAATCATCATCATTGCACTCCTAAACTGAAGATCAAAAAACTTGCAAACTTTTAAACACTTGAATCCTCTTTTAGTGTCATATCACTCTATTACCTTGAAATTGACTATTGATCACTTACCCAAAACAACCTTTTGGACAATCAAATCCTAAACAAGATAACATACATGTATGCCCATTTTAACAAGAGAGCAGAGACATAAGATCGCTAAAACATTTGAAATAGCTGAAGATCATATCAACATGACATACCAAAGCAAAAGACAAGAAGAACACATGACAAACCAACATATCAGAGCAATCAAACAAGTTCAAAATCAAAATCCAACTATGTTAAAACCTCACAAGGATTTAAATACATCTCCAAAGAAAAGTGGCTCTTTTATGCACCTCTTAAAGAGATCCCTAAAGGATTTGACTAAAGAAGATCAAAATTGTGCACCTATATCTAACAATGATCCATCCATCCATAAGCAAATTGATTATCCAAAGGCATCTATTCCTACACCTCCTGAAGGCTTGCAAGCATCTTCCATAGCATGCTTGCCAAATAATGCATCCAAAGCTGAAGTTTCCCAAGGGATATCCCTAATGGCCATCAAACCTATTTCAGAGAATCCTATTCAAAGCTCATCTCCTTCATATCCAAGCATTGATTCCTTGCAAAATCCCCATAGTGCTTCCTTGCAAATTGAAGTCCTCATTCATAGAACGCTTGTTAAACATGTCCTAATAGATGGGGGAGCTAGCTTGAACATTTGCTCTATGAATCTTGTCCGTGCTCTAGGATATTCAGAAGATGCAGTTGATCCCCAGAAAAAGATCAAAATCAAAGCACACAATGAAGAAGAGCATTTATCTAAAGGAATGGTGACATTACCCATCACAGTGGGACCTTTGCAGAAGGACATAACATGCCAAGTTTTAGACTTGGACCTACCATACAATATACTCTTGGGGAAACAATGGATTCAGGATATACAAGCCATTACATCAACATGTCATGAGTGCTTAAAATTTCCATACAATGGACAGGAAATCACAATATCAGTAGAATCAAATACAGTGCAGTGTTGTAATAATCTGAAATCAGCTCAGGAGGTTATTAGTTCACCTAACAAAGAGGTAGCATCTTCAAGCACACAATCCAAGGAACAATCATTTGAATCAATTTTATCAAACATGGAAGAACAAATGCAGCTGAAAGATCAAGGAAACGGAGAATATTTGCTATCATGGAAAAACAAACAAAAGCAACTTCAAATTGAAAGGGATGAAGAAGCAGATGTGGAAGTCGATATAGTTCACACATATGCAGAACAAATGTTAGGAACTAGCCTACTTGAATCAAAATCACATTCGACTGACATGGACTTAACTGAGGACGATCGGGATTTTCTTGTACAAGTTCATTCTGACAAGAGTATCATTCTAGACATCGAAATACATGCTGAAAACTCTGACATCTCTACCATGACTCCTGATATCTTTGAAACTATTCAACTTGAAGATCCTTTATCCTTAAGCTATCTTGAACCTATGGACTGGGAAAATGAAGGACATACTGACATTGATACCTTATCAAATGACCATGCCATATCCTTATATCTTGATGAGATCAAACCCGCAACAACTTTCACCAGGGATTCCACTAATGTATCTTCAAGTCAAATGGGTGTCAAATCTCCTAGTTGCAAAATTGAAAATCAAGAAAAGAATATCAAGTCTAATGCTGAAAACCATTTCTTGGCAACATTAGACCAAGAAATAGTAAAAATAAAGGACGCATCTAACGGTGAAAACCTCCTCGAGGCACCGGAAGATGGGAGATTTGACACTTTACCTGAATGTTATCAAGAGAAGTTATCTATCATAGTAGCACCATCAAAGGCAACTATCATTAGCACAAATGATCTACATCCAACAGCCTCTTTATCAAAACTAGCAAGGCATAAATACTTGAAACCATTCAAAAGGTGGAAAATCAATTTTACCTGGTCATATACAGACATTCCAGGGTTCGATCCATATCTTACAATACATCACCCGAATATCAGTCCAGGAGTAAGCATCAATAATGGAACACATTAGGGATCAAGAGCAAGCATCAATAAAAGAACGCAACATAAATTAGAAGCATGCATTCTATTCATCAAAATGGTTGTAGAATGGAATATTAAACAACTTCCAATCTTTGAAGACTCCCAGCTTGTCATTAATCAAATCAATGATGACTATCAAACCAAAGATGACAAACTCATGCCTTACAAAAAGATGGTGGATGATATCAAGAAGTACTTTGTAGAAATAACTTTTGAACAGATCCCCAGAAATGATAACAAAGCAGCAAATGCCATGGCTACACTTGCTTCTCTATTGCAGACATAGGAAAATCAAGAGCGTTATGAATTCTTGGTTGAAGAGTTGTTTCATCCCACTTATAATTGTCTTGATTCCCAAACCATCTGTCAACTTATTGGATACGATTCCTCCCACTATGGCCAAACTTACACATACCTGAAAGATAACATCTTACCTCCTAACTTATCCAAGAACCAAAAGAGAAATTTTATTCGCCAATCCTCCCATTATACTCTCATCGCGGATACCCTGTATAAACGAGGTCTAGAGGGTACTCTCTTAAGATGTCTTGAACAAGAAGAATCTGAGAAGGCCTTACATGAAGTCCATAATTACATTTGTGGCACTCATTCAAGTGGTCTTACCCTTTCAAATAAACTCATACACTTGGGCTATTCTTGGTTGACTATGGAATGAGATTCTTTTAAGATAGCAAGAACATGCAAACAATGTCAAATCCATGGGAATTTGATCCATACACCAGCACAAGAACTACATGCTTTAGCAAAATCTTGGCCTTTTTGTCAATGGGGACTTGATCTAGTAGGAAAGATAAATCCTTCCTCATCTAATGGACACAAATTCATCCTGGTCACTATTGAATATTTTACAAAATGGATTGAAGCGGTACCTCTCATCAATATCACAGGAAAACAAATTGTTTCTTTTATCTTGAATTATATCATCTGTCGCTATGGAATACCAATGACCATTATCACTGATAATGGGCAACCATTCAAGAATCAAGATGTACAAGATTTATGGGAGAAGTTCAAAATCCATCATAGATTCTCCACACCATATTATCCACAGGGAAATGGACAGGCAGAAGCATCTAACAAAACTATCCTAAAAATTCTTAAAAAGATAGTGAATGATGTCAGGAAAGATTGGCATATCCAACTAAACCTTTCTCTATGGGCCTACCACACTAGTATCCACACACCGATAGGTGCCACACCTTTCTCTCTTGTATAAGGATCAGAAGCTATATTGCCAATCAAAGTAGAGATACCCTCTCTATGTGTATCACTAAAAGGACTCATCCCAGATGAAGAACAAAGAGTATCTAGACTACAAGAGTTAGAACTAATCCATGAATGCAGACACAATGAATTTGATCATCTAAAGGTATATCAGCAAAGAATGTGTTGGAGCTATAATCATAAGGTTAAACCAAGAATCTTTCAAGCTGGAGAACTAGTGCTAAAGGAAAATCCACGCAACCAGGCAGATTGAGAAAAGAAAGGAAAGTTTGAACCAAACCGGTTAGGTCCATTTGTGGTCATAGCAGTATTTGGATCAGGAGCATATCAACTATCAACACAGGATGGAGATCAACTCGAGGAACCTATCAATAGCATGCACCTGAAAAAGTTCTATGTCTGAAAAAGCAAAAAAATCAAAAACAGTGAAAAATCAGAAAAAATCAAAAACAGTGAAAAATCAGAAAAAATCAAAAAACAAGGAAAAATCAGAAAAATCCTAAAAAGTGAAAAAGCAGAAAATCCAAAAAAATCAAATATCAGAAAAAGTGCAATAAAAACAGATGGTGAAAACCTGGCAAATAGGCACTATCTGTCTGCTAGCTCTTCCATCTATTAGTTCATGCATTTTTCCGCTTGCATTCATTTTCCATCAGCATTGATCATCATGAAGCCTTTATGCATACACAGACATCCCAGGTGGCTTCTTACCATGGTTTGGATCATTGGATATATCATAATGACTTTGTTTCTAGGCTTGGGGCAAAAATCCTACACCTAGCTGGGGGCAAACTTTTGATCAATTTTGAGCTTAATCAAACAAGTAGACCAAACAGTTAGACAACTCTTATCAAGCGAAAACTGAGACACATCCAACATTGAACACAAGATCAAACTATCAACTATCAAGCTATCACGAAATCAATCTAAGCACATCACACACTTTTCAATGGATAATATCTTTTTGGCTAATGATTGTAACATGATTGTTCAACTTTTCTATATTGCTTTTCGCTATCATGATTTCTGAGTGACTCTAGGATGTCATTGACTAGAGGAACAAGGAAGAAACATGATATTTTTCTTGTCTGTTGTCTGAAAATTAATCATTAATATGTGCAAATTTGTCTCGGGACATGATCATCGAAGTATCATTGAAGACATTTCCGATTTACGTATTGAAATGATTAATACTACCTGTTTTATGCAAACAACACTCAGGTCATCTCGGTTCAATTATACCTTGATGCTTGTGTTAACTTGCTATATCAAAATCCAGGAAAGAAGTGCTCAGGTCATCATGGTTTAATTATACCATCGATGTTTGCACTCACTTCCCACATTTCAAAAGCTCAATGATGACAAAAAAAAGGCAAAATAATCCAGTGACTGGTCTGGTCGTAGCTTTGCATTTCATTTGCATTCTAGCTTGCATTTCATTCTTGCATGGATCCCAAAAGCTCCTTTTATCCAAGGTTAAATCTATCGCAAGAATCATCAAAGTATCATCACAAGTGTATACATAATCAAAATGATGATTCATATCTCTTCAGATATTGTCAACTCAGCAAAAAATCTTATGCTATCTTCCTCAACAGAATCAACATTAGCATATCCAAAAATTTATGCATCTGATATCAACAAATTGTCAGTTCTTTATCTAATCAACCTTATCAAATCAAATCAATCAATCAAACCTAATGAATTCTATCATGTCTTATATAGGATGAATCCTTCCTAAAACCAGATGATCTAATTCTGATTCAGTCTTATACAGGATGTATCCTTCCTGAAACCAGATGTTTTGATCATGTCTTATACAAGATGAATCCTTCCTAAAACTAGACGCTTTGATCATCATTGTCTTATATAGGATGAATCCTTCCTGAAACCAAACTGAATCTAATCAATCAATATTTTTCAATCTTACCGATCTAGGCAATCAAGCTAATCAAAGAACTCGCACTTTCATCAAACAACAGTTGCAGAAATCAAATCAAATCTATCAGGATATCAATATTGCAAAAACTCCAAAGATCAATTATCTCAATTGATCTCCCGAGGGGGCATCATTATACCAGAATTTAGTAATCAAGAGCTGGGGCATCCTATCAAATCAATATCATCATCAAAATGAGATTATTCTTTGAATCAATGTGTCATCACACCTCACTTCAAAGAGGGGCAAAATGTATACACCTAAAAATGGTCTGAAGATAATTAATTAAATAAGCAATTATTTAATTAATCTCTCCTACCCAATTTAATTGAATTCACTAAGCAATTTGATTAAATCTCTCATTCATCTACTTATTAATAAATCTAAGGATTTATTAAATAGGTTCATTTCATTTCACCCCTTTAATTAATTAATTAATTCCCCCCATGCAAATTCATTTCTTCTAAATCTCCTAATTAAAACAAATCATTTATGAGTTGTTGAAATTAATTAGCCATTTTCCTAATATTTGAATTTCTAAGTTCAAATTCTCCTAACTTCTACCACCCCTAAACCTAACCATTCCTAAACCTAACCCATTCTACCTACCACCTTGTCCCCTTTCATCCAACATCTTCTAGAACCTTTGTGATACTTGTCACTAAGTGTTCCCTTTAATCCAACTCCCTTTGCCATCTTCCTCCAATTTAACCATTGATATCTTCAGATCAATCTCAACCATTGATTCATGCCAACTCACCCCTAGCCTTGGAAAATCCTATAAATAGACCTCATTTTGGAGCAATATGGGTCCCAATTTCATATCATTTTGATCATCTCATTCATAACTTAAGCATTGTTATTATAGGCATCTAGCTTCTAGTTTATCATTTCTTAGCAATGTTATCATGCTCATTTTAGTTTAATTGCATCTTCATTCTAGTTCATTTTCTAGATCAATCATGAATTCATATAGCTTAATCATGCTATTCTTGCTAGATCATGCATTTTCAGCATTCAAATCCTCCATCTAAGTGTAGTCAAATCATTGGAATTTGCATACTAAGATCTGAGAGCAAAATTCATACTCGCATTTACTAGGAGGCAATAAGTCAATTAGCTATGGTTTTGTCTTTCATTGGTTCAATTTACTAACCATTGCTTATAATGATTTATTGAGTGCATTGTGTTTGCAGGTATAGGTACAATTCATAGAGCACGACAATCACTACCAATTTCTAGTTATCCCCCTCCAAATGCAAAGTATTCAACATATCAATCAAAATATGAGAAGCAGACTCAAACAATACTTTTCTAGCCAAGAGAACATCCTTTTCCAATAGCATAAAGGATAGCTAAAGTCTTCATAAGGTTCTTAGAATAACAACCTTTATAGGATGAGAAAAAGAACACAACATTACCACTGCAATCTCTACCAATACCACCAATTCCCACATGTCTGAGGTTTCCTCTAGAGGACCCATTGATATTTATTTTCAAAACTCCTATCGGAGGAGGGAGCCACCTTCCTTCTCTAATAATTTTTTGTTTGGGTTGTCTCAATCTCCTTCAACAAAAAGAACCAGCACCAATACCACTAAGGTTTAAATTCCTTACTATAGCCCGATCCTCAAGATCCATAGGTCTAGTAACATCACATTTTGATATAATAGTTTCCCGAAGTCTATAGATAATTTTTCTCCTAAGAAGAGTACTTATCATTTTTTATTCTTGAAAAAATCTTGTATTCCTTTCTAGTCATAAATTCCAGACGATGAAAGTTGAACCCAAAAGCCAAGCAACCTATAAAAAAGAGGATTTGGCTGGAGGGTGTCCCAGGCTATCCAAAAACTCAACCAGAGAAGCAGTGTGCCTACAAGGATGATTCCATGCTCCTCACCATAGGTGCCAAATATCTCTAGAGTAAGGGCACGGAAAAAAAAGATGGGAAACACATTCTTCATTCTTATTACAAAGGACACATCTAGATGGGCTTTGAAAGCCTCTCTTCCTTAAATTATCCCAAGTGAGACGTCTACTCTGGGAAACCAACCAAAATAAAAAGTTACACTGGGGCTAGGAAAAGTTATTCCAAACATGTTTCCACCAAGGCACCCCCTCTCCACCATGCAACTACATGACTAATTCTTGGTAACCTAAGGCAACAATTAACTTTCCTTTTCGGTTATGACTCTAAGACAAAGCATCCCTATCCTGAAGAGAATTACAAAATCTGCTAGCTAAAAGTTTGGCAAGCCCTTGACGATTGTCTTCAGTGATCCCTCTTGGCCAATCCCGAGGACTCCTACAAACTGTCTATTGGAACCCTAAAATTTTCAAATTTTAGAGTTCCAGTTTTGATGCACAGAAAAAGATTTCTAAATTGAATCATGTGCAATGCCTATAATCGAGTAGGGTTCTTTCATTTCCAACTCTTAGATATCATGTTCGATGCGTAGAGTTGTAGGTATGTATGTAGTTGCAAATGCAAAAGGATTCCAGGTACGCCTTTTTGAATCACAATTTCTTGTCATATAAACATTATCTTGTCAAGCTTATTATTTCTCTGCATTTTGTGCATATCCAGGAGCTTTCGTTTCAAGTTTTGAGTTTTCACGATATCATTTAATAAGTTTTCTAACAATGATCCAAATGCAGTTTACTCAATTTTTTCAATTGTGAGATAAATTTTTAACAAAGTACTTACGTTTGAACATTATTCAATTTGTCTTTCTTAAATCTTGTATGAAATGAGTGAAATTTACAAAAATGAAAGTTGTCAACTTTGGTGATTAAAATATTAGCACTCATGAATGATCTTGGGAAACCGGTTGGCGAAATGTTTGTTGGTATATGAGACTATTCTCTTGTGTGATCTAATGATAATCAGAGAAGTTCTAGCATGCTTTTTAATTATTTTTTAACTGATCTTGGCATAACAATGCATCATAAAAAAGTTTCAAATTTTCAAAATCGGAAGGAAACCCACCTAATATTTTGGTGCCAAATGTTTTCATTTTCAATTTTGGAAAGATCGGAGTTCATTTGATATATTAATTTAAAATTTTATGTTGTTTACGAGTAGCTCCGACAGGCCAGTTTACAAAGCAAGTACCAAAAGTTGGCGAGTTAATTGAAATTTGAAATAAAACCCATGTTTTATTTATATTATCATAACTTTTGGCCAAGTTTCGTGGTAATCGAATGCCTGGCTAGTCGGCAATGAAATTACATCAGAATGAGCTGCACGAAAAATTAATTTTTTTTAGTTTTTTGCATAGTTTGAAGCAGTTTGCAAAGGGAAATACTGAGTTTATCTATTGATGCTAATTATGTTGTTGATGTTGGGGCTATAGACGGATCTATTGTTGCAGGATTTGGCTTTGGATCGGCCGCGAATGCAAAAGACATCATCTGGCCTTGTTCTCGAGACCATATCACATATGCCTAGCTTTATAAGTATTGGGGTGAACTCTCATCATCTTTTCAATAGGAGCTATTACGTAGTGATAAACAACTCTATTTGAACAATT
This sequence comes from Cryptomeria japonica, assembly GCF_030272615.1. Lineage (NCBI taxonomy): Eukaryota > Viridiplantae > Streptophyta > Pinopsida > Cupressales > Cupressaceae > Cryptomeria > Cryptomeria japonica. Next base: position 379,138,164 of record NC_081413.1, read on the forward strand.
GTGAAGAGCCTATATTGTTCACGCAACAATGGATTTCTCATATCCATCTGTTAATACCAATGACAATGGTGAAAAGCTGGTAGAATTGTATGATATATTACGAATGATTGGATCTAATATAGCAGAGGCACAGGCATCAAAATATGTTGTTGTTGAAGATGCGATGTTTTCATTACGGTTGAAAAAGGACAACGAGAGACTATACAACGTTAGTTAAATTTTGAGAAAAAGAAACATAAAGATGGTTCCTGAGTGAAGTCATTGAATAAAACATTGTCTACAACTCATGAAAAGATAACTATGGCAGAGGAAATGATGCGTATATCAGATCTATTGGATTGTCTCATACCCCTCATTATTCTTGCAAGATTTATATCTAAAATACCTTGGATGGACTTCAATGATAATCCTGCTATCTAAAAACCAACATTGTCACCCTAACCCTAATCCATCGGGTATCGGGGCAATTAAAAAATCATTTCTCTGATATCTCGATGGAGTGGCTATACTGATGAGGCTTTATAAAATGTATCGGGTGATCAGTGGAGCAATAAAATACATACCCCAATGGCCCGATGAGGAAGACCTATATCATCGAGCATCGATATAACTTAAAAACACTTACCCCGATAATTGAAAGTTACACTGATGAACTCCGAGGAGGTGAAGGTAGTGTTATTTTAATTTTGCTAAGGAGGTAAGTATATTGTTTCGATAATTGGTTTTTAATTTGATAATTAAAGGTAAAAATGATTTTATTTCTTCAAAAGATTATCAAACATCATTTTTACTTTTAAATCTTTCTTAAGTAATTATTTCTCAATGTTATTCACTAACATAATTACATTTTGAGAAATTATTTTATTACCCTTAAAGGTTTATTTTATTACTAATATTATTTGATGAAGCATTTGAAATAGTTTTGCCTCAAAAGCTTACCATATATGATGTAAATTTATTTCTTTTAGGGCAAACTCTTTTACATGGGGATTATGTTTTAAAGTTTTTAAATTTTATCCCTAATGTGAATATTTTGATTTATCAATAAACTAACTCTGTTTTTTGTGTGCAGGAAGGATACATTTGTTCCTTCCTTGGTATATATTTCACAGGAAGTATTCCTTACCCTAAGTTGGATATAATGTTTTATTTATCATCTCTTAAAACAAAATTATTTTATTTCTTGCAAAATTACTTTGGTAAGAATCATATTTATTTTTTAGTTAACTTTTTGAATAATTATAAATGAATATATCTTGTCAAAGGAAATTACATAAATGCTTTGAGGTAGAAGTACCTATTGATATATCTTATCATTTTTTCATAAATATTGATATCATAAATCAATAAATTGAATAATTCATTTGAATATACATTAGGGTAAATTATAAAGAGTTTGATTCACTTTTATGATGATACGTTTTCCTAATCAAATTGAAAAGTGAAAATATATTATTGCAAATATGGAATATTTATCCAAAGTGATTATTTCCAAAGGGAAATTTATATGGTTAATGTTACTTTTGAAAAGTATATTTGAAAATCATGTGAATATTAGGGATTATTATTTACGTAAACATTTGCCCTAGAATTTTATTTTTGGGAGCAAATTATTAAATATCCCTAGCAATATGAGTTTTTGATAAATCAATAAATTGATTACATTATTTAGTGTGTAGGATGTTCACATATGAAAGTTTACATTTATTCCTAAAAGCACATATTGAGGAGGGAGTATTTCTCACTAACAATCTTTATTTACTTGCAATAACTTTCCATATGTAAATATCATTTATAGCATTTGACATAATTATGATAATATTTTTATTTTCCTTTGAGGAATTATAAAGGTATATATGTTTTGCCAAAAGGGAAATTGTATTACATAATTAATATTATTTTGATGTATTATTTATCATTATTTCTACATTAATATTTTTACCCATAAATCATTAAATTGAATACATATTGGGGAAAGTATTATGTTTTATTAAATGGATGATGCATTTAAAGACCAAAATATTATATTTGGATCAAAAGAGAAAATGTGTTTTATTTTGAAAAGTTCTTTTTTACCTTAAGTAAAATGATGAAAACAGTTGTGTATTAAAATGGACTTATATTGCATATGCTTATTATTTGCCCTAGGTCATAAAATCAAATGTCTATATTAGGGTAAATTATTATTTTATTATGAATAAATATTTACAAATGTAAAGTGCTTTGAGCTTAATGAGGGAATAAAGATTATTAATACTTCAAAAGCAAAACCTAATCAAGAGTAATATATGATTTATCAATGAAATTGATTGGTTTAATTTATGTGCAGGATATTTCATCAAAGCTTGATGACATGGAATATCAAAGAATGCATAAATGGAAATGGAATTTTATCAAAGTGAAAGATTGAAAAGAGTATTATTAAAGTTTTTATTTAGTATGTATTTAGGGTTCTTATTTGTAATCATTTATTAAACCAAAGGGTGTGTCCTTTGGAAGGCAATTGTTCGTAACTCCCTCCTGTGTGTGAAAGGGTGTGTCCTTTCATATGTGCCTGTTGATTTATTTATTTAAAGGGAGTCAGTTTTATAGAGAAAAGAGAGAGATTTTCATAGAACATCATGCTGTTGTAAGGACTGAAAGTCATTTATACTAGGGAAGTCTATAGGAAGAAGAAGTACCATTTTGTGCAAGCAATTTGTAATGGAGTATCTGCAAGTGAAGCTTATGTATGCAATCATTTCCTAAAGGTTAATATACAAGGTTCATTGTTTCTTTTCCAAATATTGTGCACACTTTTGTGTTGATGATTATCTTTTTCCTCTTGATAAATATGTGTATAGATTTGCTATGATGTGAATCACATGCTATTGCATTAAGTGAAAGATTGAGTTCTTATTGTTTGTGTAACACATACTGAACCTTCATAGCTGATGAGAAATTGTCTCTTGAGTCGATAAGATATTTTGTCCACAAAGTGTCATATATATCCCTGGATAGAGGCACTAGTCTGTTATTGATTTTTCAAGGTTTTGATCTATATGCATTCAAGGTCCTTGACAGAAAAATATTCTTCCCAAATTCTATATGAACTGATCTATGCATATGTCTTTTAGGTCCTGAAAGCAATCTCATTTTCAATATACATTCACAATCATTTCTTTTCGAGGGAATTTATTTAAAGCACATAATAAAGCATAATTGCAGACAACAATTTGCCAGTTTGTAATTTGCTAAAAGGCTTAAATCCACTTTAAATAATCTCTTTTGTGCTTGAGAGTGTGAGGTACACCCACCTAGGTTTAGTGGAGCCTAAAGTGCAGAGAGATTTAGTCTTTGACTATCTCTGTTTGTTGGCCAAGGCTGATTGGACTGCTTGAGGATTTGGCAAATCTTTGGGTTTTCCAATCTATGGTTTTTGGCACCAACACAGTCACCTAAACATACCCCTTGATAATAACAATTTTAAAATCTTCCACCCTAGTCCAGCCAGTTGCAATGAGAATATCACAAAGGTGTTGAAGATGAGGAAACTAAGAGATAATAGGGGGATGACCGTCCCAAGGGTCATGCCAAAATTGAGCTTCAGAGCCTGCATTAAAACTCCTAAAAAAGACCTTCTTTAACAAGACCTGCCCCCTTTTTGAGAGTGTCTCATATCATGGACCCCCCATCAAATTGCATCGAGGCACATTCAACCAATCAACATCCATGAGGTACTTGTGAGTAATGATTCTAGCCCAATACTGATCATGGCAAGTGCACCACCTCCAATATAGCTTGGCAGCTAAAACCTGACCCAATAAGCCAACAGGCCTAAGACCAAGACCTCCCTCATGCTTCGTTCTATACACTGAATCCCATTTTATTAGGCTCCACTTGGATGAAAGAAAATTAACAGACCAAAGAAACTGTCGAGATATTGCATCAAATTCTTTCACAAAACTCAGAGGAGCCACTTGCACAAAACACTTGTAAATAGGGAGGGCCTAAACAATAGCCCTCAACAAAGTCACTCTACCTGCTGATGAGAGCCATCTACATATCTAGTGACTAACCTTCCTACGAAACTTTTCCAGAATCTCCTACCAAAATTCTCTGCGTTGATAGCCCATGCCAATCGGAATCCCAAGGTAGACCAGAGAAAGTGGCCCAATAGGAAATCTAAGAATCCAAGCAATTCTACTTTGGATAAGCTAAGGAGTGTTAAAGAAAAAAATAAGAGACTTATTCTCATTAATTTTCTATCCTAATGTAGCCAAATAAGTATCCAATATCTTCTTGAATTGCACCACCTCATTGATTCTATCCCTACCCATCAAAGCAGTATCATCCAAAAACTACAAGTGAGAATAAGGAGATAAATCCTTGCACCAACTGCATCCTTGAGTCAAGCCCTATTTGACCTTAGATTTAATGAATCTTCCAAGTCCCTTAGCCATGATGATAAATAAATAAGGAGATAATGGGTCCCCCTTCCTAAGACCCCTAGAGGCCCTGAAGAGCTCAGAAGGTTCTCCATTAACCAAGACTGAGAATGAAGCTGAGGAGACATTGCTCATAACCTATTTAATCCAGTCACTACTGAACCCAAAAGCTTGAAGAACCTTTTGTAAAAAATCTTATTTGACTCTATCATAAGCCTTTGCTATGTCCAGTTTAATAAAAATGGCTTTCTCTTTAGAAGTGGTCATGGAATGAATGGCCTTAGTTGCAATCACAATTCCATCCAGAATCTATTTGTCAGCTGTTTATGGTAAAAATGAAAACAACAATATTGAAAGACTAAATAGATTCATCCACAAAACCCTAGGCTAACAACAACAAAGATCCACAATAACATATGAAGATTACATAAGACAAATGCAAATCAACAAAATCACAAAGATGATACCATCACATGTCTAATAGGGTTTGAATCTCCATTCTTCCTATCTCCATTGATCTTGCTTGATATGTTTTCTCTCAAATTTTATGTGTGCACAAGAGCTCAACAAAGAAAGGAAATATGGTTGCAAGTAGGCTTGATCACATATGCAAGTTCAAATGCTAATCCAAGAGGATTGATAATGAGAGAAGCGTCCTCTTATATAGAAGACACTGTAAGAAATGGAGGGATAAGATTGAGAGGTGTAAAAGATAAATGGTCAGCCAGGATTAGAGGGTAGGTAGAGGAAATAAGAAAATAATGAGAGGGTAGGTAGTGTAGGAATTAAGAGATGAATGACATGTGTCATAGGTAGAAAAGGCTAATGAATTAATTAAAAAAATAAAGATTTATTTAATTAATAGAATAAGTGGGATTAATTAAATAAACAAAAGTATTTATTTAATTTAAGAGAAAAGGACAATTTAAATAAATAAAAGTATTTATTTAAATGAGAAATAAGGCTAGAAGAGGATAAATGAATTAATTAAATAAATAAAGATTTATTTAATTAATAGAAGAATTAGGCTTAAAATAATTAAATAAATAAAAATGTTTATTTAATTAGACAAGACAATTTTAGGTGTCTACATTTTGCCCCTCTTTGAGACAATGCATCTTGTCGCGTTGTTTCAAAGAAGATAATATGAACTGATACAAAGTTGCCCCAAGATGGGAATGATATGCCCTCTCGAGAGATTGGATGAAAATGTTTGAAAAGATCACAGACAATCTCTGGATAAGAAAGAAAGGCGAGAAAGGACTGACAGGATAGGATAAAGTGACAGAGTCATAGGATAAAGAAGACTGACTCGGAAGACTAGGGCTAGGGTAATCTATAAGATAGACTATGAGGGAAAATATCCTCATTGTCATCCACACACCTAAGAGATCAAAGTGCAAAGAGAGCAAAGAGCAGTCAACAATCAGTAATGATGGCATTGGTGCATAGATTTGATCGCGTTCACCGATATCAGAGACCAGCAGATGCAGGAGAGCCAGTAAGTACCACAAAACCTCCTTCTACCTTGTTGCATTAATTGTTGTCATAAATGCATGTCAGGTAGTGTAATAAATACGCATTAGGTAGGTTGCAAAAAAAATGTCAAGCGGGTCAAAAGATGGGAAGGTGCATCTGTGTTGGTGCCAGGCAAGTCTGGGTAGGTTAGGCACGTCTGTGTCAAGTGTAGGTGCGTCCATGATTTTAAAAGAATCTATGTCAGATACGAGAGTGTTTGCAAAATGCAGGCACGTTTATGCAGGGCAGGTGCGTCTGTGTAGAACAGAGGCATGTTTGTGTAATCCAGGCGTGTCTATGAAATGCAGAAACATCTTTGAAGTATGTAAGAGTGTTTGTGTCATGAATGCGTGTTTATGTCTTCAAGGTCAAATCGACAGTTTTGTGATAAACATACATTGTCGATTGGATAAGCTGCTGAGAGGATACACTCAAGAAGGTCCTCTAGGGAAGACTAGGATACCAGATAGGGCTAAGATTGACAATTTTGTGATAGAACATACATTGCCAATCAGGAAACTACTCAAGAGGATACACTCAAGAAGAGGACCTGGGATAGGATAGAGTGAGGCACTTTGTGATGAGCAGGGAGTACCATAGAAATTGGCAATTCTGTGATAGAACATATGTTGTCAATTGGATAAGCTACTCAAGAGGATACACTCAAGTAGGTGCCCTAAAAGATAGGATAAAAGAAACACTTTGTGATGAATAGGGAATGCTACTAGGATAGAGTGCCATATGATAGATATAAGCACTTAGGATAAAAAGAAGCACTTTGTGATGAACAGGGAGTACCACTAAGATAGAGTGTCATATGATAGATATAAGCACTAGGATAAAAAGAAGCACTTTGTGATGAACAGGGAGTACCACTAGGACTCACACAGTTGATTTGTTTGACTGCAAGAGGACCTACCTATGTTGGAGTCATGGGAGAGATTCCCTTCGACTCAAATTTTGTGAGTAGAGCTGACATTTGAGGATAGAGCAGCATTTGAGGCCATGGGCTTGCGATACATTATGTATGTGCCTGAATTTCAGGTGAACATGGGATTGCTGACTACATTAGCTGAGAGATGGAACTCAGAGACATGCACTTTTCATTTGCCAATGGGTGAGATGACAATCACCTTGGAGGATGTATATAGGATACTGAGGATACCAAACATTGGGGAGTTAGTTCCTTATGATTGAGAGGGAGACATGGAGGCACTAAGATAAGTATTTCAGGATCCAAGACTGGAGGTGAGGGCAGGACATGTGGCTTGGGATACTATGACAACTACAGGATTGGCACTACCGATGGTGCTGGCAGGAGTGATCAGTGGATTCCTCTATCTGGATAGGGTGACATGAGGGTTGGCTATGGGATGGGGGAGGACTCTATAGACATTGGTGATTGAGCACACCAAGTTTGTGTGGGACCTGTGTCTGCTGGCACACTTGTATTATGAGCTACATTAGTTGGTATATCATGGATCAATAGGATTGGGGTGCAGAGTGACATTATTGCAGGTATGGGCATATGAGCATCTTCTGGTTACATGGCCGATACACTTTAGAGGCAGGGAACATGGGCACAGTTATGTACATTTGTATGATATGATTACTTCTCAGCCACAGATTGGGAGGCTAGAGTATTGGTGCCCAGTGATTGATGAGGTAGATAGTGTAGTATGAAGACCTTACTGAGACTGTGAGGAGTGGGAGGATGATGCAGTGGAGCTGCCATATGTGTTCAGGAGTAGGTATCTAATAGGGAGGACACCATATGTCATTGAGCGGCAGTTGATAGATAGAGTATGCAGACAGTTTGATAGGATACATCAGATGCCATGTGGCTCAGGGATGTATGCATGGACAGTGAGGGATCAAGTGCATTTAGGGCCACTATTGTCTTATGATCAGGTAGTGACACAGATGTTGGAGATGCTTCCCATGCCTTGGGATATTTGGGTAGATGTGGAGGATGTAGGGATGGATGTGGAGTACAACGCATATTGGGAAGAGCATCCATTTCCATGGCTAACAGATCCAAGGGAGTCGATAGAGGGTGATGGTGGAGATGGTGGAGATGATAGTGGGGATGGTGGAGGCAGAGGTCGATGATGGAGGCGAGGGGTGGTATCACAAAGGAGGGTGGCCCAGAGGAGAGATGGTAGAGAGGAGAGGCAAGCTCATGTAGTTATGGATATAGATGGATTGCCTTTATAGGTGCCAGCAACATAGGTTCCAAGATAGGGACATGGATAGGAATAGGGATAGGAGCAGCCATAGGAGCAGCCATAGGGACAGGGTGAGGGGAGAGGGGATGAGGAGGATGAGCTACTATCCTTGAGGGATATTTGCCAGGGAAAGGCAGATGAGATCCAGGATCTGGAGAGGGATACAGCTAGGCTTAGGAGATAGCTAAGGGACATTGAGCGGGAGAGGGATTAGGCTATTCAACGCTATACGGAGGTTGAGATAGCACTGAGGGCAGACATGAAGGCATCAGAGGGCACAGGGGCCGGATACACCTATGTTCTATGGGTAGGGGAGGATATAGCCTACTAGAGAGACATGTACTATGGAGTGGTGCCACCACATCAGCGGGCTAGGAGCTTCCAGAGACCATCGCGGACTATGACGACCACTGGAGGGAGAGACAAGAGATAGGCATCTAGTGGTGGGGTCATGGGTCCTCCACCACCACCAGATAGAGGGGGAAGGAGAGACGATCCTGGGGTAGGTCCTTCTAGGGCTCAGACTCTGTCGAGGGAAATTGGCTTTGAGGGAGGGAGTTCATCATATCCTTAGAGGGCTCCTTATATATCAGTTTTTGTACCATTTGTGTATGATGATGTAGACACCTTCGGGTGATTTTATAGCCATATGTATTTTGACATCATTGTATCATGACACTTGTGATTTTGATATATATATATATTAGATGATTCATCCTTGCAGCAGCTATATGCATGTGTACCTATGTGATGCTCTATATGTCTCTTATGATGATAATTTTATGATGCTTATGATATGGATGCAAATAGTACATGATGAAATGCAATATATTTTTGTTCTTTTATGTTTTTAATATGTTATACATATGTAAATGTGAATGTATGAAATGTAGATGAATATGAAAATGAAAATAACTATTCACATGATGAGAATGTAACATGTGCTAACATGTGTTGTGTGCAGGATGGGATGTAATTGTGATATCTATATGTATGCATGAAATGCTAATATGTGGTAATGCAGGTGCAAACTACATGAAATGCAAATATTTTTAGCGTGTCATTATATGCAGTCATGTGATAACAGGCTACATAGACTCAAGAATGATGGAGGTCAATCAAGAAAGGGGGATGAAAGAGAGAAGATATGAAAGTGAAAGAGCTTCTTGTGCTATTATCATCATTGAGCTTTATTATGGAAAATAGGTTATGACAATCGAGGTATATGTTTGACCCAGAAAGTCATTGTACCTGTTTGCATGGAGATTAGATAGTCACAAACAAAGAATTCCCTAGTTCACACTAAACTCATAGTGTCCTCATATCCTTGGACAAGTCATAGCATTACTAAGAGACAATCCATAGATAGTAAAGAAAAATAGGTGACGATACCCCATCATTTCCTTTCTAGTCAAAGACATCCTGGAGATAGAATCTCTAGTCAGAGACATCTTGAAAAAGCTAAAAGACATGTCACCAAAAAGATAAAATCAAAAGGAAACCAAGACCTGACACCAACATCCACTGTAGTCCTCAAGTTTAGTGTCTCTTTTCACTTGTATAAGTCTATTTGATTGTGGTCACAATTTTTTCGTTCATAAAAGGATAGATAGCATTGAACCATGATGTTGTCTGAGTCTGTTGAAAGATTTGATTTGTTGAAGCCCATTGTTGTTGTTTGCGTCTCATTTGAAACTGACTAGATCCATGAAACTGATACTTTATTACAGAGAATATGGAACTTGTTTGCGGATTGGCGATGCAAGTGTTGCTTTATTGTGGATTATGTGCGGATAGACTGAAAAAAACTAGAAGAAACTGTACTCCTTAGAACGTGTGATGCTCTTAGTTCCACATCCATCACTAGACTTAGGATTTTCCTTAGCCATGGATAGGAGCTGATTTATTATGGATGGAAAGAGTGAAAAGGAGGGATTATTATGAATGGCTAGCCAATCTTAGGTAGATCAATAACAAGCAATGATGGAAATGGGTAAGGTTATTATGGATGGATAGGTTGTGAGTGTGTGCAAAGTGAAAGGATGAGATGAAATCCTGAAGGAGGGAGGAGAAATGTCTCCACACATGGCGCCGGTGACCCGATTTTCACCATAGTACTTGCCCAGGGTGCCACCGAAGTGGTTTTCACCATTGGACGACTTTATTTCTCTTCACTTTTATTCAATTTTTTAATTTTTTTAATTTTTTTTATTTTTTTTGTATTTTGATATATTTTGATTTTTTTGTATTTTGATATATTTTGATTTTTTTTTTGTATTTTGATATATTTTAATTTTTTTTTTGTATTTTTTGATTTTTTTGTATTTTTGAATTTTTTTTATTTTTTTGTATTTTTGAATTAGGATATGCTAAAGAGCTATGTGTAATCCTGTGAAGGTGCATGTTGTTGATAGGATCCTCCAAAGGTTCGCCCTCTGGGGTTGAGAGCTGATATGCACCGGATCCATAGACTGATGTAATGATGTAAGGACCAAGCCAATTTGGTTCAAACTTGCCCTTCTTCTCTCTGTCTTGCTGATTTTTTGGATTTTCCTTGAGAACTAAGTCACCCACTTTAAATGTGTGAGCCTTCACCTCGTGGTTGTAAATTTATTGTTCCTTGACTGAATGATGTGTAGCTCGAGTGATTGTCTTCCTTGATAAAGGAACTGAAATAGAATTACTAGCATGTGGACTACATAGGCTCGTATGTGTGTCACCTAAAGAAGTTTGGGCATCCCTGATAACAAAGTCCTTCGAGGAAGCTCCATTAAAGGTCCTTGATGTATCGCCAAAAGAAAAGGATGTGCAGAACAAGTGGATGAGTGATGAAGGCTTATGATTGTGAAAAGAAGTGAAAGTAGTATAGCATGATGGAGACTTAGGACCAACAAGTATGCTTTTTGACTTAAAATTTTAGAACTTTTGACCCTAGTTATTTTGATATTAGGGGAGATCATCTCTTGTTCTTTTTTCTTCATAGTATTTTTATCCTTGACTTTGATTTTTGCAAAGTCCAATAGGTTTTGATTTTGATTTGGACTAAAGGACTTCTCTTTATTTTTTACTTTTAGATTTTTCTTTTCATAGCTTGATTTTTTATCCCGAATGAGTAAGGGATTTTGTGATTCTTGTTGATCCAAGTCTAGGAGAGGAGTGGAAATGGAATGAGTGGATGAAATGGTAAGCCTATATGAGTTTTCAAGAGGGTTGGTGATATATTCAATAGATTCTTTGTTGGAACCACTCTTAGAACTATTGATATCAAGAGTTGCTTGCACCACTAGAGGAGATTTGCATTCAGACTTAGTAGCCACAACACTAGGTGTTTCATAACAATTCCTTGTTATTGCAAATTGTTTGTAGGTTGTTCTTGTCAACTAAGTATCTTAGGAGATAGTGGAAGTTGATCAACATGAAAGATATACTCACCACATCCCATGTCTTTAACCTTGAATTTTTCTTTTAGCTCTCCTTGCTTTGATGTAGAAGCTTTCAAGGATTCTGGATCAACATATGCTGATGAAGGAACAACCTCTCGATTGAATGGAATTGTTATTTATGATCTAGGTCATAGATTGTTGCAATATATGAATGGGTTTGGATCCGCTTTGATGGTCACTTCAACTCCATTGGGTGGAAACTTGATACATCGACGATATGTTGAAGAAACAACTCTCATTTCATGAATCCATGGACATCCCAAGAGTATATTATATGTGAGATCTAAATCAAGGACTTGACAAACCACATCCTTCGTAACTAGCCCAACTCTGAGAGGTAAAGTGATTGTGCCCTTGGATGAGAATTCTTCATCATCATATGCCTTAATGGTGATTGCATGTGTAGAATTCACAACTTTTTTAGAATATCCCAATTATTTAATAGTGCTCAATGCACAAATGTTCAGACCTACTCCTCCATCTATTAGGACTCTTTTTATTCGGTGTTTAAGTAGGAAGGCTTCAATGTGTAAAGGTTCATTATGTGGTTGGCTTACAAAGGCATCATCAGCTTCAGTGAATGTAAGAGAATGTGGAATGGAAAGGTATCCCACCATGGCTTGAAACTGATCTATGTTCAAATTAGTGGGTATAGAGGTTTCTCTTAGGACTTTGTCAAGTATGGCTTTATGCGAAGGAGAGATATGCAATAGTTCTAGGATTGAGATAAGTGTAGGTGTCCTCCCTAACTATTCTACTAGGTTGTACTCAGGTTTGGTTATTGAGGAAGCAGTGATTTTAGCTTGAGCACCTTTCAGGGTGAATTTACCTCGACGAGTTGTGACATTACATTCGGAGGTAGATTCAAAAGAAGGTCCAATGCCTTTTAGGACAACTTTGGGTCTTTGGGTAGAATTTTCAAGCATTTTGTCCTTTATGATAATGATAGAGACATAATTGTCCATCAAAATGTGATTAATAATTGAATCATAGTTATAGGACGCATTTGTATAGTTGGTTTGTGTAGACATCTAAAAATGGTCAACGCTTACGGAATCATACTTTAACATTTGCGCACTACCTTATTTTAGGGTTTTTGCCTCGCATTAACATTTCTCCTATGTCATGCACTTGGTCTTTATCATTTGTGAGCATCGAGTCCTTCTTCTGCATTCTTCATTTGTCTCACTTTTAAATTTGGTCTTGTCGATAACAATCTTCAGTCATGATTTTGATCGATCTTATTCTGTCGCATCAATGTGCATGCTCATTTGTCATGATTTTGGACATCATCAATCCTAATTAGGGTTTTGTCCTCTTTTCAATCTTGTCATTTTGCGATTGATTTGTCATCGATCGTTGTCCACTTATCAATCTTGTCGTTTTGCGATCGATTTGTCATTGATCGTTGTCATTTTCAATCTTGTCGTCTTGCGATCAATTTGTCATCGATCGTCATCTTTCTCAATCATGTCAATTTGGATCAATTTGTCATTGTTCCTTGTTAATTGGCGCATTTATCAATCAAATCATTTATCAATTCAAAATCATGATCGAATCGACATCAAATCAATCTTACATCAAGACCTAATTGTCGTCCTTGCATTTCTAATTTATCTTCTAGGGTTTCATGATTTATTCATTTAACCTTGTTTTTCATTTTCTCTCCATTTTCTCTTTAGGATAAATGATTTATTTATTTATCCTAAGTCTTCTTGTCACAATTAAATGTTTATTTAATTGGCTAATTAATTCCTCCTATTTTTGTAAATTAATTAATGAATGAGAAATTATTAATTAATTTACCTAATTTGCATCAATTTCCTAATTTCCAAGTCATCATTTCTAACCTAAATTTCTAATTTCTCCTAAATTCCTAAATGTCTATTTCTATTTCAAATTCTTGTCATAATCCTTGCATAGCAATTTGTCAAAAATTGTCATAAATTGTCATAAATCCTTGCATAGCAATTTGTCATACACTTGTCATAATTTTGCTATTCCTGATTTGAATTTCCATTCGAATCACTTTCATGCTAATCTTGTCATTTCTCCAATTTATCTATAAATTGGATGAATTTCTTCAATCAAGGCCCCTGGTCGAATCAATCACACTTCTATTACCCTTATGTTGTCATCTTGTCTTAACAAATCTTGCTTTCACATTAGGTTTATGCACTTGAAGGTGAGATCCACAAAACAAAGCTATTTGAAGGAGAAAGAAGGACAATGGAGCCACATGAAGGAGACATCTGTAGTTGGTTTGCTTAGATTTCATTTTGAATGTCTTATTTTCATGTTTTCATTGAATGTTTTTAGGATTGTTGTCATTGCAATTGAGTTTTCGTGATTGAACTAGGCTAATATTGATTTGCTTTGATGATTTCCACATTTCCTATCTACATTAATTGGTGAACCCAACGTGAACTTAACCCCTTAACTATGTTTTTGAGTGCTTTTGATCTGATTTGTAGGTGGAAAACTCAAGAAACAGGGTGACCCAGAGCTTTCTGGACACTTTTGTGCCTGTGTAGGGGGGATCTGTGCCTATGTAAGCAATCTTGCGCCTGTGTGAGTAATCCTATGCCTGTGTAAAAAATCTTGCACCTGTGTGAGTAATCATGCGCCTGTGTAAGCAATCATGCGCCTGTGTGAGTAATCCTGCGCTTGTGTGAGTAATCCTGCGCCTGCGTGAGTAATCCTGCGCCTGTGTAAGAAAGACATCCTGTGCCTGTGTAAGGCATTCTGTGCCTATGTTGAGACATTATGCGCCTGTGCAAGGCCAGAAATAGGGGTAAAACCAGTGTTTTTGCTTGCAAATTACTTTATGTTTTTCATTCTATTTATTGCATTCTGGTTTCTTTGGTAATAATCCTCTGTGCAGCACCTTGGCATTATGCATGACAAAGACAAAAAATGAAACTACTAACACATTTTATGTAGGTTCGCTAGTCAAAGACTAAACAAATTAAACTTCTGACTTGGTGATTTTGCAGGTTGCCTTATACTCCAACTAAACTTTGTGTTTGTAATTCATAATTAGGCACCTAGTATGATTGCTAAGTAGGATGGAATGAACGTGTGTTTGCTTTGATTGTCAAGTTTGACATTGGAGTAGGAGAGTATGCTCTCATCCTTCTTAGGGTGACTAGAAATCTAGATTTTTGATACCATTCTCATGTTTTGGATTGTGTGTTACCTTTAGAGGGCCTGCCTTCCCGACCATTTGCTTTCTTTTGCAAGCAAGTGACAATCGTGAGAAGGGAACGACCCAAAGTGAGCACAGCCAGAGTACCCTGGCATTCTAACTCACTATAAATAAATACCTGATGAGCGAAAGCTTTGAAGGAAGGGTTACGTGGGAATTGTAGTTACTTGGGAAGTGATGACCCTTGAACTCTTTCTCATATCAACATCTAAGTAGGACCTCACGGTCTAAATTGTGCTTGCGTGACTACATTTGTTTGGTATCTTGGTGGGCCTATGTCTCAATCACGCTTGTGTGACACCACAGAGTAATGCTTAATAGAAATCCTTACTAAACACCTTGTATTTAGAGGCCAAAAATCCTTCTAGTTGCTTGAGAAGGACGAGTACGGATACTTGGAAGAGATACTAAGTTTGCCCTGGGGAGATTTCCATGGGGACTGATGCTTGGCTGCCCTGAGAAGTGAGTGCCATGGAGGGGAGCCCGTGGGGTCAAGCATTTATGTATTCTCCTTGAATCTCATAACGAGTGTACCTCTCAAGTACCTATTGTCCTTGCCTACCATAAGAAATGTGTGAATGAGCATGATTGTCTTGAGTCTAAGTTAAAACATCTTGTCTTCTTTGCTTGTCAAAAGTGGAGTTGTGTCTCATTTCAAAAACAAGACAAATTGATTCAAAACAAGGTTAAACACAAGAGTATTTCATTCAACAAACTTCAAAACACCTTCAAACATGGTTGTCAAACATTTTTCAAAATCTTGTCTGAACATTCATGTCACTTAGATTTAGGTTCATCCTAGGTTTACATTTTGCAAATTCATTGTCAACTACCAAGGTTAGGTTTCACCTAGGTCATACTCCTTTGCATATCAATAAAAGTCATCCATTTGCATGTGTCCTCTTGCATTAGAGTAACACCATTTCATAATTCAACCTTAGGTTTTGTCTTAGGTTGACATTGTCATACATTTACATTTGCATCTTTGTCCTCATAACATTAGGTCACATTTGCATACCCTAGGTCTCTTCATTAAGCTTAGGTCATTATCATATCATATTAGGGTCACTTTCATAGTAATTGTCCCTTAGCATATAGTGTCAAAACTAGGTTTTGTCATACTTGAGTAATCCAAATCTTTGATAAACCCTAAGTCATTGTTAGGAGGTCTAGACCTTATCAAACCTTTTCTCTTTTTGTCATCAATGTCATTTGGTCAAACCTAGCTTAGTATCCAAGCATATAGGGGAGACATTGTCATTTTGTCCTTTTGTCACTTGGTCCTTTTGTCCTTTGAGGTCTGGACATCATTTCAATTTCCTAAGGGTCTCATTTTAAGAATTGCATTCATAAGTTTGTCAAAATCTTGAAAAAAGAACAAAAACATAGGTTGCATTCTTGCCATAGATTACATTTTCATCTATTTAGGTTGCATTTAGTTGCATATCATACATCATCCTTTTAAAATCAAAAATCCCAAAAACATTGCATAGTGACATGTCTATTGAATCAAGGTTTCAAGCACCAATGATGCAACAAAGTTTGACGTATCAACCGACAATGCAATCGAATTTTAATCCAAGGCAATCACAATTATATCCAACCCAACAACAAAGCAACATTGATCAAACTTTTTATGATGAAACAAATCTCCAAATACAAAAACTAGAGGAGAAACTAGCTCAAGAAGAGGAGATTTTGGAACAAAGAGTGAAAAACATTGAGAAGAATAGATCACAAATGTCCAAAATGTTTCAAAAATTTCTAGGTCGAAATCCAAAGATTGAGCCAATTGATGTAAGATCTCTTCTTGAACGATTAGACATACCAGCTCTCCTCTCCCAAATAGAGATGATGAAACAATTTCAAGAAAGGAGACAACATCAATTTCAACATTATGTGCCTCCACAACAAGAACAAGAAGATGTTTACTATCAATTAGATTTTCAACCAATACAACCAATTGTTCAACATATACAACCAATACAACTAATGGTCCAATTTCAACAATATGTCCAACCAACTATACAATGTCCACAAATGGTTCAACCAATGGCGGAATATCAATGTCAACAACCACAACCAAACATTCAAAAACAAAGGTTGCAGCACACACCAACCCAAGTTTCAAACATGTCAGAACAATTGAACCAAGTCCAATATCAAAACATGACATTAGATCAGAACCAACTCCTTGCCAAACAAGTTCAAATTCTAGATACAACTATGTCAAAACCTCGAAAGAAAGGTGTCTTTATTGCAATGATCTTAAGGAAATTACCAAGTGAGTTCTTTGAGGATGATCAAAATAATACACTTATGTCTAGCAATGCCTCATCCCCTCGCAAGCAAATTGACTCTCCAGTGGCATCTATCCCTACACCTTTAGAAGTTTCACAAGAACCTTCTATATTGTCCTCATCAAACAATACACCCAAGGATGCAATTATCCAAGGGCTATCCATAATTGATTGCCACAATAATCCAATTCATGATGCACATCCTTGTCATGTTTCAGAAATATAAGACCCAATGCCACCATGCACTTTATTGCCATTACCTGTTTTAGAGGACCCCATTTGAAGTCCCTCTTCCTCATGTTCAAGCATTGATTCCTTGCCAGAATCCATCACAAATGTTCAAAGTGCATCTCCTTCGTGCCAAATCATTGATTCCTTGTTAGAATCCTCCATGCATATCCAAAGTCCAACCCCATGTCAAGAGGATAATTTAGAGCATGAAGAAATGAGTCCTAAAGAAAATCAAGATCAAGATCCTGAAACCTTATCATCCCATCCAATTGTTGACCATGATCCCATTTCCCTAGACACACAACGATTCCATTATTCCTGTCCATTCTATCCAAGAACACAATATCCTTTCAAATCCCATTGACATTCCACTTCCTAAAAAAGATCAAGATATCCCTTCCATCCTTTCCGATGATCCCATTAAAAGTCAAGAGCAAAGCACCTTTAAAGAGGATTCCAATGATCTTCCTCCTTGTTAAGATCAAATCATTCCTTCAGATCCTCCACAAGATCCACTTGTTCCTCCATCTCCACGTCTTAATACTCCATATACACTCCAAGATCGCATTTCTTTTGATGATCCCATTATTTTTCCCATTCCATCTCTTGAAGAGCCTGTCATTGAACCATGTCCACTACACAATCCTAGTCCCCCTCATGATCCTAATCCTCCTCATGATTCTAATGTGTCAGTGCAAGATGTTCATGAACCCTCGACATGCACAATGGGTTCTTCCACTTTGGTGCAATCCGATCCACTTCAAGATCTCATTATTTCTCTCATATCATATCCACCTCATAATGGACTCGCGTCTTCTTCTCAAAGAAAAGAGTATCCTACAAGTCAAGATATTCATAAAGGAAAAGGGGTAGATCTCCATAAGCAAGAATCCCTTCATGTGAAAGAAAATGTTAAGGGTCATGTCTACACAACTCACTCTCAAGACGTTGGTATCCCTCCATCAAAATCAAAACATACACCTTCCCCATCATACTTTCCATCCATCTTAGGTCCTTATATCCCTTCATCCTTTATGCAAGGTTAGAAAAGGCACACATCCTTGAGTAAATTTCATCAATGCAAAAGACCTCTATTTCATTCATATCCATCCATGCATTCCTTTCCCCCTCCAAGCAATTTGGATGCCAAGTATAAAAGTCATAAGTCTAGAAATCCACATGTATTCAAGGATCAACATGTCCAATCTAATCAACATGTCAAAGCAAAGAAAAATATGATCCAAAAAGAAAAAGAAATATCCAAAAGGTCACAAAGGCCCATTGCTCAAAAACAAAAGTCAAAATATATATGGGTTCCTAAATCCCTTGTGCAAGCAATGCACTCCAAGGAATCACAAAAGCATGAAAAATCAAAAACCATGTGGATCCCTAAGTGGCTCCTTGAAGCACAAAAGCCTAAAGAAACGTCAAAATTGGCATCTAAAATTATTATTCCTCCATCCAACCCTCTCAAATTTGTTCCTCCATCACCTTCTTCATCCATTTTGGGCCCTTATGTCCCAAAATCCCAAGCCTTTCCTCCGTCAAAATCTCAATATCCAAAATACATCTTTCCTCCATCAGTCCATCACCTCTCAAGGTGTGTGCCAATGTCGATCTTGCCAACATTTCTATCCACTCAAGCACAGTTCTTCCAATACCCTATCCATTATCCAATGCATATTTTCCATCCTTCGATCCCTTTGATCCCATCCTTTACATAAATCCTTGCCTTAGTTTCATCTTATTTTCTATGTCCTTATCCTACCAACGTCTTTGAGCATACTTTTAAAGGTCATGGTCCATTTTTTTCAAGGTTACTATCCAAACAATAATATGCTTGAGTCCTTCTTCCATCCCCTATCATGTGTCCATCTTCTATTGAAAAAGTCAAAAAGAAAAAAAAGACAAAAGAAAAAAGAAAAGCAAAAATAATTCATCCACTGGTGAAAACCTGGCAAACAGGCGCCTTGGGCAAGTACCATGATGAAAACCTGGCAAACAGGCGCCATGCGTAATCTATGAACTTCTTGCATACCATACTTGGGGGCAGGTTTCCTCCTTCATATCCTATTGCCCTTCATTATCCTATCATACCATGTCATACTCCTCCATTATCCTATTGTCCCTCATGTCCATTTCTTCTTTCCACCTTTGATCTTGATAAGGCTAAGGATCTTCATGAGCATCATGCATCTTATTTGTAGCTTTTAGTCTATCATAGCTTTTGGTATTTATCCATTTGCTTATTACAACCTTTCATCCATATTCCCTAGCTTATTGCAACTTTCTGTCACTATCCCTTCATCAATCGTGACCTTCAGTCCATGTCCCTTATCCATTCTTGGTCTTGCTTATCCTATCCATATCTTATCACTATCCATACACCTTTTCTGTCCCTTGATCTTGGTCTGTAATAAGGACACAAAATTTAAACATGGTTTCAAAAACCTCTTGACATGTCCCTCATGCCATGTCACTGCTTTACATTGTCATATCCAATCTCTTGTCCCATCACACCATAGCCCTTGAAAATTGCATCCGTATTGTCTCCATGATAAAAGGTCTTTGTCTTCCCTCCATCCACCAACATTTCAAAAAGCCTATTTATTCACCTGTCATATTCCTTGCCTTTCTAGACACTGGGGGTAAAATCATAAAAATTGAAAAATGTCCTGAAAAAATCCCTAAAAATCAAATAATGTCCTGAAATAATCCAAAAAAATCATAAAATGTCCTGAAATAATCCAAAAAAATTGAAAAATGTCCTGAAAAAAATCATAAAAATCAAATAATGTCCTAAAATAATCCAAAAAAATTGAAAAATGTCCTGAAATAATCCAAAAAAATAAAATAACGTCTTGAAATAATTAATCAAAATTTGAAAAATGTCCTTAAAAAAATTCCTAAAAAGTCAAATAAAAGTCCTAAAAAACGAAAAAATAAATAAATTTCAAAAACATTAAAATCCAAAAACAAGCATTTTGCAATAAAAATATCCTCTTGATGCATAAGATAGATTGTTGAGAATCCCTCCAATGACACGCAATCACACACTGTGCTTTAATGAAATCATGCATAAACAGATGAACTTTTTCAATCAAACCAGACATTCAAACTGATCACAATTGTCTTCTCAATCTAACGTCAGCATCAATATGATTTGTCCTTGTCACTACTATCATGGGTCTTATACAAGGTGTGGTATGCTCGAAACCAGACTGTGTCCTGTCTTAGATGGGGTACCGCATGTCCTGAAAACCAGACAGCATGATTGTCCTATCAACACTTTCAACTTTTGACAATGAAGATCGAGATGTTTGGTTGACTTGTTGGAATTAGCGAGTCTTATCATTTATTGATTTATCTTCGATCATGTTCCTATGTTGCTCAATAATGTCACCGAGTGATTTAGAGTGACCGGGATGGTTCATGGTCCTT
Organism: Cryptomeria japonica; assembly: GCF_030272615.1. NCBI lineage: Eukaryota > Viridiplantae > Streptophyta > Pinopsida > Cupressales > Cupressaceae > Cryptomeria > Cryptomeria japonica. The sequence goes on from NC_081413.1 coordinate 379,158,960, forward strand.
TTTTTTGTGATTGTTGTTTGTGGAATGTTTGTTACAACCTAGGGCAACTATATCATTGGGTGTCTGTGATAAGTACGCTCGCTTTGTGAACGCCGCACATACCTTGACCCTTGATGTATGCACCCTAGGATGCTTCACTCATTCCTTGTGTGCGATGTGTCTGTCTTTTGCAAAAAGGGTTGCGTTCCAGCTCTGGCCTTCAATGCCATGATGCTCTGCATCTGTTTTGCTACATTAAATAAAGGTTCTCACCTACAAAGTGCATTAATGAAAGCAAGTTTTTCTTTGTCTCTAACTGTCCTTTGTCTCATTTCTTCTTACTAACATTTCTTCCGTCAGTTTGGGTAGTCAGCTCAGTCTAGTTCTCTGATCTCCACAAAAAAAACACATATGTCATATCCTGCATTCATTGATTAGTACATTTGCATTATATCCAACATCACATCAAGCAGTTTATCCATTATAAATGCATCAAAAACACATAAAAAATATATCCATACATGTTCCACAATGGTACATCAACAGTGCATAAGTCATCCATACATGGAAAACAACTATAAGTCATAAACACATCACATCCCATCATATCGATGCATATCATATCATATATCAAAATAATATCGGAGTACAAAATTGGACTGTCTATCCTAAGTATGGCCCGCAGGCTGACTACAAAATGTCAAACTACATATGTCTCTGTCATAAGGAGTACGTACCTCTATCACTGGGTGCTCCCTCTGTCCTCCTCATCCCTGCCATGTCTCAAGGATGATGTCTGTCCTATCCCAGGTCCTAGCTATGGTGGTCTCATAGGTCCACTCACCCCCATGCTGCTCACTGACCTCCGAGAGCGTGCCCTGCTCTTTGTCCTTGATCGTGCCCGATATGATGCTTCTCTCTGCTCTGGTGGAACTACACTCTCATATAGTGTCCTCCAATGGTTTATCTCCTCTCCAGTCTCTACCAACATCTGTGCCATCTCACATGCACTGGCATCCCTAATCGACCCAATATACTTAGTGACTCTCTGTTCTTCTCGCTATCCTTGCGCTATCACTGTATCTCGAGCTGCTGTCAATCTGGCTATCTCTGTTCTAAATTGATCATGCTCTATCCTCAAGATGGCATTCTATCTCTCTAATGTCACAATGTGATCCTGCTAACTCACTATGGTAGCCCTGCACATCTCCATCTCCTCTATCCTAGCTGTCTCCGGCTCTATGGGTATATCCTACAATGACTCCTGATCAGCTGAATCTGGCTCATAATCATCATCCTCATTATCTCTATCCTCGTCATCCCCCTCATCATCTCTATCCTCGTCATCCCCCTCATCCTCATCACCGCCCTCATCCTCCTCATCCTCATCATCTCCTTCCTCCTCTCCTACAAGTGGGAAGTCCTCTTGTCTCCTCGGTACTGGAATATCAGGATCTATCAATGGCACTGGTCGTCATCGTGCAAACCATCACTCATACTCCTCTATCATTCCGGCATCCACCACATCTGATCTCCAATCCCACTATCTCTATTGTAGCCATGTGAAGTCAGCATATGCTATGTGTGGCTGAATCATCCTCCCCCACTAACTTGTCTCTCTATGAGATCGGGCAAAGTGTGCAGTCCCTCTGGGTACATCCTACCTCTCTCCAAAATGTCATCTGACTCTCTCTAGCAAGTACATCTCAATCACCCTCTGGTGGTTCATTGGTCACCCAATCAGGTACCTCTCCTATCTACAATATGATAGCTCATCACTATCATCTGACCATCTAGGGCAATCAAGATATGGTCTCCATGTGAACTCTCTCAATCTGTCTAGCTCATGTCGCCAATACAGTATGTATCCGAAAGGACCCTGTCTCAGTGCTCCCCCATAATAGCACACATATGGTCGGTGTGGTAATACCTATCTCTCTGCAATCGGTCGACATATGGCTATGTGCTCAAATGCCCATACCTGTAGCAGTGTGACTCCACAGCTCAAAGTCTGCACTCCCTGATATGCTATCTGATGCAACAGAAAATATAGCATAGCAATCACACATGGTCCCCATGCATACATCGTCCCCTCTATCACCATCCACTCTAGCACTCTTCCCCATCCAATAGGGAATCCATGTCCTCGTCTGTCTCCTGCTAATAGGCATGCTATAACCACTGCTATCACCACATATCGCCGATCATACTCTGATGCCATGGTCTCCCAGCCAATCTCCCTCTCTACGATATCTAGATCATCTGCGTCGCACTCAAATAATCTGCACAAAGCATCTCTCCCTGTCACTAGGTCATACTCTATCATCTCTCCATGAATCAGAATGCGGAGGATACACCATACATCCTCTAGTGTCACAGTCACCTCTCCAGTCGCCAGATGGAAGGAGGAAGTCTCTGAATGCCATCGCTCTGCCAATGCGGTCAGTAGTTCTGTGTTTGCCCTAATCTTGAGCATGAATGTGATATAGTATATTCCAAGTCCTGCTAATGTATCTATGTCCGTGCTCCTGAGTCTATGTCGTAACATGAAGCAGTCAGGTCAGTTCTCCCGCGTGATCAATGGATACTGTCGACTCTGCATCACAATTGGGGCACACTTTGTCAGTTTTAGGGTTTTCTCCTACGGGCTGCATTTCCTAGTTTCATGTCCAAATCAGGGTGTTTCTAATCTATTTTGATCTATCCTACCCTTATCCCCCTTTTCGGACCCTTCGCATGTTGTTTTTGACCAAATTTGAGCTCCCAGTGCACAACTGCGCCTGTGTGTTGTATCCCGCGCCTATGTTGCATCAACTTGCACCTATGTACCCTACACAAGTGCAGGATACCCTACACAAGCGCAGGATGCACTCACACAGGCGCATAAGTCACTTTCTACATTTTATGTGGGCCCCGCAATGTCCCACAAGCAAGTCAAATTCATGAAATTGACAATATGGGTTTTTGAGATACATACCGCTGCTCCCGCGTCGTCCGGTCATTTGTAGGTGCGTACACGATCCCCAAGGTGATCTACCATTGGAATGTTTGCCATCTCTCTGCAAGTGTCCTTTTCCAGAGCAACACATCCTCCTCTTTGGCTAGTGCAAATGAGCACTTTTCACTCTCTTTGTCTCATTTATAGATCTTTGTCAGTGCATAGATGGACGTGCACCCTCTCCATCTTATGTTGGTCGTGGTCTTTTTCACCTTAAATTGCTTGTCCTTCGTGCATCCAGTCTCCGATTGTCAATCTGTTTGCTCCTATCATGTTCTATCATTATTATCGATCAATTGGCCTCTTTTCTGGATGTTTTCGGCCAATTCCTCGAGGGGGCATGCATATGTCATTGTCATTTTCTGGGGCATTTTCATTATTGTTCTTTGAAACAACGCTTAAATTCACATTGTCTCAAAGAGGGGAAAAATGTAGACGTCTAAAAATGGTCAATGCTTGCGGAATCATACTTTAACATTTGCGCATTGCCTTATTTTAGGGTTTTTGCATCGCATTAACATTTCTCCTATGTCATGCACTTGGTCTTTATCATTTGTGAGCATCGAGTCCTTCTTCTACATTCTTCATTTGTCTCACTTTCGAATTTGGTCTTGTCGATAACAATCTTCAGTCATGATTTTGATCGATCTTATCTTGTTGCATCAATGTGTGTGCTCATTTGTCATCATTTTGGACATCATCAATCCTAATTAGGGTTTTGTCCTCTTTTCAATCTTGTCATTTTGTGATTGATTTGTCATCGATCTTTGTCCACTTATCAATCTTGTCGTTTTGCGATCGATTTGTCATTGATCGTTGTCATTTTCAATCTTGTCGTCTTGCGATCAATTTGTCATCGATCGTCGTCTTTCTCAATCATGTCAATTTGGATCAATTTGTCATTGTTCCTCATTAATTGGTGCATTTATCAATCAAATCATTTATCAATTCAAAATCATGATCGAATCGACATCAAATCAATCTTACATCAAGACCTAATTGTCGTCCTTGCATTTCTAATTTATCTTCTAGGGTTTCATGATTTATTCATTTAACCTTGTTTGTCATTTTCTCTCCATTTTCTCTTTAGGATAAATGATTTATTTATTTATCCTAAGTCTTCTTGTCACAATTAAATGTTTATTTAATTGGCTAATTAATTCCTCCTATTTTTGTAAATTAATTAATGAATGAGAAATTATTAATTAATTTACCTAATTTGCATCAATTTCCTAATTTCCAAGTCATCATTTCTAACCTAATTTTCTAATTTCTCCTAAATTCCTAAATGTCTATTTCTATTTCAAATTCTTATCATAATCCTTGCATAGCAATTTGTCATAAATTGTCATAAATTGTCATAAATTGTCATAAATCCTTGCATAGCAATTTGTCATACACTTGTCATAATTTTGCTATTCCTGATTTGAATTTCCATTCGAATCACTTTCATGCTAATCTTGTCATTTCTCCAATTTATCTATAAATTGGATGAATTTCTTCAATCAAGGCCCCTGGTCGAATCAATCACGCTTCTAGTACCCTTATGCTGTCATCTTGTCTTAACAAATCTTGCTTTCACATTAGGTTTATGCACTTGAAGGTGAGATCCACAAAACAAAGCTATTTGAAGGAGAAAGAAGGACAATGGAGCCACATGAAGGAGACATCTGCATTTGGTTTGCTTAGATTTCATTTTGTATGTCTTGTTTTCATGTTTTCATTGAATGTTTTTAGGATTTTTGTCATTGCAATTGAGTTTTCGTGATTGAACTAGGCTAATATTGATTTGCTTTGATGATTTCTACATTTCCTATCTACAGTTTTCTCATCTATGGCTTTGGCTTTTCCCTTGTCATGTTTAGGGAATGGTTCCTTAAACACCTCATGTTCTTTATTGGATGAATGTCCTTCAATCTCAATGTCACCTCTATCAATAAGATCTTGTATAAAGTTCTTCAAGCGATGACAATTTCTTGTTTTATGTTCCTTGCTCTTGTGATATTCGCAATACTCATTGTCATTCCACCAATTTGGTTTGACTTTTGGCTCATATGGAGGATTGTCTAGAATTGTTATTATCTTGTTTTCCACTAGCTTCCTAAAAGGTAAATCAAGTGGTTCTCCCAATGGGGTGTATTTTCTTCGTGGTTTTGAAGTTGTTTGAGTATTCACTTGGTTGTTTGTAGAACTTGATCCAGAAAGAATGATTTTGGGTCTCACTGTGTTAGCATCAACAACACCATCATTTACTATGTTCTTGTTCTTGTTCCAAAATCGTGGTTTGTCTTTTCCTTTAAAGTCCTCTTTGTTTTCTTTGAATATCTTAATGACTCCTTGCTCAATTAAGACCTTCTCTGTTGCTAAGCCTTTCTCAATGACGTCCTTGAAAGTGGACAAACAAGCTTTTCTTAAGTCATAACCAATTTCTCTGTGGACATTCTGTGTGAACATCTCTACCATTTTTTTGTTGTGGAATTTCACAAGAGCATCTGCTGGCTAAATTCCTCCATCTTTGTAAAAATGATGAAAATGACTCTCCCTCCTTTTTCTTGGTGTTGCACAAAGTGGTAACTAATATATCTATCTCTATGTTATATGAGAAATGTTGGATAAAAGCTTCTGCTAGATCACCCCATGACTTAATTCCAAGTGGAAGTTGGGAGAACCATTCCATAGCTTGATCACCTAAGCTTTGTGGGAACAATCTCATCAAGTATGTTTCTTCTACTGCTACCTTAATGCAAGTTGTGAAAATTGTCTCATATGTGCCTTAGGGTCTCCTTTGCCTATGTAATTATCAAACTTTGGTGTTACAAAAGGTGTAGGGAAAGGAGGCATCGAAATGCTTTTATCAAACAGATAGGGACATATATCTCTCATTGTGTAAGTTGGCTTTGGTGTATTAATGTGCTCCATTTTCTTTTGTAAGTCCTTTATTTGCTATTCCAAATTGTTCTTGGGTGGAGATCAACTTCTTGGACCATATCCCATGCCCGAGCCACTGGGTGGAGGAAGAGGATACTGCATATATAGATGGTATTGATCATAAATATGTTCATATGGAGGAGGTCTATAATGATATTGCATATGAGAACCACCTGGTATAGATTCATAATGAGGAATGGAATATATGCTTTGTCCATGTATATCACATACTACAAGCATGTCATGAGTTTGTTCTTGTGTGGTGCCCCCAAATCTGAAACGGGGTTTTCTTGTGTCCAAATTTTGATCATGCCTCTGGATATCCAATTATTTTGGAGGTTGGTCCTTGAGTGTATTTATCTGCATAAGACTTCCATAATGGTCTACATGGACGGAGTTGTTCATGAGATGCTCTTTCATGAGTATCATAAGCTTGACCATGTGTATTGGGGATCTCAGGTTTTTGAAACAAAGATGATGGTGACTCAGGCACAAAACGTGGTCCTCTAGTACCTCCACTATTAGGTCTCTTTTGATCCATGTTGAGTTGAGTTTCTTGCATAGGTCGATTTTCCATTATTTGAGACATGTCAAAATCATGAGGTATGCTCCACTTTGTGCCATCACTTGTAAAAAATATTCTCTATTCTCATGATTTCCTCAACCAATCTATTAAAATGGGGATCCATAATAGTGTCTTCCACTTCTGTTGAATGTACTAAAATGTTGTCCATATTGTCATTGTGTGTATCATTGTTGTTTGTGTTATCCATGTTCTCAACATTGTGAATTTTTCTATAAGTATCCATGTCAGGTAATGTGGTATGATCAGAATTGAAAAAGATATTGTTGTCATACTCATAACCACTCATGTTTGCAAACTCTTGAGCCTCTTTAGCTTCTCTCCTAGATTTTTGGGAACGGGTTTCAACCATGAAATAGGTCTTGACCAAGATGTGTGAGACTAGATGAAAATGGAAAGAGTATGGAAGATCAAGAGTTGGATGGAATGTAAATGAATTTGAGGTGTACTTGCAATGTCCAAAGTGTAAGACCAAGTATGTATTTAGTAGAGCAGGTGTGGCTTCCAAAGAGATGATAGATCTCTTGATGAGGTAAGTTGACCTTGACTCTAAGTAAGACCAAATGAGACCCAAAGGTGATAAACCTTGATGAGGGACCACTTAGAAAAATTTTGTTGTATGTATTGTGTTGACAAAGTAAGATGAGGACATGCCAGTGACCTTTTGACTCAAGTTTAGACAAATGTGAATTTAATGCAAGGTGAAAAGAAATGATGAACTTTGTGAGACCCAAAGATAGGTTGAATGCTAGATGAAAACCTAGAGAAATAACCTAGGAAGCTCAAGAATTCTGAAACTGATTGCTCTAGTTTGTTGGACTATAAATTTTCCCAATACTGAACACAGACGTGCATGTATACTTCACAGACGTGATTAGACACTGCATAGATGCGTTTTTGAGAATCTTGTGAATACAATTTTTTGTAATAACACAGACGCATTTACAAAACTTGAGTGCAATTTTTTCCAATTTGTGAAGTTGTTCTTGTGACCAAATCTGAATTTTTGATGGTTTTCGTGGCAAGAGGACACAATATTGATGAGAACTCAATGTTTGCAAGTGTTTAGACTCAAAATGACTCAAAAGAAAGTGTTTTGTTTGATGTAAAAATGTTTTGCATACACTTGAAGACACAAAAGACACAATGTTTTAATGTTTGGTCTTGAATGTTTGAATGTTTAAAAGAAGACAAGCACAATTCTTATGGTTGGCCAGGACAATAGTTGTTGATCCCACATGGGGTTTCCCCTGAGGCTATGCTATTCAAAGCGGATACTTAGATGCTTGACCCCACTGGCTCCACCCTCGACACTCACTTATCTGGGGTAGCCAAGCACTAGTCCCCATGAAAACTTCCTGTGGAAAACTTTGTACCTCTACTAAGAACCATATGTGTGTGGGCCGCTCCAGAGGTCCGACCTCCTGCCCTAACAACTAGAAGGATTTTGGCTTTCTAAAACAAAAAGGTGCTAGTAAGGGAATCTTCTCATGTGGCCATACATGCAGCACTTTCAGCTCTATAAATACAGAAGGCTCCCAGCCGATAGGGGTAAATTTGATCAAATGGATTTATGGGGAGACATAATGTCGGTATGAACTAATCAACACATGTTACCCATGGCTTTCACCATGGATACAGTTATTTATAGTGGTTCGGAAGAGGTGGGTTTTCCTCGCTACCACTTGGGTCATTCCCTCCTCACTAGTAGTCCTAATGACCACACGGGGAGGCAGGCCCTCTAAAGATTAAACACAAAGAGCCTATTGTTCAAGACACAAAAAACACTGGTTCAATTTTAGTGCACCAATTGAAGTGTTTGCTAGACTTAGAAGAAAAAGAAAGCAATTTTTAAAATCAAATATTTGCCAAAGTTCCTACACCAAGATTATTAGTAGTTTTGAAATAATACCCCTCCTGCAAGCACACAAGTTAGGTAAATTTTAGATCCAAAAGACTTTGTGAAATAGGGGCCTTCGACAATATGTTTTTTTGACAAATTCAAAGATCTGATTTTTCATGAGTTATTTTGCATCCTAAAAAACAAAGAACTTGTAAAATTTCAAGACATTTCCAAAAATGTAAGAAAATCCAAAAAAGTTTCTAATTTGCTCCAAAATTTAATTTTTTATGAAAACTCATAAAAAATTCATATAAAATGAAAAATTGATTCACAAAATCTGAATTTCTTACTAAAATCTCCTGATAGCATTCCCAATCTGCATAAAAAAATTCCTGCAAAAATTCCAAGCAGTTTATGAGATATGATCAAAATAATTCAAAACCCTAATTTTTAAAGATCTGATTTTTAAGAAATTATTTTGCATCACAATTAAAATCACAAAGAACAGATCCTATGTATAATTATGAGAAATTTCCAAAAATGTAAACAAATCCAAAAAATTTACTCATTTTCTCTCAAAATTATTTTTTTATGAAAATGCATAAAAAAATCATAGAAAAATCAAATATGCTCTAAAAGATCTGAAGTTTTGATTGAGCATGTTTGATACTTTTCTTGACCTGCAAAAAAAATTTGATGCCAAAATTCAAAGGAGTTTGTGAGATCTGATCAAAATAATGAAAAACCTTATTTTTTAAAGATCCATTTTTTAAGGAAATATTTTGCATCAAAAGTAAAATCACAAAGAACAGATCATGTGTATAAATTGGAGAGCTTTCCAAAAATATAAGAAAATCTAAAAAATTCACTCAGTTTCTCTCAAAATTATTTTTTTATGAAAATTCAAATATGCTCCAAAAGATCTGAATTTTTTATTGAAAGCTCTTGATACTGTTCTCAACTTGCCAACAAAATTTGGTACAATAATTTTAAGCCTTTTGTGAAATTGGATCAGATCTCTCTAAGATCTTAATCTTGTATCCAAAACCCTAGCTGCACAAGGTTATTCTCCAAATTGTTTTACAAAACAGCAATACAAGGTTAGAAAACCCTACAAAAAACATAGATCTAACAAAAATCCATGTCCCACTAGGCGTGCCAAAATGTTTATGGTAAAAATGGAAACAACAATATTGAAAGACTAAATAGATTCAACCACAAAACCCTAGCCTAACAACAACAAAGATCCACAATAACATATGAAGATTACCTAAGACAAATGTAAATCAACAAAATCACAAAGATGATACCATCACATGTCTAATAGGGTTTGAATCTCCATTCTTCCTATCTCCATTGATCTTGCTTGATATATTTGCTCTCATATTTTATGTGTGCACAAGAGCTCAACAAAGAAAGGAAATGGGTAGGTAGTGTAGGAATTAAGAGATAAATGACATGTGTCATAGGTAGAAAAGGCTAATGAATTAATTACATAAATAAACATTTATTTAATTAATAGAAGAAGTGGGATTAATTAAATAAATAAAAGTATTTATTTAATTTAAGAGAAAAGGACAATTTAAATAAATAAAAGTATTTATTTAAATGAGAAATAAGGCTAGAAGAGGATAAATGAATTAATTAAATAAACAAAGATTTATTTAATTAATAGAAGAATTAGGCTTAAAATAATTAAATAAATAAAAAATATTTATTTAATTAGACAGGGCAATTTTAGGTGTCTACATCAGCAACAAAACCTCCCTGCTCATTAGAAATGATAGTCTTGAGTCATAACTTGAGTCTCTCAGTAATGAGCTTAGTGATAATCTTATATACCACATTGCAGAGAGAAATTGGCCGAAACTACTCAAGTCTATTTGCATTCTCCTTCTTGGGAATCAGTGCCAAAAAAGTAGAATTCGTGGCTTTTAACATCTGCTTATTATTGTGTGATTCTTGAACCACCTCCAGAAGATCCTATTTGATAACTTCCCAAAATTCCTGAAAGAAATCCACCAGGAAGCCATCTAGACCAATGGCTTTCCCTTTTTTCATATGAAAGACAATGTTTCCCAATTCTTGCATTAAGATAGGGTGGATTAGAACTTCATTCATTTCCCTCCAGACAAGGGACATAATGCACTCCAAAATAGACACTTCTTCTCTTTGAACATAGTTGAAAAAAATTGATGGGCTTCCTGCAAGATGTCTCTCATAGAGGAGAGTTGAATCCCCATAGAAGATACTAAGGACAAAATAAAGTTGTCATTTCTTTCGGCCTTAACTGAGTTATAAAAAAGGTATTGTTCTTATCACCATCCTAAAGCCAATAAATTCTAGACTTTTGTTTCCAAAAGATCTCCTTTCTAAGCTCCCATTCCTCCAAATCTTTAACAGCCATAGCCTCCTTTTGATAAAGCTCCAAAGTAAGCCCAACATCCTAAATCAAACGGGTAATAGAGTCCAACTGATCCTGGGCAGCCTATTTGTTGAAGTGGAGATTCTCAAAACACTGCCTATTCCACCTCTCGAGTCTGTATTTCACGTGCTACAATTTTTTAAGAAAGGAATACACAATTGTACCATGATAAGGTTGCCCCTCAACCCACCAATCTACAACCTGGTCCTGGAGAGAGGGGTATTGCAGCCACATGAGTTGGAACTTAAAAGAGGGATTTAGAAGAACTAGAAGGAACTCATAGAGATTTTGATTGGCCAATGATCCGAGCCTTGCTAGTCCAAAATTTCAAAACTAGTCCTCCATCTATCTCCCACCCAATAGCAGGATATAAGGAATCTATCCAATCTCTCAGAAACAACATCCTCACAACATCTCTTGTTGTTCCAAGTGAAAATGTCATTATTTGGCTTCACATCGATAACATTCAAAAGCTCTATATTATCATTTAGAAGGATGGTGGAAGGATCCATCCTATTCACCCCCTCTTTTCTCTTCCAAGTAGCGGATTACATTGAAATCCCCCACCAAAACCCAAGGGAGATAACAGTGAAGAGAGTGAACAAAACTAATATGATCCCAAAGATGGAATTTACCCAGAAGAGAAGTAAGGGTTTAAACATTGGAGAAAAGACAAATTTTGCTGGAATTTAGAAAAGAAGCAACCATATAAATAGAAGAACAACCTGTAATCCACCCCTAAGGGGCAACCTTTCTAGGACCCCAAAAACAAGCAATTCCCCAAGAACTTCCTTGAGCTCCAACAAACTGACAAGCACCATGCGCCCAAATCCTAGATGCTCTACTTGCCATATCCTCCATAGACAATTTAGTTTCTTGAATGAAGACAATATCAAGAGAATGAGAAATAATTAAATCCCTAACAACCTTTTGTCTAGGGGTGTTGTTCAACCCCCTCACATTCCAAGATAATACAATCATTTCTGGGGATGGGAAAAGTGGGAATCAATGGGTTTCATAGACCCAAAATCAACCAATGTATCCCCAATAATCTTCACCTTCTCCTGATCTGTCTTTCATCCTCTCTTCAAAGGTTTATCCATATGCCCCTTTTTAGCAGGTTTTTGCTACATTCCCAAGGTAGGGATAGTCATGTTACTTTTCACGGACACTGAGGTTCCCTTCACTGAAGGAGACATTGAAGCCCCCACCGCAACCACATATTTTGAAACTATGGTCTCACAATATCTGCTAGAGAAGAAGACTGCGGAGCAAGACTAGTATCCATCTATCCATCTATTTGATCCCCTAGGCTACATCCTGTTGGTTATTTCCATTATCCTCATCCAGTCATACTTCCAGTAATTTATCACCCGGAGACAATTCAACTGGAATCCCCTCCTCCTAAACTATTATCCAACACTACAAATCAATTATAAACCCCATCATTCTGTCTATCCATCCAAGTTATTTGCTAACCTCTACCCTTATGATGAGTTTTGACAGGAACGAAGCCATCCTTATCAGGAATACTATCTAACATAGAAGCTTTCCCTTTATCCACCCTATGAGATGAGTTTGGAGGAGAATCAATAAAAGGAGTTGTCCTATAACGAGGACATTTCCTTTGTAAATGCCCATACTCATGATAAATTCTACATCTAAATGGCAATGTCTCATAGTCTAACTATTGAATCCATGAAGAGGATCCAAGACAAATTTCTATAGAATCTGGTAATGGATTATTTAAATAAACTTCCACACAAATTCGAGCATAATAAATTACCTTTTGATCTTGAGTTTGAGTTGTCGAACCAACAGGTTTTCCCAATAACAGATCAATGGAGTGAAGAATATCCTCTTGCCAGAATTCCAAGGGAAGCCTCAGAAGACGAATCTAGATAGGAACTCGCAATGGAATCTCTTTAGCTGAGTTCAAGCTTGCATGCCAAGGTTTGACAAAGAGCCCGACCTGATTAAAAAAATGTGTGCCTCCTTCAAAAGCCATATGTCTATCTGCCATGCATGAGAAAATGACCAAAAAATAATTATTGGGTACTAATACTATCTCCATATCCCCTTCGTGATTCCAAACCTTTCTCGCCCAACCTTCCAAAACTAATAAAGAAAGATGAAGCCCTAGGAATTTACAAATAATAGAATGATTCTCCCAATAGGCAATATCATCCGCAACTGATTCTAGTTGAATTCTCAAGACCAAACGTTCCTCACATCTTTCTAAGAAGACATTCACATTCTTGATTTTCATAACTCCCTTCAAGGAAACATCTCCCTCACTAGACTTCTTATTCCCTTCTTTAACAGTCGCATGCATAGGGAAAGCAGGATCAGAGATCTCCATAGCCATAGAAGTCATCGTATTATGAGAGCTCCCGATTTGAGCCATTAGAGCATCACAAAACCCCAACCACCTTAAAACAAAACCAAACCCTCACCCCCAAAACCAAGGCTACAAAGGAAGGCCTTACCCCAAAACAAAATTAGACTAACCCTACAAACTAGTCACCCCAAAAAACTGCAAAAGCAACCTACAAATACTGCACTAAGGCCCAGAAACAAGGCTAGGGCACGTCGCCCACAACTCGAAGCACCTTCTACCCACAAAGGGCACCCGCCCTACGTTCCGCCCCCAAACACAACCAGACGCCCCCCGACCAAACAACAACCAACACGAAGGACAACAAGGAAGAGGCTAGGGCATGGGGCCCTAGCCAGAAACACCATTAGCACAGAGAGCCATTTGCCTCCGGCACCAAACTCATGAATTATTTTATTTTTTAAATGTAAAAAATAATTATATTTTTAAATCTAGATTTAAAAAATCTTCTAATTTAAAAAGTTGTGTTCTTAAATCTAGATTTAAAAGAAACTTCTAATTTAATAAATTATGTTTTAGAATCTAGATTTAAAAGAAACTTCTATTTTTTTTCATCATTTCATATTCTAAAATAAGACTAAATTCTAATAAATATTAACCATATGAAATTAATTAATCTATACTAAAGGTAAATATTTTTTACATTTCATCTCACGGTATCATCTACATAAATTTTATTTATAAAATATAGGTATGACTAGAATTTAATGAATAATTCTTCAAGTTAGCACATGTAAAAATAAAATAAAAATAAGAAACAAAATTAAAAACTATATCTAAATTAAATGACAATAAATCTTTCTAGCTTTTTTTAAATTTAAAAGAATTAAATAGAAAGTTTCTTTAAATAAATGGATATAGAAGATATTTTGAAAAACAACTTAACTAAAAACTAAAAACCAATCCCATAAATCAAGCATAAATCACATCCTTTTAATTCTTTTAATCCCACCTTAGATTTTAGAGTTCCTACAATGACCATGTAATCCTTATGAAAACACAAATATAAGAAGGTTTTCTTATCTCATTTGCAAATATTTGTGTGTTTGCAGGTTGAAAGCACTCTAATGTTGTTGTAGGGATGGAGCGTATATTATTATCTTATTTTATTTTCAAATTAAAGGAAAATCCCAAATTAAAAAAAAATATAAAATACATATGATTTTAGCTATATATATATATATATATATATATATATATATATATATATATATATATATATATATATATATTCAGATGATAGAATGTAGGTGGTTGTAGAATTAACCCAAGATCTAAAACATGCACATGAACAAAGGAAGTTAAATTATGTCAACATTAAATCTTTTTTCTATATAGGTTTAAAATAAAAACTTTTTAGAAAAGAAAATTTCTATGACAAGTATTTTGGAACAAAAATTAAACATTTACTGTCAAGTATGATTTTCATATTTAATTTCATAGGAATAACTTATGTCTTCTATTCATAAACTGCTTGATACATTTGCACATAACAGAAGATCAAAAGCATTACAATTACCAAACTCATATAAGGATGATTTTTTTTTCTTCACTCACATAAGTTCAGCCTAATAACAAAACTTTTTCCAGCACTTTAAAATAACAAACATTACAAAAATCGAACTATTTTCTTATTCTAATTTTGCAGTTACTTAACGCTTTTCATTTTCTGAAGAACAATCATACATGATCCAACTCTCTTAGTGATTTTAAAATAAGATAAAATATGCAATTCAAAATCCTCAAATAAACTAACCTCATACATAGGTTTCTCCTCATGTATCTAATTTTCTAAACTAATTTAGAGACAATAGGGTAACAATTCATGCTTAAAAATTAGATTAACCTTTTAACCCAATAAACCAACATTTAATACAAACATTCTGAAATAAATTATTTCAAAGAGCAAAATCATATCTGAACACACATCACAACCTTTTTCTAATAACCTCCAAAAAAAGCCAACTTAACCCCTATCACACAAATATCAAACGACAACAAAAAAAAAAAAAAAGACTGCTAATGGGAAGAACTTAGATCAACCCACCCCCAACAAGGAGAACTGCTAAAACCCCAATCACATACAAATCACATTAAACAACCAACATTTTGAAGGAAGCAAGGACTACCTATTTCCCAAACTACAATGCACATTCATAGCATACAATAAAACTCATGAAACATTTCTCAAAATATTAAATATCATGGACTTAAATACTATCAACGAAAAAAACTAACTTGCTGATTAAATCATCTTTTCTTTATCTCCTTCCCTCTCTTTTTCATGGATCTCTTACTAGAATACAAACAGGATGCACCAACTGAAGAAGACCAAAATCATGCTCTACAAGGAAACTGACTTCCAAAGGTAGGTCATGACCACTCGACCATGTGGAACTCGAAGGTCCACCCCACCGTGCTAGGGAGATAGACACCAGGTCCTAACAGACACACTATAGTCAACAAGATCCAACCATCCCAAGGAAAGTCAAGTACTAACATCAAGGTCTACCATCAGAGGCTCACTACCACAATACTTTGGGAAAGGTGCTAGGGCAAATTAGGGAAGGAGTGCCATCACATAGCTTAGTATGAGTTGTCTTGGTAGGTCTCCATAGACCTCGACCCCCATCCTAGGTTGTCCTGGTAGTCTCTCCCGACCCGACCCCCATCTAAGACTCATGTGGAAGAAACATACCTTTCGTGAAGACAAAGTAGTTGATCTTGCCATTCCAGGCCTTTTCAATCTCATCTTGAGCCTAAACAAGAACTCAAGGCCATGAGTGGGGAATTACCATTATCTTGATTAATGTGAAATACTACCCAAACCCCTATGTTCATTAATTAAGGTTATCACTTGTTAAAACAATTCTCCTAATGGGTTGTCCTGGCAATCACTTAGGATCTCGACCCCCATGGAGAGTCACTCCTCCCTAAGACTCCAATGCAACCTTCCCACTAGTTTACCCAATCCTAGGGTAGAATCCAAGCATAACAAGACTGATTCAACAAGGGATACACCATCCACGAGTAAATTTCAGACCCATATCCACATGGTCTAAATAATCACATAGAGATAATAATGCCACATCTCCGATATCCAATCACACTAAAAAAAACTGACATCCAAATAGGGGTAAAGACATATGGTTACCAACCACCCTTATGAGCCTTTGAGACACTATAACTTGATCAAACTTAAAACCCTAAATCAATCTTTAGATCAACTTAACTAAACAATACCATAAGACTATAACATACAATATATCTCAAAATACATCAACGTCAATAACCACATAAATTAAATTAATCATTATATTAACCATATTAGTCAAGGGTTTGATTTCAATTAGCAACAATTAAGACATAATTTTAATAACACTTATTTTAATAATATTGACTTAAAGATATGGTTTAAATAACAATAATAAGAAACAATTAAAATAATATTAATTATTTAAAATTATATATATCTATAAGATTTCCATTACAAGAATATAATTATATCATAAAATTCAATTCCTCAAAGAATCAATGTACTACCATTACTAGAATCTAACCCTCAACATTAATTAAATCGTTTTAAAGAAAAACTAAAACTATTACACCACATACAATAAACATTATTAAATACTTAAGAATAACTAACTGTTACAAAATACAGGATCACACAGGCATATACTAAATAGGTATCATTCTCATTCCTTAAACTTCACTCAGGCATAGAAATCAAAACACTTTATATTTTATAAATAAATAAATAATGTTTCACTAAATTTTAACTCAAATATCAAATATAATACAGTAGGCTTTCCAAGTAACTCTAAAGTAAAAATGAATAAACTGTGCATAGTACCATGTTCAATCAACCCAGATTGGCAACATAACATTATTGGGCAAGAATTAATAATCCAAAACTTATTGTGCATATACATAAACACAAGGTAACACAAAACTAGAGGTTAATCCCAGGGTTATATTTATATTTCAAAAATAATACTAAATATGTACAACCAAAACTTTAGAACTTAAATAGAACCCTAAAGTTTAATACAAGTTACCAAAATATTTAACATAACTAAAGAACAGGGTCCCTAATCATGAATACCATCATTCAAACATATAATATAAATAATGAGAGGGAAACCATACTAAATATGGTAGAGGAATTAAAGCCCTAAAGTTTAAGGAAAAATCTATATTCTATCAGCTCCTAAGAAAATACAGAGGCAACCAAACTATATCACATAGACCATTGCATTATATACATTTGTAACTATAGGGTGGAAACCCTAATAGCTATGCAACTAAAAGAAACATTATACTATATTAATATTTTTGGTCTAAACATTATACTATATTAATATTTTTGGTCTAACTGGAAGGTTTCTATCTTGGCTTGGGTTGGGCGTGAGAGTTGAGCTTGTAGCCTGGGCACTTGGCTTCACATTTCCTCCCCAAAAAACTACACCCTTCTCAAAATCAATCCGACAGACTTTAAGCCTCTCCCAACCATCAAAACCAACCGACCAACCATTCCCGTAAGAATAATCAATTAAAATATTAACTTAATCGTTTAATTATTTAAACTATTGAATTTATTTAATAGCCTTAATTAATTAATAACCTTAAACGTTTAACTATTTAATAATATTAAAATAATTTAATAGGTTTAATTAATTAAATGCAATAGTTTCTTAAATTGTTTACATATTATTATTTATACAATTGCGCACACACACACATATATATATATAGTATTATTCGTTTTATTTCTTATTGTACATTTAATTAATATATTTTACTTCCATTTGTAATTAAATATTTAATTTAACTTATTATTAATTTTCTAGTTATATACATAACTTTATTAAATAACCATAATACCATAAATAGAGACCATACTCAACTGACTCAACCCATACTACATGCCAGATGACCTAACCAACGCGACAAAAAGCATGCAGAGGCTACGACTGTTATCCCTACTCCCACATCGGAGCAACAATGAGGTGGACACCTAGGACATGTGTGTTATCTCCCATTGCCACCTTCAAAAGTCAATAGGGCACGTTCAATCCTGAGATCGGGAGGAGTCGATGCCCGGTACCTACAAGCTTGCATCACAGTGAACACATATACGATATGATATACACAATAGGTACACCCACATTGGTGAATAGGAATTGTGACATCATATGTCTCTCCTAAGAGAGTGGTAAGATAGCATCCCCTCACACCTCAATCAAGAACATACACATAACACATGAATCAATATCTCAATACACTTAAACTATCATGATCAATCACATCTCAT